>NC_045696.1:55835192-56452618 GCF_009834535.1 Camelus ferus
CAAGGTCCAAAGATGGTGGATATTCGATTGTGTTATATGGTCAAAGCGAATTTCAGATAGAGCATGAAGATTGACCTCAGGGAAGCCTGAGGCAAATTTCCTCTCCTGAAGAAGGAGCTAGGAAGAGGAGAGGGCGAGAAATGTGAGCCCAGTGCCCTCTTCTGGGGCCAGAGCAGGAGATATGAGGGAAATGTTTTTCTCCACTATTGATTTTTGATGTGTATCATTGAATGTTTCTCTATTTTCTCAAATATGTTCCATAACTATAACAGATTGCCTTTAGAAAGAAATATCCACCATCCACATATCTAGAGGTTAACTACAGACATCCATCTATGATCCCTCTAACTTAGTACTAATGAGCTTGGCCTGTATTTCAGAGCCTAATAATTCTTTCCGTTTTAGGGAGCTGTTGCAGTTTGTAAAAGCAAATGATGATGTAGCTCAAGAAATTGCTGAAAGGTAAAGTTCCATTCATTTTTCCTTTTCCAGTTTATTTTATCACCCCTGTTTTGTCTGAGCTTGAGTCATATGAATGTTGTTACCATGGTGATACCTGGATTTCATCCTCATTATACAGAGATAATCAGAATTAAAGCTGTCCTGGGGGAAAACACACATTCACAAATGTCCCACGCCCATTCTTTATAGAGTTAGACTGAAATCTTTGAAGTAATTAAAGTACTTTTTCTGAGGATGGGCTGTTTACATATTTGTTTTCAAGAAAAAAAAAAGTGTCCTTTGCCAAATGGTTGTGTGTGGTTATGATGGCTGTAGAGCTGGTTTTGAGGATCAAAGAGTTAATTTACATAAAGAACTCTGAGCAGTGCTTGGCACAAGGTAAGCACTCAAGTGTAAGCTACTAGTATTATTAAATGCCATGCTTGAAATCTTATTAATCTTGTTTCTAGGGGAAGCCAGTTTATTATGAATCACTTGCAGATGGATGATGTCACCTGTTACTGGGAGAACCTGTTGACTGAATATTCTAAATTGCTCTCCTATAACGTTACAAGAAGGAAAGGCTATGATCAGATTATCCCCAAAATTCTGAAAACTGAACTCTAGTAGTCATCATTGGACTGTAGTCCTCTCCGTGGCAGCGGCTCTCAGATGTCCTGCAGTCAGAAGCTTACTCTGAGTGTGGTACCTATCCTTGGATACTATTACCAAGTCAAATATCTGATTTTCCTTATCATGCCGAACCAAGAGCAACTTTCAAGAAAAATCCAAAATATATCTAAATACAGATATGATGCGGCTCAATGCTTTGGCTGAATAAGGACAAGAAATCATGAGATATGGGTTTTGAACCCAATTCTGCCTTTCAGTTTCTTGGGACTAATCACAGCTTGTGCCTCAGATCATCCACATGTGTATGTCCGTCACTGTGAAACTGAGTGTGTTCATGGGATGATGCCCTTTGTCCTGTTGTTTGGAGCAGAAAATCGATTATTTGGAACTAGTACAACTCATCACCGCAATTCTGCAGTTATGCTACACTTGATCTGTGTCGCTGTATGTTAATGTAGAAAGCCCTGTAGGGTTTGTGAAAAATACTTGGTGATTATTTCCTGAGAGGTCTAAGGAAGCAGTAGCTGTGCTGTCAGTGACATAGGATTTCTCTTTGGTAAAGCATAAACTCCTTAGTACTCAGGAGGTTTCTATAAAGCCACATAGAAAGGGGCCAATTTTATGATTAATTATTGCAATTGGATTTCAAGTTCCCTTTTTGTGCCTTCACACCCTTCTTTATAGTCTGTTTCCAAAAAAGAGATAAAAACCTCTTAATGAATTTAGGAAGTAGTCCTTACTCTTTAAAGGAACTGTGCATAAAACAGCAACTCTTCCTCATTCTTCACACACCCTTAATATTTTTCCTCCATGAATTGGGAGCCATCCACTCTTGCAGGTGTCTCAAGGAGTCTTCATATGTGAAATGCTGTTAAGTTAGGAGTTTAGAGCATTCAACTTTAGCACTTAATCTATATAGGAATTATTGGTTTTAGTGCACATCCATGTGTTGGAGTGCTTCCTTTTCCCTTTCTTCCCTTTTTGAAAAAGCCACGTGGATAGTAGTTTAATCTCTCAGGATGTTCTCCCTAATGTAGTAAAAAAATGAAGAAAACAATTTAGATTAAAACCCACATAGTCTGATGACTTAGAACAGCCCTTATCCCTTAGGCACAAACTTCACGCAGAGAAATCAGCTCTTTTCCTTTGCCTCTTAAGAACTCTTTGGTGTTAACTGGTTTTAAAATTAGTAAATGTAAGATTCAGTTATATAAAATCAGGGACTTTCTTCCATTTGTGAAATATGTATTTGGCCTTTTAAACTCCCTTTCACAAAATTCTAAGCCTATGGACCTTCTTAGAGGACTTTCTGGTAAGATCATTGCATGGAATAAGGCAGATGTTTAAAGTTGGATTTTTTATTTGAGTATTAAAAACCCATGGGGACCATGTCCTTTGGTGCTATAAGTCTGGCGATAAGCAGTCTGGATTTCTGAGTTGTACTGTGGTTTTGCCTTATCAATAGGAGGCCATCGGAGAGATTACCACTCTATTTTAATTTTCTTCTCACTAAACTAGGAGCAAAATTTTCTGTCCTTTGGATTAGGAGCCGAAGCTGCGTTTACCTGGGAGTGTTTCCCACTTTGCTTCAGGTTCCAGCTCAAGCATCATCTTCTCTCAGAATCCTTGTTTTCATTCCTCTTGGCAGTTAGAGGCTATCATAACACTTTGCTCATTATATTTCCTCTATTATATGTCATCACATTGCACTGTATTTGACTGTTTCTCCTGCTATTCTGTGAGCTTCTTGATGAGTGAGAATCATGTTTTACTCATCCTGATATCTCCATTGCCCAGCACAGTGCCTCACACAGAATGATGCACAGAAGGATGTTGGAAGGATAGGTGGATGGATGGATGTGTGGATGGATGAATGGAGACAGTAGGCTTAACTAGATCCTATTTATAGATTGCTCAGCCATTGGCTCCAAGGGGGACTGGACAAGACTGTAAGAACTGGATCAATGCAAATTCTTACCTGCCCTCTGAAGAATCAATAAGGGCATCTTTTTGTATTTAAATATAGCAAATGTTATTCAGATTTTACACTTATCTGTTTACCTCAGTGTAGATGCTGAAGATGGTGTGTAATGATATGTAAAATGTATGGTATTGAAAATAATTTTTATCTCCATAACTTGAAGGTGGTGGTTGTTTGTTGTTACACTAGCTGGGTCCCAAACTTACCCTTTCTTCTTCAGCTAAAAGCGACACTTTTCTTTGAGGAAAGAGAATAACTGAGTTTATTTAGTGAAGTGGGATACTTGGGTAACACAAGTAATGCTTTTCCGTTCTTTATCTGGGGAGTATAATCTGTGTGATGTTGGCAATGTGCCACCTTGATGTCAGGTTCTCCTAGGTGCCAAGAACAGAAACCACCTCTAGCTGGTTTAAGCAAAAAGAACTTTTTAGAAGAATGTGAGGGCAGCTCAGAGAATCTAAACAAATTTTGTAGCAGCTGGAAGGGTAGAAAGCAGGGCGGCTCCAGGAATCTCAATAAAAGTTTGGACTGTCTCTAGTATGTTGCTGTGAGCAGTTTCAGAGACTGCCGGGCTCTGTCTCACAGCCAAAGATTCCCAAGAGAAAAAAATTTCATGAGTGTCTTTGGGTCAGTTCCAAAGAGGCTAGTTCCCTACCCTTCACCCTTGCACTGGCTGTGGACAAGAACATAGACAGATATCTAAAAACCCATCTTTTCATCCATATAAAGATGTCATCACTTAAGATAACCCTACAGCATCCAGAGGTAAGATGTGGGTGGAGCAGAAGGGTACAAATTACTCATTTAATATTTATCAAATACTTCTTGAGCATCTACTGTACACAAACAGTAGGAGAAAAAAAAACGTTTACAACAGGCTCGCTAGCATGAAAGAGCTCTCTATTTGAGATGATAAAGTAAACAACAATAAGAGAGGCTTCATAGGCAGAGGGTGATTAAGGAGATAGGAGGCCTTAATCAGAAGTACAATTATTTATAAAGACAATGTGAATTTGAAGGTTAGAGGAAGAAGAAATTTATATCTGGTGCAGATGGAAACTTCATGGAGGTGAAAACTGAGTTACACTTTGAGAGATGGGTACATGAAGTGGTCCTTGGAGCTCTCAAAATTCATTCTACCTACCTGTGGTAACAGTTTATGACATATATAGTATAATAAAGTGTAATAGATGTAGCAAGGGCAGTACCTGATGAACCTAGCAGGGAAAGGGAACCTTCTAACACCTGGGAGAAAATTCATGACGAAGGAAGAAGCTATTGGGTTCTATGAGCAGAACTCAGCAAAAGGTCTGAAGGTAGAATAATGGTGGTTCCAGGCACAGTGTGGTGACTGCACTGAAATTTTTCCCTGATGCCTTTACTTTGGTGGCAAACGCACATCCTGCGGAGGAGTGAGCTGTATGTGAAACAGAGTGGTCCAAGTGAATCACACATCTTTTGGTTTAGTGTTTCTCTGAGCCCCTTCAAAGAAGCAGACCACAGAGGAGGGGAGAGTATTTCCGTTGTGGGAAAAGAAGGTGGCAGGGAGGGTATAGCTCAAGTGGTAGAGGGTATGCTTAGTATGCACAAGGTCCCGGGTTCAATCCCCAGTACCTGTCTGAAAATGAATAATAAATAAATAGCCTAATTACCTCCCTCCCCCTGCCAAAAAAAAAAAAAAAAAAAAATTAAAGTAAGCCAGGGGAGTCAGAGGATCATTCAACAACCTATGTGCCAGCCACTGTAGGTAATGGAGATACAGAAATGAATAGACATAGTCTCTGACCTCAAAGTTAAGCTACTGAGACACAAAGCAAATAGGAAATCGTGATGCAATGTAGTAACTGCTGTAATGGGAACTGCCATCTAATCCTGTCTCCCAGACACCATCTTCCTGGCACCGTGACTTACTCAGCTCGTCACTCTATCAGTCACTTCTCTGGGCCTTATGTACAGAATTCCAGCTATCAAATTCCAAAACTCTATTTACTGTATCCTACTACTGTTGCAGAAAAAACGTGTTACAGCTCAGTTGTGACAGCAACCTGGATCTGGGGGAGAGACCAAGCAGCACTTGAAGAGTTGGAAAACTCAGGTTTACTACCCCAGTGGGCCCAGAAGAGTTAACACTCCAAGCTCTGGAACCCTGTCTGTAGATTTACACAGGCTTTTATAGGCTGCCAGTTTACACTTTGCAACATCATATGCAAATAAGGTATAACAAAAGTTGACTAATTAGGAACAAGCCTAGAAATGGACCAATCAGGAGGGAAAGAAATAACCAATCAGGAGTGAGGGAAATGGACCAATCAGGAGTAAGAGAAATAACCAATCAAGAGTGAAGGAAATAACCAATCAGAAGTGAACTCAGGGAACCAATAGAATTTTAGGGGTAAGTAAGCCGTTTCAAAGGCAAAAAGTGAGATAGAGCTTCTGGGCCAGGTAACTGGATGGTGCTGGCAGGAGAGTAGTGTCCCTGCCTGAGGATCCTGCCGGTCTGTTTATGGGGCTTCTTGCCTCACTACAGAATGTAACAATTTTGAATTACACCTAGAAAGGAATAAAGGATGGGTAGACATTGGCAAAGAGAATGTGACTATGGTTGCTAGCAAACATTAAATGAAATTACACCAACCAGTCTGAGAATATTTTAAATGCGTGTATTTTGATAGAAACTATCTTGAAGCATGTTTGTAGAGGCTGTTGTGAAGGGAAATTATTGCTGGACTATCAAACAACTGGTAGAATTTCCAGAAGTCCTGCCTTTTGAGAAACTGTATGCATATGGACTGAGGGAAGTAAAGCTCTTATTGTGAGACGCAGAACTGATTTTTCAAAAGTGTTCTGGAAATCTCGGGATAAGTGGCACCAAGACGCATCTGCAATGGCCTCGGTCCGTTCTAGACACGAGAATGGACTTCGCCCAGTCCGGGAGGCTTCGCGTGCTGTGGCAAGGTGGGTTGGGCTTACATTTGCGCAAGTTGCCTTCTCCTTTCCGTTCTCCGCTTGTATTGAATACTGCAGTTTCTAAATCTACAAGAGATTTCTGTTGTTTTAAACACGCTAAGCTACTTCAGCCTACGAACTACCTCTGGCCTGTGGAAACTGCCTGACCCCAGTCGGCCTGACACAGGATGCCCAGGGAAACGGGGCCGGAGGCGGGGCCAGACGGCGGTGACCTTAGCTGCTCGCCGCCAACTCACTTCCGGCGGGCGGGCACCGCTAAGGTTCCTCCTGTCCCCTACCGGAAGTGTTTTCGGCTCTGGCTCCGCCCTCGTTCAGCCCCTTGGCCTTTACCCTTGTTGGGGCGGGACTTCCTGTCTCGTGCGTCCAAGGGCTTCTACAGTGACGACCGGCACTGAGGGCAAGTGTGCCTAAGCGGTGTGGCCTCGAACACTACGGCCTAGTGTACGGGAAACCGGCCACTCATTCTTGTAGTTATCCTCTCTCCTCCCACGGCGCCTCCAGGGGGCTTTGGGGCCCTGAGCGCCCAAGTGTGTGTCTGCCAGCAGGTTGGGAGAGGCCATGGAGGCGCGGCCGCCGGCGCCACAGACCTTCATCTACAGGGCGCTGGGTCCTTTCCCTCGGGTCTTTGCTGCTGAAGCCGTGGCTGCCGATTCCAAGGCTGTTGTGGAGGACCAGAAGCTGCCTTCCTATGTCCAAGAGCCCCATACCCCGGAATCTGGATGGGACCGCCTCCGGGAGCTGTTTGTCAAAGAGTAAAAGTGCCTACGGTCTGTGGGGAGGGATTACGAAGGAGGTGACCTGCAACCTGAGTCATCTAAGGCGAAGGACCCCCGGGTGGTGTGATTTATTTTTAAATGGGATTAAGGGTTCTATTATTTGTACTCCCAAGTTTGTATCCTAACATTGCCATTTGGTAGTTTTATGACAGGCCGGTTTTTAGATAGTAAGGGTGAGACTCATTGAAAGTCAGTGCTTTTAGGGATATTTAGAGAATATAGTCTTAGTGTAATTTCCTGATTTTACAGATTAGAAGAATTGGACCAAGGTACTTAGTGACCCAGGAACCCACGTCTGCAGGACTTCATTCCATTGTTCTTTTTCATATTTCATTTGATCCCAGATTTTGATGGTTTATGACCAGTAGCCCTCCTCCCCGCTGTTAAAATGGAAGTTGGAGAGATAACAGAGAGTTGTAAAATGTTTATTCTGCCAATTTTTGAATATATAAAAAAAATAGTAGCAACTGTTGTCTCATCATTTTATGAAAGTAATTAGTTGGATTCACAGGTAAGGGTGTTTCAGAATAAAGGATAAATAGCCCTTTATATTGAATTAACTTTAATGGAAAACTCAGGATAATTTTATCATTTTTTCATTCATCACTTACTGGTGAAGAGGTGGCCCTTTTATTAAGTACTTTACCATATACACACTGTGTTATCAAGTGGTTAAATTAACATTGAAGCTTTATTATGTTGCTGAGATAGTTGGAGCAAGGTAGCTGGTGGAATTGTATTTAATTACTTTATTTAGGTTTCATCATCTTTATTTTAAAGATGAGGCTGCCTGTCTCATTGGACCGTCTAAAATTTACTTGAGGTACTTGTGAACAATCCTATGTAGTATAAAACAGAAAAGGGTTATTTTGATTAGTTTTATAAATCACAGAATGTTGGAGCTGAAAGAAATTTGAAAGATAATTTAATGTAACTTTCATCCTCTCCTGTTATGGGTGAGGAAACCAAGGTTCAGAGCGATTTAATCTGGCTGCAGATCACTTAGCAGTGGATGACAGAACCACAACCACAACCCCATTGTTGTTACTTACAGTCTAGGTCCTTACCACCACTGTGCCCTGTTTCTTCACCATTCGTTAGCTGTTAGGGCCCATCTTGTAACTTCTTAGAGCCTCTTGATAAAATGGAGAAAAATGTCACCTATGTCATGGAATTTTTAGAGGATGAAAAAGAGGAAATCATATGCATTTCCTGGCTTGTTAAATCTTAAGCCTTTACATTTTCTCTTTTCTGAGTTCTACCAGTTTTCATGTAAATGTTGTTTTTGATTATTCATTATAAAAGATAAAATACAAAGTTCAAATTGTATCATTTTTTCCTATTGTTATAGAAATTAGCTTCCTAAGAGATTTTATTTAGGTTTCTCTCTTGTATATGCAAGAACTATAACAACTCAGTGATTTTGATTTCAGAAATGTCGTGGTTGTTATTGGTAATTAGAATCAGATAAACACTTGTACAATGTCTGAAGAAAGCAAATTGGTAATGTAAAAAGTTAACATTTAGTAGTTTACTTACACAGGAGGGCCATTGTTCATAATAACCTAACACTTAACAAACTTAGCTGTTTGTTAGAGCAATTTCCAGAGGATATCTTGAAAGCTCCAGTACAGGGTCTTGTTTCTTACGATTTTGAGAGTAATAGATTGAGTGAAATGGTACCTTTTCCCTATTTTTTTAGGTTGGTCTCTGCTTCTCATTCAGTGCTCTTTAATTGTATTGTGTAGGCCTATCTGGGCTGACATAAAAATTAAGTATTCAGAAAGGTAACTTTTAGATTTTTTTTTTATATCTAGGAATTCATTCTTGCATACATTGTCCTAAAATCTCATAAGTTTGTGTGATTTCCAAAAGTTATCTAAAAATTCAAAAAGGGAAATACTGATCTCTACATCCAATTCACAAATTCTTTCTGTTTCCAGGGATATAGTAGAGCTGTAATAGTCATCAATTAGAATCACCTTTAAAAAAAAAAACCTTTTTTATTGGAGTATAGTATGCATCTAGAAAAATGTACATAAGTATACTGGTGGATGGCTTCTGTGTATCCAGCCCCAAGAGACTGTTAACAGCATCCTAGCAGCTCCCCCTTGTGTCTCTTCCTTGTTACTACCTTCCCAAGAATAACCACTAGCCTAATTTCTGAGAGCATAGATTAGGTTTGGCTGAGATTTGAGCTACTTGTAATGTAGTTATTTAATTCATCAGAGGATTTAACTGGTTCTGCCCATCATGAAAATTGTGATCCTGTTAGTGTTTGGGATAATTTTGATCTACTGTCTTGGAAGGTGGTATCCATAAACTAATTGCAAACAACACTGTCTTTTTGATGTTTCAGTGAACAGCAGAGAACTTCAAAAGAACTTCAGGATATTTATAGGGCAGCAATTTCAGCAGGTGTCATTGGCTGGGCATATGGGGGGATACCAGCTTTTATTCATGCTAAACAGCTGCTACGTTGAGCAGAGCCAAGCAGAAATTTACCACAACCAGCTTGATGCTGTGGTACGTACTGGTATTCTAACAGGGCACACCTCTGTAGCAGTTCACTTTACACTTAATCATCCAGTTAGATGGTAGGGTTGGGAGGGTTTAGGAAACACACTTTTCTTATCATCAGAATAGATCACCACTATGGCCTTACTGTCTGACACATATTTCTAATCCCCTGCTAAATCATCAGGGTTCAGCTATAACTTATTTATCCTATTCACGGAGCCTCCATGTAGTACACTAGCTCAATAATTACCTGAAACAATAATTACCACTTAGAGCTTTACACTTTATAGACTGCCAACCCATTTGTTATATCTTAGATCTGTACATCAGTTTTGTTGAATTAGTGAGGAACTTACAGCTCAGAATTCTTTGTTTTTTGAGGGTTTTGGTTTTTTTTTTTTTTTTTTTTTTGAAATTGTGTGAGACTTAAAGGTTGCAGAAGTAGTACCAGTGTTCCTTAGTATCCAAGGGGGATTGGTTCCAGGACTCCTGAAAGATACCAAAATCTGCAAATGTTCAAGTTCATTTTATAAAAAGGCACAGTACCATAGCCTTCCTCCCCCCCAACCCCACCCATATCTATGGTTCCATATCCTCAGATTCCAAATTGGAGTATACAAAGGGCCACCCGTACAGAGAATTACTGTATACCTTTCAATCAGATTTCCCAAATGTTAACATTTTACCATATTTGCTTTCTCATTCTCTCTTTGTATACATCATACTATTTTTTTGTGAACCTCCTTGGGAGTAAGTTATAGACCCGATAAGTGCTTCAGCATGTATTTCCTAAAAACAAGGACATTTTCATCTCTAACCACAATAAAATTATGCAGAACAGGACATTAAACTGATGGGTGACTATTATCTATGGACTTTATGTAAATTTTGCTAGTTGTCCTACTAACACAATTTATTTTAAAAGTAAATAAATCTTAAAAATTTTTTTTTCTTGTCCAGCACCTAAAACTAGATCAGATGTTGAATTTGTCTGTCATGCCTCTCTAGACATTTTCCTTTAATCTAGAATAATTTTTCGGTTGTTCTTTGTTCTTTGTTTCATGACTTTGATTTTTTTTTCTTTTATTTATTTTTTTTAAGAATATGGACCATTTATTTTGTATAATGTCTCTCAATTTGGATGTTTGATGTTTTCCTGTGATTAGATTTTACTTACATGTTTCCCAGGAATACCCTAGAATTGATGTTGTATTGTCAGTAAGTAAGGGTAAGAAGCACAAGATAGCTAATTGTTCTTGTACTGCTGATGCTTACTGTAGTCACTTAGTTAAGATGGTCCCTGCCAGATTTATCCTGTAAAATTACTATTTTTTACCTTTGTAGTTAATAAGTATCTAATGAATACTTATTAGATACTTTGAGACTATGGAATCTCCTATTTTTCATCAGATTTCTACCCTCTATTTTTAGCATTCAATGCTAATTCTTGCCTGGAACAGTTATTACTGTGGTGGTTGCCAGATGGCAATTTTCTCTCTTTTTATTTATTTATTTTTAAACATTTTTTTTAATTTATTTTTGGGGAGGTAATATTTATTCATTTTATTCATTTATTATCATCATTTTTTATTCAACAGAGGTACTGGGGAACGAACCCATGACCTCGTACATGCTCAGCATGTGCTCTACCACTGAGCTATACCCTCCCCCTAGATGGCCATTTTCTAATTCCATCATTCAGTCTACATTTATTGGTTAGTATTCTGCTATAAAGAAGAGCTTTACTTTCCCTCTGTTTATACATTTATCTATTTATAATTTATTCAATGTGGTCTTATGGATTCTTACTTTATTCTGTAGTTTTATAATCCATTATTATTATCATTTATTTTGATACTCAAATTGGCCTGGAATTGGAGTGTTGGAGCCCCTTCAGATTAGCTCCTATGTCCTTTCGATATGTCCCTATTATTCTTTGAGCACACCTTTACTTTTTGGCACAGCAAGGTGTTCCTGGCTCATATCTTGCTTTTCAAGCACCAGCCTTGGAATAAGCCTATTTCACCAAGGAGTTATGGTTTCTTTTAACATGGTATTTAAAAACCAAGATGTGGTAGTGGGTATGTTCATTGCTACTAGGGTATCATTGCTTCTAGGCCCTAGGCAGGTAGAGTTAGAAAATGTGTATGTGTATGTGTCTGTGTGTGATTTATACACATTAATGCACATATATGTATCTTTTAATATTTACATACCTATTTGTTAAAAGCCATATGTTTGCACTGATACCTTTCAGAGAGGTTTTGACTTGCCCAATATCCAATACATGTAGTAGTTAAGACTACTCTTAGGGATTCTATCAGATTCTTTAAAAATCTAGGCTTTACCCTCATGACATTATGACTTGCTTTATGGTGGTCGTGTGAAAATGGGCTGTGGAAGCAGACAACCTAACTTCCAGTTCTGGCTTTATTCCTTATTACCTCAGTGATCTTGGTAAGAAACTTCCTCTCTTTGCTTTAGCTAAACTAAAACACCTGCTTGAAAAAAAATGTAACGATTAAATGAGGTAATATGTTAAAACTTTTACCTAGAAGGTGATCAGTAAGATCAGTAAAGATTTTTTCTTCCTCTCTTCCTTTCCTGCACGTATGTATGACTTAATCCTTACCCTTTACTGTTTACTCAGTTCTTCTTTATTTTGTATTTTTCTTTTCCCCACAATTACTTGAAAAAAAGTATGTCTAATACTGATTTTATGTCTGTTGTGGTGTTTGTTAGAGTCTCAGTTGATAATTGATGGATCACTTGGTTGACATAGGCATTTGTTAGTTCCTTTTCCACCTCCTGATCGGATGCACATGGTACTTCTGCTTAAGTCTCAGTACTCAAAGAATGATATGTCTAGAGATTTTCTTTTGTTTCTGTCTGTTTAGGTGTCCCTACCTAATCCATAGCTGACGTTCCTCTGCCACAGTTTTAGAATAAGAAAATATCAAGGTGTCTCAGGACCTCATCGCGTTTTTATTCACTTTAGCAATCTGCACATCGTGCTGCCACGCGAGGCTTCATCCGGTATGGCTGGCGCTGGAGTTGGAGGACTACCGTGTTTGTGACTATATTCAAGTAAGTTCTCTGAATTGTGACAGACAGTCTTGGATATTCTTTTAGAAGCACATCTTTTGAGCAAGTGAAATTATGAAAACCGAATGCCCATATGAAAGTGGTTCATAATACTTTTTTCTCAAGAACTGTTATCTATTTGTGTAAAAGATTGGTCCAGTTGTAGTTTTGCATCCATGGATGGAGGTTTACCAACTAGTATTAAAATGGATACAGGGTTGCTAAGTAAGGGGAATTCTGCTGAACTCTTCTTTACATTCTGTTGCTAATTGGCATATTACAGTAACCTGAACCAAAGGAGCCTAGACCAGCACCAGGGATTGACATAATAGGCTCTTCTAAACTAATAATAAGTAGCACTTTAGTGAAAGAGTCAAGAAGGTAAATGAAATATGCTTTAAATTTTATGTTTTCCTCCTCTTTTAGCACAGTGAACACGGGTCTAAATGTGTACCGAAATAAAAATGCTCTAAGCCATTATGTTATTGCAGGAGGTAAGACATTTTTGCTCTTATTTACATTTTTCAATCTCAAATGTGGTTTCAGTAATACATAAAGACTTAGAAGTCATGGCTACTGAATTCTTTAGTTGGCTTGTCCTCACATCTCATTCAACATTCATGCAAATTTTAACATTCATGCAAAATGTATGGAGAGTATTGTGCTTGGTCCTGGGTATATTTGGTGGACAAAACAGAAAAGCTATCCAAACCAAACTCTTGTCTTTGTACCCTAACTTGCACATTTGCTCCTGCTATATGTTCTCTATAATCTGCCCTGTTAAATTCCAAAACTGGAAATCAAGTAGTTATGTGGTTCAGCCCTTTATTTCCCCTTTCCAAACTTCTGCTTCTGTTAATTTTATTCCTTAAATATATATGGACTCTCTCACCTCCTCTTTGTTTCCACTGCTGCTGTCAGGTCTTCCCTGTTCCTAATCTTGGTTTGCTTCATCACTACTGTTACCTTACTTTTTTGAAATACGAACAAGATTATAACATTTTTCTGCTTCAGATTCTTCCACAGTTTCCCATTACTATAATGTCAGTTTTTGGCCTGACCTCATGCACCATTCTTGCCCGAGCCTTATGAATCTACTTGTGTTTCTCAAACCCAGCATATTCTTGCTTTACACATGTTGGTCTCTTCTTGAACCCACCTTCCTGCTTCCACAACTAATTTTGTTCAGATCCTTATTTAACCTGTCTTTCAAGGTTCACTTCAATCTGTCAGGCTCAGCTTTCCCTAAAGAGTTCTCCTAGCCCCTATTTCCCTATCTTAGGTCCCTTTCCCCTGTGTTCTCATTATTTACTATAAATAGTGTTATCAGCGCAATTATCACAGTATATTGTAGTTGTTTACTTGTTTTGCTTCCCTGCTAGACAACTTACTTGAATTCAGAGAAAGTGTTTGCCTTTATTTCACAATTGTTTGATTCATAGCAGGATAGAATAAAGGTTTCTTGATTGAATATAAATAATAGTAAAATAAGAATAGAAAAATATATCTGATAGAATATGTATTTTATCTCAAACCAGCAACCAACATTAAAATTAATGGTGTAACATTAAAGTAATTTATCCTGAAGTCAGAATCAGGTAAGGATGTCTCTCCCCTCACCATTATTATTTGACACTGGTCTGGACCAATGTATTTTTTGACATCTAGAAGTATTTTTGACATCTAGAATGCCTTTGTAAGTACCTTGGCAAATCCTCTCCCCCCAAAATAACAATAAAACTGGAAAAAATTATCAAAAACAACCATTTAAAAATTCTGGAAATTGACCAAGGACACACAACAAATTAAGAAGCGTTTATTCAAGAATTTCTACTGCATCTCAGTAAGAACAGTGGGAGTCTGTAGTGTTTCAGCCTGAGACTGCTCACCACTCCTAGCCCCCAGCTCCATGATGTAGAAGTTCCGCAGGGGGAGGGCAGGTTGAGAGGATCAACAGTTCTGCTGTTTGAGGTGGCTGATTTGATTTGGAGCGGAGCATGTAAAATTCCATACCTAGGGTCAACAGTTAGGGAAGGACAGTATCACACAGCTAACCTGAGGTTTTGATATTGTCTGGGGAAGCAATAGACTTGCAGATGAGGCAAAGTGTTAATAGAGATTCCAGGGAATAAGAAAGCCAAAGAAGGCTTTAGTAAGATCCTGCTAATCCCCCTGGAAAGTTACCCATATGTGTAAGTACACTCAGGAGAGACTGGTGAGGGCCCTAGCAAGCTACTTATCTTTGGTTAATTGTGAGGCCTCATGAACACAGAAAGTAAAAGCTGGAAAGGATTTATAAACTGCTTAAAGCTTGAGTGCATTCTTCAAGCCACAGACAGATCCACTAAGAGAGGGTAGCAGCCTTCTGGCTTAATACAACCTTTGACAAATCATTAGCTGACTACTAAGCAGTGTGACTCCTAGGATGCCAAACATAAAAATAAAAACTGAGCAGAAGTAATAGTGGCTGCACTCTGGCAAATCATTACATAAACAGAACCACAGCCATGCCCCTGGGTAGGGCGATGTTCCAACTTGGGTTGTTATAATTTAATACCTAAAAGTCCCAGTTTTCAAAAACAACAAAAATATCACATGACATGCAAAAACAGGGAATTTTTTTAAAAGCAGTTATTGGGTATGTCTGCGTCAAGGGCTATCTATTGGATATAACAGGAGACTTCAAGCTATTTTAAAAGAATAAAATCAAAGTGTGATGACTATTATATAGAAAATATCAATGAAGATGGAAATTATTTTTAAAAGAATCAAATGAAAATTACGGAGTTAAATACAATAATGGAAATTTAAAATTCATTAGAGAAGAGGCACTCAACAGCTGATTTGAGATAGCATAAGAGAATTGGTGAACTTGAAGATAGATCAATGTAGATTATCTTTTACAAAGGACAGAATTTTTAAAAATGAAGACAAGTGAACAGAGCCTCAGAGATCTGTGGGACACAGTCAAGAATATTAACACGTGTGATGAAGAGGGAAGAAAAAGTATTTTAAGAAATTATGGCCGCAAACTTCCCAAATTTGATGAAAAACATTAATCTACATACCCAAGAATCTCAACAAACTCCAAGAAGAATAAACATGAAGAGATTCACACCTAGACATATAATAGTTACACTGTTGAAAGGTAGAGAAGAATCATGAAAGCAGCAAGACAAAAACAACTTACACAGAAATGCCCAGTAAGATTCACAGCTGACTTCTTAACAGAATGCTAGAAGACAGAAGGCGGTAGAGTGACAAAGTGCTGAAAAGAATAAGCTATCAACCAGTAATTCTGTATCTAGCAAACCATCCTACAAAATTGAAGGCAAAAATAAAGACATTGGCAGATGATGAAAGAGGCTTTGTTGCCAACAGACTTGCTTTCCAAAAACACTGAAGTTCTTCAGGCTGAAAAGTTATATCAGATAGTAACTTGAGTCTACATGAAGAGTTTTGATGAAGATGATTATGTAATTATTGAAGGCAGTATAAATACATATTTTCTTAACTGATCTGAAAGATATTTACATAAAATAATGCAATTGAAGTGTTGGCCATGTACTATTTAAAGCTATATATTACATTAATAGCACAAAAGAGAGGGAAGGAATGGGCTTCTGTTGGAGCAATGAAGTGACATCAAATAGTAACTTGGCTCCACAGGAAGACATGAAAAGTACTAGAAATAGTAAATACATAGGTTAATATAAAAGACTTTGTAAATCTGTTGTTTCCCCTTTTCTTAGTTGTTTTTCCCCTTAACATCTTTAAAATTTATATGGTTGTGTAAAGTAATAATATTCTACTGTTGTTTTTAAATGTATATGCATAACAAATGGCAATAATAGCACAAAAATGGGAGAGGAGTTGAGCTGTATTAGAACCATGTTTCTACATTTAACTGGAATTAAATTAGTACTGATCTGAAGTAGACTGTTGTAAGGTATATCGTATAATCCCTAAAGCACATAATAAGAAAGTAACTTTTGAAAGTAGTAACAAGGTCAAAAGGGAATTGGAGAAGATGTAGAAAACAAATAGCAAAATGGCAGATCTAAATCTAACTATATCAGTAATAGCATTAAAATATGAATGGATTAAGCATTCCAATCAATAGAGATTGTCCAACTGAATTTTAAAAAGGATCCAACTATGCTGTCTGCAAGAGACATATTTTAGGTTTGAAGAACCAAATAAGTTGACAGTAAAAATATCAAAAAAGATACACTATGCAAACGGTGAGAAAGAGCTTGAGTGACTATACTAGTATCAGACAAAATAGACTTTAAGACAAAAGTGCTAGAGATGAAGGACATTTTATAATGTTAAGAGGGAAAATCCACCAAGAAGATATAACATATGTAAACATATTTATCTAACAGCTCCAAAATACAGGAAGCACACACTTTGAAGAGAGGAGAAATAGACAACTCAATCACAGTGGTTTAATATTCCACTTTTAATAATGGGTAAAACAACTAGAGGGAGAATCAACAAGCATATAGAAGATGTGAACAACACTATCACCCTATGTGATGTAATAGCATCTCTAGAACACTCCACCTAGCAACAGCAGAATTCTCATTCTTTTCAAGTGCACAGGGGACACTTTCTAAGCTCAAGCATATGCAAGGCTATAAAACAAGTCTCAATACACTTAAAAGGATTGAAATCACACGAAGTATGACCTCTGACATCAATGGAATTTTTTTTTAATTGGGAAATCCACAAGTATTTGAAAATTAAACAATGCATTCATAAATAACCCATAAACCAAAGAGGAAATCACAAGGTAAATTTGAAGTATTTTGAACTGAATGAAAATGAAAGCACATTATATTAAAATTTATGAGATGCAGTCAAATTAAAAGAAAGGCCTCAAATGAATAAGCTCTCACTTTAAAAACTGGAAAATTGAAGAGCAAAAAATAAACCTAAAATAAGCAGACAGAAGGAAGTTAGTAGAATTAGAATGACAGTCAATGAAATCAAAAGAAAAACAGTAGGGAGTATCTATGAAACCAAAAGTTCTTTGAAAAGAGCAACAAAACAGACAATCCTTTAGCAAGAGTGAACAAGGAAGGAAAAAAAAGACACAAATCACCAAAATTTACAAAAGAAAAAGTAGAAAATCTGGATAGCCCTGTAACAAATTAATAAACTCAATACTTAGTTTAAAATCTTTTCACAAAGAAAAGCCCAGGACCAGATGGCTTCCCTGGCTATTTAGGAAGTCTTTCACAAACTCTTCCAGAAAATAGAGGAAGAGGGAACACTCCCCAGCTCATTCTATTAGACTAGTATTATCCTGGTACCAAAGCCAGATAAAGATAGCAAAAAAAAACTACAGATCAATGCCCCTCAAAAGCATATACACAAAAAGCCTTAACAAAATGTTAGTAAAACAAAATCCAGCAACAAATAAGGATTATACACCATGACCAAGTGGAACTTCTTTAAAGAATTCAAAGTGCATTTGACAAGATGCGTTTGACAAGAAATCCAAAGTTCATGATAAAAACTCTCCACAGACTAGGATTAAAAGAGATCTTTAACCTGATAAAGATCATCTGTGACGAACAGCTAACACCATATTTAATGGTGGAAGACTGATTTTTCCTTAAGATTGAGAACAAGACACATAGGTGAATACACTTGTGTCCATTATACTGGAGACTTTAGGCAGTGCATTCAGGCAAGAAAAATAAAAAAAATCCAGATTAAAAAAGAAGTAAACTGTCTTTGTTCACAGATAGTATGATCCTGTGTAATAATCTGACTCCATTTTTGATGTGTGGCCTCTGGCAGCTTCTAAACCCCACTACTCACCCTCCTCCCCCTTTTTAATTGACTGTTTTTTAAAGCAGTTTTAGATTCACAGCAAAATTGAGCAGAAGATACAAAGAATTGACGTATACTTCTTCCCCCCTACATACACAGTCTCTCTCACTGTTAATATGCCGCACCAGAGTGGTATGTGTATTACAATTGAAGAACCTGTATTGATACATCATCACCCAAAGTCCATAGTTTACTTTATGGTTCACACGTTGTTTTACATTCTATGGGTTTGGGCAAGTGCATGATGACATGTATCCACCATTATGGTATCACAAAAAGTGTTTTCTCTGCCCTAAAAAATCTGCTCTGCCCACTGATCTCCATCTCCCACCCTCAGCCCCTGCAACCGTTGATCTTTTTATTATCTCCATAGTTTTGTTTTTTCCAGAATGTTATATAGTTGGAATCATACAGTATGTAGCTTTTTCAGATTGGCTTCTTTTACTTAATAATATGCATGTAAGTTTCCTCCATGTCTTTTCATGATTTGATAGCTCATTTCTGTTTAGCACTGAATAATCTATTGCCTGGATGTACAACAATTTATTTACCCATCACCTATTGAAGGACATTTTGGTTGCTTCCAAGTTTTGACAGTTATGAGCACAACTGCTGTAAACATCTGTGTTCAGGTTTTTGTGTGTACGTAAGTTTTCAACTCTTTTGTGTCATTGCTGGATGGTGCAGTAAGACTATGTTTAGTTTTATAAGAAACCACCAGTCTTCTAAAGTAGAGACACCATTTTGCATTCTCACCCGGAAGGAATGCAAGTTTTTGTTGCTCTATATCCTCATCCAGCATTTGGTGGGGTTGTCAGTGTTCCAGATTTTGGCTAATAGGTTTTTAGAAATATTTGGTTTGGAAGAGAAGACTGAAATGAATCTGTAGTACTTAAATAAGGAATAAACCTCAAATGTTAATTTTTAAAAATGTTACCACCTGGAATGGCATTAGTTGTGTTGTACATGTTGAAAGAGGAAAACGAATGGACATCTTGAGTGTTCAATCTTAGTGAGAAGGAAAGTCGGCCTGTGCCCCGGCCACCAGATGGCGTTGTAGGCCAACTGCCCACTCACAGGCCTGCTCCAGAGGTGTAGGGTAGCTGTACAGACAGGGGAAGGCTGGGGGAAGGCATAAACTGCAGGGGCTGGTGAAGGTGTTATTTATTTGGGGAACGCTTTCCTTAGAGAAGGGAAGAAATGAAAGAGGTGAAAGTGAAGAAATAATAGACTTTTAAGGTGAGGTTGGCAAAAATGAAGCAGAATAACAAGAGGTTAGGTCCGTGGAACAGATTGAGCAATTCAGTTTGTAAAAGGACCATTTCTTCCTTTGAACCTGCAGAGTGGATAAGAAGCTGGCTGTAACTGTACTTTAGATTCAGGAAATGCTAGGTTGTGGTGGTATATTTATGTTGGGTTCAGAAAGCTTATTTAGAGGTTTATGCCCTTTTTATAGAGGGGATATTTTTAAATGGAACTCTAGTGTTAAAAGATGATTTAATATTGCATTTTGTTTGTTTCTTTTAAAATAGCTGTCACAGGAAGTCTTTTTAGAATAAACTTAGGCCTGCATGGCCTGGTAGCTGGTGGTGTAATTGGAGCCTTGTTAGGGTAAGTGTTAACGTGGTTTGATTCTAAATTAACATAACTTTTATTCATGCCTTGCCTGTTAAAAGTCTCATCATTTCTAAAGAACAAATTTAATCCTTAGGGCCTATAAAAGGTCTCTAGTCTTGTATTGGCAGTAGCTTTGACTATCTAATTCTGATTCTACCCTAATTGTTGACTTGGAGTTTTCACCAGGTAAAAACTGTTTAAATATCACTAACACCTGAAACTATTTGAGGTTTGAACAAAGATATTATAAGGGGCAGGAAAAAAAAATAAGAAACAGTTAAAGAGCACATTCTGTAAGAATTTTTCAGTTAGGTTTTATTTGTTTAGTTTAATAAACTTTAAGAATTTTCTTCTCCAATTTTTACTTTGAAAAATTTCAAACCTGTAGAAAAGTTGAATTAGTACCCTTCACTTAGATTCACCAATTGTTAACATTTTTCCATATTTGTTTTCTCTCTCTGTATATGTGTGGGATGTGTGTAGATTTCTTTTTCTTTTTTTTTTTTCCAAACCATTTGAGACCTCATAATTCTTCAGCTCTAAATACATCAGCATATATCTCCCAGGATGAAGAACATTCTCCAATGATATCACAGAACAGTTATCATAATAAATAATTTGGCATTGATTCAGTACTATCTAAGATAGGGTCCAAATTCAAAATTCCTCAGTTATAATAATACATATATAATTTTTAAAAATCCAAGATCTAATTGTTTCTTGCATTTTGTCATCATGTCTCTTTAGATTCCCTTAAGTTAGAATGGTTCCACTGCCTTTATTTCCCCAAGAATATTTCTCAATTTTACTTGATTATCCCTTCATGATTAGATTTAAGTCGAATATTTTCATGAGGAACACAACAGAGGTGAAGTTGTATCCTTCTCATTGTATCACATCAAGAGACATATTATGTCACCCATTGTAAGTGATGCTAACCTGGTGTGTCAGTTTTCTGTTGCTGTATAACCACAAATTCAGCAGCTCGAAACACCACCCACTTATTATATCACTTTTCTGTAGGTCAGAAGCCTGGGTAGGCTCAGATGGGTTCTCTGCTCAGGATTTCAGAGACCAAAATCAAAGTGTTGGCCACACAGGCTCTTAAACTGGTGGCTCTGCAGGAAGAATTTGTTTTCATAAAGTTCAACTTGTTGACAGAAACCTTTGTGGCTGTAGGTCTGAAGTCCTCATTTCCTGGCTTGCTGTCAGCCAGGCACCACCCTGTTCCTAGACGCATCCACATTCCTTCCCACAGTGCCCGCTTCGTGTTCAAACCAGCAACCAGCATGTTGAATCCCTCTCATACTTTTAATCTCTCTGACTTCTATTCTGCCACCAACTGGAGAAAACTGCTTTTAAAGGGTTCACCCAGATAATCTCCTTTTTGATTGGCTCAGATTCAACTGATCAGTAACCTTAATTCCATCTGTAAAATTCGTTTTGCTGTGTAACATAATATAATCACAGGCATAATACTGTATTCATAGTTGAGAAATTAGGACAGGAAATTTCAGGGGACCATTTTAGAATTCTGCCTACCATGTTTGGTATCTACTAAATTTCTCCACTGCAATATCTTTTTCCCATTGTGGTTAATAAGCAATCTGTGGGGTAAGACTGTGTGAACAGCCCACTGTCTGGCTATCTTTCTTCTAGTGGTTTTAATGACCCATTGATGATCCCTGTTGG
The DNA here is from genome assembly GCF_009834535.1 of Camelus ferus. Lineage (NCBI taxonomy): Eukaryota > Metazoa > Chordata > Mammalia > Artiodactyla > Camelidae > Camelus > Camelus ferus. Next base: position 55,856,751 of record NC_045696.1, read on the forward strand.
AATCAGTTATTATAAAGGTGGTTGTAAAACATCCCTTTTTATATCCCCTTTTGGGGAGGAAACAATAAAGCTTTATGGATTTTTTTAAATTAAAAATTGTTTTGAAATTCAGCATGTTACAACCTATTGCTGACCTTATTTTTGTTGTGTTGTTAATATACTAGCTTGGTTTGAAGGGAAAAATTATTGAATTAGCCACAAAATAATTTTTTTATTGTGGTTAAAAAAAAGCCTAACATAAAAATTACCATCTTAACCACTTTTAAGTGTACAGTTCAGTAGTGTTAACTATATTCACGTTGTGCAACAGATCTCTAGAACTTTTTCATCTTGCAAAACTGAAACTGTCCCCATTAAACACTAATTCTCCCTTCCCCCACCACACATCCTTTGGCAGCCACCTTTCTACTTTCTGTTTCTGTGATTTTGACTACTATGTACTTCATATGAATGGACTCATACAATATTTATCCCTTTATAACTGGTCTGTTTCCTTAGCATACTGCCCTTGAGGTTCATCCACATTGTAGCATGTGACAGGGTGTCCCTTTTTAGAGCTGCATAATAGTCCACTGTATATACCACATTTCCTTTATGCATTCATCATTGATGAATATCTCTACCTAGCAAAAACAGTTTTAAAAATGTGGTTACAACTTAATTTATATCAGAGTCAAAAACTCCTTCTCTTTGAAAACACGGACCAAACCCTCTTTATTACTGTCCTGATTGTTATCTAAATCAGTTTTTCGGTGAGCATTCGGGGTTGAGGTTAGTTGTGCCAGACTCTTGAATTTTAGGATGTTTTGGCAGCTCCACCCCTAAAAGCCAGTACCATCCTTCCCACAACCAAAAATGCCTTCCACATTTCTTGCCCCTTAAGGGGATCTGATAACCATTCCTGATATTAATTTCACTTCTAAGAAACCTTCAGTATAAAGCTGCTTATTGGAACTTGTCATAAATATATTTTTCCCACTTTATTTATCATTCGTGATGAAAAACAGCCAGTTTATAGACCTTTTGTTTTTATACCAGTTAATTTTAGGAAGTTGCGATGATTGTTTTTTCTTTTATTCAGACCAGGAAGGAAATTACCTTAATATTTTTTATTTGACCAGGACACTTTAATTGTCAGATGTTCCTGTATATGTCAGTGAGCAGGTGGCTCAGTTGGTGTTGCTTGTGCCTTAGCAGAAACACTCAACGTGTTGCATGGTCTAATGGCTCTTTCTCCTAAGCATTCCCTCCGCCTCCCCCTCAGCACTCCTATAGGAAGCCTGTTGATGGCACTTCAGAAGTACTGTGGTGAGACAGTTCAGGAGAGAAGACAGAAGGATCGAAAAGCACTCCAGGAGCTGAAACTGGAAGAGCGGTAAGGAGCACACATTAGGATCAGGGTTTCTGACTTCCCTATCTGCAGGCTATGGTGCTCTCTGAAACTAAGGACTGTAAATTGCCACTCAATTCAAAGAAGAGTTTCTTTTTACCTTCAGCTTGTACCCACCCTGGTCTTTTAATCTTTTTAATTAAGGAGAATGGAACAATGAAAGACACTGAGAATCTTTCCTTAGATACATTTCTTTTAAAAGTTAAAATGTTGTAAATCTCATTTAGTTGCCTATTTTTTCTTTTCCTATGTTCTCGGTTGCATAGGAAATAAATTTCCTTTACTTGCCTTTATTTAAAGATGATCTCCTTGTTTACACACACATCTATGAACACTACAGAGCATGTAAGGCCTCCACATTCAAAGATTCTACTTCTTGATGTGGATGCACAGGAATTCAGCAGATACAGTGGCTGTTCATGGACTGGATGCCACTGAGAAGGATGTAAACTGTCACCTGTTCATCTAGTCACTCTCTGAGGTCCAGTGATAGCGGACTTCGTGCTACTTCTTTGTAAGAGCATCATAATAGGCTGTCATCTAGTGCTTTGGTACAAATGATTCTCATAGTTCTGCTTTCTGGCCGCTAAGATGACATCTGCTGCTACTGCTGCTTTGATAGTTGAATAGATAAGTGGTCTTCTTTTTCCCATGTTTTTACTTGAAACTTCCGTTTGTGCTAAACACATACATACACACATACACGAAAATTCTTAGTATCTGAATACCTCTTGTCCAAGGACTTAGGTGCTATAGAAGAAAGAGCATTGATTTTGGAGCCAATGAAACCTTGAAAACAAAGCTTACATCCCAGCTAGACTATTAATTAATTTTATAACCTTAGATGTTTTCCTTGACTTTAAGCCCTCAGCTGTTCAAAAGGCAGAATCACACCACAATATTCAACATATGTTTGTTTCACACCTTCCTCTTCTCCATAGTAAGAGAGTGAGTGAGATATGCAGCTGTCTAGGTTCTAGGATAAAGCACTTGAAATTCTGAATGCCAGCATAAAATTTGATATTATGGAGAATTAAAAGCCTGAAAGCATTAGCTTATTTCTAATTCTTTAGGTGTCATAAGACTTCTTTTTTAAAAAGGAAGCTTTGAGAAAGGAATTGGAAAGGTGTAAGGAAAGTATATTGGTTATTTGAATCTGATATAGGAAGTTATAGAAAATTGACATTTGGAAAAATATGAACAAATAATAATTGTATTCCAATCAGGAAAAAGAAAACCAAAAAAAAAAAACAAACTAGAGAAGTCACTTAACTAGCAATGGAAAGCCTCAAGAATGGGTAAAAACAATAACTTGAACTATAGAAATGGAAGAATATTTTGGCAGAAGAAAATAGTGTCAAAAGTATATAGGTTATTTAAATTTATGTGGAATTCTGAGGAGAGTTAGTAAATAAAGAACTTTTTATATGTCTGCTTCTTTGCTTGAAAATAACTACAGTATAGAGAAATCAAAATGAGAATCTAAAAAGTTGCCTTAGTGAGGAGAAAATATAGAACACTGACTGTAGAGATATGGAAAAAGAAATGGTCAAATCTGGCTCTGAAGAGTTGAGAAGAAAGTCATAGGTGACCCTGATAACCACTTAAAGAAAGAAAGACAATAATACTTGACTTGGAAAAAGAACTGATTTGGAAATTGATTTTAACTCCTAGTAAACATACATCTGTAGTGTTGTCCTATCTGACTTCTGTACCGAGATTTTCAATGTTACAACCTTTGTGCATGTCCTACAAAGTCTGTCAACAGAGTTTAACAGAGTGGTGGGGGATTTCCCTGGGCCCTGGGGCCTGAGGACAAAAGGACAGTCTTGTTTCAAGGCTCACACCTTAGTTCAGGGTGTCATCTCAGAGAGCTCCGGAATATCTTCAGGATCAGAGCTGCTGCCCCAGCAATGTCCATTTTGGTAATGTAAGAATCTTAGTTGGCTTGTGAGTGGAATAGATTGGGAGAGAGAAGAAAGTCATTGTATTTAAAGTGTAAGGAGCAGTGTTTGCTAATAAGTTGTAGGAGAGAATGAGATAAATACTATCTTAAAAAATAAACTCTCTAAGAACTAAAGAAATGGAGCAGTACTTGATACATACTTTTCATTCTTTGATTACAGGAAAGCCAGAATACAATTTACTGAGCTCCTCCCTGAAGAAATTGAAAGTAGTTTACAGAAAAATCAACCCAAGGATGATGCTAAGAAAATTGAAGCACTGCTAAATCTTCCTCGAAACCCTTCTTCGACAAATAAGCAAGACAAGGACTAAAAATGCTCTGGAGTTAAAACTCATTGGAGAGTTGAAGGGAGCTATGTTGCCATGTCCTTTGAATACCAGCTGGTCGGGCTGCTGACAGATGTAAGCACTGGCATCTGGAGTGGCAATGCCGTGCTTTTACCTTTTTCTTTTTAACCAAGAGTTGGACTATTATACTCTTGCTTTACTCTTCCTTAAATTTAAATACATATTTATATCTATATATTTGACATTGTATTGATTGATCAGTATAGATCTCCTTCCCTGAGTGTTTCAACAGTAAATTTAAAATCTCCCAGAAGATCACAGTTGAATTCTACGGTTGTAAATTTATTCCTGTTGTCCTCCAAAAGGGTACTGTAGGGATGACTAGGAGGAGGAAAGGAAAGAACCAGGTAAGGCAAATGGCAAGTGAAACTCTTGTGCCCTTGGTCCTAGAAACAGTAAGGGCCTAATTGTATAGTAGTTTTTTTTTAATAAAAATCAAAGATGGTTTCTATGCCATTTGAAAGAAAATAAAACTTAACAAAAAGGAAGTAGGTAAACATTATTAAAGAAACACTCAGACCTTGTTTCCTCTGTCAGTATTGCAGACCAAGTATCTCTGCTGTAGCATGCAAGAGTGACTCAGAATAGATACCCAGTCTCTGCACTCCGGGAGCTTGCTGCCCAGAGGAGGCTGCCCTGCAGATGGTAACATTGAAATGACTGAATAAGGTGTCCTGAGGGAAAAACTGCTCGTGCTTTGTTTGGGGTTAGTCTCTTAGTTCCTACTCTGAAAATACTGTTGTTCACATGAGCAGTGTTTGGGAAGCAGCCTGGAGTAGTGGCTAAAACTGTGGGCTCTGGAGGCAGAACCACTGTCCTGGAATGTCAGCCCTGTGGCTTCACAGCCAGGTGACCTACAGCAGAGCCATTTGACTTTGAATCTCAAGTTTTCTCGTTTGTCAATTGAGACAGCATCTGCCTCAGAATGGTCATTAAATGAAATGATGTGTGTAAAGCATAGTGCAATGCCGTGGGACACAGGGCATCATCTGATAACACGTATCAGCAGTTAAAAGGATATGAGAACTGGCAGGGAGAATCTAGCTCAGTGGTAGAGTGCACGCTTAGCATACATGAGGTCCTGGGTTCAAATCCCCGGTACTTCCTCTAAAATAAAAACCCTAATACTTCCCCCTACTTCCCCAAAACAACAAAAAGGATATGAAAACCTTTGTGCTAGTATGTTTCACCATGATTTACGTATTATTGCCACACTCCACAAAGCATCCCATTCATAAATTGCTGACAGATTGGCAATTAGTCAATCTGTTTATTGTTTTATTCACATATAGATTAAATCCTTCAGCTACAAATTAAAAAATCTGATGGTTGGTTGTAAAATTATTCATATCACAAAAATGTCAGAATGAAAGTAAAATATAACTCTTTGAAAAAATATTAAATTTTATTTAATAATTTTTATAATTTCATAAATTTTTTTAGATTTGTACTGTTTTGTAGCGAATTTTTAAGAACTTTTGATCATGTCCAAGGATTGTACTGACTTAACTAAATGCAGCAATTCCTGGGTTTTTCTTGTTATTTGTTTCTTTGCTTCAAGTTCTTGTCAACTTCACTACCTTTATTTTCTAAAGTAATTTTGTTCTGGGTACAGCCTGTCTCTTAGACTATATAGCATAATTTAATCTATTGTTTAATTTTTGGAGCGGGAACATCATTTATTTTTGTCCCTAGAGGTATTATATTTTTGAATTTTCAAAAGCTACACTGTACCTCAGTTACAGGGTGGTGTTCCACAATTAGATTTCTTTGTGCTTCTAGGTCTAGGTTGCACTGTGGGCTTAGGCCCAAGTGGAGTTGGGTGATCTCCCACTAGATCAGTACCGTGGTGCCTCTGTACCCCTCACAATATTCCATTTCAATGGAGGGATCCTTAGAGGCTTTGTAGTGACAACATTTGGGCCACCCCTATAAAGAGGACTTGAGTCTGCTCTCTGCCAGCCTCTACTACCTACAGAGCACCTCAGGAGTTAAGTTGGTGGCCTTGGGGTCAGTCAGATGAGCTCTTCATGGATGATCTGTCTCATTTTAAATGAGAACTTTGTCATAAATACTTTACAAATGAGACTAAACTAGCATAAAGCCATTTAAGGAGATTATCAGTCCAATGTGAACCAGTAGAATGTAAACCATCCCTCTCCAATCTGACTGTTACTTTGATGTGTATAACTCATTCCTCTTACATGCCAGAGGAAATTGGTTTTAGCTGGATCTGCTTCCTCCTGAACCTGGTAGAGAAGTGGGAGAGGAACAATGAAAATGAACTGCTAGCTAAACACCAGTAATATTTCCATTATCCTCATTTGGTGTGCACACCACATACTTCCCACACATTTGCATTAGGTTGCTTTTAACAACACAGCATCCTCCAGTGCTGCATCAGATCATCTCTGAAGCTGACCTTGATGATGGTAAGTTTCTGTTTCCAGAAGCACTATGACTGGTGTGTGTGTATACACACACACCAGTTAATAGCACAGAGATGGATTGATGAAGGAAAAGCACCAGAGCAAGGAAATCTAAGTTCTAGCCCTGGCCTTTACAATTCAAGTTACCTCCCAGGACTCCGATATCCTTGTCATTAGTAAGACTAGTATTCACGAATGTCTCTTCCAGGTCTAAGGAATTCTGTTTTCAAATCCTTGGTCAGAGTCACCAGATCTACTTCTGACCCCACCATATTCCTCTGATCACTTTCTGCAAAGCCACTGGTACGAAGAGGCTCCCAGAGAACAGGTACATGAAGGGCGAGATGTGATAATCTTGGTCATTTGAGGAAATTCAAGAAGAGGTCAATCTCAGATGGAGGTGGGACCTGAAGAAAACATTTAAAGTTTTATATTTTTTATTGCTACAGTATTCCCAGATTGAGATAACATTATAGATATTAATCTTGATGGCTAATGAACAGAAAGGCAAGTCTAAATTACAAGTCTGACATTTTTACTACACGAAATATCAGGCAAATATTAAGCTGCCAGCTATCACCAACCAACCAAATGTTATTGATCAGGGCACTCATCTGTATGTGGGGCAAACAAAGGTGTATCGGGCGTGATTGGCTATAATTTGGTAGAGAATATAAGACACAGCCCATGAAAATAAACCCAGGGTGGAGAGTAAAGTGCTAGGGGTGGCACTGCTCCAGCAGTCAGAGGCAGAGCTTCTTGAACTGGTCAAGGGGGACACAGAAGGCTTGTGTAGAAGACTGGCTTTGTGGCTTCATTGTGAAGTATCAGCTGACTGAGCAGAAGACTTTTAAGACAGAAGTAAAGTCAGGGAAATGTGAGGTAATGGCAGAACTGAAGGGAATATCCTGGGAAGGGCTTCCTGAGGAATGAGCAAGAAGTTGATATGAAAAGAAAACAGGATAGGAAGCTAAGAGATTGCTGTGGGGAAAATACAGGATGCTTTGGTATCATGAGAGGAGCCTGAGCTTGGTTTCCAGCTGGGGCCTGGTTTTGCTCCCTTTTAGCTATCTGACCTTAGGCAGGTCACTCAACCTCTGGGAGCCTTGGGTTTCCCTCCCATAAAACAGAAAGATCTTGCTCATAGAGATTGTTATAAGACTAAAATGAAATAATGTGTTTGTGAAACAGAACCTGTTCTGTAAGTTTCAGGTATTACATTTCATTTTCTTTTATGTTTAAAGGTAACTCTCCAGACTCTCGTTTTTGTTTTTTTTTTTTTTTTTTTTATGTAGGTGTTACCCTAACTTCTGCAAGTCAAAACTGAACTGATTATGGATATTATAAACCACCCTGAACCTGCTATCAGTCTCTTGGATTCTAATGTCCCAATGTTTCTGTTACCTGAAAGGACCTGGGGATTTTAGGATAGTGCAAAATTGATGTAAGTTGATAGTTTGACTTACAAAAGCTGATTCTGTGTTAGTTTCCCATAACAGAAAGGACATTCCAGACCCTGGATAGTAATTACCCCATCATATGTAGAATCAGATCAAATCTAAAGTCTTGGACACCACTTATTGACATCTAGTGTGTTTATGTGGAGCTTCTGAAAATTGTCCTGTGAAAAACAATTGAAACAGTTGAAACAACTGAGGATGTTTAGACTGAAGAGATCAACTGAATGTGGAAAGTTGAAAGTTCTAAAGCTTTTCCTGTAAACACGGGGGTCTCCTCTGAGTTTTTTAAATGACATGGAGAAGTAATTCTTTATGAAATTTGGCTCTGTGATTGAGTAGGTAGGATGACTCAGTAAGAAGCAGAGAGACCAGTGACATGTTACTGAATTAGTACAGAGTGACCCCAGTCTGTGTCCATCAGTACAGCAGGTTACAGGGGAAAAGGAATGATAGAATAAGGAGTTAACCCAGGAACAGTGCGTGTTTGAGAGATACTGAAAGACACTCAGTTAATAGACAACCGGAGAATATTTCAAGACAGCAAAATGGCACAGCAAAGGAAGAGGTTAAAATAAGCAAATTTTATGTGGGGAGAAAGGTGCCAACCATCTGTTTAGAATACTCTGAATGAGGATTTTGAGAAGGTGGTAGTAGATAAAAGTCTAAAATTTGGTACTGAGAGGAAGAAGACCCTGTGCCCCATCAGCCACAAGATCTCACACATCCCACATTGGTAGAGAAGAGCTAAACGGGGCTACCTCCATGTGTTCTGGTCAGCCCGATCCTTCCACACGTCCTATGCAGACTGGAGAGAGCCTTTCCATTTCCAAGCTCTCCTCATTCCTCCTTCTCTCTCTCTGTCTTGCAGCAAGTCCTTGAAGACAAGCACAAGCACTAAGAATCTACATACGTCATTTTCCCTTAAGTTGCACCCATATACTTCAGCTGACCTTTGACTGGCTTAGAACTAGAGCTGTGGTTCTCAAGCTGGGGTGATTTTCACCACCGCCACCCCCCCCCCACCCCAGGGGACATATGTAATGCTTAGAGACATCTTTGGTTGTCACAGCTGGAGGAAGAGGTGCTATTGGCATATGGTGAGTGGAGGCCAGGGATGCTGCTAAACATCCTACAATGCACAGAACAGCCCCCTAAAACAAAGAATGGCCCAGCCCTCAAAGTCAGTAGCACTAAGGATGAAAAACTGAACTAGAGGAGTAAGGCTGCACAGTCTGTGTTAGAAACATTCTTGAGCCCATCAGACCTCTTTGTTACCTGTGGGGTGAGTTGTTCATAGTGAAGAGTAGTGACTTCCTTGAGCTTTGACATTTTTTGTGTGCTGAGAGTTGGGAAAATCAGCAGATGTTGTTCTTCCAGTTTTCTTTGCTCAGTGTACATGATTTCTAGTTCAAAAGAGGTTGGTGTTCCTTTGTGGTGACTATAGCCTTAGCCCTGGCCTAGTGTTCCTCTTCATTTACAGAGATTGAGGGTAGCATGTGTGCAAGGCCAAAAAATTAAATTCATAGGAAAAAAAAATACCCTACATGTCTCTTCCTCAGCTACTCTTGATCTTTCTCCCAAAAATAAATTCTGAAGAATTAAGAATTGGTAAAATCACCTGTGGCGATTTGGCTACTCAACAACATCTCATTTGTGCATCTTACCCTCCTCCAAGAAAATGATTCTCGCCCCTAAATTTTGTCATTCTGCCTTTCCTCCAATTACAAATCAAAGATTACATCACTTTGCATCAGATACATTTCAATTTAGTTAGCAAGACTTGGTGTCCCTAAGAAAATATATAGCTACGGGGAAAATTAAAAGGGCTAAACTAGAATGTGTCTTGAGGGCAGTGATTTCTCATCTTTGTAACTCCAGTGCCTAGTAGAGTGCCAGGCACATATCAGGTGTCCAAGAAATATCTGTCCAGTGAATGAACAGAATTTGGCAAGTAAAAGAGACAGTAAGTTTCCATAGATTTACTCCAAAAATGAGAATGAAATAGGCTAAAACCTCATACAGATGCTGACCCTTACTGATAGAGGGCATCCAGGAATTGAGATTGTTAGGACAGTACAGTATTACTTACTGCAGAACAGCCATGCTAGTCCTAGTATTAGTGCAATGATCAGAGATGCTGAGATCGGGATAATAATGGCCCAGGGCAGGAGCTGATTAGCGGACGGGGCTGGTTTGGCTGCTGAGGGAAAAGAATAGTGTCAGCTCTAATGTGTTTCCAACTGCCTGATACCCATTCTGTGACCTTATATTGACACAACTGTAAAGCATTTTCCCCTTCTCTGCCTGGTTAGCTCCCCCAAATGCAGCTTTTGGCATTTTTCTTGCATAATTCTTCAATCAGACACATACTTATGGGCAACTAATACCAGCTGTCAGATATTGAATGTGAAAAAGAAAATTTGAACTTTTGCATTTACTGAGTTAAGTTGGCATAAAAAAAGATACTCAGGAGATACTTTAAAAGCTATCTTGTCTTCATCTCTCATTTCTATAGCTGATATTACTATGTATCACTACTCATAGTTGATGTGTTCTAGATAGATCTTATTTTTCCTTCTCCAGCTCTGTCATGCCTTCTCCCTTTTAGTATGTAGTCTTAACACACACACACCTCACAGTGGCTGTTTAAAGCTACAGGAACCACTTTGCATTTATTTTCAGATACACATTTTTCACCATCCAGCCTAGGGCTTCTGGAAGAATAGAAGAGACCCAGCAAAGAGCCAAGAGTGGGTGTGGCTTGGTAGTAGGTGGGGTCATCCTGGAGGAGGGATCTGCAAACCAGCTATCAGCTGTAAAACACAGGGAACAGAGAAGACGGGGGACACGGGGAAGGATGTGGATGCCTATGGGAGTAGGAACTGCTGTCAGTCCCTCCTGGTCGGGAGCAGCAGTTCCACCATTTATTCTTCAACCCATTTGAGGAATAGTTAGCAACAACATCCGGAGAAAGGTCAGAGACACAAAAGGAATATCAGCAGCTCATCCTCTTCTGATTTCTTTTGAATGGCTTACAAATAAATATTGAACATTTGCTAAAGTACCATCTCCCATTTTTCTGATTACAAGGCTTATGGATAAATTTTGGTCTTTAGCTTTTCAGACCCCATCAGCATTTGGCCCAGTTGACACTCTTCCTCATGGGATTTCTATGACACCACATTCTTCAGTTTCTGTTAGGCTGTTCTTCCTCTGCTTGGTGTTTAAATATTGTTGTTCCCATGGTCCCATTCTCCTCTCACTGGCCCCTAGTAATCATCCACACCCAAGATTGGAAACACGAGCTGATTTCTAAATCTGTATGTCATAATCCTGATTTCATTTCTGAGCTCCAAATTTGCATTTCCAGCCACCGACTAGATGGGTGGATGCCAGCATCTTCACCTGATTAAAACTGAACTCAGTGTATGTATTCTTTCTAGAGCATATCTACCACCTGCTTTCTCCCATTTCAGTGAATGGCAACACCATTAGTGACCCAAATAAAAGTGAAGGCTTGCCTTTGTGCTCACTGCCCCGAAGCTCCCCCTGACTTTCTATTGTGTATTGAGAATATCTCTTCAATTGATTCCTTTTCTCCAAATCTCTTGCAGCAACTGCCTTAGTTCAGGTTTTGCTCATCTCCCACCTAGTAGCCTCCATACTTCGGTCTCTTTGCCTCTAGTTTTCTAGGCTTTAATAATTTCTACACATTCTGCCACAGTAATCATTATAAAATGCACATTTGATCATAGAGCACCTACTCCCTAGAGACTAGGGAAAGTTGTTTTCTTATTTTTTCTCTAAAACACCAGATTGAATGGAGACATCGAGTGATTACCATGGTTGGCCTCTGCAGACCAGAATAACACCCAAAATAACAAGGAAGCTCTTGCTATTATCCTGGGAGTCTAGACATTTCAAAGTTCTGACTCACTCCTGGCTTCCTCTCAGAGGCCACTTCTCATCCATCTTCAAGCCTCCCTCAGCCTAGAAAGAAGGTACGTGCTAAAGGGCAAGAAGAAGGAACCAGCAGCAGCAAACCCGTTCTATCATAATGCCTGTTAGGAACCTGGCAATGGGCCACAGGCAGACCCAGAATCCCAAGGGCATAGTCATGTAAGGACATCTGCACGTATAGCTCATTAGACAGTCTGAGTGGGCCTCCCTGATTCACCCCTTACACGCATGCGCACGCGCACACACACACACACCTTCCAGTGTATCAAGGGTTAAGTAACTGGGCAGACCCAGACTGAAAGAACAATAGACCCAGTCTGCTTAATTAATAAATTTAGAATTGTTTAAGAGTAGGTATTTCTATAGTAAAGCTTTACTCACATTGATAAAAACATTTCTATGAACTATACTCCTAATTTACATTTGCTTACGCAGTCAGCCCTTGACCCCCCAAAAATGCATTATTTGCTTTTGGCTATAAATGACACCTGCAGTCCAAATTATGAGATTTGAAGTATTTAAAGCTCTCTGGTCATAAAGACAACACTGACACCTAGCAAGATACTTGGTATGTGATAACTAATAAAGACTAGATTAAAGAAGGAATGATTAAACACATACTGTTAATTACCTCTCCATTAGTCATTGTGAATGTAGACCAAGTGGGGCAAAGAGCTAGTATTCTGAATTAGACTGAAAAGGGATACTGCTCATCCTTAGCATGAAGGAAGAGAGAAGGCATATGAGGGAAAAGATGATAAAACTGGCTGTCTAAATCACCTTTAAATAATAGCTCCATCTTTTTATTTAAAGGACTACATTCTATTCCCTGTAAGTTAACAAACTACAGTGTTAACCTGGCCAAGCCAGGACTACTACTTAATTTTTTAAGTAAAATTCTTCTGGAACACAGCCATGTCCTTCATTTTTGTTCTGTCTGTGGCTGCTTTCATGCCGTAACAGCAGGACTGAGTTGTTGCCAGAGACCATATGACCTGTAAAGGCTAAGATATTTACTGTCTGGCCCTTTTCTAAAAATTTTTGTCAACCTTTATCCTAGAAGATCATATATACTCATATTCCAAATATAAATAATGTCCAAAATAAACATGTAATTGAGGCTGCTTTTACCAATTTGCATACTACTCTCTACCTTAGTCACGATAATCTAAAATTGGTTAAATAATGATATTATCAATAAGGTGACAAGTATTGCTGAATTAATAAACTAGCTTCACTATATGATTCAAACTTCAATTTTGTAAATTTTTTAGAATACATAAAAGATGATAGAGATGAATTTGGATTATTAATAAAATCATGTCAAAATTTGGTTTATAGTTGGACTAATTTTCCCCTCAGAATTTATCTCATTACCTATTGAGGAAAATAAAGAATCCACTCAAGATTGAAAGATCTAGAGCAAATCATTCACTAGGATGAACTACTAGACCATCTAAAATACCTCCTCTACTACAAGCAAAGATAAGAGGAAGATGTATTATACATAATAAGTTATGTTTGATGTATTGCTTTTTACTATGCAGCCACATAACACATTGTTAGAAGTGGGGCTCAGGGGTGGGGAGAGGCCTGGTGGTCCTCCATATAAGCAGCCAAACAAGTTAGAAATGTATTTCAAGTATCTGAGTTCTTCTGTAATAACCCATTATGGGTTTAATATGCATAAATTTACATAAGCCCAACTTTTTTCATTTTATATTTTCAGATAATTTTACCTCTGGGGAAAGAAAATTCTGTAAGTATACTACTTGTAGGGTAAAACATTTGGTGTTGGTATTGGATCAAAAATGACCACTTTTTGAAAAAATTGTGCTCTACACTGGAATTTGACACAACATTGTAAAATGACCATAACTCAATTAAAAAATGTTTTTAAAAAAATGACCACTTTTTTCAGGCATTGTCCCCAAGTAGTTTGTCATTCACCTTCTTTACCAGACTTGGTTCTGAATGAACCAGTAGTTCTTAAAAGGCACATTCACCCACAGAAGACAATGATTTAACATCATGGGACCGTGGGGAGGGGGCCCCCAAAATAAAAGTGCCGAAGCCCAGAGAGCATTCAAAGAAGGCCACATTTTAGTTCTTTCAATAAAAATAATACTGTTATAATAACTTCCTAACATGATAACTTGATGGATAGCACTTATTTGGATTTCTAAATTTTAGAATGTTTATTAAAGAAAAGAAAATTAGTCTATTAACATTATAGTCAGACCTTGTGTGGTGACCTTAAGTCATAGTAACTCTTTATTATCATTTCATTTACGTGTCTAAAAAAACTACAAAAAAATACTATGAGTCAATATGCACAATTCTGAAATGTATCTGGCTGACTCATTTTAGATTCTACACAGCAAAAACTCCCTAGGACAATGTCACTTACATTTCTGCCAGTTGAAGGTCTGTGACACTGTTAAGTCTCCATACTTGACAAGACACATGAAGCTGTGGTTCCTTGTCACATTGAAATCCAGTTCACTGCTAATCGTGTAGAGCTCAGTTTCAGGATCTTGGGCAAGTGTTGTGTAGGTAGCGTTTAATTCTTCTCCATTTTCCAACCAGGAGAGGTGAGGCTCTGGAAACCCTCCAGAAGTTGAGCAGATTATCCTTCTGATGTCAGGAGATGGATTTCCGAGGTCACTAATACTAGGGGCAGGGAAGTCAGCTGGAGAAGGAACAAGGATGTAAGTACATTATCATTACGTGTTTGTGTGTATGTGTTTATATTTTTAATAAATACTTAGCTTTAATAAGAACAATAAAATATAATTTGCAACTTCCCGTAAGTCATTAATAGTTAGGTATAATCCAAAGACTAGTTTTAGTTTGAATTGGTTATATCAATTCTTCGTCACTTTTGATGGAGGTAGAAGGGCACTTATTAAAGAAAGAAGTAGGTTCCTGTGTAAATATTGACATAGTACTTGCATTTGTAAGGAAGGGGTGGAATTAAAAATAAGAGACAGCAATTATTGAGTTCTTAATATTTGTTAGGTCTGGACATTATCTCATTTCATCTTTACAACAACCCTAGTAGGTTGTAGATTCAAAAAGGTTAAATATCAGTCATTACATATGATTTAACCTAATAAAATCTCCATTTTCTAAATAATCAAATGAGGTCTAGAGAAATCACAACCAATAAGTGGCAGAATTGGGATTTGTGTTCAAGTTTCTCTGATACTAGAACCTCCCCCTCTCCTGCCTTCTTTTCTTTTCCTTTCATTTCTTTCTTTTACTTTTTTTTCTTCCCTTTCTTCCTAGTATTTGAGGTATACAAGGTGGCTCTCTTTTATTTATCTATATATTAACTCGCACTGTACTAAACACCTGAGAACCCACTATCCCACTTGAGAACTGGAACACTGACAGCAGGTTATGTAAACCTGCTTGTTCCGTCTTTGCCTTGCTGTCCTCCCGCCTCCCACACCTGAGGTAACACTATTCTAAATTTTGTTTAGCGTTACCTTACTTTTTCAAAAGTAGTCTTTAATCAGATAAACTTCTGTCCAAATTGTACACCGTTGAACCTGTAATCTCAACCACTGTACTTTACAGATTCCCTTGCTGTTCTGAAATGTCTCACAATGACAGAGAGGCCTTCCTAATATTCCTCCAAGGCACTCGAAGCTCTCTTTCATTTGTGTATTCGACCCCCAATGAGATGCTAAAGTATACACCAAGCAGAGCACAGTGAAATGACTGCAGTGAACACAGGAGAAAACTCCCCTCACCTCTTCCTCACTTAGTGTTAGGCTTAAAGAATTTATTCTTCTTAACATGACTGCGGGGAACCAATCCCTCCATACTTCATCTCATGTACCTGGTTTTCTTCTCAGAATTCAGAGTCTCACAGAGAGATGTAGTCTAGCATAGTGGTCATCGAGAGCAGGTTTTAAAACCAGTTTTGCCTTTTAATTCTGGGCCTGTTACTTAACCACTTTCAGTCCTAGTTTGCTCATCTGTAAGATGAGGTTAATACTACTTGCCTCCCAGCGTTGTAAGAATTTCATGACATCATTAATGTGTATCACATAGAACAGAGTCTGACACACAGGAAATTAGTTCATAGACCAATGTGTGTCTTAAATTTGTCCTCTCTTAGATGAGTTTCCTCATTTAGGTCAAGTTGCCAGATGAAAGTTTCCAGGACTGCGTGGTGGCACCATGAGGAAAAAGGGGAAGAGGAAGTTATGACAGGTTATTGTAATTGCCAGGAAAAGGAAAAACTTGGATTTGGTTGGGGATAGACTCACCTTTCTTTTTTGTACTAACTCTGTTCCTAAATTAAGTTTGACATTTTCCTGAGGCATTTTTAGTTGACATTGTTATTTCCTACTTCCTATTTCCTATTAATTTATCCTATCAGACCAAATCATTACACGGGCAGCTGACATCAGGAGTATTCTTTGTTTCTTATAACACCAATATGTCATGTTGTAACTTGGAATAACAAATCCAGGTAACTCATATCCTAATTATGATTCGTGTTCATTTCTACACTCCGCTTTTCCAAAAAACATTTAACCACAAGAATGCTACAATATCAAGGGTTGTATTAAAAATCATCTTTTTAAACTCCATCTCCCACCCCTTCTATAAGGTGATCTGTTTAGAGTAACATCTCCTAAGGCCTTGCAAGACTGTGAACCATTAAAGAATTACTCCTTTGTGTCTCATTTTTCCCAGTTTTCACCACCCTTAATGGGTAGGGTAAGAATATCTTATTAGGGAAGGAAAAGGTGCACATGCTTTAGAAAGGTAAAACTCCATTAACCTAGTTAATCTGATAACTAGTATAGCTAGTTCTCAAATGTGTTACTTAGTGGAGGCTTCATCTATTGAGCTATTATATCATTTAGCAATCTTAGGCAAATGTAGAGAAACCAACTTGTCCCAGTTAGCCTAGACTTTCCCAGTATTAGGACTGAAAATCTCATGTCTCAGGAAACCCCTCAGTCCCTGGCAGAATGGGACATTTGGTCACTTTGGCCAAATGAGAGCTTGTTTAGTGTCTTGCTTCTCAAGCTGTGATCCTCAGCAACTGCAAGGCATCACCAGGGAGCCTGTTGGAAATGCCAGACCTGCTGAATTTGAATCTGCATTTTAACCAGATCCCCAAGTCACATGCACCTGATCATTTGACAAGCACGATTTTCATTGTCTCAATTAGAAAAACCAGAATTGGTTCTGGGTCTAATTAAGCAAGCAGAGTTTCTCTTTTTGTCTTCCCCTACTTGATTTTGGTGCCCCACTCCCCTGTCTAAGGCCCTCAACACTCGCATGTTGCCCCTTGGCTGTCCTTGGTTGCCTACGGGGGCCTGCTACAGGGGCCTGCCCTCCCTGAAACTCTGCCTCTTCTCCCTCTTGAGTTTTCTTCTCTATATTTCTACCAAATGTGTCCTGAGTCTCCTTCTCTCTGGATATTATGTTAGAGGACTGACTACGTATCTAATGTAATTAATTAATACAGGCTAATATGTCTGTGGTGCCATCTCCCCTAGGGAACACATTTTCATTTTTAACAGGGGTCTCACAGCGGTGGGGGAAATGCTAAAACTAGCAGGAGAAGCTTTAATAGTGGGAATTCCAGGAATTGATACAGGTCAGAATTTTGGAGGAGGCAGTCTTCTTAGAGCCCCACAAATCCCACCACCAGATAATCATTTGCTCTTCCCATGGGTAGGGAATACACAGAGTGAAGTTTAAGATAATTCCATGAAACTTTGGTGTACCTCCTAAGCTTTAGGTATGACCTGAATGCTACCGCTAAAGATTCAACATAGCTTAAGACCAAAGCAGGGAAGAACGGTGAAGAATCCATTGGGGAGTCACTTAAGTTACCTGTTATCAAGGTTAATTCTTCCATTTTATTAAAAGGTTTGGTTTCCACTAAAGGCTCAAGGGCGCAGGAAGAGAAAGAAATGTGTTTGAATTTTAAGTGTGAGGGAATGGCCCAGGGCTGTCATTTCTCAGCAAGGGCTCAGCCTGTATCAGTATCCTCTTTCAGAATCACCGGTGATTAAGTCAAGGCTTCTTCCTACCCTGCCCTTTAATAACACTTCTTTAATATCTAACTTTGTAAAACTGACCATTAGACTAGAGCTTCAAATGTACAATAAATATAATAGTACAATAGCCAGAGCAATAGACATTCAAACACTATTTGAAAAATATTTATGCCTGCATTGCTCTTGTACCTTTCAACATACTTTGCAAGAATATATTACTGGATCAAGTGCAGTTAGTAGGACAGCCCCATCACATCAGATGTGTCCCTTTATGATTCAGAAGGCACTTCAGGTCATTATCATGCATGCCCCAGGATCACTGTCACGAACTTGGATTGTCAAAGTGCAAGAAATGCAGCTAATAGCTATTTCCAGCTAGGGTTTACTGTAAAACTAGAGACTCAACCCTAAGAAATGAAGTGAGACACATTCCTCTTTGGTAGACTTTCCACCTAAATCAACAGGAGTACGTCTTTAAGGGCATCGAGAATCTGCTAGCTATCGTAAATCAGAAAATCCCACTGACCTCTGACCAATAACTTCACCGAAGTGAGGTGCTCCAGTTTGTAAGTCCCTTGCTCAGGCTTCTGAATGACACAGGTATAGGTGCCTTTGTCTGACAGGCGCAGAGCCAGGATCACAATGCAGAGGTTACTGGTGAAGTCAGTGAAGGTGCGGTTCTCATACTCGGGCCACACTTTCACTTTTCCAGACATGACCGCCAGCACCACTTCATTATCTTTTTGCCAATAGATGCGAACTTTGGTCAGTTCTTCAGTGGATATGTTGTAATCACAAGATAGCACTGCTATTTCTTTCACTGTTTTGGTCACCTGCATGATGCCTATGGAGAGGCAAACAACAAAATTTTATGTCTATTAAACATAGATGCCTGCACAAGCAGGAATTCGGAGTGGACAATAACAGAATTCAGAGGGTTGCATATAGTGACTAAGCAGGATCAGAGTGTTCAGTTTGAGTTTGATATTTTTGGTCCCCAGTGCTTTTTTTGCCTCCATTTAAAAAATTGTGATTAAAAAATAATTTTACCATCTTAACCATTTTTAAATGTACAGCTCAGTAGTGTCAAGTATATTCACACTGTTGTGAAACAGATCTCCAGACTTTTCCATCTTGCAGATTGGAACTCTGTATGCATTAAACAACCCCTCTTTCTCCCTCCCCCAGCCCCTGGTAACCACCACTCAACTTTCTGTTTCTGTGAATTTACCACTTTAAATACTGAATATAAGTGGAATCATACATACAGTATTTGTCTTTTTGTGACTGGCTTATTCCACTCAGCATAATACTATCCAGGTTCCTCTGTGTTTTACATGTGTCAGAATCTTCTTCCTTTTTAAGGAATAATAGTGATGATAATGACTAATATTCCGTTGTATGTATATACCACATTTTCTTTATCCATTTGTTTGTCCATAGACAATGAGGGAGAAGGCGCTCTAGTCTCAAAAGAAGACCTAGCATATGAGTGCCAACTATGGGTTAGACAATGTACTCAGCCCCACAGGGATAGGGAAGTCATAGTTAAGGAATATGAGATTTTGATTTCCCTGATCATTCATTTTGGTGGTCTTATTTTACAGATGAGGAAACTAAACCCAGGAAAGGAAACTGCCCCAGTTTTACAGAGTACTTTTGGGGCCATTCTCCTTGTTTACTGGTTTCCCCAGTTTTAGGCCCAGTGCTAGGATAAGTAAGCCAGCACTAGTTGCACCCCAGCCAGGCCCCATCACTGAGCTCTTTTGTTTTGAGAAAGAGTGCTTTTCCTTCCAGACCTGGCTTGACCCCATGGCTTCAGGCTGAAATGACTCCCCTCAAACCCACCTGAAGGGACCTCAGTTACACCTCTGGACCATTTCTGACCTTTCTAGCTACCCTAAACAGATGGAGATCCTGTCTTTATCTCTCTTGGCTATCTGTAATCCATGCAACGGGTGCCCTACAACCTAGTTTTGCCAGAGAGTCCTCATTGAAAACATTTGCCCATTTTCCTGTCACCATATCACAGAAATATCAGCGTTTCGACATCCCAAGTCCATCTCCTTGTTAGCTCCTCAGCACTCATCAGTAACACCAAAATCCCTGTCAGACTATATTTTCTGATTTTTTTTTTTTTTTTTTTTTTTGGTTTAGAAAGCATGGTAATTTTTCCTATGCTGTGCTTGACTGAAAAATAGAGTCCCTCTAAAGCCCCAGTGCCTTCACATCTGGCCACCCTCCTCCGTCCCCCAGTGGTACGATGCTGCCTCTTCCCCACCACACAGAACCCCTCACTAGGATAGGGGTCTCATTTCCAAGCCCATTCTCCTCGGACAGCAGGGTCATGGACACTAGCACCTCTCCGTCTCACCAGCCATTCTTCCAGCCTCCATCAGACTGGGTGTGGCTCCACCACAGCATTTAGGAAGAGAGTTTTGTGATGACAGGTTATTTCCACAGCAGTGTGAGGTACCTCAGAATGATCCAAAGCACCTCTTTCGACAATTGTGCTGAACGTTGCCAGCCCCAGATTTAGGAAATATAACTGAAAAGGAGGAAATAAATGAAAAGATGCACTTGAGAGAGCATATAATAGCTGAATAACCTGAACTATCTTTAAAAAGAGATACAATTTTTAAAAAAGACAGAGATACAACGAGAGCAAAATGATACATAGAAGGCACGTGGACTATGGCTGCCTCAGCCACTTGCTGATTGACCTGTTTACTCATCTGTACAAACGGTATGATGCCTACCTCTCAGGGTCATTGTAAAATTAAATTCAGATTAAATGATATAAATGGAAAAGCCCCTAGTACATAGCAGGTCTTCCATAAGAGTTTCCGTTCCTCTCTTTCCTTTCTCTCACCCCTAGCTGGTACCCTCTGGTCTCTTTCTTCTCATTAGGGATTTTGTCAGACACATGGAACATGCTATGAGCCAGACAGACCCCATGACAGAAAGCAGCTCGCCCATCAGGGGTCCTAAATAACAGGTCTTTGCTATGCTCTGTTCTCACCCGAAAAGAATCCAGGATTTCTAACCGATTTTGAAATGTGGTGACATTAGCAAAAAGAAATCTTAACTGAAAGTGAGCCAGTTTCAGTGATGGTTCTTAAGGAGTTTTTGTCCAGCCATCTGAGAAGTGTGGGTGTTTTTCTAAAGGTCAACGGGCTCTTCGATGTTCCTACGTGAGATCCCCTCAGCAGACGTTGGTGCTGAGGAAGAACCAGACTGAAAAGAGGAACCAAAAATCTTCTGGGCAATTCCCACCAGGACCTGGCTTGCATACTCAGGGACTCTGCTACACGCAGTACGAGAAAAAGTTGAAAGATTTCTGAAGGGTTTTGTCTGCTTCAGTGTTTCTGGAGGGGAAACTCAGGTCTGAGCACTCATTACTGCCTCAGTAGTTGAATTTTGAGCTTGCTGTGTCATTTTACAAACAGGCCTAGCAACACCTACCTAACACAATGGGCTGAGGTTTCTGTGAGGGAATGGAGGCTGAACTGTACACAGTACCAGGCACATGGGGGGGACTATCACACTCCCCAGACATCCACACGGTCCTGTCCCTTGCTTCCTTTGGGAAAGGTGTCCCCTTGTGGCGAGACCTCCTCTGACTCCCACTAACAAGCACCATCCTCCCTGACCCCATCCATCCTGCCACTCGTTAGTCCCTTGTCCTGATTTAGTTCTCGTCAAACTTGTCTCCAGCTGCTGTATATCAGCTGAAGTTACTTTGGGGTCATGAGAACAGGGGCTTTATCTGTTTTGTTGCCACATCTGCAGAATCTAGAACAGGGCCTGGCTCATAGTAGAGGCTCCATAAATATTTGCTGAATGCCTGGCTAGGCATTAGGAGATGAGATGTGGTTCCACCCGCTGTGTGTTAGAATCATAACCTTTAACAAGTTGATGAACCTCCTTGGGCTTCCGGTATAATTTCTGCAAAATGTGCATAATACTATCTCCCCGACTTACTTCACATAATTTCCACAGGGGTTGTGTAACAGCTAGATGTAAAGTGTTTTGTGAACTGTAAAATGCGACACAGATTTTATTCATAGGGCTGTTCCTCTCAAGCAAAGCACCTGATGTGTTGAGTCATGCCCAGGATGAGGTGAGAATCACTGCAGTAACTGGCTGACACTTGCACTGAGTTGAATGCTCCCAGCTGGTGTGGGCTGCCCATTGGCTGCCTCTGTCTCCTGCAGTCATAGGTACCAGGGCTGGGCGGGGAGAGGAGGAGGGAAGGCAGAAACGGGAGGTGACTCTGCTCATCTCTGACGCGCATGTGTGCAAACTGCCCCACCCGCACGGCATACTGGGTACACTTCACAACGTGAGTCCCCACCCCATACCCTTCCTGTCCCCTGGCCATGTCAACTCCCCACTGATAACCCTCCCAGGAGAGGGAGCTTTTTGCCAAGAAGTGTAGAGGCCACTGGTTTTAGACAAATAATGCACCTCTCAAAATTCAATACAATGGAGTATTACTCAACTAAAAAAAGGTATGAAGTACTGGTACTTACTGCAACATAAATGAACCCTGAAAACATTATGCCAAGTGAAAGAAGCCAGACACAAAAGGCCACATATTATATAACTCTGTTTGTAAGAACTGTCCAGAATAGGCATATTCATGGAGATGGAAATTAGATTGGTGGTTACCAGGAGATAGGGCAGAGGGAAATGGAGATGGACTGCTAACTGGTATGGAGTTTCTTTTAAAGAGCGATGGAAACGTTCTGAAATTAGATAGTAGTGATGGTTTCATAACATTGTGATAATACTAAAAACCACTGAATTGTACACTTTAAAATGGTGAATTGTATGTCATTGCATTAAAAAAAAAACCCAAAAAACAAAAACCATGCAGGACAACTGGGGGATACAGTAAGAAAATTTAATGTATAGCTTTAAAAGAAAAAAGAACCCAATCTAGGAAGCTATGAGTCTCCCCTAATCCCTCCAAACTGGAGGAAGGCCGTGTGGACACAGTGGCCTGGCTGCAGTGCCCATTCTATGGAGTTGAACCTCAACAGTGGTCGGTGGGCCTGCACCACCGGTTCTCCGAAAGTAGGGAGAATCACATGTGCACAGCAGCTTGTATCACCGCGTGCTATGATTACATTATTTCCCTAAGGACTTAGATGTGCTGTTTAAAGGTTTTCCGTGACTCTAAAAGAAACACACATTAAATTTAGAAAGAATGAAAACTACAGAAAAAGCATAAAAGTCACCTATAATCCCACTACCTGGAGATTTACTGTTAATGGTCTGTGTGACCCTTAACACAATGGAAGTGACCTTTTTGGACACTTCTAACTGCTTTTGATTAAATGAACTGGCATCCTCAGGGCTAGTGTGGGCCCTGGGCTGGGTGCTGGGCACACCAGGAAGCTAAGAGGTGTCAGCTCTCCAGCAGCTGGCAGATTTGAGACTCATCTCCTGATTTTTTCACATTGCTCCCAACTTTCTCTCCTTTATAGACCCAGCCTATATGCTGTTTATAAATCTGATCCCCACTTCTATGTGTCTCTCTAAATGGTGTATCTCTAAAGTGCCTGGGGACTTGAACAGCTGACACCACAGCAGTCACAGCAAGAACCGTGGCTTTGGGGACACCTTGGCCAGCAGCATTCCGACAGAGCATACAGCAGGAGCAAGGCCCTGTGGACGGTGGCACTCTGAGGGCACTCTTCCTCCATCTCAGTGCTCCTCCTGCCATAGACCCACAGCCCAACATCTTTTCTGCATCCCTGGCCTGCTCCTACCAAAGCCCCCTCCCCTCTCCTTAGAGCTGTGTCACCCTGAAAGGACCCCGGTTCTGAGGAAGAGCTGCCCATGTTAGGACCCTTGGCCTGACAACCATTAGCTTCTGGAGCACATGAGCCCAGTGTTCGGCCTCCACAGACCAAACTAGAAGTGGAGAGCAACCCAGCGGGTCCCACCTCTGCAGGAAAGGGTCCTGGACAGCAGTGGGTGGAGACGGGTGGAAGTGCAGCTTCCCCACACAGGGCAGGAGAGGAGGGCGTAGTGTGCAGATCCCCTGTCCTGGAACAAAGGCCTCCACAGTCGTCTCCACTCTCTGCACCCAGTCTTGTCTCCCACAGGCCATGCACAGTTCACACCTTCACTCCAGTCTGGCAAATCCTCACCAGTTCTGCATCATACACACTCTCCAACCCAACCATCTCCCTCCAACTCCACTTTTTTCATCAAAGCTATCATCAAATACTTGTAAGCTACTAAATGGTTTTGGTACAATCACTCTGGCTGCACTACAAGCCATATTTTTATGCTTCAGCAACACCGTTTAAAAAAATGCCATTTAGAGCTTTACTACTAAAACTAAAGGTCTGTAGACCAGAGGCGTCAGACACCTGGGTGCTTGTTAGAAATACAGAATCGCAGACCCCTCCCCAGACTCACCTAAGCAGAAACTGCATTTAAAAATATATATACAGATTTTATTTTTTCAGAGCAGTTTTAAGTTGACCGTAAACTGAACGTAGAGAGCAGAGAGGACCCATATACCCACTCCCCTCTATGCGCACAGCCTCCTCCACCATCAGCATCCTGCACCGGAGTGGTACATTTGTGCCAGTTGATGAGCCTACACTGACACATCATAATCACCCAAATTCAAATTCCATAGTTTACATAGGGATCATTCTTGGCTCTGTACATTCAGTAGGTCTTGACAAATACATAATGACATATATCCACCATGCAGTATTTTCACTGTTCTGAAAAAATCTCCTGTGCTAGAAACTGCTTTTTAACAAGGCCCCCAGGTAATTGGCATGTATAATTAAAGTGTGAGCAGCGCTGGTATAGACCATGTTACTCCCCTGCTTACAATCCTTCCGTAGCCTCCCTGTGCCTCCAAATAACATTCATATCCCTGGACTTCCAGCCCTACGGAGTCTGGCCCCTGCCTCCCGGGGCCCTTCGGTACATAGCAGGTCTTCAGACAAAAGAAACTCATGGATTCCCTTGTTGACTTAATATAGCAACAGTAGAATCCAGATGTAGATCTAGAACAAGGTGCTTTCCTAAATATCTTTCTTTAGCCCAAAGCTCGTTTCTTTCCATTTGCCTCTGACTAATTGTCTTGGTATAAATGCTAAAGCCTTGGTTTTAATTTTCTTTTTATACTTTCTCTCTTTTTTATGATTTCTCTCTCTCTTACACACACACACACACACACACACACACACACACACACACACACACACACACACATTTTCTAGGAAGCCTATAAATTTTCTTCTAAATTTTTAAAAACTCATTTAGACTCCGCAAAAGACTCTAGACTGTGAGTGCTGCCCCCAACTGCCCCCAACTTTCCAGAAGAAAACTAACTGTTGGAAATATAACTGTCAAATATATACAAAATTTGATGCATAAATTGTGAAACTTGAGTCATGGTTCTCTTGGTTCAGCAACAGTGTAAGACAAGTTTTACAGCTTAGGACAGAAAATGTACAACTACCAGCATCGCAGTCTTCCCTTCCCTCCTTCACCCTCCCCAACACCTTAGTTATTCTGGGACATGGCTGCAGTGCAGTGCAGACCTGTTTTAAGCAAGCAGCGCTTAAGACAAGGACCTTTGATATTTGCAGACCAGGAAACCGTGCTGGAGGCCTCCTCTTTGTTTTGGAGAAACCAGGTGGTATGCCGCTCAGCAAAAAGCAGACCTTTTGTTTGTTCTGACTTAAAAAAGTCAGAGCCACCCTGTCAGCGGGATCAGCACTTCCCTTCCCGAGAGCCCTCCAAGTCCAGCACCTGAGCTGGAACAAGAGTCTCTGGAGGTCAAAATATTCTTGAAACACCTATGCAGTAAGTTAGAAATAACTTAAAATATGATTTGTGCTAAATCTGATACCACTTAATGTCAGATGTTAGTGTTGACAAAGGGCATCGGCACCTGAAGCATAAAAATCAACATCAAGAGAAAATTTTAATATTAAGAAGGTTGTACTTCAGGACTGCTTTCTTTTCCCACTTCAAATTGGAAGAAGATCATCGTTGTTCAGTTTTAGAAGCAAAGACTAGCTGTGTTGTCTCATAGAAATACAGTTTGGGAATCAAAGCCGGAAACCACTGCCCTTATCATGCCACAAAATGTAAATGAACATCTAGTGTTCGTTGAAGAGACGCAGCTCTAAGCTGTCCTTCTGAATCAGCTTCATGGTTTTGTTAAAATCATGCTGCCCCACCTTTCCTTTAAGGTCTGGGTTCTTGAGCTAACTTGGCCGCTGGCTTGCTATGCGATCAAGGGTGGGTCCTTTAACCTCTCTGTTTCCTCACCCCTAAAATGGACTGAAACGCCCTGAAGGTCCCTTCCCTCTCACAGGGCCACAGTAAGGGGCAGTGCAGAGAACACCATCTCCTTTCTCTAAACCCTGAAGCCGTGGACTCAGTCAAGTTCCTGGAAGGCGCTTACCTGAACAGAAGTAAAAGAGACCAGCCAGCACCAAGAGCTGAAAAAGCATGAGGGATGGGCGCTTGGGTGGTGGAGTTCCCCGCTTCAGTGTGTGACCCATGGCTTCTGCTGAGGAGGATGGAAAACCAAAGCAAATAATTTCAAGCCAAGTGAGAACTGAGCACCTCACAGTTAACACCCAGCAGAAGCAGAAAACAATTCAATTGCCCCACACAGAGGGTTCTCTTGTGATGTTTGCAAAAGAGGAGAGGCTGGATGGTGTACTGGGTGTCCAAACTCCTGAATATAAAAGATGGTGGATTTATATTCGCCACCTGAAAAAGAAGAAAATAAAAGTCACCCAGGAAGGAAGGCCAGCCTACCGGAGGTTGTAAAGCTTCTTAGTTGACTTCCCTAAATGAGTCAGGGATCTTAATCTGAGCAACTTCTTAATCATGGTTCAGTCTCGAGGGAAAAACAAAAGTTCGCGGAGCTCTGTGGAAGTGATCCTGCCTGTGCGTGTTCCGAGAACCAACCACAGCTCTCCCATTGCTGGATGGGATGATGAAATGCAGAGAACTCTAAGGGCCCTGGGTATCAGTGAGCCAACCCAGGAAAGCTCAGACCCTCTTCACATCATACCGAGAAGCACAAAGCATCAGGGCGGAAGCCATGGCGGGGGATTTTGTCCAAAGCAGTACTTAAGTTATGAAATAACTTTTCTTGGTATATTAACAGTAGAAAAACAAGTGTCTCTATTCTCACATGCTTCTACACAAAAATATGTCTTAAAGCAGTAGAGGATCTCAATCAACAGAAAAGTGTCAGTGAAAAGGGAAGAGAAAAGACATACAGAAAACATTACTTATTTACGTTGTGTATCGTAATGTGAGAAAGCTGGGGATTTTTGTTTGTTTTGGGTTTTTTTTAGTAAATTTATCAAACTTAAGAAATAAAAGGGAAAGCTGTGCTCCCGTGTGATGCTCTCAGATTGCCACCACAGACATAGCCCAACACTACCCAGAGGATGTTTGGGACCCTCTTTGGAAACTACCCCAGAGCTAGATTCCCAGCTACAATGGATTGTTTTATCAGCCACACTCCATTTTAATCAGGATTAGCTTGGATTCACTTATTCACCAGAAATTTTATTTATTTGGAAAACTCAAATTCAGCCTACAAAATTAATATTTGCTACCATCTAGGAAATTTAAAATAACGGGCCATAACTCTGATGATGAACCTCCACGTGTTTGGGGCCGCCTCCGCCTCCTCCGGGAATAAGACCTCCCAGATGGCTCTTTGAGGGGGAGAGTTTGTGTCTTGGAGGTAAGAGTGAACGCTGTGTTTGTTCAAAATGCCGTTGGGTTCTAGGTCTACCAAGTTCTACCAAGCTGTACCATATTAAGATAATAGTAAGTGTACTTACTTGCCGAAGAACAATTCCTCTTTTTCTTGTGTTAAAAATCAAAGAATGAGGCCCCACTTCTGAGATGTTCTTTTCTTGCTGTCTCCAAAATAATGGCAAGTCACTCCGTTTTTCTTTGGGTGATATGTCACAGAGGTGGCATTTCCCCTTCCAACTTCCTTTTACTTGATAGAGAACTCTGATGTTCAGAAATACTTAAACCGGGGGATGAGCAAAGCGTCGTGTACTATTTGAGGAAGCTCCCTCTGCTGTCCTATGTTGTCAGTTACCTCCAGATGGCACAGCAAACCACACAGCTGCCCTCCCTCACTGAGCACCAGCACTGCAGCAGTCTCAAGGGGAGAGGAAACTGCACTGGGCAGCCTGAGGGAGAGGGTGGAAAGGTGCCCCATAGTGGGCGGGGCTAGCCCATCAGCTTCAGTGGTAGACAGTCTATGATGAGCCTTATGGGCTGGCTGTTTCTGTGCTGGTCTCAATTTTTGTTTTAGCACCAGAATTACCCCTCCCTAGTCATAGCCATGCCACTGCAGGAGTGGGCCATCCATTTCATGTGCAGTGGACACTTTGGGGAGAGTGTTCGGCTCACAAGGGCACCCTTTCCTACCCTCTCAGCCCTCCACCACCACCCCATTTGCAGAGTGGACTCCTGGCAGCCAAGTTGGACAGTATATCCCAGTCACTCTAACCCCAGTGGAGTAACCCTCAGGTGAACACAGTGACAGAGCCAAGGGGTGAGGTGAGGAAGATTTTAGTCCTTTTCCCCAGTTTCCAACCAGCCTGCTACTCCCCTGTGTAGAATTCTAGAGCATTCCACTGGTCAGCAGCCAACCCACACTGGTCAAGTGGATCTCTTTCACACGGGGGAGCCTGATAGCACCTTGTCTGTGCCTGCACCTTTCACAGTCTGCTTCTAGCTCTGAGGCTTTCTCTGCTGACTTGCCATGGTATGCTCTTGGAAATTCTGCACTCAAGCATATGCAACTTGGAAATATAGGAGACTTAAAACCCAGGGAGTTCCTCTTGACCAAAATTGGCTGAAAGCTGACGGAGATCTGCTCTCTCCTTTTGTCGCCCAGGTAGAGAGTTGTGAAAGACATTTCATGAGGCTTTCCAGAAGGTCCTGGTGGGATGGAGTTGGTTGCCTATAGCAGAGGCCAGCGTGGTAAGGCACCCTTGTATTGGCTGTCCTTCCTTCCCTGTTTCAAAATCCCTGTCCTGTACCACTGAACTCACATTCCCAAGAATCTAGGCCTTTGCTTCTAGCTTTGCTTTCTGGAGAACCTAGGCTAAGGCAAGAAGGACACTTTGTATGGTAGAGATACAACAGACTCCTGTCTGAAATAAATGTGTAGTAGCAGAAAGGTGAGTCGATTTATGGAAAAAAATAAAATGATAAGAGACATGGTATATGAATGTGGTAAACATTGTGAACATGGTGTAGTAATGTCTGAAATACTAACTTAAGACTTTTAGGAAACAAACTTTCCTGACAAAAATCACAGTTCGGGCTGCCATCCATCCTAAATTTTTCAGTATTAAGGCACTGAGATCCCTTTAAATAAAAAGCTGATAGAGAAGGATGACAGTTGCAGCCTCAGGGTGTTCATAGGGTGAGGAGGCATGAAAATCATCCTGAAGCAAGGGAAAGAAAGAGAGAGAAAGAGAAAGAAAGAGAAGCCAGAGCTTAGGCTTTGACCAGTCTTGTGATGGGGCAAACACAGGCCTTCACTAGACAGAATTTGTTCCAAGGCTCAGCTAATGGCCCAGCCTCAGAAAATCACTGGCTGCATTTGAGACAAATCTATGCACAAAGTGAGCGGCAGCTTATATGATGGGATCTGATAGCTCCACCTCTAAAGTAACACTCCAAGGAGGGTCCCACAGTGCCTGTACTTCCTGCCAAAAGACACATTGATGTGGCCTAAGGTAAGGTCTTTACACTGAAATCCTTGTACCCCAAGAGCACCTGCAGGTTTTCAAAGAGTATATGGGAACTGATGGTTTTAAGAGAATCCATTTCCAGGTTTTTCAGTTTCTTTATGGACACTTTCCTAAAACTTACCTGCAGTGAGAAAGACCTTGTCTTTCTCCCTATTTGAAAAGAAAGGCTTATCTCTTACCCAACTTGAATGTTACTATGGTACAAGGTCCTAAAAAGTAAAAAGCTTCAGGTGCTAAATAAAGAGACTATTTGAAATACTGATTCTTTAATCAGTGTTGCCTCCTCAAATCATTATAAGCCCAAAAGAGGGTCCTATGTCCCTCCCGTCTTGTCCATACTTTTGTAAAGGTAGAAACGTGGCATTAGAAATAAATGTATTGTAGAGTGAGGTGGAAGGGGGGATGGCAGCTTTATTTAATGAACTCCACTTCTTCTACTTCCTGTCTATTGTCCAAGACACCATTTCCCCCAAGGCAGTCATGAGGAGTGAAGAGAGTGTGGGTGAGAGATACAAAAACAGTTGACTCTACTTCATCCAGTGACAAGTTTGTGGCAGGGCTCAGTGGGTGACTGCTCTGTCCATCTTAGACTTCTTAGAATACTCAAGCTCTGTAAAGCATTCCAGGAAAGACTTTCTATGACAGGAGTCCACTGCATTTTCATCTTCTCTATTGGAGAAAAAATTCATTTACCTATGTGTCTGGGTCTCAGCTGAATACTTTGAAAAATTATGAAGGAGGATGTGACAACTTCCACTTACCCCTAATAGATGAACATTATGTGTGCAAGCAAAAGGAATATATATATATATATCTCAGAGGTATGTTCTTGTTTTATATTTTCTTGAACGTTAATTCAGATCTTAGAAGAAATTTCTTTCACTGATTTTCCCAATCTAGATTCTACTCAGTACATTTGAGAATGAAGTAAAGGTTTTATTTTTTAAACAACAGTATTACAATGTGTTGGAAATTATTTCCTTTGCAGATATAGTCACTGCTTGGTATCCTCAGGTGGGATGGGTTCCAAGATCCCCTACAGATACCAGAAGCTCTTATATAAAATGGTGTGGTAGGGTTGCAGATGCAGAGGGCTAACTGTGCTTAAAGTAACACAAAACTATAGATACCAACTTTAAAAAGAGCAAAAAATTTGAAGATCATTAGATACCCTCAAATTTTAAGAGTCCCACTTAAAAACTTAACCGCCTTGGAGAAGCACACATGAACAGCCTTTGCAGTCAGTACCTTGATGTGAACTCATCAAGAGACTGGACCAAAAGGGACATGAGTCAGATAATTTACTGCACTTTCCCCTCCCCCTCCTCCTGCCTGTAAAATACAGAAAGCTTCTCTTCTAAGATTGTGTTCATCCCTCTTCCTCCCGAGACCTTAATGAAATAATACAAAAAAGATTGATTTAAAGATAGGTCCACAACTGCATTGAGAATAGGAGCGTGATGAGTGGACCAAAAATTCCTAGAGTAAATTTTTAGAAACAGGAGAGACGGTTGAGAGGATGGATGAGGCAGGGCAGAGGAAGCCCAATGACTTGTATTGCCAGAAGGAAAAAAACAGGGAAAAGAGTAAACCAGTGAAAAGTGGGCCCAAGGTTGGTGAGGAATAGAGCAGGGGATCACTGCTTCTCAGTCTAAGTTCTTCTGCCCAACTTGACGCTTTCATCTGTCTATCGTTTTGCTTTAATAAAAACAAAAGGAATTCTTTTTAAATTTGAGGGGGGATTAAAATCGTAAATTTCTGAGACACTATTGTTTATAACCCTAGAATGAGAGAGCAAGACACAAAACCTGGAAGCTGCAAAAAAAATACAGATTCAACTTCATAAAAATGAAAGCTAGCCAGTGCAAGACACCGTAGGTGAAATTAAAAGACAGTTACAGACTTGGGGTGTGGAGAGGGCCCTCCGGGTAGGCCAGTGGAGTGTAGAACCTGATGAAACTACATGGGGGAGGCTTCCCACTTGGCTTTGCCCCTGAACAAGGTGATCTCTGTAGCAACGATGATTCGATGATTCATTGTTTCCTTTCTCAGCCTTAGAGCTGTCTCACTCTCTTCATGCTGAGAAAAGCCAGGCTGAGCTGAAACTGTACCTCAGGGCAGGGCTGCGCTGGACCCCAGGCCTACCAAAGACTATTTTCATAATGAGTACTCAGGGTCCAAGGTGCTGCTGGGACAACCTAATTGCTGGGAAAATCTTTTTCCCACAGTGGACTCTGTTGCCAAGGAAACAAACCCATTATTGCATTGACAAAATCTTTCAGGAAGTTGTGATTTGGGTTTTTCTAACACAACTGGCTGCATTCTCAGCAGTGAGGAATCCTAAGAAGCTTTCTGACCTTTGTTTCAGGTCAGTTCCCCAGGGCACCCACCTGACAATCACAGCATAATTTCTGGCATGGAGTGTGGTTGCAATGACCTTCAGCCTCCCAGTGGAACCTCTCTGGCTTCTGTCTCAACTTCATTTAAACTCATCTATGTTGAGTGCACCCAGCATGGGGTGGCGGGACCTGGGTTTTAAAAGCATGTGCGCCTGAGTGGTGCCACAGTCTGCTAAAGCTGTGGAAAAGGCCATCAGTGTGAGGGCGGTCACCTCTTCCTCTTTGAACTCTGTCACACTCTTTCTGGTTCTCTGAGATGGAAATCACCAGAATTCTTCAGATGAAAAGAGAAGTGGACATTCAGAGCTAACTCTGGTCTAAACTGAGGGCTCTTTCCCTGTTGTCCAATGTCTCTCTCCCTCCTGCTTTTGGCACTTTACTCTCTGCCTGAAAACTTGACTCCACTATAACTTCCTATACCACCTTTCCCCATTCTCTTTGCCCATCCAAACATCTTCCTTCCTTAAAGGAGCATTCCAAACATCACTTCCTTGAGACGCTCTCTTTGACTCTTCTAATCCCCTTCTCTGAGTTCCTAAGGTCCATACCACTCCTTTGCCACATCAAGCCAATTCCCCCAAATTTATTAAGTACCTACTGTGTGCCTCGAACAGTGTCAAGCCTTGGGGATGCAAAAGTGAGCAGAATGGGATAGATAAGTACAAGGTGGACAGACCCTAAGAAAAGAAACAAGCAATCACAAAAAAAGACCAGGGCAACCAGGCAAATCTGAGTCTGTAGGATACTGATAGTGCCAACAAAATAGTGGGAGATATGAGCGGAAATATGACATACCAGGGCCAGGAATTATCTTTGTTATCTTTCAACATGAGTCCAAATCCTTATTGAAATATTCCATTCAGTTTCAAACTAAATGTAGAAATGGATCCAGAAAAAAGTAACAGGCAATAATAAAAAGGATATTAAACTGAGTAATTCAGAGAAAAGAGCAATCAGTGGAGAGCTGAGATTTGTTTTTAAGACTGGTCAAGTGGTCTTAAGGTTCTTAAAAATGATCCTTCACTGCCTTGAGGTATTTCTGTTTATTTGTCTTGAGCTTTTAATGGATGTTAATGCCCTTCACCTCTGTGGATGACCAAACTAGAGAAAATAATCTTAAATTAAAGCTAAAGAACTTTTGATATTTTGGTTGTGTTTAAAGAATTTTTTTTTCTGATGAAACTGGAAAGGGCAACTTTCAAAGGAGGTTGCAGGGTCTTATTACTTGATTCTTTAAGAGAAGAACCTTGTATCCCTGAGAGATGAGGCTTCTCTGCTTGAGGGTAGGGGACTGCCCTGGAATCCTGGCCAGTTTGTGATTCTAGGATTCTGGGGATTCAGAGTCACCACAGACATTGGCCTCCTACCCACACTGTCCATCAGAGCTCCTGGCAAAGTCACTTTTTTTTTTTTTTCAGTTTTCTATTTCATTTTCCTTGTTCCCTAAGAAACATAGTAAGGAGCCAACCATAAGGCAGTAGAAGAAGCCAGAGATGATTTTGGTGCTTTTATAATGGGACAGTGTAGCCGTCATGAAATCAAGCTGGACTAAATGACAGCTCAAGAGTCCAGTGAACAGCCCGTTAGAGATTGAACAGTAAGAACACACTAAGCGATTTAACTACCCCAAGGGGAAGTAACCATCTTCCTTCACCCTCCTCTTTTCTTCCTCCCCTTCCCCCAACTCCTTTCTTCCTTCTTGCATATTTTCCCCAGAAGTGAAATCATTGTGTGCCCTTTGTTTCTTATTGACAAGTGACATAGGGGAAAATCAATCTTTAACAAAAGTCATGGTCTCCAGATTTCAAAAAAATGGAGGGGGTGGGGGGAAGGGAGTAGTCTAATTCTATGCATACAATTAAAGAGAGATTGCGTAGCCTGAGTAGAAAGAGGGGATTTACCTCTCATCAACTATTCCCAAAAAGGGCAACATTTAAAGTACACCTTGCACAGATACATTTAGCTGCTATTTGAAATATGGCCATTTGTAGCCCAATTTATACATGTCCGGCACCATAAAGAGCAGCAGAATTTAATGGGGGTGAAGAGCCTTGACAGCACCCTCACTCTGAATCCTTTCTGATCCTGAACTGATTTCTCTGGTGTCCACACGGGGAGGTTGAGGGACTCTCCAGCAGCTGTCACCACTAGGAAACCTGCCTAAACCAGCTTCCTTTGTGAAGTCTTGGTTTCAATTTCACTTTTTAGATTCTCCACCCTAAACTTCAGTTCTCTCCAAAGAGCGGTTTTAGGAATGAATGCTGTAGAGCAAGGGTGAGGAAACTGATACCTCGTCAGAGGGAGGAGGAGAGGTTAAAAAGATGAGAGCACCAAATTTCCCCTGACTAGGTTTTTTCTTTACCCACAGTCTAATGGATTCTTCTAGAAACACAAATGAGAGCAGATCCACGTAGGCTAGACTAGGCTGACCCTAGTGGAATGATTGTGGAGCAGAGGCTGTATGAGAGAA
Organism: Camelus ferus; assembly: GCF_009834535.1. Lineage (NCBI taxonomy): Eukaryota > Metazoa > Chordata > Mammalia > Artiodactyla > Camelidae > Camelus > Camelus ferus. The sequence continues at coordinate 55,891,017 of NC_045696.1, forward strand.
GAAAGAAACTGAAGCAAGGCTCCCCAGGTGTTCGGTTTCAGGAGTGGTCACTTTCTATTCCCTGGAAGCTGTATTCTCACCTACTGAGAGCCAACCTTGTGAGCAGTGAAGTTCCACAGGACTGAAGGTCCATTGCAGACCCAGGAAAGGGAGCCTGGGGACTAGGCCGCCAGCCGAGCTTCCCTCCCTGTGGGAAATCCCAGCAGGACTGGGAGAAGCTGAGCAGTGGAGGCCATTTAGTGAAAAAAATGTACCAAAGAAGGTTTCAAAATCTATGTGGATATCCAGATCAAAGGCTGGGAAATCACGACTTACAGAAGCAAGCACAGCACTTGTGGAGGCATGAAGGAAGAGGGGAAGGAGGAACATGGACTTCCCCTAGGTCTGTTTCTGTTCTGCTTAGAAGGACAGAAGCCACTGCCAGCTCCTTAAACATCTATTTGTAGCCACTGATCTCTTTTGCATCTCCCTGTACAGTGTCTTCATCCCCACTTTCTACCATATTGATCACTGCCTGCTTATTAGAATTACAGCACATGTCAGATTTTTCTTTAAATACTACTTCTATACTATCATCAAGTGGAGGCCTCTTTTGGAAGGAGCATGAAATATTTTAAAAATCGAGCTCAAGAGGTTCAGAGTGTTCATGGAAATCAGTATTTAGTCTTTCACCTGAGGAACTCTCTTCAATTCACTGGGCCTGTTTCCTCACTATAAAGTGACAGGTTGTGCAAGTATCCCTTCTGATGTTGACCTTTTTTGATTTAAAGTTTGCTCTTATGTACATGTGTATTCTACTTTTAAAAAGTACTTTGGGACTAGGGGCCAGACAGCCTGTTTTCCTTGATAAGCTGATCTTTGAGTCTTCTTTCCTAGCTTTCTTTAAAATCCTCCAGGAGGATACTAGATTTCCCTTGTGCAAATCTGGTACTCAATCTTAGAGATAAGTTTAGAAAGACTCAGTAAAACAGGAAAGGAGAAAGTTTAAAACCGTGACCACATTCATAACCCAGTGAACAGGCTTGACTGGAAAATAATTCATGCCTCAGCAATGAAGTGGGATGGAGCAACTGTGCATCATTGAGGAAGAAATGTCAACCTAAACTTGCATCTTTGCTTTTACCTTTTTTTTTTTTTCTTTTAATAAATCTTTGCTTCTCCTGTGTTCTGTTTGGGTTATTTCTGGACATCTGAAAATTTTAGTTTGTCTTCTTAATTATTCTTCAGATATAATTTTCACTGGATGCCTTCTCTGAATGCTCTAAGCTGATAATGTCTCTCTCATATTTGCTGACCTTGTACCTTGACCATTCTCCTTTGTTAGTGCTCATGCCCTAATATCATTATACCCTTTTAGTGTATAGTCTCCTCTGTTAGTGTGATTCTTGCCTTACCTCTGTAACTGCAGGGAGTGCCTAGCACATTTTATATGCTGTATTAAGGTTCTCCAGAGAAACAAAATCAATCCATTTATGGAGAGAAAGACTTAAGGAATTGGCTCATGTGATTGTAGATGCTGGTAAGTTCAAAATCTGCAGGATAGGCCAGCAGGCTGGAGACCCAGGTTAAGAGCTGATATTACAGCTCCAACTAAAGACAATCTACTGGCAGAATTCCTTCTTCTTTGGGTGAGGTCAGTCTTTTTTTCTATTAAGGTCTTCAAGTAAATGGGAAAGGCCCACTTACATTATGGAAGATAATAGGCTTGCTCCAGGTCTACTGATTTCACTGCTAATCTCATCTTTAAAAGACCTTCCCAGAAATATCTAGAAAATTGTTTGACCACCTATCTGGGTACTATTTTCTAGCCAAGTTGACACATAAAATTAACCATCACAGATGCTTACTAAGTCTTCTGAGTTGAACTGATGATACAAGATACGTGAATTGCTGCTTTTGGCTTCCTATTTCTCCTGGACTAGCTTTCTTCTATTTTCTTCTCAAAAGACTTTTGAAAAGCCCCTATTTCATTTTCCCCCCACTTAATTCATTTTAACAAATGTATATTGAGATCCTATCTTGTGGTATGTTTTCCTTTGAAAGTTTTTGTCATTTTGTATCTGCTAGAGAGTTCAAGGGGCCCTGTCTATTAACCATTTATTGTAGCTCTCTCTTTTTTTAATTTTAGCTCTCACGGTTTAACTAGCCATGGTATTACACATTCAGGCCCATGAAGTGGCAAAGATTTATTTAATCCCCCGTTTTTAAATTATCTATACTTCTGTTTTCCTTCTGTTGAACCAGCCTTGGCCATGGTGTGGTTGAAGAGGAACTGAACATCAGAGCCTCATATTTCTTTGTATCAACGTGAAAGGGAGTTTATCCTAGAACATTATGTTATTTGAACATCTGGAATCAATTATAGTAATAATACTATTACAAATCACAGAGAGGAATACTTACAATGTAAAGCTCAGTGGTTTAAAAAAAGATGTAAAATGTATACACAAAATGATGTGATTTTTTTTTTAAAAAGTGCATAAAATAAAGACTATAAGTATTTACAATATGAGTGGTAGAATGTGGATAGTTACTATTTTTTCTGTTTTCTAAAATTTCTTTATACACATAATATACAAAAATTCTTATTGTGAAAGATTAAAAGTTCCCCCTTATCTCTATCCCTACTCCCAGAAAACTCTATTAGCCTTTTAAGTGATAATCATTATTAATTCAATGTGTATCCTTTCAGTCATTTTACACACACACACACAGAGCTCTTTTTTTTTACATAAATAAGATCTTGTATATTCCTCCTTGTAAAATTTGTTTTTTTTAACTTAAGCTCTTCCCTTGTGAGTCTAATTATTTACCCAAAGTCTTCTGATTTAAATAAATGTCTACTTTTTAAAAAATTTCCATAATTACGCCATAATTTAGAAGAAGGAAACTCATTCTCCCCTGTAAACAGATACTGGGGTTATTTCCAATTTTCTGCTATGAGAAACAACTCCGGAAAGAAATCCAGGAATCTTTGTGCACACATGAGGGTATTTTTAAAAGCGAGCTTCCCAGAAGCTTTCACAGCTTTTCTACTGTAAGTATGCATTATTTTTATCATCCAAAAAATTTTATTAAAAAACAAAAAATATGTCAATAGACTAAAGTGAGATCAAGCCCTGAAAGCGGGGTGGTGTCAAGGCCCAGCATTCACCTGATACATAGTAAGGGTTTAATATCTGTAGCCAGAATGATAGGCACAGCAAATTAAAATTCTAGAGACGTACATAGAATATCTGCACACAGTGATTCTAATTCTTGTAAGGTGATATTATTAATTTATTCAGACAAAAATACCCTTAGTTTTTCTTTGCTTGTATTTACTATCAGGATGAAAATTTTCCATTCTGCTACCAAATAAATGACGAGAGTTAAAATTAATTTAATCCTAGCAACCACCCTAAGAGGTAGTGGGTACTATGGGCGGGGACTCAGAACCGTGACAAGGGCGGCGGACGCACTTAGAACCCTTCTCCAGGATTAGGGCGCCATGTCGTTCGGGACGCGAGGAAAGGCCGAGGCGTCCACCTGGGATCACGCGTGAGTTCCGATAGTCTCACGAGAGGTGTGGTCGAGACCCGCGCCATTTCGCGGCGCGCGGTGCTACCCCGCGCCCTCTGGAGCTAAGGGAGCCGGTGACACTGGCGCTGCCGCCCGCCCCGTCTGGGCCCAGAAGGCCGCTGTGGTGCCGGGAAGCGCTTTCGCGGTCCCGCAACTCGCTCGAGCTGAGGCCCACGAGCCTGCAGACGCCAGGCACTTGTCCACGGTCCGTTGAACCTGGACGCGGTCCTTGAGCGCGGCGGCGCGCTCCGCCTCGGTGCCCTGAGCCTCTCTGCACCCCGAACAACGGGCGCCCCGCCCTGCTGTGGGCGCGCGTGCGCTGCACCCCCTGCAGCCACCAGGTACCCCTCCCCGCTGTCGGCCACCACGCTCGCTCCCCTCCCCACCCTCCCCGTCCGGTCTCCCGCGCGCTTTCCCCGCTCCCTCTCCCTCGGCGACCCGGTATACCCCTCCCGCGTCCCTCGGGCTCTCTCCTACCCCGCGGTGACCTGGGGGCCACCTCCCACCTCCTTCTAGGGCTGGGCGTGTCTCCCCACCACCACCACCACCACCAAAAGAAAAACAAAAAAAGCAGAGGGCTGTCGGGAAGCAGCTTACTAGACCTCTGTTTTGAATTTATAATTCCTATGTGAGACTGTAAACTGTAAAAAGTAACAGCGTTCTGAGAGCGGGAGGCCAGAGCGGTGCGTGTAAAAGCTAAAGGAAGTTTTCCAACAGAATGAGTTGGTGATCTTACCCCAGCCCGGCTCACAACTCACAAAAACACACATTCTGATGAAACCAGAAGGAGTTACAGAAAGGAAGCTGAGGACTTTGGGAGAGGGTACGGGGTGGGGTGGGGGGTTAAAAGTTGGTCCTCAGAAGCCAACTAAGTTTGGTCTCTGACGCTCTCAGCACAGGACGCATCCCAGGTTGTATCTGTAATTTACACAGTACAATTTACTGTGGGAAAACATAGGTCCAGGATGAGTGGCTTGTCCATAGTCACACCTGATTTTGGGCAGAGCTAGGACTATTAGCCCAGAACTCTAGTTCCTAGGCATCATTTATGAACAATACAATATGTAAATAACATTTTATAGATACCTTTTTTGAGCCAAGAAACTCAGCATGATCAGTAGTGGTCTGTTCAGTCTTGACTTACTTAACCCTGAGGAAATAGGGTTTAGCTAAGTGGAGGCAGAGAAGGCAGATCTTGGGTGGGGAAAGAGCTTGAGCTGAGGGGAGAATGAGCAAGTCCACCAGCGTGTAAAAGTGTTTGCCTGGCCTGTGCAAGTGGAGTGGATGAAAGAGTAGGGGCAGACGGTGGAGGGCTTTGAATATGAATGCTGCAGGCAGTAGGGCGCAGTGGGGAACTGGAAATGCACCTACAGGGAAACCAGCACTTAACCAGGAACTAGGTTCATGTATTAGCTGAGAGCCTAAGACTCCAGAAGTCAGTCATTTAGAAGGAAAACAATTTAAATATTGCTGTGGAGAGGAAGATTGTGGAGAGGAAGTATTTTAGTTCAATTAATAGAAAAATCCTTTTCCCTGGTTGTGTGTGAACAATAAAAATACTGTTTACTATCTGCTAAGCACTGTTTTAAGTGCTTTATAAAAATTAATTCATTTACTCCTCACAGCAAACCCACGAGGTTGCCACTGCTTTACAGATTGTAGAAGGTGAGGCACAAAGAGGTTGCTCAAGCTAAGTAGGTCTGTGCTGAGGCAAAGTGGACCAGAATCAGATTTGGGTCCCAGGGCTTCCATTCATTGGTTGTGTGAATTTACCTTCTCTGAGCCTCATTTTTCTTAACAGTGAAATGCATACTGTAATCCTTGCCTACTAATGAGACAGAGAATATGCAGGTCTTTTGCAAACAGGGCATTGTGATACCAGTGGAAAGTTATTATTTAAGTCAAGGAGGAATGCACTTCCAAGGCCATATTCAGATTAAAAAAAGAAAATGACAAGCTTGGTTGACTTGTAGAAGTTAGTGGGCTGGCCATTCATGGAGAGGCAAAGGTGGAGTCATAGTTAGAATTGTGGACTTTGGAGTCAGATGGACCTAAGCTGGAGTCCCTTCCTTGCCCCTTATTAGCTCCGTAACCTGAGACAATTCACTTAACATTTCTGGTACTGCGTTACCTTGATTTACTCATCCATAAACTAGGCCTTTTCCACTCTTCATAGAGCAGCTGTGAGGATTAAATGAGATGCCCTTAATACAGTGCCTACAAAGAGTGAGTACTCAATAAAATATAGATAAAGCTAATATTTTTTCTGATTTTTCTTTCTCCTCATCTTTTGTGTGTCTTAATATTCCCTCAGAGACAGCCTCACCATGTGTGGGGGACTAATCGAGAAGTATGTGGCTGCCATGGTGCTGAGTGCAGCTGGAGATGCCTTGGGGTACTTCAATGGGAAGTGGGAGTTCCTCCGGAACGGGGAAGAGATTCACAGGCAGCTGGCCCAGCTTGGCGGCTTGGATGCCATAGATGTGGAGAGATGGAGAGTCAGTGATGACACAGTGATGCACCTGGCCACGGCAGAAGCACTCCTGGAAGCTGGCAACGTCTTGAACTTGGCTCGCCTATATTCCCTCCTTGCTAAGCACTACCAAGACTGCATGGGAGACATGGACGGCCGGGCACCAGGTGAGAGTAGCCAGAGGCCGTCTTGGGCAGGTGGAGAATAAAGCAAGCCCAAGGAAGCGATTAAAAATGTTGATTGAGATTAAATATCAAGGAGACATTAGTTTTTATAGTTGTGATAAAAATAGAAAAAACCTAAATGTTTTTGTAATTTATTATGGTGACACATCTGCAGACATTTAAAATTATGCACATAAATATTTACTGACCTGGAAAGATATTATGTATTAAGCAAAAAAAAAAAAAAAGGTAGATTACAAAACACTATGTATCTTATAAATCCATTGTCATCAAAAGTATGTGTATACTTCTGTTGGGAGAGGTATGGAAGAATATACACAAAGATGTTAATAATTGTGTCTGGGTGATGGGAGTATTTATAGTTCCTTATATCCTTTTACTTATCTGTAGTTTTTAAGTTTTCTGTAATAAATGAGTGTAAAATTTTTTTTTTTTCTTTTTAAAGGAGTCTGGAAAAGGTCTTGTAGAGACTCCTTTTCTGTTTCCAGGTCTGCTCACAAGTGGTTCTTGCTCACTTTGGGAACTTGTTACAGCATCTTGGGCCACCAGCTGATGTGAATTACCTTTTCCATAGCTTCTCCGGTGTTAGTTTGAGCTGCCATAACAAAATACCACAGACCGGGTGGCTAAAACAACAAATAATAATTTTCTCACTGTTCTGGAAGCTAGAAGGGATCCAGGTGTCAGTTTCATTTCTTCTGAAGGCCTTTCTCTTTGGCTTGTAGATAGTTTCCTTCTAGCTGTCTCCTCTCACAGCTCACATTCTTGGTATCTCTTTGTGTATCCCAATTTCCTCCTCTTACTGGGACACCTGTCAGGTTGAATTAGGGCCCACCCTAACATTCTCATTTAACTTTATCACTTTTTAAAAAGCCCTACCTCCAAATACAGGCGCATTCCAAAGTCCAAGGGGTTAGGGCTTCAACATATGAATTTTGGGGAACACAGTTCAGCTCATAATACCTCCTGATGAAAGCTTCCCCCTCATACACCCAAGGGTCTCAGGTGTAAGTAAGTCACAATGTTGGCTTGGGGTTTGGAGTTTGGGCGCATTCATGATCACACTTCATAGTTTTTCTGTCAAAGAAAGCTGGAGACAGGGCTTGGTTTTCTCCTCCTGTGGGGCCTCTGCTTTGGTTACACTGACCCCATGCCCTACCTGGCTCTTCCCAGGGGGTGCCTCAATGCAGAACGCCATGCTTCTGGAGCCAGACAAAGCTAATGGCTGGAGGATTCCCTTTAACAGCCATGAGGGCGGCTGTGGGGCTGCCATGCGGGCCATGTGCATCGGTCTTCGGTTTCCCCACCGCAGCCAGCTGGACACCCTGATCCAGGTGAGCATCGAAAGTGGCCGGATGACCCACCACCATCCCACAGGCTACCTGGGAGCCCTTGTGTCTGCTCTTTTTACAGCCTATGCTGTGAATAGCAAGCCTCCCCAGCAGTGGGGGAGAGGACTGATAGAGGTGCTACCGAAAGCTAAAAAGTACATTGTCCAATCAGGCTACTTTGTGGAGCAGAATCTTCAACACTGGTAAGTTTGTAGGTACACTCTCCTGCTAGAAAATGATTGAATCTGTGCACGCATGTGCATGTACGTGTATGCCTAAAACTCATAGAATGTAGCAACTGTCATGGTTCTCACTGTCCAGTTTTGTCATCCACTGCGCCCAGCCCCTCCCACCTGCTAAGGATTTCAGTCCCAACAGTGGTGGCCACCAAGTAGCCAAGTGAAGACCTCAGTGCTTCCCTTATGTATAGGAATCCTGTTCCGTATTACAGCTCTCTATAGTTTTTGTGGCTGGCTGTTCTTTACCGAGGTGAACTTTCCTGCTCATTTCCTGGAATTTGTCTTTTCAGTGTTGTCTTGACACACAATATTTTGAAATCCTTTGTTAAAATGCCTGAGAGATAGGTTTTTCCACCAGCTAATTAATAAGTGATAAGGCCACATCTTCCCCTTTTTGTGAGTTCACTTCAGATTGCCTTTCTTAGAATAAAAAGGTCCAGAGGCTTTCTGCTGAAATCACCCATGGTCATGAAGTTCCAAAATTCCCTCTTGAAAAAAAAAATATAACTATATAAGGATATGATGTATTAATTAGGTTGATGGTAGTGCTCTTTTCACTGTGTATGTATGTCAAATGATCACATACACCTTAAATATGGACAATTTCTGTTAAGAAAGTAATACAAAATAAATGATAACATACATAATGACAGACTAAATAAAGTTCCCCCTTGAAAGTTGACACTTGACATGATTCTCAACTCAGGAAAAACAAACCTTTATTTCTGACCTTTTACTTGTGTTATCAAGGCCTTATATTATTCCTTAGCAAAAATTTATCGAATGAATGTCACTTAGAGCTCATTTTGATTTTTTTATATCGTATGATGTTAGTACCAGAAATTGAAGTCATCTTGAAATTTTCCCTGTTCACATATCTACCTGGTACCTTTCCTAATGGCTTTTGACTCTATTTTTTTAATTGACTGCAGATGTTTTCCTTCCTACAGGTCTTACTTCCAAGACCAATGGGAAAAGTACCTAAAACTCAGAGGGATTTGGGATGGCAAATCAGTCCCTACCTTCCCCAAGCCCTTTGATGTGAAGGAGAGGGATCAGTTCTACACCTCCGTGAGCTACTCTGGCTGGGGCGGCAGCAGTGGACATGATGCTCCCCTGATTGCCTATGATGCCATTCTGGCTGCAGGAGACTCCTGGAAGGAGCTTGCCCACCGAGCCTTTTTCCACGGTGGAGACAGTGATTCTACAGCTGCCATTGCTGGCTGCTGGTGGGGAGTGATGTATGGTTTTAAAGGAGTGAGTCCTTCCAATTATGAGAAGCTAGAATACAGAAACCGGCTGGAAGAGACAGCTAGGGCTTTGTATTCTCTTAGGTCAAAGGAAGATACTGTAATTACCCTTTAGGGAGAAGTGACATTCATTTCTGGTGGTTTCTCCTCTTGTGTAGTCCCTTTTCTGTTCAGTTTCATTTTTTTCAAAGTCAAGAGTCTTAACCTTGTACTCAGGGAATTTTGAGATGATAGTCCCTTGGGCACCTGAAGCTCAGTCTTTCCAGACTTATCCTGTCCTCCTTACCCTGCCCCAGATCTATCCCTCTTATCCCGAGGAGTCTTTTTTTTTTTTTTTTTTTGTAAGCACTTGTCACCACCGGAAATTATATTTTTTACTTGTTTGCTTACTTGATGATTTTCGGTGTCTGCAGTAAGCTCATTGAAGTCAGGGACTTGATGGGCCTTGCTCATGGTTGGGCCTGTAGCACCCAGAACAGTCCTCGCACAGGCAGGCATTAAATGATTTTCGCTGGCTGTCTGGATGTGAGTGGTGGGGAGAGGTGGAGTGGGGCAGCCAGTGGTACAGTCTCAGCTAGGAGATGGACTTCCTCCCTGAGAAGCTGCTTCTGTTCTGGGCCATCCTGGGCAGGAAGCAGTAAAGAGTCTGTGGGTTGGAGAGCTGTCCCGTTGCCCCTTTCAGACAGTTGAGTCGCACTGCTGAGTAGAAACACACTCTCCTTAAAGAAACAGGGTTTCTCCTTTCACCCAGGCACTTGCAGGCTTCCTTATTCCAGATCAAGTTCTCTAGCTGTTCAGGAGAGGTGTCCCCATTATCAGCCTCTTTTTTTTTTTTTTTAAATAGAGGTACTAGGAAATGAACCCAGGACCTTGTGCATGCTAAATATGTACTCTACCACTGAGCTACGTCCACCCCACCTCCTGAAGAGTCTTTATCTCAGTTGATGGGGTCAGCATCTCCCAGATTAAAAATCTTGTAGCCTCATATCTGAGTCTTCATTTTTTTACCAGCTAATCTTTCACTAAGTTTTTTCTATTTGTTTCAGGTTAAGTTCCCAAAAGTGGACTCTGAGACAAGGACTTGAGTGCAAATAGTTTATTTGGGAGGTGATTCCAGGAAGCACTGTTAGGAGAATGGGGAAGTGAGACAGGGAAGGGAGGGGAGCCAGGAAAAAGTACATTAATGAGCAGGTTACCACTGTGGGCAGTTGGGACTTAGACCATCTGGGTCCTCTGCCCAAGGCATTCAAGAGTTGTCTCACCTGAGGGGCAAGCCAACCTGGGGTGTTTATCCACTGACTTCCATCTGACGTTGATTGAGGAACACTTCCAGGGATGCTGACTCCCTGGTGCTTCCTGGCCTTCCTCTTGTGGAATCCAAACATGAGTGTCTTCAGGTAGAGACTCAGATATGCTTGCAGTGGCAAGCTGTATGGTGCATGGGAACAGTGAGAAGTGTATGTGGGGTCCCAGTATCATCTGCTAGAAGGTTCTACCTCCTAAATATCCTTCAAACCTGTCACCTCTTTTACCTTGTTGCACCAAGTAGTTTTCAGCTGGATTTCTGCAATCCAGGCTATTCAGGTCGGGAGATGCTGCTCCTAGCTGCACCCCGTACTTTCCTGGGCATGGCATTTGACATGGGGTCTGTTTTGTTGTTGCCTGTTTGCTTGTCTTTATTCTCCTCCAGAGAGAACTTAGCATGGTGCCTGGGCACACAGGAGATACCTATTCAGTATATATTAAATGAATGTTGCTTATTAGCCTCCTGTCTGGTGCCTCTAATTCCAGTCCTACCTTCCTCATTGCCATCCAGAGTGATCTTTTCAAATACACAATGGTCATGCTGCACTTCTAAGCATGTTCCAATGACCACTCACCCCCTCTCTTCATTTCTTGGTGCTTTTCCCACTCTTTTTCCCCTGGTAAATTCTTACTCACCCTTCAAGCCCCACCTCAAGCAGCACCTCTTAGATGGCAGCCACTCTGACTGTTCAGGCCCTTTCTCACTACCCCGACAAGCCTTCTGTCCCCACACTGTCCTGGTGTGTGGTGATCGTGTGCCTTTTGGGTTGATCTCAAGCTGCTTGTGAGGGACTGTGTCTCATTCCTTTTGTGGCCTCCCTGTCTGGCCCATTAGCGACATTAAATAAATATTTACTTTGAAAGTTCATCAAGTTGTGTTGACGTGAATGCTTTTAACATGCAGCATGTGTTTCAGACACCCTGTACTTCCAGATTGCCAGGAGTGACCTGTGTTGGGCTATGAGACATGGAGGGCTTGATGCTTCAACCAGGCCTGTATGCTGAGTTAAATGAGACAAAGTTCTCAAGTATGTATCTGAAGCAGGACTCCAGCAAAGGCGTGGCATTTATCTTTCTTTCATACATAAAGGGAGAAGAAGATTCCAAAGCTTTTTTTCTGGCTCAGAAAACTCATATATACTTAAATACTTCACAAAACAAATGTGTTTTAAATGTTACAACTAGGACAATAGATTCTTCAGCAGGGCAGTCAGAATTGTATTCTTTTGGAGGTGGGGGTTTATCATTTATACAACATGGTAATAACATCTTAAATTCAGATGTACAAGATAACTCCTTTGTAGGAATATTTTGAGGACAGCTTTAGAATAATAGAAAACAGTATATACATTTTTACACAAGATTCTTGAGCAGAAGACTAACATGGAGACACCTGTGACTTTTTAATTTTCCATTTGATAAAAACTGACATTGTAATGCATAATTGCGTGTGCTTTTCTGCAGCTGTAGAAGAGGAAACATTTTCGCCTTGTCTTTCTGGGGTTTCTTTTATCAGTAGTCAGGAGAGCCTACAGTTTCAAGGCCGAACACTAGAAATCTATTAGCACTGACCAAACAGCAGAAGTGAGATGCCTAAACCTTACAATATAGAAAAGGGAAGAAGAGTATTTTAACAAGTAGAATCTGAGGCATGACTTGTTTTATCTCTGTAACTGGTTTGGTGAATGGTCTGAATTTAGTGAGAAGCAAACATGAAATTATTTTCTTTTCCTCCAGCTACTGCCTTCATACATACTCTGTGGAAGCTGCTTTTCCTGCCCCTTAGTGTCATCTTTACACAGTTTTTGGTCTTTGGAGGGGGCTGGTATTAAAAACTCAATCCAGTCCATCCCAGTGAAGTTTTAAAAATTTTAAGCTTTATCCAGGTATAAATGACATAGAAAATCGTAAGATATTTAAAGTGTACATTGTAGTGATTTGATACACGTATATATTGTGAAAGGTTTTCCTTCATCTAGTTAATTAACATATCCATCACTTCACATATTTATCTGTTTTTTTCGGTGAAAACGTTTATGTTCTATCTTAGCAAATTTCAGCTACACAATATATAGTGTTATCAACTATAGTCACTATTTTTACATTAGGTATTCAGACCTTATTCATCGTATAGCCAAAAGTTTGTACCCTTTTACCAACCTCTCCCTATTTCTGTCACCACTACCCCCACCCCCCAGCCCCTGGCAACTACTTTTCTACTCTATTTCTATTAGTTTGGCTTTGTTTTTTTAGATTCCACATATAAGTGGTATCTTGTAATACTTGTTTTTCTCTGTCTGGCTTATTTCACTTAGCATAATGTCCAAAGGTCCATATGTTACCACAAATGGCAGGATTTCCTTCTTTCTCATAGCTAAATAATACTCCATTGTATGTATGTACCAAATCTTTATCCATTCATCTGTTGACGGACACTTAGGTTGTTTCCCTGTCTTGGCTATTGTGAATAATACTGCAGTAAAGGAAAGAGAGGAGGAAGAAGAAAGCTGCTGTGTGTCAGGCAGTTCACCAGAGCCTGGGGCACAGCTACCTCTTTGGGGCACAGCTACCTCTTTGATACCCCGTTTTCATTTCCTTTGGGTATGTACCCAGAAGTGGGAATCCCAGTTCAGTTTAATCAATTCTAAGACTTTAATAACTTGCCCTCTTTCTTTCCCACTACAGTCAGTCCCAAGCCAAGGGGCTTAGAGGAGAAACGGGGACATGGATGCCTCTTTCATTCCTCCCCTCCCTCTTTTGGGGTTCCTTGTCCCTCTCCAGTGTTGCCCTGAGACCACCCTCTTCAGTAGAGCATTGGTGGGAAAGGCTCAAGCTGGTTGTCTTCTGAGGGCTCCACTCATCCTGAGGGAAACTCATCCTTCCTGGTCACATCCACCAGTGCAGTGCAGTGCAGGCTGTCCCACCTGCTGTTCTCTCTACATACCCCCCCATCCCTCTCACAGAGGACAGATCAGGCTGCTCAGCAGACAGCCAACTTGGAAGTAGATGCCACTGTCACCTTCACGTGGTCACCGTCAGTCTGAGCTGGTAGTTCCCCCTCTTTTGGCTTGTTGTGAGGGTGAGGTAGAGCACCGCCTTTCCTCCCCTTTCAGGGAGGGAAGGAAAACTCCTACAGAATATGATTCTCATGATTTTTCCTTCAAAGTGCTGATTTTCAGCTGGGGGAGGTGGGGAAGGGAAGTCGGCCTCCTAGTAAGCCCTACTGGAATTTGTCTTTCCATGTCCTTCCAGTCTCCTTAGGGCGTGGTGGTGGGGGTGCATGTTGGGGGGAGGGGGTGATGGGAGGTAGGAGGGTGGAGTCTTAAGCGGTTTTTGTTTTCCAGTGTGAAACTTCAGTCACCATCGGAGACAACAGAGAATGTCTCTTTAAAGATCCTATTATGTTTACTTTGCAAATTCTCACTCTTCATCATAGTCACACTTCAGACTTTTTTTCTCAGAACTCAAAACCTCCGCTCCACTTTACTCTCAGTTGGCAACCTTGCTTCCTACTTCTCTGAGGAAATACAAGCAGTCAGAAGAGAACACCTGCCACACCCATCCACCCTTTCCCACACCCGCATTTGAGCTCCTGGACTGTGTGCTTTCCCTCCCGCTGTGACTCTGAGTGCTGGGCTATGTGCATATGTGAGAGATGGGGAGAAGGAGGGAGGATGAGATTGAACAGAGAAAAGAGATAACAAACTTAATGATATACATAATGTTAGAGTAAATTTGAAAGATGACCTGAATGACAGTATGAGTTTGTCATGCTAATCAAGTTAACATACGTGTACTGAAAAACAGAATAGGTCATGAGTAACATTACAGGGATTAATGATATCCTTTGACATGCTAGATGACTACTACATTTGCTTTCTTTGTTACCTCTGATTGCTAGACGTTCTCTAGAAATCTTGGCAGTATACACCTTTTAAGATCTGTAAAATTAGCATTGGCCTCATCTGCCCTTCTCCAAGTTTCTCCAGCTACCACATTCTCCATTTACTCTTCTGCCTCTCCAGGGCAAGTAAATGTGCGTCTTTTTAAAACAGCCAGAGCTGCTAGGGGTGTGAGGGAGGGAATGGAGACTGATGATTTCACAGTCAACCATCCCAGTGGATCAGCTCCCCAGGGAATAAAGTTTGGTTAAGTATCCAGGGGTCATCCAGACAGGGCAGAAGGGGCAGCCTTGCCATCATTTTCTCATGTTTGGGGTTTGGGGTTTGGGAAGAGTGACAGCTAAGGAGTTAGTGAGACTCTCTCCACTTGGGGAAGGAAAGAGAGGAGGAGGAAGAAAGTTGCTGTGTGTCAGGCAGTTCACCAGAGCCCATTAACAGATGAAGAAATTGGGCTCAGAGAAGCTGCCATGTGTCCAAAGTCACGTGGCTGGGATGAGATGGAGCTGGGGTTTAAACCCAGGTCTGCTTGTCTCCAATCCTACCACACTCTAATTGTTAGCTATAATTAGAAAATGTTTCCTTAGACAAAGCCAGAATGAAACCCAGGAGTGGGATGATGCAGCAGCCTATGTCTTACCCACAACGGGGAAGGTGACGTCAAGAGGAAAGCTAGTTGTGGGTTTGAGATCCATGTTGGGGGCAGGGGTAAGGAGCAGGCAGAGCTGAGTCCAGCTAAAACTGTGAAATAGGCAAATGGGTCACTTTCAATCCATTTCTTCCACTACTTGGAAGACAGAACACAGGGGGACTCCTCTCCCTTCAACCTTCTCATGGAACCGACCTGCAGTACTGTACACCCAGTGCCGAGCTCTCAAGGTTCAGAAGTCACTTTACTTTGTAGTTAGGAGATCTCAGGAAGCAAACACTAAACCGTAGAATTTAGTACCAAACTGTCATTTAAAAGCTGCAGTTTTCAGTCTTTCCCAACATTTAGAGGCTTGGAGACACCTCTGGTACATTTGTCCTAACAAATTTAAAGCAAGGCTTTAACTAATTCTTCCTGGCAAAACAGTCAGAACACAGCTTTAAAATGAAAGCAGAATTAGGCCGTTTGGAACACAAAGGGCATGAAGTACTCTCTCTCCATAAGAGGTGAGATTGTCTTGTGCTCGTGCATTATGGTTTGTCCTGAGAAGGGGTGTGTGTATGTGTGCGTGTCTGTCTGTGCCTGTGCACGCACGTGTGCTCATGTGTGGTACATACAGAACATCAGGAGTGGAGGCTCCATAATTGGAAAGGAACCTGGCAAAATTGGACTTCCTGAAAACTGAGTAGGGTAAGGTCTTGAGCCATTTTAGGTTGTGCACTAAAATTTTGTGAAAAGTTCTAATGGGCTTCTATGCAACCTTAAAAAAAGAATACGGCAGTTGCAAAGAATTTTGTTTAGTGTGAAAAGCAAGGTGCAGCGGGTTTGTGTAGTGGTCAGCAAATATGTAAAACGTTTGAAAAGGATGGCACAGAGTATCTCCAGAAGTACATGCAAGGAAATGTTAGCAATGACTGCCTTCTGCTAGATCTGGGGGGCTGGGAGGAGGGGGTGGAGATTTATTTTTCACCACGTGCTTTTGTACTTCTTGATTTTAAAAAACCCATTTACACGTAGAATTATTAAAGACGACACTTTAAAAAATTAATGTGACCTCATTTTATAGTCATAAACTGGTGAGGCCCATAATTATAATTTCCTAAGATTAGTTTATATTAGTTATTATGTTAGTTTATATCCTCCCCATCCCTAACTGAAGGCAGTGATTCTAAATACGCACGCACGCACGCACGCACGCACATACATAAAAGCTTATTCACTTATGGAACTGTCAGCTTAGAGATCCTGAGGGAAGGGGAGGAGGCTGGGAATCTGAGCTGGGAACAAGCAGGCAGGGGACGCTGAAAGGGATTCTGTGGATTCTAGGGGTTGTAACCTATAGCCATCCTCTCCCCTGTCTTCCCCTCCACTCCCTTCTCTTCCTCTCTTTCTTTCAAAACAAGTATTTAACGAGCCCATATTATATGCCAGGCACTGTTCTAGGCAGCAAGCACACAGCAGGAACCCTGAACAGTGAGCCCCGGACACTGCACACAGTGTCCTCGGTCTGTTGCGTGCCTCCCTGTGTTCCCGGACCCTAGGCAAGCAAAGCCTCCAACTCCACTTTACAATGGGGGCCTAGATGCTGTCTCAGTACCAGGCCCCTTCCCACTGTCCTCTCTAAGTGAGCACGCCCTGCCAGATGCACAGTGCCTTCCCTTAGCAAGTATTGAGTACTGGCCGTGTGGTAGGCACTGTGCTAGGCTCTGGGGATACCTCACTGAACAGAAGAGACTAGAATTTTGCCCTCCTGAGGCTGACATTCTCTTGGGGAAGATGGACCACATACACTAATTATAAACTGATGTTCCCGCAGTATCTCCTGGTAGAAAGTTCTCGGTCTAAAACATGTCACCTCATTTTCCAGGAGGACCCCACTTTCCTGGCCCCCTGAAGCAGTGCTCCCCAGGCCACTGGCTTCTGTGAGCTTTACTTTCCTCCATGATAAATGGAGCCAGCTATGTGTACCGTCACCTGTGGACCCACTGGAATGCAGAGTCCTGGGCCCAACCCCAAACATTCTCATTCGGTGTGTCTGGGTTGGGCCCAGCAGTCTGCCTGAGGTTCCCTCAGTGATACTAAGGCAGGATTCTGCCCAGGACCATTCCAACCGCATGTGGAGAGCACTGTACTAAATGATGAATGTGATAGGGAAGGTGCTCTAAATGCCAGCTGTGTTGCTGCACAGGGAACGGTGTGCTGGAATAACTGGAATGACTAGCCCGGCTGTGGCGAGGTGGTCAGGAGAAATGCGGTCCTCTGTCTCCCGCTGTGGGGAACCTTATTGATTGATGGTCCCAGCTGCTGCCTTTCCGGATCTACCCTCGTCTTTATGCTGAGTCTGACCCTAGCTAGTGATGGAGCAACATAAGGCTGCTAATACAGCTCATTGTCATAGAACACCGGGCTGCTTTAATAGGAGACTTGTGCTTGAGGCTTCCCCTGTCCCCTTGGCAGGACATTCTAGGAACTGTGGGGCATTCCAAGACTTTCCTTCTCCCTGTCCTTCACAGATGTCAGCCCTGATCACGGTCTAAAGGCTCTCCTTGCCATCTTCAGCTCCCCTTACTCTTCACAGGTGTTATCCCCAATAAATCTCTTGCACACCTAGTCCCATCCTGGCATCTTTTCTCTGAGGACCTGGACTTCTACACCTGGCTTGGTCTATGACCTCAGAACAGCCTCCAATAGTGCCCTGTATACTGCCACTCTTCTTCTTGGTGGCAGCAGCGCCTGAGCAGTGGGATCTGTGCATGATAGTTTTATCCTTGTCTTGAGCAGGCCTGGCACAGTTTGGTCCAGTGGTTGGTGCAGCCTGTTGGTGCAGTAGTTCAGAGTGTGGCCTCTGGGCTAGCTTGTCCTGCTTCAAATCCCAGCTCTGCATGAGCTCGTGCAAGGTACTTAACCCCTCTATGCCCTGAAGCTACATGTAGACAGTACTCACCTCACAGAGCTACTATCCAGAAAGTTCCGTACTGCCCTGCTGGTGGGTTCTCTGCCTCCCAGCAATGTGCTACACTTTAAGGAGTGCTGGGCAAGTACCCTACCTTCCCCTTCCCCCAGACTAGTGCTTTGTGGTTTCTGCCACTACCCTGAGTGGAGAGGCCTCACAGTACACTGGAAACACCCTGGTTCCAAGCCAGCTCTGCCACTTCCATCAGCAGGGTCTCCGTGGGTCATTTTCATTCTTTACTTCTTGGTTTCTTTATGTGAATTCAACAGGTTGAACGTCTCTTCTTAGAGGTTGGACTTTACTTCTAGTCCCAAGATTCTATAAAGGGATAGTACTCTCTATCAGAGACCAACTTCATCTTCTTCCGTTCTTTCTGTTAAATGTACACTAACCATGTATTGTTGGCTCATCTCTGTACTGGGCACTGGGGATGCAAAAATGAAAAAAAGTTTTTGCCCTCAAGCTTCTCAGAGCCCTCCTAGGGGAACAAACATGTCCACAGATGATTCCGGTACAGTGAGGGTTTTATGATCCTCTAGAGATGAAAGACTTCTGCCTTGGCTTTTACTAACGTTTTATGATGGGAAGTGGGAGAGGTGCAGGAAACCGTTTCCTGATGATGTTTGGCTCAGAGAGGAAGGACAGTGTGTTTTCATGTCCCCTGCTCTAAGAAAAAAAAGAAAAGTATATTTATTTTCATTGAGAAGAAGAAACAGAAAAACTGTGGAAGTTAAACAAATAGGGAGAGTTTGCTTTTCTTTTACAGGTCATGGGGCCAGTTAATGGTTAGTGAGACCCAAGCGGGGCATTTGGTGTTCAAAACTCTGGGAGGCTGGGTTATGTGATCGATCTCTTCGGCATTAGGGGTCAACTTCACACCAGCTCTGAGACTTCCAGCTCGGCGATGCCCCCAGGCCTCTGGGAGAGATGCTTCTGGTCGTGGGGGCTCCTGTGGCTCAGTGTTGAAAGTACAGGTAGGTCGGGGGCTCCAGCCTTGGGTGGGACTTCTTTCAGTCAATAATTCTATTTTTCAAGCCATCTATTTATGCAGTGCTAACCTTTGGAAGGTCCCCTAAAAGCCCTCTCCTGAGATGAATTTAAAAGAGGGAGGGAAAAACCTACAATCATACTGGGAATGATAGCACTTTCTCAAGTCACAAACATTGAACTTCCTCTAGTTGTTTTACTCATTTTCTAAAATCTGCATTACTCCTTTTCACCTTGCACAAGCCAGGAAGAGTATAAGAAAATAAAATTTGATTAATTCCAAAAAGTGATTCATTTTCACCTTATCCACTGTTCTAAGATGTATTTAATTTAAAAATTTAAACTTTCCAAACTAACAACAATTTTTGTCGTTGAGATTGTTAGAGGTCCTTTCTAATCTTGCCAACCCAATTCGATTTCAGGTTTGTCGTCCCTCCTGGCAGGACTATGATAACTAGTCCTGTTAACCACAGATGACCGATGACCTTTAGCACAGATTCCCTCAGATGCCATTTGCATTGTACCTTTCCCCGTGAAAATCCCACCCAGTGCTCCCCCTTGCTTAATATAGCAAGTCTAAACCTTCCTGTGGTAGAGAATCTCAGAGAGTGAAGGTCCCCTCCTCCTCCCAGCAGTGGCATCACCCTCGGAAAGCTCCCTTCCCTCTGTCCCCAACAGCAGACTGCTTTTCTGTCACCTCCATGAGACATTTAATTCTCATTCCTCAGCTTTAGAATGTTTCATTCCTTCTGCCTGGAGCTGCTCACACTGCCTTTTTGTTGATTTCTGCTCTTCACATCTTCCAAGAGGGCTTACATTTTTGTACCTCCTTTGTAACACTTTAGGCCTTTACTCAGCACCCCTTCCCTGTTCCAAAGTTCAGCTTGCATAGTGTATTCACTATGTGCATCAATGGGTGGCGTTGATAAGGTGCTCCTTAGCTTCATGTGTGCTTTCTCCTAACTCAGTCATTTAGTGTGTGTGTGTGTGTGTGTGTGTGTGTGTGTGTGTGTGTTTGTGTTTGTAAAATGACCATATATCTTATTTTATGAAATGGCTGTTTATACACTGTATACTAGATCTAAAAGGATTTGTCTCTTATACATTTTGATAGATGTGAGAAAAATTGTCCTGCAAGGAAGTTATCACTGTTTATTAGTATGTGAGCATAGCTGTTTCCCCACCTCTCCACTGACACTTTGTATTATCAAATGGTTTTCATATTGTCAGTCACATAGGGAAAGTAGCATTAAGTTGTTGTCTTTTTTTTTTTAACATTTTTTATTGATTTATAATCATTTTACTATGTTGTGTCAAATTCCAGTGTAGAGCACAATTTTTCAGTTATACATGAACATATATATTCATTGTCACATTTTTTTCTCTGTGAGCTACCATAAGATCTTGTGTATATTTCCCTGTGCTATACAGTATAATCTTGTTTATCTATTCTACAATTTTAAAATTCCGTCTATCCCTTCCCACCCTCCACCCCCTTCGGCAACCACAAGTTTGTATTCTATGTCTATGAGTCTATTTCTGTTTTGTATTTATGCTTTGTTTTTTTGTTTTTGTTTTTTAGATTCCACATATGAGTGATCTCATATGGTATTTTTCTTTCTCTTAAGTTGTTGTCTTAATTCTTATTTCTTACTGCAATTTGTGCTTCTGGTGTCTTGTTTAAGCAATCTTTCTATAAAGATAATCTTTCATGTTTTCTTCTAAATTCTGTGGGTTTAGACAAAGATCACCAGGGACAAATCCTTCAGTCATGTTGAATTTTATTTGCCAACATTTATTTTTATTTTTGTATATATTTATAGTTATTATCTTGCATATTTGTTCATAAAGAAAATTTATCTATAATTTTCTTGCATTGCACTTTCCTGGTCTTGGTACTAAGATGAGTATAACCTCATAAGTTTCTATTCTATGAAACAGTTTTATATAAGATAAAGGTTATCTGTAATTTGTAAGTTTGGTGGAGTTCTCACATAAAACTATCTGGCCTTAGTGTATTTTATGGCCAGAGAAGACTCTTGATTCCCAGTTTAATTTCTTGATGCTGGTAGGTTTATTTGGATTTTATATTTCTTCTTGAGTCAGTTTCAGGAAATTATATTTTTCTAGAAAATTATCCATTGCTTTTAAGTTTTCCAATGCATTTGTCTGGGAATCTTTAAGAATATCTTTTATACTTAATAGTGTCATCTGCCTAGTATAGATTTATTTTTTTTTATCTTGCTCATTACCCTGAGTATAACTTTTGATTAGAGAATTTATATCTTCTTTTAGTTATGAAAAATTCTTAACAATTACCTTTTCAAAATATTGCTTCTCCCATTTTCTTCCTTTAGAGAACAGCTACTAAATGAATGTTGGAGCCTCTCCATCAATTGTCAATCAAAAACTTTTATTTCTCTACTAGACATTATACTACTTATTCCATCTTTATTGCAGTGACTATCTTTTTCATTTCAAAAATTTTAATTAACTTTTTACCATATATCTTGTCATTTATACCTGTTTTGATTTTATAATTTCTTATACTCTGTCTTTATTTTTATCCTTGTACATTCTCAGCATCCTTATTTTAAACTATGTCAAAGATTTTTTAAATTTTATTTCGCCTGAAATGAATTCATGATCCACTTATTGGCTTTCTTGACTATCTTTGTAAACATTGATTTCTTTATGTATTTAAGCATTTTGTTTGCAAGCTTTTTTGAAAATAAACTTGTTCCTGAAGTACAAAATATATACAGAAAAGCACACAGATTATTAATACATAGATAGATGAATTTTCAGAATGAATTCACCTGTGTAATCATCTTCCAGAGCAAGAAATAAAACATTACCAGGTTCTTAAAACCCACTCACTATATGCCATCTTAATCACTACCACCCCAAAGATAACGTATTATCTTGACTTCTAACACAATAGATTAGTTTTTTTAATTTTCAAAGAAAAATTTGCTTTTGGTCTCTCCCTTGTCTCTCTGTCTCCCCACCTGAGCCTCCATCTTTACCCTCTCTCCTCCAGCCAGGTGGGTTGCCTCAGCTCCTGTGAGTGAGCCTTGTCTTTCCATCCTGTCTCCTTAAATAAGGTTATAGCCTCAGTAAAAAGTCAGTAGCGTTTTTGTTTGTAGCTTCCTTTCCTGAGTTGGGGAGCCCTTCTCCACCACTGGCTACCACAGGTGGGCCTGGTGCTGGTCTTCCATACCTGATGTGGGGTGCTCTTAGACCCCTCTGACCTCACAGAGCTGAATTCTTACAGCCACTGCCTTCTCCCAGACCTGGAACCCAGCACCATTTTGCAGTTCCATTCTTATTCTTATTTATGGAGATATTATTTTTATATTTGAGATGGTCTGTGTCTTTTTCTCTCTCTCTTTTGGGTATTCATCTGTCATTACTCTTTGGCTGAAGTGGTGGTTGGGAGGAAGGGGTATCTGAGCATGATTCACTGTACCATATTCCATAGTCTTGAATGGGATGGATAGTTTTATCCTATCATCTGTAAATATTGGCAATTTTTTTCTCCCCCTTTTTAAACATTATAACTTTTATCCTATTTTATTGTCTTGTTTTACTAGCTAGGACTAGAACGTCCAGTCCAGTATCGAATAGAAGCACTGATAGCAGACATTCTCATTTGTTCCCAGTTCTAGAGGACATGCTTCTAATATTTCACCAATAAGTATGATTCTTGCCATAGGCTTTTGGTAGACACCTTTCTTTCTTATGTTAAGGAGTGTTGGGTATTGAATTTTATTATTATTTTTTTCATCTATTGAGATGAGCATATGAGTTTCCCTTTAATTTGTTCATACGTGAAATGCATTAATACATTTTCTAATGTTAAATCATCTTTTTATTTCTTGGATTAAATTCTGCTTGGCCATGGTATGTTTTTGGTTCTTGTTATCTTTGAAAGATTGATATTTTATCTAGGGTTTTTATGTCTACGTGTAATAGTGAAACTGGCCTTTGCTTTTCCCTTCTCTTTCTTTCCTTGCCCAGTCTTGACATTCTGGTTATTTTCATAGAATGAGTTTGGATTCTTTCTCTCCTCTTCTATTCTCTGGAACAGTATGCGTAAGATAAGAATTGAAAGGTTGTTAGAACTTCTCTGTAAAACTGATAGAATTTTTCAATTAATAGGTTTAAAACTACTGTTTCATTTCCTTTACATTTGATTTTCTGTTCTTTTTTTTCCTTCTTTCTTGACTGAGTTTCAGTAAGCTTTTTTTTTTTTTTTAGAAAATTATGCATTTTCTAGGAAAATATCTGTATTTTTAACTGTTGTGTGGGTATAAACATGCTCTTTTGCAGTTTAAAAATCTACTGTGTTTGTATCCCGTTTTTATTCTCTATATTGTTTATTTGTGACTTCTCTCTGTTTCTTACTCTATCTTATCAAAAGTACGTCTAGTTTTCTTAAAGTACATCTAGTTTATCGTTCTTTTCAAAGAACTACCTTTTGGTGTTTGTTATGTGTGGAAGATACTATTCTAGTCAGTAGAGTAAACAAAATGGATAAAAATCCCTTCCTTTGAAGTTATCTTCTAATGCAGGGAAATTAATAAACAATAAGTTTAATAATAAACTAATAAATAAAAAACTTGATTAGGTGATGATTGTTTTAAAAATAAGTAGATCAGGATAAGGAAGAATGAGAGGACAGAGGTGAGGGAAGCATAGGTGGGTTCCAATTTAAATAGGGTGGTTAGAGGAAAGAAGATGACATTTGACAAGCAAAGACTTGAAAGAAGCAAGGGAATTAGTCCTGTGGATGTCTGGGGAAGACGCTGCTGGCAGAAGGAGCAACCAGTGCACAGACCCTCAAGTGGGAACCTGTCCAGAGTGAGGAAGAGCTAGGAGGATAGTGGCTGGAACAGAGGAAACAATAGTCTGGACAGGCAAGGGCTCCCGGAGGGGAGGGCCTGAAACATTTAGGGCTTTCTTCCATTGTTAAGACTCTGGCTTTTATTCTGAGTGAAATGCCTTGGAGGCTATTGCATGGAGGTTTGGCATGATTTGACTTACTTTTCTGGCTACTGCGTTGCAAATAGACTGAAGGAGGCCAAGAATGAAGGCAGGAAAAGCATTGCAGGCTACGTAATAATTTTGAGAGTTGAAAATGGCTTGGACCAAGGTGGTAACAGTGTAGATGGTGAGAATAGTTTTAATTCTGAATATTTTGTTCTGGAGATTTACTCTCCAGTTGTATGGGGATGTGGGAGAAAGAGAAGAGTCAAAGATCTCCAGGAAGGTCAGCCTGAGCCACTGCAAGGCTGAGTTGCTAATGATACCGTTTATATTTCATTGTTTTTTTAAATTTCAACTGCTTCCTTTGTACTATTTTCCTATGTTTTATTTGAAGTTGCTGTATTGTTGGGTTTTTTTTTTAACTCTCTGAGTTACAAGGTTACCTAATCTGTGCCTTTTCTCTTGCCCCCTAATATTTGCATTTAAGGTTATTCAAATCCCCCTAGTGCTGTTTTAGCTACTTTACTCAAGTTTTGATATTGTATTGGTTCTATTGTCGTTTACTTTTTAATACTCTAGTCTCTGTTATGATTATTTTTAACTCATTCGTTACTTAAAAGGGAATTTTTAAATCTTCAAGTATATTTTAAAATAATTTTTGTCATTGATTTCTAATTTTATTACATTTTATTTAGATAATGTTGTCTGGAATATACTGAGTCTGTGATGTCTGTGGGCCTTGCTTTGTGACATACTATGCTCATTTAAAAGGCCCCTTAATTCTCTGTCTGATGGATGCAGCCTTTCCTATATGACCAAAAAGCAGATAAATTCATGTATGTGATTCAAGTCTCATCTCAAGCAGAGTCTTTTCATCATTTCTTAAAAAAAAAACAAAAAACAAAAAAACAAAACTAAGATCAGGGCAGGCAAATGAGGTGATCAAATTAGGCGTCTTCCTCTCTTGTGTCCTGTGGGAGCTGAAGCTGCCACAGGCCAAGGAGCCTGAAGGTTGCACTGTCAGAGTGGACTTCGTCGCACAGGTGTCCAAGACCTGTCTGCTCAGAAAGGAGATGCAAGGGGACTTGGGGACCAGGTCTGGGGCTCAGATGTGGAGGTGAGGAAATCACTGTCAGCACTCTCCAAATGGGGTTCCCACAAACTGCTCACAGTATCACATCCCAGTATACCCCAGATCCACATGCTTGTTATACATGTGCCTCCCAGTTACCTCTGAAGGCAGATAACCATTCCAGAAACCTGAAATAGCTGTCTTCCTCGTGAAGAGGACTGCACAAATCAGTCTGCAGTCTCAACTTCTGTGATTCTGCACATGGCTTTGTTCCATGGCAGGAATGCGAGGTAGCTGTTAACGGCACCAGGACTGGAGCCCTGTGCTGTGGTCACTGTGTGCCCTGCTGCTCCTGCTGGTCTCTCTCTCTAAGATGAGCTGGCCGTCAGGTGCCCCTTCTTTATCACAGAAGTATTCGTGGAAATGGGCTGTTTGGTATTGAAGATGGGCCAGATTTTCAGCTCCCTGGAAGGCAGGAGTTTCATGTTACCTTTTTTGGTTCAGTATTGTAAAAAGCCCCTTGGTAACCTTGACCATAAAATGTCAAGGGATCTGTTGGAAGGTACTGTAGAGCATATAAAGCTCATTGAGGTTCTTTCTACCACCTGGCTGGGCAGCCACGTGCTGGGCACTGGAAGGCTCTGGACTGCTCATAAGGACAAGTGATGAGCCTGGAATGGGGAGCTTGAAATCCTTGGGAATGGGATGTTCAGACCAGAGTGAACCTAGCCCCCAGGGCAACTGCTCATTTCACTGCCCAGGGTTCTTTTCAGAAAACTGTATTATTTAGCTAGAGCTGCTATAACGAAGTGCCAGCGACTGGGTGGTTTAAACAACAGAAGTTTGCCATCTCACAGTTCTGGAGGCTAGAAGTCTGAGATTAAGGTGACAGTAAGGTTTGTTCCTTCTGAGGGCTGTGAGGGAAGGAGCCATTCCAGGCCTCTCTCTTTGGCTTGGAGATGGCTGTCTACTCCACGTGGCTGCACATCATCTTTCCTCTCTTGCTGTGACCAAATGTCCTCTTCTTGTAAGAACACCAGTCATAGTGGATAAGGGTCTACCCTAATGGCTTCATTTTAATGTAATTAACTCTGTAAAGACCCTGTCTCCAAATATAGTCACATTCTGAGTTATTGGGGGTTAGGACTTCAACACATGAATTTACAGGGGGACCTCAATTTAGCCCATAATAATATTAATTTAACCATGGCCTTAAATCTTCTCAGTTGAGCAATATTCATATTCTGCTCTGGTATTTTATCTTTAGACATGAAAAATATTCACAAATTTTGGTTACAGAAGTGATGCCTTTGATAAATGAGCTGATTATTATACTAGCTAATTTATAATGAATGCCTGTAAGCCCCGGTTTCTTTCTTTCTTCCTTTTAAGAACAGGCTTCACCTTGGATATTTCTTGGTTTTTTATTTTTTTGTTTGTTTCTTTTCTCTTCTAGGAGATGTACCTCCTACCCCACAGACAAAGTGTACTGACTTCCAGAATGCAAATCTCCTCCGAGGCACCAGTCTCAGAGTCCAGTTTCTCCTCTTCACCACTTCAGATCCTAGCTGTGGGCAGCTAGTGGAAGAAAGTAGTGACATCCAAAACACTGGGTTCAATGCCACTCTAGAAACCAAGCTAGTTATCCATGGATTCAGGTGGGAGCCAGCCAACCAATAGAAGCACCTCAGCTGAGAACTAGAAAATGACCACAATGCCATAGGAAGTTAGTGGGGAACAAGAGGAGAAATGGATTTATTGCCTGTCACTCACCCTATCACTCACCTCCTGCTGACTTTGAAAATGTCTCTGGATAAACATGATCAGACGTTGGGTTGTTCTTTCTCGTTAGTCATATATGTTACTCCTCTGCTCAGTCTCATCTACACACTCTCAAACAGTAAATATGTGTGACCCTGGACAAGTCACTCCAGCACACAGAGCCTTGGTTTCCATATCTGAGTAAAAGGGATATTGTAGAGATGGTCTCAGTGATCCTTTCCTCCCTGAAGCGGGGACTACATGATTCATCTCAACCAATGAGGTCACAGGTTTTGTGCAATCGCTCAGGGTAACATCGTGGTGTTTTTATCCAGGGTTTTATTTCCTCTTCTTCACTTCTTCCTGGGTTTCATGACCTAAGAAACTTCCACTTATGAGTACTGTTTCCATCATTGCCAGAGGTTAGCATTTCTCAGGCGCTATATACTTTTCTTCAACTTCTTTGATGCCCTACAGTCCAAATTTTGTTGTAATATATTGTCTCCTGAGTCTCAATTCAGTCACCATCCTTCCTTCCATCATATTCTCTCTCCAAAGCCCACTGACAAAGCCAGAAACAGAGAAAGGTTGCTGGGAGGAAACAGGGAGAACATGGGGTGACACAGTGGTACTCTAGAGTAGCTGGAGCTGGGAGCACTCGGTGAAGATGTGGGCAGTGAGGCACTGCACAAAGGATCATGGTTTTCTCATCTTTGGGTTCTCTCTGCCTCTCAAATCCCTGACTCCAGGGACCCAGCCACATCTTTCCTTAGGCATCCCTTCTCACTCTTGTGCCAAAATCTCTCCTCTAGCAAATTGTGTATTCGGGCACTATTTGAGACTGAGTGTGTACTCTCAACCCAGAGAGAGCAAGTGGAGCTGGAGAGCCCAGCAGCCTCGTCCCACTGTCTGCTCCCAGATGCTCCCAAAGTCACGTTCCATGGCACACACCCCATCTGGGCACCTCTGTCCCATGAGCATGCTCTCTGGGCTTTTGAGAAGACTTCTTTCCCATTCCCAATCTCTTGGGGAGGCTTTCTGAATATGTCTTATTTTTCTTTATTTCTCACAAAGCACTTAGCATACTGCCTGACCCACTTGTTGAATGAATGAAAGGATGAATGAATAAACAAGTGAATGAAAACATCCTCAAGGAAAGTGCCTATATTATGGAATGATAATTAAGATCGTAAATCTTAACTCTAAGGTACAAAGCTACCTTTTCTATTCCATGAGTAGCACAAGCAGGGTTGGTACATATGGTCTGTGTGGTTTATGCATTGCATGGAGGTACCTGACTGAGGGCTGGTGGGGCTGAACTTTTATCTGAGCTCTGAGGCCTGAACCAAGGCTGCATCCACCTGGAAAAAAGGCATCCTTTTATAATTTACTCATAGGCTGCATGTGTGCAAGTAGGAGCTCTGGTAACTTTGCGATTATGTCTTCCTTATGCTCAAAGTGCTATAGGATTTAGTGCCCATAACCTGCCCCCCCACTGCCCCCTGCCACTTGTGACATTTTTTCCTGTTTATAGAAATGTCATTGTAATTTCCACAATAACGGATATAGGCTAGGCAGGTAATTTTCCTATCCTTTCTTGGCCCCACATTAGGGCTTTAGGAACAAAGCCTTCCTGGATTGATAAATTCATCGGCGCCCTTCTGCAGGCCACAGATGCTAATGTGGTCGCCGTGGACTGGGTCTATGGCTCTACAGGTGTCTACTTCTCAGCCGTGGAAAATGTGGTTAAGCTGGGACTCGAGATCTCTCGTTTCCTCAGTAAACTCCTGGTAGGTGTAGAAGAGCTTAGGGTGAGTTCTGGCTGCCTATGGGGAAGAGGGGTCAAAAAGAAAGAAATGACACATGAGGAGGAGTTTTAGGATGGAAGCAGAGCTACCTCATAGCTTGTGGGTCTTTGGTTCAAATCTCAACTAGTTGCTCAAGAGAGAGTGGTGGTGGTCCTCACTCACACACTTTGGGTACCAAGGGGAAAGTGAGTGGGTTGTCAAGGTAGGAAGCCCAAGGAGAGGGCAAGTGGATGAGGATTCTGTACTTTTTTCCCAAAACATGTGTGGCTGGTGTGTCGTGCCCAGGACTCTGTGCTTCTGGTGCCTCAGGAAAAAATGTTACCCTTATAAGGCTAGGAGCTGCTGTGGTCCAAATGCAACTCACTGTAAATGCCCATTCTAGGCTCTGGGTGTGTCACAGTCCTCAGTCCACATCATTGGTGTCAGCCTGGGGGCCCACGTTGCGGGCATGGTGGGACATTTCTACAAAGGCCAACTGGGACGGATCACAGGTAATGTTCTTACCTGCTCATCCTCTCGGGTTTGGAGGTAGAGAATGCCCTGGAAGAGCCTTTGCTGAGGCAGGCAGAGGGAGGTGTTGGGCCTCTGTTCTTGTAACTGAGTCATCTGTCATCACTGAAATTTATTTATTGTAGCTCTTTTGGATAAAATGTACTGTTATCATTGCATAATCTCTAATGTCAGTGTTAAAGGCCATGTACTTCTGAGCATTAGTTTCTACAATTATAAAATGGGTTGTAACAGCTCATAACTCCTTGGTCCACTATAGAAATTTACCTTGTGTTTTGCTAAATACTTGCAAAGTTCTGTGCACTTTATGCTTCAGGAGCTACCCTCAATAAGGGACTAGAGCTGTGTGGTTAGTACCCTGGCTTTCTGGCACTTCAGTGGGACAATTCTGAGTCATATTCTACAGAGTACTTCAGAGGGACCTCAGTGGAATGAGACCCAAAATGATAATCTGTTCATTAAAATTTTCTCCCATTTTCTGACTTCCCTCACTATGCCTTCTATGATCTTCTCCCAAATAAGCTACTTGCACTTTAAATCCTTGTCTCAGGGTCTGCTTTTTGGGAGGAAGAGGGAAAGGGATCTAAGCTAAAACATGGGGAGACTAATATTTACTATACTGTGTTGTTGTAAGGACTAGAATGTGTAAAACTGCCCAGCACAAAGCTAGGCACATAGCGACTACTCAAAAAGTTATAGCTATTGTTATTACTATATGAGGCTTAATATTACATTAATCCTTACCACATGGTTGGTGTTAGCAGGTTCATTTTAGAGCCAGAGAAACTAGGTCACTGAGAAGTTAAAGAAATAGAGTAGAGTTTCCTGGGAAAGGTGGTCTTGAGCTATGTCTCTCTCCCTTGGGCCTTGGGTCTTTTTGGGGCTCTAATTTGAACTGGAAGAGCTGGTGTGTTGGCAGTGGGCCCATGAGGGTTCCTGCAGCTGAGAAGAAAGGCCTCTGACATGTCTGTCCTTGCAGGCCTGGACCCCGCTGGACCGGAGTATACCAGAGCCAGCCTAGAGGAGCGCTTGGATGCTGGGGATGCCCTCTTCGTGGAAGCCATCCACACAGACACAGACAGTGAGCAGGGGTCGGGGAATGACCAGAGGGAAGGGCCTTGGAGGCTGACATTTGTCTGTGTGGTCCTGGGAAGAGGCCCTTTCCCTCTGAGCTTCTGTTGCACAGTGAGGAGTTTACCAGCATGATTTTGAAAGTCTCTTCCAGCTCTGTCGTTTTCTGAAGACTGAGATGAATTATTTCATTTTTAGCCAGCAGCAGGCAGGATTCTCATTTGTGGACCAGAATTGTTTTTTGGTCATGAGTCTCTTTGTGATTCAACACTGAACCTCTTGATGAGGTAGTGCTTGGAGGGTGCTTCTGCCTGGCAGACATACGGGAAATTCGTAATGCTTGTTTCAGGGTAAATATGCCTGGCCCCAGCAAACTGGGGCATTCCACTCCTGGGGCAGAGGCTGCTGCTAGTCAGGATTTGCCTCCTCCCCAGAGGATGAGCCAACCAGCCCTCATCCAGTGAAGAATGAGAATTGCCTCCTCCAATAGTGACAGGCCAAGGCAAGAACCCCTAACTCTGAATCCATCATAACCAAATTAAGCTCTTCTGATCAACTGGACAAGGGGGTGAGCATTCTTCCTCATTTCTACTGGATGTCAAACACCCACAGAATCTGGTGCCAGGTCTTGTGCTCAGCACGTTGGGTAAGAGAAGTTACATCTGTCTCTGACCAGAAGAATTTGCAGTTCAAGTGAGAGATCGCCATGTCTGATTCCATCTGATCAGAAGCTTTCTCTTAGCATCCAGAACTCACAGATTTATGATTCTGGAGTAAGCTCATGCCGTCATGTTATTCAACCCTCTTTCCCACTTTTATTTCACAGATAGGAAACCAAAGCCCATAGTCCTCTGCTTAGCTATTAAGTTAATTAACCATGTTAATTGACAAGGTTAACCCTTCTGTTCCTGAATTTGCTAAATAGATGACTCATTGGTCCCATTTACCTGAGCTGGGCCTCTCAGTCCCCTTCAAAGTTGGAGCCTCTTCCTAATGTGATTTTTTTAAAAATCATTCCATTTATTCAGTTGGTCTTTATTGAGCTATGTAGCAGGCACTGAGAATAATGTAATGCAAAAGACACCAAATAAGATCTCTGCCCTTGTGGAACTTACAGGCTAATTGAGCAAGCATTCATTCACTTATTCATTCAATAAATATGCATTTGGCACTCACGTGTGCTGGGTACTATGCTGGTGTTGGGGATAGAGCAGAAAAAGGACAGGTAAAGGCCCTGTTGTGGTGGAGCCTATATACAAGTAAACAATTCCACTCTGTGATTATGGTAATGAGGGATATTGGCAAAGGGTGGCTTGGCATGGGGTGCGAGGTTTACTTCAAATAAGATTATTGAGAGAAGTGTCTCCAAGGAGGTGAGAAGTGAGACTGCGAATGAGAATGAGTCAGCACTGGGAAGAGCTGGGAGATGAACATTCTAGGTGGAGAAGACAGCAAAACAAAAGCCCTTTGTTGTGAGTGGGGCAGGAAAGAGAACCGTGTGGTTAGAGTGCAGTGAGTAATGTGCTGAATAGGTTGGAGAAAAGGAAGC
Organism: Camelus ferus; assembly: GCF_009834535.1. NCBI lineage: Eukaryota > Metazoa > Chordata > Mammalia > Artiodactyla > Camelidae > Camelus > Camelus ferus. The sequence goes on from NC_045696.1 coordinate 55,922,612, forward strand.
AGGACCAGGCTGGCCACGGCAAGGAGTTTAAATTTTATTTTACAATCAGTGAGAAGTTGGTGGCAATTTGGATATCCTTAAAAGATTACTGTGGCTTGGTGTGCAGAGAATGGACTGCAGGTGGGCACTAAGGGAAGACTGGAGGCTCGTTAGAGGGTGACTGATGGCCTGAGTAAGAGATGATAGTGGCTTAGGCAAAGGTGGTGGCAGGAGAGACAGAGAGAAGTAGAAGGATTCAAAATGTATTTTGGAGGTAGAGCTGATGGGACAGATGCTGGGCAAGGATGGGTTATTGCTTAACCCCAGGACAGATGACATTAAACAAATAATACACAATCAGTTGCTTACAATAGTGATAGATAATGTGAAGGAGGAAATCGGGGTCTTTGGCAGCTGAATCTGACCCAGTCTGAGGGTCAGATATGGTTACAATGATGAGATAAGATCTACAGTCTCTAAAAGTCATCTCTTTATAGCCAGATTATATTTCTGCTCAGTCAGAAAAATACAAAAATGTGTGAGAGACTATAAATGTGACCCCAGACATACATATCTGAACTGTTGCTTGAAGCAAAATAGAAACTATTCAACAAGGAAATTTACTAAGCTTATAACATTTACTGATTCATAAAACTTATGTTAAGGATATTTTTCTTGATTTTATTAGGCAAATGAGTATCTTCTTACGAATTTATTCTTCTGTTCCTTTAAGCATGGCAAAACCCCTTTTGAAAACAATCTGAGGGCTCATTCTGCAGTCTCCCAGCACTTAGGAGTGAAGTGAGCACCCATTCAGCACAGAGAGGGGGTGGGCCCCCAAGGTCAGCCTTCAGGCTCTGCTGCCAGTGAGCCCTGCTGTGGGACCTGGAAAATGGGCCCCTGCAGTGAGAAGGTAACAGGGTTCTCCTTTCAGATTTGGGTATTCGGATTCCTGTCGGACATGTGGACTACTTCGTCAACGGAGGCCAAGACCAACCTGGCTGTCCCATCTTCATTCATGCAGGTCAGGAGGCCAGAAAGTGTTGGTGTTTGACTACTTCAGAGACTGTAATTTGCCAACAGCCTTCCTGTTGAGTCAGCCAATGTGGGCCACAGTGAGCCTTCCTTACAGTGTCCTTTTCTCTATCCCATCAGACTTACTCAGCACTTACTGAATGGATGTCTTTCGAGCCCAGGAATTCTGGTGGAGGAGTGCTTGAAATGAAGAGCCTGCTCCACATTTAGGCTGCCCTTCCCACTTCTTAGGCCCTGCTGTGATCTAACATCACTCAAGCCAATAACTACTACTCTTCCTCGGCCATCCTTTGTGGCATAGTTCACACTAGCTACATCCTCTGAAGAGCCTCACTATGGCAGAAGCAGACTGATATGCCAAAGCTAGCTACCTGAAGGATCAATTCCTACCTCACTATTTCCCCAAACTTACTGAATTTAAGTTCTTCAAAATTGTTTTCAGGATAATCTTCCTGAATACATTCAATGAATATATATTTCTTCTATTTTAAATATATTCTTCTGGAATGTCCTTTTCTGATATATTCATTGACTATATTCTTCTTAGCCTAATTTTAAATAATATTAAATGTATCAAAAGCTAAGCATTAAAGTTATTTAGTCTTCTTATAGTCTTCTTATGACTATAACCAGCCTATCAACATTTCATACAGGAATTTTATCTTGATTTCTGTTTACTGTGTTTTTAGTCTTTTCCTGCTTTACCAAAATTTTAACACATTAAGGATTCTTTTGACAATTTTGTTGAGTATCCACTAATCCAAGTTACCAAATTTACTGATTTTCCAAAAACATGTTTCTTTTAACAGTTTATAAATTTTTCAGCAATTCTAATCAGATGATATGGTTTTGTTTTGTTTTAATGGCTCTTGAAAATTTCTGTGACATTTTAGTTGGCCACTTTTCATTTTTTCTTCATAACACAATTTGAGAAGGGTTTAGTTTGTGTTTCCCAGCTCCCTGTTGCAGATAGTAGGAGGTTGGCTGTAGAGTGTGTCCAACCACGGGGGAAAGGAAAGTCAACACAAAGCTTACACTTGGTTGCTGGTCACAGAGAGGGGGGTCTCAAGGTGATGGAAGAGTCTGAAGACTCTTCCTTGGAGTTATGGTTCACTATAGACCTCTTAGCCCTGGCAAATTCATCCAAGGTGAATTTTTACAAATTTTTAATTAGTCAACAATAACAAGAAAACCAAATGTTTGTTAAATTGGGACATTTGGCAAATTCAGTGTTTCAGTTATTTGGCAAGGTGGACCTCAGCACACTGGCTTTCAGAGATGGACTGTGAACTGCTGCTGACTCTCTTGATTGTCTTGTTGCTAGGCTGGGTAGAATGAGGTTTTAAAAAATTGGTTGTGTGGGTGATGCTGAAGAAGGTAAAAGTGTGCAGGCAGATACCCATGTTGAGAAGTGGGGTCAGGATTGCCAACTCTGTATGCTCCCATTTTCTGAAAGAGAGCTTGCATGATCATGGAAGAATGGGTCTCAAATTAAGCAATTTTCTTGGTAGATTAAACTTAGTTATCCCAGGAAAATTAAAAGGAAAAGGGAGAGTGTTGTAACCATGTTCATTCATTTTTTTTTTAAATGTGGCTCAGGGGACATCCCATGTATTTATAGCCTGTTGGAATATAAAATTCAATAGAGTTACAGTAAGTGACATGGAGGGAGTTTCCATTTGTCTTGAACCGAAACCTTGGTTGTGTTTTTTCGCCCTCTTCAGGCTACAGTTATTTGATCTGTGATCACATGAGGGCTGTGCACCTCTACATCAGCGTACTGGAGAATTCCTGTCCACTGATGGCCTTCCCTTGTACCAGCTATAAGGCCTTCCTTGCTGGACACTGTCTGGATTGTTTCAACCCTTTTCTGCTTTCCTGTCCAAGGATTGGTAAATGCTACCCCTTTGGCTTCCTTTGACAATTTGGGAAAAGTTCAAGTCTTGTCACCTCTTTAAGTCCTGATCTCCTATGATTAAAAAGTCTATCCAAGTTGGGTTAAAATTTAAGCAATGAGTTGTTTAGCCTGTTCTCACCTGTAAGGTGGCATTTAGCTCTCTGTGTCCCACGCCTTGCCCTCTGTACAGCAACGTGATGCCATACTCGCTCTGCACACACCCTTCACACACATACAGCCTCAGGCCTGCAAGTCCAGCCTCAGGATGCTCTCTAGAAGCATTGGTATAGTCCAGAGCCCCTGCACCCAATCTCAGACCAGATGCTTGCCAGAAGTCTTCCTTGCTAGGCTAGCCACTCTACAATTCCTGATGGACTCTAAATCAAGGAGCTACAGGGGAATCCCCAAGACTGGCACCCGTGGCCCACCTTAGAGGCATGAGGCCACATGCCAACTGGAAGAGTTCTTAATTGTTGATTGGTCTGGGCACATTCCTGGATGATCTAGTCTGAGGAGAAGGGATTGGGAAGGCTGAGGGATTTGGCCTCAACTCACCCTGTGCGGATCATTGCTGTGAATATCCTGAGGTCATCTAGCCTGAAGGGCTCCAGAAAAAAACTCTTTGGTAGTGTAAATGGTTCCTTCTTCTTTGCTATCCCACTTCCCATTCCTGGCTGCCACTCAGCACTGCAGCAGCCTGTCATTGCTTATATGAATGAAATGAATATCAGCTTGACAACATGTTAAGGTAGAGGTAGTTTCCCATAATAAAGCAAATCAACATTTACTTCCTACTTATCGGGCATATGTCACTATTTCCCACAAATGTGATGGACCAGATGGTGTAACAACCACTTCACACTGTCTGCCCAGCCTCATCTCTCACTACACTTTCTCTTTTCTCCAGACACCCCAGGAACGCTAACTACTCGAACTGCCTAGAGTATTCATGTTTCCTCACTCTTTGTGCCTCTACCTAAACTGTACTCTCTGCCTGGAATGCCTTTCTCCGACTTGTCAACCCCTGTTCTTCAAGCCAAATACTTCCCTGTGCTCCAGTGCACAGGATACAGATGCCATTAAAACAATTGTCATGTAGATTGTTTTGCAAGATGGAGACATCGTTTCAGATTTGTGACAAATAACCTCCTGGGAATGGGCCAGATAATGTAAAGAATGTATTTGCTGTATACTTGTTTATTTACCCCCATCTGGACAGAGTTGAATGTATCCCAGGACTCACTATAGGGCATAGCACATCACAAGCATACAGTGGAGTTGTCTGTGGAATGAATGGGTGCAGGAGTTAATCAATATGTGGCCTCAGGGCTCTGCTGTCTTTGCGTCTTTCTTTCCAGGGCTGGTGGAACAAGGTGGTGTCAAGATAGAACCACTTCCCAAGGAAGTGAAGGTCTACCTCCAGACCACTTCCAAGGCTCCATACTGTGGTGAGTAGGGGGAAACACAAGGCTCAGCTCTGCCAGTGTGCTGCCCGGCTGAGTCCAGGGCTCCGGCTTGGACAGTGTCCAGTCCAGCATGGTAGCCGAGGTGGGAGCTGAAGAACTGAGGCAAAAATGTCATGGGATGGGAGAGGTGGGGGGCAGCAGCTACTGGTATTAGACAGAACCAGAACTTTTCAGAACACATTGCTCTACAGATGAGAACTTGGGGGCATCTTACTTTACTGTCTGTATACCAATCCTAGTTCCTCCCCATCCCGCCATGGAAGTCTGCCTTCCGGTGTGGGTTCTCTCTAGAGTAGCATTTGGGGGTACCTTTTGGACTCCTCCATTCTGCATACATGTTCCCCTCCTTGGTGCCTGTCCTGTGTGTCTCCCACTCTGGCAGTCTTCCTAGGTCAGAGTCCATGAGAAATACTGAACCCCACCTTCTGGCCTATACATATACCAAACTGTTCACCATGGTTCCTGACCACTTCATTTCATTGAAGCTAAGATGCCAACGATTGTAAAAGATATTGATGTGAGAGATCAGGGTGTCTTAGAATCTCTGAAATACATTACAGCTGAACCATCCTCCTTCCTGTGCTATTGGCATCTTGACTTCCTGATTTATTATCCTGACCCTGTCTGGTTTGTCGTGTTCAGCACAGAAGTATGCTGGTTTGGACGGGAAATTATATGACCATCCCAATTCTAACTGATCTTCTGATAAGCTGGTGTCTAGTGTTTGATCTTTGTGTCCATAACTTCCTGGTACTAGAAGGACTGTTGCAGTGTGAGATGGAGCCCGAAGCTCAGACTCTGTGGTCACCCAAACCTGGATTTGAATCTCAGCTTCTCCACTTACCAGCTGTGTGATCAGGAGCAAGTTCTTTCATCTTTTTTTTTAAATTTAATTTTATTGAGTTATAGTCAGTTTACAATGTTGTATCCTTCATCTTTTTGAAACTCTATATCTTTATGTGGAAAATGGGAACAATAACAGTACCTATTTCAAAGAATCAATTGTGAGGATGAAATAAAATACGTACTACACAGGCAATCACCAGCACAGTGACTGGAACTCAATAAGTAGTAATTCCCTTCCTTCTGTCAATGGGAGCATTTGGGAAATGAGATGAGGGTGTTTCTAACTTCATGCCAGAGAGAATTCATGGCTATTTTTTTAGGAATAAAGTGGGTTACAAGAGTCAACCATAGGCTTTTCACATACATCAACTCATTTGACAACCCAACCCTGAGCGGTGATGTGCCCAAGACTGCAAAAGTGGGTGAAAAAGTCAGGATTCATCTCCAGGTCTTCTGACTCCAAAATCTCCACTCTTTCCACACCACCACCTGCCTCCACACTCGCGTCTCTGTCCTTCTTCTGGGAACCTACTTTTTACAGCTGTTTTTCTCAGTTACTCCTGGGTCCTTGCTGCCTCTCAGAGATCAGCCTGAGGGGGGATACTCTGTCCAGGTCAGAGGCCATGCTGTGGGGACCAGACATCCCACTTCTACTTCCAGCTTCAGGGCAGCTTTGCTGCGGCCTGAGCCAGCTCCTCCCTATCTGCACAACCAGGAGTTCCAGCTGCAGGGAGCCTGAGGAGTATCTGGACGTCAAGGGCATTTGAAGATCCCTGCTGAGGGAGATTCATGGAGCCAGAATTTTTCTGTTTCATATTTGTTGTGAGACCTCCACTCCATGCCCCTAGAAGTATGGCCATGTCTGTTCAAAAACCTCAGAGAAGCACAGAAGGAAAGAACACCTCAGGCATGCTCTGAGCCTTCCATTCTGAGCGTCAAAGCTGGGACCCTCCTTTCCTGGGGGTCCAGGCTGCCCACCTGGTAGTCCACTTGGCAGCTCCTGCTCTCAGTCACTCTCAGGCCTCGTGTCATTGGGCTCCCATTGCCCAGCACTATTGGCCTGCCTCGGCCTCAGCAGTGCTCACTAGGATAGTGGTCACCCTTAACCCCTGCCAGGCAGGCACCAGCATGGACAGAGAATCTTCTCCAAATAATCATTTTTCTAACAATATTACTTTTCTCATATAGAGCAACGTTTCACACAAAGCATTTTCTCTCTGTTACCCCATGTAATCCTCATCACGTTCTATGAGGTGACTGTTTGGGGTTATTGATTATAGATAAAGAAATTGAGATACAGAGAGGTTCAACGACTTAGGCAGGGCGACATAGGTGGTAAGCAATAGGGCCGGGCCTTGGATCCAGTTCCCCCGACACAGCATCCAGGGGCCATGTGTTGTTTGCCATGTCATGCACCCACGCAGGCTGGATTTCACTGCCAGTGTCACCCACCCAACGTTAGCAGACCTGGCCCTCATAGGGCTTCCAGGGTAATCAGAGAAGAGAGAAGCAGAACCGCAGGAAACTTTCTTGATTAGTGAGTGATACCTGCTGGGGAAGGAAGAAGCCACATAACATATCAAACTCAGCCCAGAGAATCAAATTCCTAAAACTTACGTAAGTTAGCTTTTATTCACATTGCAGTTATCTACTGCAGGTAAACCCTTGCCTGTCAACATTACAATCTGTGTCCATAGTAAACAACCAAGAAGGATAGAAGGAACCCAGCATCTGATGTTTTCCTCTGTGGGGAGGGAGCATACAGTGCTCTCTTGTCCTCTTGTGGGTTCTTGGCAGTGAGTCCTGTTACTAACCCCATGAGCTGAGATGGACCACAGCCCTCCTCCAATTTAGTGCTGAGTCTACCTAAACCCACTTAATCCCTCCTCCTACTATTCGCTCATAAAACACAACAAATGAAAAAGTATAGACAGGGCAGAGATGAAGGACTGCTTCTCTAGCTATGTCCCAGTCACCAAGGAGTCTGTGAAAATGCTCTGAGACCAGAGTCACTGCAGGGTGCCACCAGATGGGCTTACCCCTTAATAAGGAAAGGATGGGGTGTTGGGGAAGCGGTAATCCTTCTTAACCTTTCTTGCCAGAGGGATAGCAGGTCCTGGGGTATCACCGTGAACCAGGCTGCTCACCCAGTCTGTGTTGGCAGTACCAGCTTTGAGAGCCCCAGTGTCTGTGCAGTTCGGGATGGGGGAGATGCCACACACACAGGCACTCAGCCGCCACAGGAAGGACAGTAGTCATTTCTGCACACTCAGTGGGTTCCCTGACACTGTGTGTATGGTGAGGGTGGGAGGAGTGTTGCTATATTTTATGAGTTAATTATTTAGTATAAAATAGACCCTTTTTGGTTTTTTCAGAATCACACCGTTAGGATGATGTCACCAGAGAGGAGTGGGACATTCTAGGATTACGAGTAATAATAAAAACAATCACATGTTGAATGATTAATTCCTAGGCATAAGCACTGAGGGCTTTATATGTATTAACTCATTTAATTCTCATTCAGACTTGTGGGATATCTGTATTTATTATCCCAGTTTACACTTGAGGAAGCTGAGGGCCTGCGACAGCAGGTAATTTGCTCCAGGTCACACAGCTGCTAAGAGGTAGAGTGAGATTCCTAACTGCCCTGCTGCTCTCTAGGGCTTTCTGTGCATTGACCCCAGTGACCCCTGGCCCAGTCATCTGTTCTGCTTTGTTTTCCTAGTGCATCACAACCTTGTGGAGTTCTACTTGCAGGAGCCGAGAAACAAGGACACCTGTATCACAGTCACCTTCCTTGGCAGCAATGTCACCTCGTCGGTCAAGATCACCATGTACGTAAGTGTCCCACATGGCTGGCCTCTCTTCTTCCATTTACACACATGCATGTATATCCCAGGACAGGCACTATGTGACCACTGATGGGTGGGCTGAGCCGACTGGGCTGGGGCAGCAGTGGAGAGGGCAGCACCTACCACAGATGGACCCACAGACACATGCTGGGCAACTGTCCCAGGTTCAGGATCAGTACTAGGTTCAAGCATAGTGTATTCAGACAATAACATGATGAGCAGGCAAGCAGCCATAGTGGGGTGCCCTAACAGGTAGTGAGTTACTGAGAATTGGGTCCCTGATAGGAAACAGCATCAGGAATCCAGGCAGGGGGCATCATGGATGTCAGCAAGTAGGAGGGCCTCCGCCACCAGCCCAGGGAGGGCTGGCCAGACCCTGGGAAGTACCCACTTCTGGACAGGTGGTTGGGTGGAGTGCAGGGGAAATGGGGAGGCGGGTGGGGGAAGCAGACCTAGGCTGTTATGGGAACAGACTCCCAGGCCCTCCACATCACTGCCCGAAGCAATCTCCCACCTATTCCAGGAAGCCTAAGAATGTGGTTTGCAGAAGGATGGTTGGAGCCCAAACAGGCCCACGACCAGTGCCCATATGTAGAAATGGACAGTTGTCAGCAATGGCAGGTGCTATGAGAACAACTAAGAGCCTGATGGAGTGTGAAGAAACGATGTTTGAGTAGAAATCTGAAGGAGTCGCAGGATCCTTCGCCCCAGGTCAGGAGTTGGTGAGATATGACACTGGGAGTGGACAGTAGTGGGGCAAGTCATGGGGAGAGGAGGCTGGATGAGCAAGTCAGGACCAGACCATGTCGTGCCTGGAAAGACAGGTTGGAGGTTTTAGTTTTTATTCTGAGAGCAGTTTGGGAATTTTAAGCAGGACAGTAACAGGATCAGATTTGGATCTGAAAATAGTTCTCAGCTTCAGCGATGGCTGTCAGGGAAGACAAGCTTCTGCTGGGAGGAGCACATGTCTGGGCTCCCAAACACCCTGCAACCAGCCAGGTCTCCAGCTCATCCATGCCACACAGCACAGTTTGGCAGGCAGCCAGGACCTCAACATAGATCTTGTGGTGCCCACGTGAGCCTAGCAGATTCTAACTGAGTAATTTTCATTAGGTCAGTTCAAAGTCATGTTACTTCCACAAGGTACATGTTACTTCTGTCACCTCCTCTCCAACCCACTGGTAGGTGAGCCAAAACTGGCAGGAGTCATGTCAATGACACACGACTCTGGCTGCTTGTTAGAATCACCTGGAGAGCTTTAAAGAATGCTGACAGCAAGCCCCACCCCGGGCCAATTACAGGAGACTCTCCAGGCATGGCCTCAACCATTACACTTTTAGAAGTTTCCTGAGTGATTGGAATGGATGTCCACTGATTCCTTCTTCTTTCATCCCAAAGATACTTGCATTACTGTTTTGAAGAAGGCAATTAGAGCATGATTATCTTCAATTCTTTGGTTTTTGTTTCCTCTTGCAGAACAGAAATTGAAAAAGGGGATGGGGGCGTTTAATGTGTGGCCTTTCCCTTACTTTCTATAACTTTGTGAAACCCCAAGATTTCCTGCCAATTAGGACATTTACCCGGGCCAAGTCCCCAGGCCACTCATTCACAATGTCCTTTACAGCCATTAGAGTTTTCAAGCTCTCCATCCAAACAACCTCTTAAAGTGAAGAGTCTTCGTATATTTTCCTCTGAAATACTTCAAAAGACTTCTTAAGTTAAAAAAAAAAAGGAGAGAAAGAAAAGAAATAAAAGAAAAAGGAAGAAAGACAGAAAAGAAAGAAAGAAAGGGAAAGAAGGAAAGAAAGAGGAACAGCTTTTAAACAAAGTTTCATGGGATCTTTCTCAAAAGGACAAAACAAACTGTATGACTAACTCTGGGTTAGAAAGTACAAAACGAAGACATTTCATTAGTCTGCAGAGGTCAGAAACGAAAGGGAAACCATGCTCAGCTTAGACAACACTGAGGAGGGGAAAATAGCACCCTCCGGGCTCTCCTTCTTTCTCATAGTCCCTCTTTCTGAGTCCAGAGGGGACTGGAACAGGCTGGCAGAGCAGAGGGGAGGGAGCCAGGGCTTAGACCTAGTGCTGTGTGCCTCCAAAGCCACAGCTGGGAGGAGACCACACCTGGACTTCAAAGCTTGTTGTTTGTTCGTTTGTTTCCATCTACACATTCATGCTTACTCTAAAATACAGTAGACAGCACAGAAAATTCTTGGAACTGAATGCCTGGGAAGAAGCCTCTACTTCCAGGTAGATGGACCTGAGAATGAGATCTTCACCAATCTACAGTGAGATCTGCACTAGCTAGGACACTTTTCCAGATACGAAAATCCAAGAGCTACTATTTTGCTGCAGGGTCCACTTACTTACTTTAAAAAATCAACGCCTATTTTCTGCATCCCGTTCAAAGTTGTTGGGGTGTGGGCCAAGGGTCTGGTGAGGGTGAAGCAGAGGATTGTGGTGCCCACCTTCTAGGAGCTAACTGACCAAGCTTCCTGCAGAACCCCTACGAGCCAGGGGGAGGCAAAGGACAAATGTGCTCTGCAGGCAGGGCGAATGACTTAAGCAACAGGCTGCAATTTAAGGTTTATCCATGTTGCAGCATCCATCCAAGCAGCCTCTTAGAGTCAGAGTTTCCTTCTTTTTAAAGGGTGAAGAATACTCCATGATGTGTGTAAATGCTACTTTCCCTTTCCCTTGCAGACCTAGACAGCAACGCCATGGGAAAGGAGTCATCGCTCACCCCAACCCTCAGTGCCAGATAAACCAAGTGAAACTCAAGTTTCAGGCTTCCCACCGGGTTTGGAAAAAAGACCGGACGACCATTATCGGAAAGTTCTGCACTGCTCCTTTGCCCGTCAATGACAAGTAAGCTCATTGTCCACCCCACCTCAGACACACCTGCAAGGACCAGTCCTGACCTTAGATATGGTATTTGTTGATGTGTAATCTCATCAAGATGATGAGCTTCTTTGATGTAGAGATGACAGAGACCCAGGGTTTTCCTGAGCCTCCTGCAGGGCCATCTTGGATTGGGATGCTAAGAAGCCAAAGAGGGTAGACTTTAATTCCTCATTCCCACTTTAATATAAGAAACACCATTTTATTTGGTGTATATATATATACTCTGTATTATGTATCCATTCTGTTTAGTTTCTGTGTAAGAGTTTATTGGAACAAAGATTACTCATTGCTTACTTCCTCTTCTTTAGCCTCCACTGTTCACATTCATGGGTGGACCTAGAATTGCCATCCCATTTACCTCATGTCTAGCAGGCATTTAGAGACTTACCACACCTAGGCCCTCAGAGCACAGGAGTAGGCTCCTCTAGTAATCCAGGGGTAATCATCCTCTAGACGTTGTAGAGACCTCTTTCACATGACATCAAGGAAGCAGGAGCACACGCAACTCTTATCCCTCCCTCCTGCCCAGCAGGAACCTGCCCTGAGCACACACCCTCTTGTTGCTCTTGTCTTGCAGTAAAAATATGGTCTGCTTACCTGAGCCAGTGAACTTACAAGCAAGTGAGACTGTTTCTCATGACCTGAAAATAACCTGTATATAGTATAAGGGCAGGATCCAGCTCCCTGGATTGGGGGTGGGGGGTGTGGGTGTTCAACTTACTGTAAGCCATTACTAGTAAGAAGGAAGGCTAAATTCCTTATTTTACCCATAATTACAGATAATTATGTAGAGAGCTTTATCTCCATTGTCTATTCATAGAGCCTTACAAAGATACCGTATGAGCTTTCCTACTTACACTTAACTGAAACTGCCTCATATCCTTGGGCATCTGTACCTAGAATTCAATAGAAACCTATACAGGGAAAAGTTGTGTTTTTTTCCCAAATAAAACTCCATGGAATATCTGAATCATTTAATTGTTTTATTGGAATGGAATTCTGTTATGTACAAAAAAATGTGACTTACAATCTGTGGGACTAGAGAAAACAGTAGATGCCGAATTCTCTGTATTAAAATAGCAATTGAAAAGAAGTGTTTGGACTAAGAGAAGGGATGAAGGGCAGGGAGGAAGATGGCACCATTCAGCATCCCTTTCCATTGCCCTCTCTGGATACCTGGAAGGTTTGGGGGATCAGAGAGATCTTTTGGGAATATAGGTGGATTTTCCTTAGGTCAGTGTTTCCCAAACTTTGATCTTTACAAATAACCCTGTATCTAGCCACAGTCCAGCAAGAAACAGATGCTGCACTCAAATTGTATAATTTGAGGAGGATTTAATAAAAGGACTATTTACAAAAGTGTTAGTAGGAGGTGGGGAAACCACAAGGGACAGTGCAGTTCCCTGCAGCTGAGGGTGTTGGGAGCTGCTTCTGCCCTGGGTCTTAAGAGGCGAGAGGAAGGAGCACCAGAGTCTGGAGACAGAGAGATCTGCAAGACCTTCAGTCAAGGGACACAGTCACCGGACAGCAATCCTGCAGGGAGGGAAATGGGGAAGCAGATTCTCCAACTTTGCTCATCTTTCCTCCCTCATTCTCCTGCTGGTGCTCGCACCGAGTGACGTGAACCAGAAGTTAGAAGACAAGAGGCGTGTTGATGTGGCCCCGGGACATAAAGCTGGGCGGAGGATGATGAGTGGCTGGGGTGGGCTTGGGAACAGAGAGAAATGGCACATACCTTCACCACTTTCTCCGTAGCCAGGTACTCCATAATGATTTTCTTTAACTCTTTTAAAAATCATTTTAATTATTTTAAGTGTACAATTCAGTAGTATTAAGTACAATCACATGGTTGTGCAGCCATTACTACTATCCATCTCCAGAATTTTTCCATCATCCAGAACGGAATCTCTGTCCCCATTTAACAATAACTCCCCATTGCCCCTTCCCCCAGCCCCTGGTAACTAGCATTCTAATTTCTGTCCCTGAATTCTACTCTTCTAGAATACCTGATACAATCATACAATATTTGTCCTTTTGTATCTGGCTTGTGTCACTTAGCATAATGTTTTCAAGGTTCATCCATGCTGCAGCATGTATCAGAATTCCCTTCCTTTTTAAGGGTGAATAATATTACATTGTATGTATAAACCACATTTTGTTTGTTGATTCATCCATCAACAGACACTTGGGTTGCTTTCACCTTTTGTCTAATGCTGCTATGAACATGGATAGATGTACAATGTTTGAGACTTAAAAAAAATTCTAAATAAATGGGCTTTGAAAGGAAACTGCTGACTTGCTGATTCACTTTCCACAGTAAAAGCAGACGAATGACATAAGCAACAGTCTGCAGTCGCTCCACTGGGGCCAAATCACCCGTATCACCAGGAGAGAGAGCTTTTGCCTTTGTCCAAAGGACAGGTATTGCAATGTGAATGCTCACATACATGCTTTGTTTTCTGCACTGTCCACCCAGTCAATAGGAAAACAACATGTCGGAAGAAATTTCTTCAGTATGCAGACTTGGAGTTCTTTTTATTTTTTCAGAACCCAAACCCCTGTTTTGTTTACTCCCTCCCGTTACTCCACCCAGGTTTCGGGCAAGAACCTCCCTCAAGACAGTCCTACACTGAGCTGTATGAGGCTGCACTTCCTGTTCCTCCAGCTCTATGTCATTTTAACACATTTGCCATCCTGAGAGCCATTGCTCAGCACAGAAATCTTCCTCGGTTTTCTCTGCTGTTCATTGCTGCAGAGTGTGTGTAAATCATGCTGCTGTGATCAAGATCGTGTTATGCGATGCTAATGCTGATTGGAGTTACACTGACTTGCTCTGTTTTTCCCTGCCTTCATACTTTCTCTTTTGCTTCTGGGTACAGCCCTGTTTCTTTGCTGATATATTCTTACTTTTAAGCACCATTAGACACTCTTATATTTTATTTTCCTCCCCATCAGAAACTTTAGATCATTACCTTAAATGGAAAACCAGTTTCCCTTATAAGTTAATCCTAAAAATAAATACAATGAGAATATAACAATGTTTAAAATTCCAACTAGATACCGTGGCTTGCTGAAGGCTCTATGCCCCAGGCCTGTTTTTCCCTTATTAAAAAGAAAAGATTAACAAGTATGAGAGAGTTGTCAAAAACTTATCAGCAACAGAGACTTTCTTCTATAAATGTAATCAGTGGATTGAAAGAAATTTAAAGCATGACTAGCAATGTCACCATGAGATTGGATGTTATTTAATACTGGGTGTATGTGCTACCTTAAACTGCCTTGTACACGGCCCACACTAGGAAACTTGGCTCTAGGTAGGTGGGATGTGTGTAGGGTTAGGAAAAAGGGAGAGATACTAAGGAAATTGCTTAATGGCAGGGCAATGGCAGAGCATGAATTAAAAAAAGCAGAGAGTGAATCTTCCCTCCACACCCATGTCACCCCCAATCTCTGCTGAGAACTTTTCATGAACAGAGACTACTACAGAAGTACTTAAATTCAAGAATCAGCTCCAACCTTTACGTGGCACTACAAACGTGATTTCCAGAGCCCTTCCAGAGACAGTCACTCTACTCTGAGTATGTTCAGTCTGTACCACAGAGCCAGGACTGGGCTCCATACCTCAGGCCTTCTCCCCCAGGCTATAACCAGGGGCACGTATTCATTTGTTCTTCATTGTCATCCTCCTTGCTTCACCCAAGAGCCACTTTAGGTGAACCTACAATTCTTCAGCTTTTAAAATCTGTATTCTTACTCATCCAGCTTGTTTACTTTCATGTGGAGTTGATTTTTTTGGACCTGAATGCACTTTCCACTTGACCCAATTCCATTACATATCATTATTGTAGTCTTTCCAACCTTTTGGGAATTTTTCATATCCTGATCTTATCCTTATGAATACTTAGCTCTTCCTCCAAGCTTTATGTCATTTATATCTATATTTAGATACAGACATACATGAAATTTTTTGTAGACTCCATTTTTGTATCTATAGCTAAGAACTTGAAAGGAGGTCCAGGTAGAAACCTACTTTCAGAAGCATCTTTAAGATCAATCAGTATTCTGAACCTTCGGATATATTTCTAACTCATGTTTATCTTGGCTACTTACATATTATGAGAAAAGTTTCAATGCTTTATATTTACAACAATCCTCTGATTTGAGAGTGAGAGAGGGAATATGATTAATTTAGCTTTAGTGTGACTTAATTCCCAGAAATGCGGGCTCCTAATAATTGCTATTTCATTTCCTAAGTATATGGAAGCAGACTTTTTAGTGATTTGTTCCTGGACTTTGCTGGGAGTCAACATCAAACTTCCTGATCTCTAATGTCAGAAATCTCTGCTTTCTGGTTTCTGGAGCAAATGTATCCACCCTCTGTCTTCTAACTTTCTTCTGTTTGGGATTATCTAGTGGTTACTGAACAAAAACCCCAGTTACCCAACAAGGTATTTCTAAAGCAAGATTATAATTCAAGGTCTGGAAACTGGGATTCATTTGAGGCAGTTAAGTGATCTCTTTTCAATCCTGGTCTTCATATTAATTCCCCCCCACCCAAATCCATCTCACCTTACTATATGTATTTTTTAAATTACAAAGGCAATACATGTTCATTTTAACAAGCCAGACTGTAGACACATAGTTACTGTGG
The DNA here is from genome assembly GCF_009834535.1 of Camelus ferus. NCBI lineage: Eukaryota > Metazoa > Chordata > Mammalia > Artiodactyla > Camelidae > Camelus > Camelus ferus. The sequence goes on from NC_045696.1 coordinate 55,938,245, forward strand.
CCCCGAGGTAATCAATGTTAATAGCTTGGTGTACGTCCTTCTACACATTTCTCCATGTTAATACAAATACATACACACACAGTTGTTGTTGTTTTGGTTGTTGTTGGGTTTTTTGGTTTTTTTTTGATAAAAATGGAATAATAGCACACACATCACTCTCCAATTTTCCTTTGTTATTTCACAGTATATCATGAATATTCCTCCTGGAACTATATATAGACCTAATTTATTCCCTGGATGTATAAATTCCACAATATGGGCATGCCATAGAGTAGCCACCCATTTTCTTTGTGTTGCATATTAAGGTTGTTTCTAGTTTTCTTCAGCTACAAATGATGCTGTGTTAAATATTTTTGTACATCTATTCTCATACTGGTGCCTTCAGTTCTATATGATAGATTTATTTGGTGAGAATTGCTAGTTTCAACAGATATGTCACAAGGTTAGTAATGCTGGATTACTTTCCAAAAATGTCTTAGCAATTCACATACACTCCAACAGTGGTTGAAAGAAATAGTTTCCTTGCAATTAACTTATTCAAGTATTTGTCTCCCTAAGACAGGTAGCTCAAATCACCACATTTCTCCTCTGAAGTTGCCATGTGGTATTCAACACTTTCCAAGTTGGCCATCTAGTTACACATCTGTGAAACTGGAATGATGCTTTTTTTTTAAGAAGTAGAGGGGTCTGAGATTTTATTGTTTTTTTAAAATGGACATTCATCCAGACAGTAGTCTTCAGAGCGGTGAAGCTTCCTAGGGGTGAGCTCTAATGAACTTTTGAAAAATATAATTCAAGTAATTTAAAGAATTTCAGTCAATACAGAAAGTTATGAAAGAGAACATGAAAAGCTGAAACTTCCTGAGCATTTAGTATGCACCAAGTCACATTATAATCCCTTTATATAAATTATCTTATGTAGGCCTCCTAACAATTCTGTGTATTATTTCATTTTACATATGAGAAAACTGAGGGACAGGAAAATTTAGCACCTTCCCCATGGTTAGACAACTAGCAATGCGTGAAAGGATTCACACCAAGCCATCTTATTCCGTAATCTGGGCTCTAACCACCGTGTTATACAGTTATACATGTAAAGCTGCTCAAGTTGATTTCTAGTACTTAGATGTCTTCACCAAAATATCTGAATAGATATCTCCTCAGTCCGCCCCCATTCTATCTCACTAAAATTACCTGTCATTTCCCCTAGTATGCTTAAGCTAATATCCCCCTAAAAGATAATGGACAGTGTCATCTCCAGGCCTTTGTGCCTGCTGCCCCCACCACCCCCGTGCAGATTCTGCCAGTCATCCTGGGTCCACTTGCAGATCTGTCTTCTCCAAGAAGTCTGGCCACCCACATGTCATTGCAGCTGGTATCTGCGCAGTCTTGCAATGGTGATTAATAGCTTATTCCATGTTGTTCAGTCTTCTGTGATGGGATGGTAAGATCCTTAAAGGCAAGAACTATGTTTTCTCATTCTCTGTGTCTTCCACATTGTAAGTATGCAATAAAAGCTCCTTGAATTGAGTGAAAGACAATGTTCTAATGATGAAGACAAAGGCAAGGAGAGAAGATCAGGCACAGAGAGGCTTAACTCTAACGGAGAGTTTGGTGTCTTTTCATGAGTTTCAAGAATTGCCTTCATTCATCTTGTTTTAAAATTTCACCTGCAACTGTTACACTTTAATTAAAAATCTCTACAGCAGGAAGCTCTGATTATATATACAAAGGAACTTACACTGAAACATAAATCTTCCCAAATTGCTAAATTCTTACTTAGTCCTTAATCTCCTTGTTGAATGATCCTAAGTGACATTCTGAAAGTGACATACTGCTTCCCCCAGCCTTAAACACACCTCCGACCTCACTCTTGGACACACCCAGGTCCAGGGATGACCATCACAGCCCTCCCTCTACCCCAGAGGAGGCTGGCTCTTTTCTCTTAGAGGAAAGCTTGGAAGTGATGGGATTATCCATGCCTGAGTCCTCTCATGCCCCTACAAAGACCCCAAAATCCTCCCTGATCCTCAGGATTCATCCTCTCATTTATGAAATCATAACTGTTTGCTTTAGGTAACCATTCAGTGTCCTGACAGCAGCCCAAACTCAATCCATCCAAAATCAAATCAGATCTCCCCCAGAGTTGTTCCTCCTCTCCTTACAGTAATAGCCACCACCACTGTCCAATATCCAGGCTTGAGCCTGACTCATCCTTCACTCAGAACATCATAGTGCTCAAAAAAGAAAGGTCATTTCCCTCCTTCCAATACCTAATTTAAACTAAGACGCTGCCTGTCGCTTTCTTCAAAATTTGTCTGATATCTGTCTCTTTCTGTCTATTCCCTCAGACGTGGTAAGACCTGGCACCAACCTCTGACCTAGTCTCTTTTCCTCCAGCTTCTTTCTCCTCTAGTCTACTCTGTTTACCTGTGCCAGATAATCCCTTCTACAAACTCTTCATTCTCCTGCTCCAAAATTTTCACTGAATTCTCCTGATTGTCTGGAGAATAAGGGCTTCATTAACTTCTTAAGCTAGAATTCAGGAACTTCTGCAGCTAAACCTTTATCTCTTTTCCTTGATTTCTTTCTTGCTCTTTACCAAAAGAAATCCTTAGCCCCTGCTGGGTTGATCTGCTATAATAATTACTATTGTGTTCTTTAAACAACCTTTGTATATTAGTCATCAAGCCACAGAGTGTCAGAGGAGGAAACCAAGGCCCAGAAAGGTTGCACTTCCAAACCTGGGCTGCACTTCTATTGGAGTTTAATAACTCAATGATTCTTCAATACGTGTGAATGTGAGCTTTGATAACATTTTGAAGGTAAACAAGGGACAGTGTTTATCTGGAAGTAAATTCCTACTGCTGCCGGAAACACTGGATCTCTACCATCTATCCAGGCCTAAGCTAGTACAGATTCTCATTTTGGACAAAGCTGGAGGGTTGAGAGGTGGAAAGAGATCTAATCTAGGTAAATATCCTGGGAAGGACAGCCCAGTATGTGGACACCCCTCTTTGGGGTACTGGGGTCAGACTCACTCAACTGAAAATGCTCCTTCTCTCTTGCAGTCACCAGACCTCTCAGCTTTAAAACTCTCACAGTGTTCACTCAGCCCTCCTGGTTTGGGCTTGCAGCTGAATCCCCCCTGACCTCAAAATCAGTCCTTTTGACTCAACCCATGCTTCAGTTCAGAACCGCCCTCTTCTGTAGTCTTTATATGGAGAGGACAGAGAAATGGGTAAAACTGGAGACAAGCAATCACAAAAGCAAATGTTTATTCATTTTTTTCATTTAGCAAATGTTTACAGTGACGTACAAGGCACCATTCTGAAGGCAGTCTTCTTAATAACTACAACATACTGAATGCTTACTAGGTGCCAGGCATGGCTTTAAGTGTGTGTGTGTATATATATGTATATATATAGAAATCTCACAACAAACATTAGATTGGCTCTTTTTTTAATTGTCATTTTACATATGAACAAGCTGAGCAGTTAACTATGCTTTAACCGCTCAAAGCAGTTAACTATGAGCAGTTGAATGACAGAATGTTAAGTGGCAGAGCTGAAATATGAACCCAGGTGGTCTAGCTTCAGAACTTTGTATCCTTTTTTTTTTTAATAGAGGTAATAGTGATCAAACCCAGCATGCTAAGCATGCACTCTACCACTGAGCTGTGCTCTCTCCCAGAGCTTTGTATTCTTAACCATACATCATGCTGATAGTGTGTCCTAACCCAATGTCTACTTAGGTCACCTCCATCACCTTTTTAAAAAAACTAAATTTATCAAATATTTGCTGGTAATGACAAGGTATCTGGACATATGCTAGGTGCTAAGAATGTAAGTACAAATAAGACAGGGAGGACTATTCTCTACAGAAGCTCACGCATTAGTAGGATAATAATAAAAGAGCCATCATGTGCCAATGTTGGTGGTCTATAATTTACTTTAAAATACTTCAGCTAGACAGTGTGATAAATGAGTTATCTTTAGTCAGCATTCTAGGAATGTGTGATAATTATCCAAATCATCTGACAGTTCATCAAAAACTCACAGTCAGAGGCAGCTTCTGTAATCACTTCAATCCTCCTCATGTCCCCACATCCCCATCTCAACCCTCAGAATCCCTGAGAAGATTTTACAGCTACAGATTCTAAACCCAAGGGCCCCAGAAATTCGATTTTAACTCATTTGCTATGGGCTTAGTTTTACATTTTATATTATATATTTATACTATATATATTATACATATGTACTTTTAAACTTTTAAATTATGGAACATTTCAAACACATACAGAATTAAAAAGACAGAATATTGCATCTCTATGTACCCATCAACCAGATTCAATAATTATAAACTTTCTTGGCTCTCTTGTTTTGTCTATGGCATTGGTATTTAAAAAAAAAAAAAAACTTCTCAGTTTATTTTAATATGCAGCCAGGGTTGAGAATCGCTGCTCTAAACAAATAATTACACTGGGGCCACTGCAAACATAGAATATGTATCAAGCATAGTGGGAGTGGGGAAGGGGATGATGAACTCTGACCACTGAGAGAAAAGCGGGAGGGCTTTCATAGCTCCTCCCTAGATCCCAGGTTGTCCAGGGCTAACCTGTCCCAGTGGCAGCTCTGACATCTGGGACCCCAGCAGAGGTGCTTCTCTAGCTGGACCTGAGGATTCAGGCTGGGGGCTGGAACCACATGTCCGCACACAAAAAATGAAGTCCTTCTCAACTATATATATATATATATATATATATATATAGATAGATAGATATAGATATAGATATAGATATATAGATATATAGATATATAGATATATAGATATAGTTGCATTAAGGTAGGATTTATTAGGTTAAAATAATAGTGTAAACATGAACATTTCAAAAAATATGTTTGTGATGAAGAAAGCACAGCCATTAAAATAATTTAGGAGCTACTGGAAGGGTGAAAAGGAGAGAAACAGAAGGGGAGTCATGAATAATGAGGAATCAGGTTACAAGAAACAAAATTCAGGGAAAAGAGAAGAAACCAAATTAGAGAGAAGAAGGAGTCACCAGTGTTTTCCTCTCAGATACTTCAGGGAGGATCAGGTGTGAAGGCCAACTGTCCAGGGGCAGGAGCTGGAGGGCACCAGGCCTGATCTCCTCAGTGGGGCCTAGAAAAACCAGACAGAAAGGACCTTCTTCTGACTCGTCACACACAAGTCAAAAAGAAAGTGTTCTGGCTTGAATAGTAGACACAAGCAAAAGAAAACTGGAAAGCAGAACTAGAAGTCTCTAAAGTCCCAAGTGTTAATCTGATCCATGTTGAAATGGGTAGCCGTTGAGTTTAACAAAGTTCCAACAACCACTGTGGAAACTGGGTTCTCAAAAAACTAAAACTAAGACTACCATTCAACCCTAGCAATTCCACTCCTAGGTGTATATACGAAAAAAACAAAAACACTAATTTGAAAACATACGTGCACCCCAGTGTTCACAGCAGTATTATTTACAACTGCCAAGATATGGAAGCAACCTAAATGTCCATCAACAGATGAATGGATAAAGAAGGTGTGGTGTGTGTATACACACACACACATATACACACAATGGAATACTACACAGCCACAAAAAAGAATGAAATTTTGCCAGTTGTAACATGGATGGACTTGAGGGCATTATGCTAAGTGAAATAAGTCAGATAGAGAAAGACAAATACTGTATATCACTTATATGTGGAATCCAAAAAATACAACAAACTAGTGAATATAATGAAAAAGAAGCAGATTCACAGATATAGAGAACAAGCTAGTGGTTACCAGTGGGGAGGGGCACAGTAAGGGCAGGAGATAAAGAACAAACTATTATGTATAAAATAAGCTACAAAGATATATTGTACAACATGGGGAATATAGTCAATATCTTATAATAACTACAAATGGATTATAACCTTTAAAAATTGTGAATCATTGTCCTATACACCTGTAATTTATATATATTGTATATCAACTATACTTCAATTAAAAAAAAAAGAGCTCTAACAATTATCACCTAAATGCCAGACAGGTAGCACCATGTGTGGTGCAGGGACCAACACCGTAAGAAAGAATCCATCCAGCCCCTCAGTGTCTAGAGAGGGAGTCTGGAAGGAGTGGAGGGCTAAGGGAGGTGGCCCCAGGGGATCCGAGGGTCCTTCAGGGGCAGGTTATGCTGACAGAGCTGGAGGGAAATGACCAGGCTGTGGGAAGAGAGGGGACATGTGTACTAGACTTGAGGGATGAATAAAGTTCAGGGCTGACAGGAGGGGCAGAGGGCAATTCCAGGCCATCGGCAGCTGGCAGTTGCTGTCATGTGCTGTGCAGAGGAGGACTCACAGAAAGGCTCACGTCAGAGAAGTGAACCAAAAGTGAAATAAAATCCTGTGATCTTCAGGGAAATTTCTGCGTGGGAGAAACGTGTCAGCATATAAATTCAATGACAATTAGAAGTGAAACTATTGACAGCATTGCTCACACTTCTTCAGTCATCAGGATTTGCATATAAAGGAAACCAGGGTGTCTGGAATATAAGAGGAAGAAGGTGCAGAACCTTTAAGGTGAACTCAACTCCCTTCCCAGGCAGTTCTCCCCAGGGCCTCTCTCAGGTGTGTCTGTCTCTCTGTTCTGTTGCCATAACATGTCCTAGTCCTGTACCTGAAAACCCACATGCCATTTCAATGGCCTCAGCTGTTCTCCTAGCTTTGTTCCCTCTACTCAAGTCCCTCAGAACATGAATGTCTGGGAAAGAGCTAGGCTCTACCAGACCCTGTGGTGGGCACTGAATGCAATCTCCCTCCACACTGCTTTGAGAGCACCATGTCCCTGCTCATGTTCCACTGCATCTTGATTGGAGCTCAGATGTCTCAGCCGGTCACTGAGAGCCATTGCTTCCCTTCTGCAAGCATGCCTTCCTTGTCCCTCCAGCCTGCAGACCTTGACTCATGTGTATCTTCTCCTTGGATTGCTTCTACCTTGCCTACCTCTCTCTGTCTTTTAAGGCACAGCTCAGTGTCAACTTCTTCATGAACCTGTCCTGATCCCAGAAATGGGAAGTGACATCTGCTGAACTTCTGTAGCTCTTGTAGTGGTTTCACATTCGTGGAAGGCTTGTCACAATGGAGTGGCATAGTGCTTATTTGTATGTGTGCCAGGGATCCAGCTTCACCTTAAAGTAGTTAAGGCCTTGGTGGTGATGGAGGAGAGTGCCTCTTACTCATGTGTCTTGTTTTCTAGTTTTGGATATCCTTCAAGGGCAGGGACCATGAATGATTCACCCAGCAAAGCATGTGGTGTCCAGAGTAGTGTTTGACAGCAGTGGATATTTAGTAAGTATTTATGAGATAAAAGAATACTTCCTGTCCTCTCCTTAGAGCAAATCTGACTATGTGTCAGGCTTTATTCCTGAAAATATGAAATTATAACCCAAAGATTTTCTTCTCACATGTGTGGATCTCTAGTGTGGGATTATTAGAAGAGCTTTACAAATCCATTATCATGTCAAAAATTTTCTGTAGACTGAGTAAATACAATGCTTTGTACATATATGTAATGCTTTGTTTCAAATTTATAGAGATACTAACGTGGTTAAATTTTTTAATCTATAACTTATCTATAACCCTTATTAGAATCCAGATGTCTTTGCCGTTACATATGACATTAGATAATAAAAGCACAACTTCTATCATGTAAGGTCTGATCCTCTTAAAAATAAACAAACACATTAAAATAAGTCCCCATCCTGAGGAATCTCTGCTATGTACCACTATGTATGTGTGTATAACAACAGCTCTGCCTGGGTGATTCTCCAGCTTGGGGTGTGGTCCCACACCCCAGGTAACACTGAGTCTCAATTTACAATGTACAGTGAGCTTTTTTGTTGTTTGTTGTTTCATTCACTCCCTACAACAGCCCTCAAAGATTAACAGGAGACTTATTGGATTTCTCAGGATGACAAGGGGCTTCTATTGTGAAATGTACATGGGAGAGACAGATATCAAACAAGAAAGAAAATAAATACACAGTGTAATTTTAGAAAAAAAATGAGGAAAGAACAGAAGAGCTATATGGGACACACTGTACTACCATGCACGTAATTAGAATCCTAGAAAGAGAGGAAAGAAAAAATAGAGCTCTGAAGAAAGTCTAATCAAGGCAAGAAGACAGAGGGTGATGGTGAGGTGAGGTGGGTATCTTAGCTGGGATGGTGACATTGAGCTGAGAACTGAATGACTGGAAGAAGTCAGCCAGGAAAAGGTATGATTGAAAAACTGCAAAGGCTCTAATATAGAAAGGAACTGGGTATGTGTGAGGAGCACCCAAAAGTCTAGTGTGGCTGAAACATGATGAGTGAGAAAGAGAGCAAAGTATGGTTAGACAGCTAGGCAGGTGGGGCCTTGTGGGTCATAAGTGGCTAAAAGAGTAGCCTTCATCAAACATTCCTTGTATTCACCCACATTTCCCAGTCCCTTTAATCATCAAAGCACAGAGTTGATTATTAAGTATGTCCATGTGACTAGCTCTAGTCAATGGACTGTGGGCAGAAGTGATTTGTGTCATTTCTGACACAAATTCAGTCAGCACAGGAATGTCAAGCTGTTTCTTTCTTCAAGTGACAGAGCCAGAAGGTCAAAGTAGGTTGAATCATTGAGTTGCAACATGAAGACAGTTGCTCTGATGAGTCATGCAGATTCTCAGCAGACTTTAAGTAAAAGTGATAAATCTGTGTGCTATTAAGTAAATGACAAACTGATTCTAACCAATATCACAGTAAGAAATTTAATTTATTTTAAGTGTAATAGGAAGTTATTTGAAATTTTTAGCAAGACAGTGAAGAGATCATATATATGTTTAAATGATCACTTTGTGTGGAATAGATTATGGGGAAGAGGGACAGGAGAAATTAGGAGCCAATTATAAATCTATTGAAATTAATCTAAGTATGAAATAATGGTGGCTTGAAATTAGTGGTGTCAGTGGGGGTGTTGAGTTGAATTTGGGGTATATTGTGAAGACAGAGCTAACAAGACTGATGGAAAGACTCCAAGGTTTTGGGCCTGGGCTACTGAGTGGAGTAGAAGAGAGAGAGAACAGAGGTCAAGTGGTGAGGTGGGAATGAAGAGTTATAAAACATTTTTGGTTTAAAGAACTCTTCCAAAGGACAGAGGGAGAGAGAGAGAGAGAGAGCAACTGCTTCCCAACTCCTTTCACAAAGTCAGCATAACGTTGATATTAAAACCTGACAATGATATGGTAAGATACATGGATGCAAAAGTCCTAAACAAAATATTTACAAATCAAGTTCATAGATACATCAAGAGGAAAATACATCATCATAAAACTGGATTTGTTCCAGGGATGCAAGTTTGTTTTAACATTCACATATCTATTAATGTCCTTCATTAACAGAATAAAGAAGAAAAATACACTCAATTAATGCAGAAAATAATTGATAAAATTCAGTACTCATTCATTTTAAAAAACCCTCTTAGCAAATTAGGAATAGAAATTCTTTAATCTGATAGGAGTATTATAAAAATCTAATAGCACATGTTATATTTAATGGTGAAATATTGAAAACATTTTCCTTAAGGTCAGGTATGAGAGAAGGATGTCCTCATCATCCCTGCTATCCATTCATCCCTGTACTAGAGGTCCTACTCAGAGCGACAAGGTGCCAAAAGAAGGAGAAGAAGGAGGAGCTGGGTAGGGGGAGGAGGAGGACGGGACAGGGAAAGGTATAGGTCAGGAAGGAAGAAATAAAGCTGTCATTATTTACAGAGGATGTGAACATATTTATGGAAAATCTTGAAGACTCTATGGATTAGTGATTAGAATTGATAAGTGAATTTATCAAAAACTCTGGATGGAAGTTGAAGATATAAAAATCCATTATTTTTCTGTATGCCAGTAATAAAATATTAGAATGTAAAAAAAATTAAACAATAGTATTTACAATAGCATCAAATTTACCAAATACCTAGAAATAATTCTAACAAAATCTGTGCAAGGACATCTTCATAATAAACTACAAAACACTATGGAAAGAAAATTTCAAAAACCAAAATAAATTAAGTGCTAGACTATGTTCATATATTGAAAAAATCAATATTATAAAGATATCAACTCTTTACCAACCTAATCCACAGTGTGAATATGATTCTAATAATCCTAGCAGAGTTTATATTTTTGTGGAAAGTAACAAGCTAATTCTAAAATTTATACGGAAATACAAAGGGAAAGGCCAAGAATAGCCAAGACTTGAAGAAGAATGAAGTTTGAAGATCAACAGATATCAAAACTTATAAAGCTACAATAATTACAACCAGGTGGTATTGTCAACAGGTAGAAAAATAGACTAATAGAACAGAAGATCTAGCAGACCTACAAATATATGGATATTTGATTTATGACAAAGGGGTCATTGAACACTAGTGGGGATAGGACAATCCATTCAATAAGTAGTGCTACCTATTGGATATTCACTAGAAAATAAAAGATTTGATCCTTAGTTCATACTATACACAAAAATCAAATCCAGATTGCTGTAGCTCTAACTGTGAAACGTAAAACAATAAAACATCTAGAAGGTAACATATAATATCTCCACAGGAGGAAAAGCTTTCTTAAACATGACACAAAAAGCAATAATGATGGAGGAAAAGACTGATAAATTACTGCATTGAAATTAAGAACTTATGTTCATCAGAAGACTCCATTTAGAGAAAAAAAGAAGTCACAAATTGGGAGTATACATTTGAATACATAGAAGCAACAAAAGACTTTTAACCTGAATATTTAAAGAATTCCTTGAAGTGAATGAGAAGAGCATACAAACAAACAGAGAAACGGACAAGAACTAGAATAGACACTTCACAATAGAGGATATCTATATGGCTAATAAAACAGAAAAAGGTACTCAACCTCATTCTTCATCAGGGAAGTGAAGATTAAAACCACACTGATATGCCGCTGTATACACCCAAAGGGCTAAAATGACGGGGAAAAAAAAAAAGACAATACCAACTGTTGGAGAGGTTGAGAAGCAACCAGAACACTCAGACACTGCTCGTGGGAATATTAACTGGTACAGTCACTTAGGAAAACTGACAGTATGTACTATAGTTGAACATACATATGCATACCCAGTGCCTCAGTAATTCCAGCCCTAAGTATATGCCCCCAAAATGTATGCGTATGTGTACCAAAAGATAAGTTCAAGAATGTTCATAGCAGTGCTATTCATAATTGTCCCAAGCTAGAAGCTACCCAAATGCTCATCAGTGGTAGAATGGATAAATAGATTGTGGGATAGTCATACAACAGAGTCCTACACAGCAACAAAATGAACAGACTGCCGAGAGAGCAAGAGAAGCCCAAGGATCTCCAGCTGTTCCAGCCCTCCTCTGTCTAAGGCTTCCCAGCCTGGGCCCCAGACACACGCGTGAAGAAGACTTCGAGGTGATTCTCACCATAGCCACTGTCTGAATGCAATAGCAGGAGAAACCTTGAGTGAGAAGGGCCCAGACGAGCCCAGTCCAGCCCCACATTCATAAGCAAAACGTATTATTGCGGCAATTTTGAGTCACCGCTTTAGGGATGAACGTGGTACAGCAATAGGTAACCAGAATACATATGGAAGTATTTAGGGGAAAAATAAAATGGAATATGTTAAATTTGTAAAACTACTTTAAAATAGCTAAGGAAATTTAATGAAATAAATTTGTAACAATCCCTCTAAAAACTATTGTTTAATATTAGGGTCATAGATAGAGCAAAAGATTTGTAAGTTGAACATAAAGCTTAAGGGCAAACTAGATTCTAAAATTTCTACTTCCTTAAGCTGAATCTTAATTGAAAAAAATTTAAATGAACAAAACAGGACAAAAACAGTGAAAACTTCTTAGATAGCTGACTTCATTGATCCTTTCAGAAAATTGAAAGAAACAACATAGGGAAAGGAAATGAGAGATTTATTGAGTGCTGACTAGGTGTCATACCACATCCTAGGTGCTTTACCTAAATTGACTCATGGAATCCTCACAACCCTGTGAAGTGGGTTTTGTAATGCCCACTTTACAGATGATGCTCAGCGAGGCTATGTAACTTGCCCAAGATCCTGCAGTTAGTAAAGGAAAGAATCTGTGCTTTTGCGATTTTGGATGCCTTCTCCAGGAAGGAAGGCTGGTGAAGGCACAGCTCTCGAAGTCACTCAGGGCCCTTGGTGTGGCTGCAGTGCCGGAATCGTCTCTGTCTGCTCTGACCTCGCCTGCGAGCCGGCCAGTGGGTGAGAAGGAGGGTGTGCACACAAGTGACCTTCCTGGGAGGATGACGTGGCCAGGGGAGAGGATTGTCCTTTGATCCTTACAGTTCAGGAGTCTGGGTTGGAGCCAAGGGGGCCTGTCCCCTGGACATAACTTGAGAGTAGCTCTGGAGAGGAGTTCTAGAAGCTGTGGGAAGACAGAGGAAGGATTTCAGCACTGTGGCTCTGCATAGCTTGCCTAACTTCACAGTTCTTCTCAGGGTTTTTTTCCCCTCTACCAGTTCCCAATGTTTTAACTGTACCCAAAGCCTAACACGATAGGGGCAGTTGTATATTTGAATCATTTCATTCTAGAATCTTAGCACGAGTCCACTTTAAAGTTATACAGTGCAACCCTCTCATTTTACAGAAGAGACCAGGAGATCAGCTTCGGTTGCCTCCTGTGAAAATTCTGTAGAACTCTACTTCCTGTCTAACACTACAGAATGAGCTTTTTTTTTTTTTTTTTTTTTAATCTGTATAGAAAACTGGTGAGTTTTATCAAATCCCTGTCTTTAATTTTCACAAGAGAGGACTAGGTAAATGAGGTCTGTAAAACAGAAGTAGGAACAACCTGGATGGGCCCTAATGGAGGCTGCTGTGATCCGTAGGGTGGGGAGGGTCTAACTCACCTGCCTGAACCTGGGGCCTGGGCAGGTGGAGTAGAGCTACCATGTAGAGGCCCAGAACCTGAGACCCCAGGCAGCTCCTGCCACGCCACCTTCAAGGGCAAGTCTTCTGCCTCAGGAGTCTTTCTAGTAGTTCTGGGAGAAAAGTGCTGTTTAACAACACTGACAGCTAATAAAGCACCTTAGAGCCTGAATATAGTGGGACAGTGGTCTGTCTCCCTCCGGCAAATAAAAGAAAACAGATGAAGGTCTGGCCATCACTTAGTTGTTCAGGGGCCTGGGAGCTAGTGTGTGTTTTTTTTGGACCGCCACCATTTTGCTGTTCCTTTTGTTGTCAGAGGATCCTGCCAGCTCCCAGCTTCCCTGGAAAGCCAGACTGGAGGAAATAAGGGGAGAAATTATGTATCTCAGAGAGGGAGAAAGAGAGAGAGAGAGGATTTGCTAAATATTCTACACAGAACAGAATTTTAAAATACCCTATAAACTAGCACTTTACAACTTACTCATTGCCTTTATGTACTTTATCTCAATTACTCCTCGCAGCAACCTGGTAAAGTAGACAGAAGCTACCTGTCTAATTATCAGTCGGTCTTAAATATCTATGAGACTACTAGCCCTATTCTGCAGAGGAGGCACTGCCCTTGATGGTGGTTAAGTGGCAGGACTAGAGAGTCAGATCTCAGAATCAGAATCGTAGCATCACAGAGTTAGAAGACACCTTAATAGCAATAACCCACGGCGTTCTTCTCTCAGTGCCCAAATCATCTTCAAAAACCTCTAAGAATATTTCTTCTGGTCCCTGCTTGAACTCTTTCAGTGATGAGTAACTCAGTACTCCTTGAGGGGATCCATTATTAATACTGAACTGAAATCCTTTTCTTTACAGCTTTCAGCTCTTAATTCACTTCTGTCCCCAAGAACTACACCAAATGAGGGGAAATTGTAATTTGCCTTTTTTTCAAAATTTGAAACTATTATTCTTGTCCATCTCTTGCGGATTAAGCATCTTCAGTTCTTTCAACTGTTACTCATGATTGCTCATAATGTGATTACCTGGCACAGTGCCTAAAATATATAGTAGATACTCAGCAATATGTTTTTTGAAATGGTTCTCTGGCCCTTGCTACTATGTCCTGGTCCTGGCCTCTTTCCCTGACCACAATTAGCCTCCATGTTGTAATCTGTTTCTCATTTGTTTGTTTATTTAAATAATAAAGAGGAAGGAAACATATATATAGTCTACTTTCAAACCACAGAGGAGTCTTCAGAACAACTTGAAAACCTAACCAAAATTGGCCAAGTTTCAGGCAGCTTTCAATTATTTTGTGATCATGAACTCATTATCTGACTTAACTGATCACTTCAGAGATGCATTCATTGAGTATCTCCTATAAGGAAGACATCACATGGAGCATTGTGGAGCACAGAATTAGCCCGAGAGATTCTCATGAAGGCAGGGTTAATGTGGGGTCTACCTGTAAGACCCTGTGTGAATACATTATCCTGCAGTGCTGCTTTGCAATTCAAAGTAGCAGCACCCATTTGTGGCTCAATTCTGGCCACCACCAGACTGAAAATTCTGCTCTCTTCAGAAAAGAGCTCCAATAGAAGCTCTGACTATTTTTAGTTGGTCCTAAATTGGATTGGTGTGAGGGAAAAGCACTGGTGTCAGTGTGATGAAACTGTCATTCCCAACAATGCAGAAGTCAGCCAGTTTCGTGCCTCTTATGTAAGTGCTGGGCCGGGATGAATAGCAATGAGCTTACACAGTTTTGGAACCTGAAGAGCAAGGGACTAGCTGGTGAACTGTGCCCTGCTCTAGAAGGGAAACGACAGTGAACTGCTGCCAATCATGAGGGACTGTGCTTGTTTATTACAGTAATAACCCTAAAGGGAGTTTGATAGCAAATAAATCAAACCAAACATCCCAAAAAACAATTCCAGAAAAGGGTCTCTGGGTTAAATTATCCCATTATCATAGACTAAATTGAAAGCTCTCTGAAATTTGGCCAATTTGATCATGTTTTCAAATTGTTCTGAAAACCATGTGGAAAAAAACAATGTGTTTTTTCCTTTCTCTCTATTACTTAAACAAACATTTAAAAACCTAGTTCCTTTACACTGCAAATACCAGTACTTCAGAAAGTGAGTTACTTTAGCAGTTTTCTCATCTTGAGCTTCAGAAAAGGCTGAATCTGGAAAGAAGCCTTTCACGCGATGTTAAGGGTGGTGTGTTAGGGGTGGAAGACCTAGGAGACTGAGTCATGACCTCCTTGCCATGAACATCTGCATTGTCTTCATGTGGTAGATGATGCCCTTCACAGTTACAGAATGGAAGGAACTCCTAGTCAAGCGGGACCCACCACCCAGCAGAGAGAAGGACAATCCCAAGTCACAAGAGAAATAGTGAAATACAGCAGAAAGTTCTTTCTGGAAGACACACTGATGTCCTGGGACTTGTGTCCATTATACTTTTGACTGACTGCTTCTTTTCAGTCCTCTGAACAGCTCATACTTTCCCTTCTCACACGAACCTAAGCGGGCCTTTGGGGGCCAGCTGGGCCAACACACTCACACGAGGAAAGTGAGGTTCAGTGAAGTTGTATGGTTTGCAAACAGTAGCAGAGCCAGACATAGCAGCCAGGACTTTGGGCTCCTGGTGGGGGTCTCTTTCTTGTTTACCGTGCTGCCTGCCTCTTAACTTTCAGGAAAACTCGTGCATGAAGTATGTAGCCACCTAAAGCCAGGAATTTTTATACCTTCACTTGAACAGTTTTCTTTAGAGGTAGAGGGAGAGGTACTAATCTTGAAAGAGTCAGGATTAAAAACTAAGTTGGGGGTACAAGGTTGTTTAGGCAGAAGAGAGAGAGTATGACAGGAAGTAGGGGGAGAGAGAAGAAGGCAACAGAAAGATAAATACACAAACAATAAAATGGGGAAGATGTGGAAGACAAATATGGATAGGAGAAATTAACTGAGAAGAAGAAGAAATGGAGCAGGAAACTGAGGCAACCAAGGACTGAGCAGAAGTCAGAAAGAGGGAAGAAAAAGGAGAACCAGCAGAAACAGGAAAGGAGAAGAAAGCCAGGAGGAAATCGAGCACAGAGACTGCTGTGAGTTAAGAGTGTGTTTGCAGGCGGGTGGGTGTGCTGGACAAAGAGAGGGTCCACAGGACAGAAGCCACGTGCACTGGTGAGGGTGGGCGAGGAGGGAGACAACAGTTGGCACAAAGGGAAAGGGGCCATGGGAGAGGACAACACAAATGGAGGAGATCAGGAAAGTGATCTTGGGTGCCAGACTCTGGTTCTAGGGACTCTGGTCCCACAGATTTGAATTCCGTATGGATAAATCCAAATAGCTAACCTCTTACCCCTCACCTCCCTTGCCTCTTGCATCATTTATATGACTTGCTTTTCAAAATGTACAAACATTGACTCACTTACCTCAAGTACCCTGGAAGCCTTCCTCACTGAACTAGTTTCTTGGGAAAAAAAGTGTTTCCCAAAGAATGATTAATCTCTTCGCCGCCCCTCCCCCACCTTGGAAATGCCTTCCAAATTGGGAGCAGTGGGATTTTCCTCAGGAAAAGCCAGGCCTGCACCATGCGTGGGTGGAGTCGTGGAGGAAAACGTTGTAGCATTGTGAGAGCAGCTGGGGGAGCATGAAAGCGACTTCCCAGAACTGCTCAGCACGGTCTTTCTCGTGCACTCCCTGGAGCTGTGAGGGCAATCCTACACGCTAGTCCCACCCAGACTTCACGCGCCCTCTGCCTCCCACAGGTATGGTTTGCTAGGAAAGCCATCCAGTCGCAGCAACATTCAGTCAGAGCAGCGTCCAGTCCTTTGCCTGAGCAAACAACACACACTCCCCTGGGCCAGAGGAGGGCAAAGTGGGGACATTTTCCTCCAGGGTCATTTGCCTGCAATTACAAGCCGCTTTGAAATATGTGATTTTAACAGAGATATCTGCCCAATCCAGGCTAAATGACTGCTTTCCAGAGCTGAGGATATGCCAAGAAGAACCATTAGAATTAGAATTATGCCAGCTTTTTAAAAAATATCCTTTAAAAGGCATGCCACAAGTAAAAATCCCCTTCAGCCTTAGCTTTGGCCTTAGTTATTCGCACAACCTTGCAAAAAAGATTAGCAACCTATGAGCTTGCTCAAAATGTCGACCAGCCCACTTTCCAAAATGCAATCACAAATCACACTCATTAAGGGATGAGTTTACAAAACCCTTCATGCCTTGCATGCACCTGGAGTGAGTTGCTATCTGCATGTTTGGGTTAACGCCACATTCCCGGGGTCCTCTGTGAGGACAAGCTCCATGAAAGGATTTTTTTGCCCTTACACACCGAGTTAAGGGCAGCTGTTGGCAGGCAGGAGGAGCAGCTGCCTCTGAGTACTTACACAGGATGCTGAGCCCGGCGGCTGTGCCCACGTTAGCTCTCCCCTCACCTCATGTACTCCCCATCACTCCTATAATCCATGAATGACTCTGATCCTGACACCTCCTCAAAATCCTCCAGCACCAGACTGGTGGAGTCCTCACCCAGGACGCCGCTGTCGGGCCTGGACGTCCTGGCCCAGGGAGGAGGTGCCGGAGGGTTGGTGGCTGCCGGTGAGGGAGAGCTGGGGGGTGTTTGCCGGACAGATGTGGGCCGGGCCTGAGGAGGGGACGCGGCTGGCTCCCGGACTTCCTCGTCATCCTTCTCCGACTCTGGTCCTGCCTCTGAGGCAGCAGGACCCAGGACATGGTAGAGGCTGGGGAGACGGATGTCAAAACGCAGCCCGAACTTAGCAAAGAGCTTGTCATTGAGCGCATAGAGCTTCTCTGAGATGTCATAGCCCAGCAGGGCCGAGAAGAGGCGAGAGAGGTATCGCTCTTTGGTCAGAAGAAGGTGGAGACTTTTCCGGGGCCAGGAAATGTAGCTACATTCGGTCTCAGCTGTCAGAGTGACCTGAAACGGGTCAGGAGCAGAGAGTGAAGGTTGAAACTAGAAAATGTGTCCATGCTTAGCACAGAGAAAGACACAGTTACTTGGCAAACAGCTGCACTTTTACTGAAGAAGCTGTGGAAGTCCCCCTCCATGGAAGAGGAAGAGGTTCAATGAACACCTTACTGTGTTCACTGATGGGGTTGAGGGGTGCTTGCTAGGAGCCCTGAGATCAGCCATTCCCTCACTGGGCCCTCACTTCCTAGAGCCTGTTTCCACCTCCAGCCTCCTCAGCTCTCATACTCTATGTCCCACGGCTAATTCGGAAGGTTCTGAGCTTCTTGTGATTTTAAGATAGAGAAGGGGCCTCCTAGTGCTCAGAAGAAAGGTCAGAATGCTGATGACAGTTTAAGGGAAAAAAGGGATAATATATTGGAATAGGAACACAAAACATAATTGGAAAGAATTTCAGTTAGGGAAGAGCCTCTGATTAAGTGTGCCAGGCTGCATCAGGTGGACAGAACGCTGGCCGGGGATTTAGGCCCATGAGTTGCTCTTGACTCGGGCACTACAGGTAACCAGACGGATCTGATGGCTGAAGTCAGAAAAAGGGCAAAGAGGAAGAGGAACTCTTGTTTTTCTTATTGTATTTTTCTTAATTGAGGTGCAGTTGCTGTACAATATTATATAAGTTCCAGGCGTACAACATAGTGATTCAGAACGTTTAAAAGTTATGCTCCAAAGAGGACCTCTTAAAGGCACAAAGTCAAAGGGTACTCTACTCCCCACTTATTTAGACATTAGGAATTTCTGGGCACTCACTATGTGCCCATGATGCAAAGCTAAATTACACCTGCAGGGTCAATAACACAGTAGGTGCTCGCTAAACCCTTGTTAAAACAATGGTGAGTGGTAAAGCTAGGGTTCAAATGAAAACATGCTTAAGACAGTAAAGGAAAAAGGTGTAGAATCACACAATTCTTTATACTCTGGCCATACTACTTTAAAAGTGAGCAGGTCAGCAGAGCTCATGATGCAGATGTGTGAATAGACACTGGCAATGAGGAGGAGGAGGAAGATAGCCACTAACATTTACTGAGAGGCGACCATATGCCAGGCATTGTGTTAAGTCCTTTATGTGGATTATCTCATTAAAGGTAGAGTTGGCTTTCCAAACATTCTTTAGTAGAGATTGTACATAATCCTTTTATTTCATTTTCCCAGATCTTCCCCTCTCCTCCCCTCCCCGCCCCCACAGTACCCCTCCTTCCTTCCCTTCATTCATTTCCTCCTCTCAGCTCCTCCCCATCCCCATAGTCATTAGCACTGAAGTCAGGGCTCTAGATTACCTCATCAAGACCAGAAGCTAGTTTCAAGTTCCAGTTTTACCCCTTTACCAGCTGTGTAACAGCAGACAAATTGCTTAATCTCTCTGGTCTTATGAGAAAGAATTCGGAAAGTGGTACTCACAATTCATCCATTACTAAGAGTTCAGCAGGTCGTTGCCACATTTGCCATAACCCATACTTCCGTCTTACTAAGAATTCCCAAACAAGAAAACAGAGTACCCCTCATGAAGCAGGTGAGTGTAACAGCTAATGTGGACACAAACAACTTCCTCAAGACTGAACACAAAGACTGGGGGCATTCTTATGGGCATGCTGTTACTTCTTCCATTTTAAAATAAATCAAAATTTTAAAATGAAAATCTTTTTTCTTCACTTCCTTGGCTAGCTATCACTCCATTGCTTTGCTCTCCTTTTCAGCAAAACTCCATGAAGGAGTTATCTATACCTGCTTTTACCAATTCCTCTCCTCACACTCTCTCTTCAACCAGCAAGGCTTTGCCCCCATGGTCCACAAACTGCCCCTGGTAAGGTCAGCAATGACCTCCATGTTTCTGAGTCTAGTGGTCAGTTTTCACAGTGTCCAGTCCCTCCTCTTTGACGCACTTTACTTGGTTCCCAGGATGCCACCCTCTCCTAGTATAATCTCCCAGTTTGTCCCTTTCAGCTTCCTTTGCTGCTTCTTGTTTTTCTCTCCAACTTCTAAATGCTAGAGTATCCCAGGTTTGGTGTGTTCTTGAACCTCTTCTCTGTCTACACTCATTCACTTGGTGATCTCATCCAGTCCAATGGATTTATATATACCGTCTGTATGCCAATGACTCCCAAACTTGTCTCAAGCTCAGGCCTTATTCCTTAATTCCATACTCAAATATGCAACTGCCTACATGCATCTCCATATAAATATCCATTGACTACACAGATCTAGCATAGCCTAAGCGGGACTTCTCTCCTCCCCAGACCAGCACTATCTGCAGCCTTCCTTTTTTCAGTCGATGGCAGCTTCATCCTTCCAGTCGCTGAGGCTGAGATTTTTTCTTAATCTTCTTTCTCTCACACTACATCCGAAGTGTTAGAAAATCCTTTTGGCTCTATATAGAAAATATGTACTCTGGCCCTTGATGATGTGTCCCCTCATCACCTCTCTGACTTCATCTCCTGCCATTCTCCCTGCTCCATCTCTCTGTTCCAGCCACATTGGCCTCCTTTCTGTACCCCAAACATGCTAGTCCCTCCTACCACTCAGATTTTTCACTGGCTCTTCCCTCTATCTAATATGCTGTTCCCCCAAATGTTCTCAGAGTTTACACTGCCAACCCCCTCAGATCGTTGCTCAGATGTCACGTGTTCAGCAAAGACTTCCATGACCATCCTATTTAAAGTTGCAACTACAGTTGATCCTTGAACAACATGGATTTCAACTGCATGGCTCCACTTAAATGCAGGTTTTTTAATAGTGAATACTAAAGTACTACACAATCGGCCAGTTGGTTGAATCCAAGGATGTGGAATCCTGGATTTGGGCAAATCATATATATGGAGGTTGGGACTATAAATTATACATGGATTTTCTACTGCACAGAGGTTGGCGCCCCTACCTCCCAAGTTGTTCGAGGGTCAACTGTATATCTCCCTTATGCCACTCTAATTTTCTTTTATTTGAAGTTATTATCTTTTAACATATTACATAATTTACTTATTCATTATGTCTATGGCTTATTTTTTGTCTCCCCTACTAGAATATAAATTGCATGAAGGCAGGGACTTTCAGCTGTTCTGTTCACTGATATATTCCAAGTACCTTTAATAGTGCCCAGGATATAATAATGCTCAATAAATATTACTGAAATGAATGAATCAGATGAAGACTATCAATCTTATATATTGCAAAGCAACCTGACATCATTTTCTCACGTCCTGTATAAAATCCTTCCCAAAGGTCTTCAGGAAACCTGTGGATTGACTGGTTTCCACATATACACGCACACATGTGTAATAAAATTTTGACAAGTTTTTCTTTAATTCTCACCTTTGAGGCTGGTTGAATGGATTAAATGAGATGATATATGTAAGAAGGGGATGCAAACTAGAGAAACAATGATGATTTCTGTGTGATCCTTCCCAAGCTATGTTCTTGGTGACTGATGAGAAGGTCACAGTGTTTAACAGTCAATAAATACATCATTATTTAATTGAATTCTTGAGAGGTATGATGGGATGTTGACTCACTTGTGGTAAGTTCAATAAGAATTATGATTCATCTAGTCACTGTGGATTTCCCTGTTAGTCAATAAATAGACTGTGCAATTGCAAAAGGCAAGGACAAGATGAACTACAACCGAAAACAACACTTGACATTTGCAAAGAGGAAATGGGACTTTACAGAGCCAACAGCAAATGTGTGGAACTCATTGCTCCCAAAGGAGATGCATGCTAAAAATATAGATGGGAAGAATACGATGGTCCCTACATTCAGGCTGAGAGGCCATCTGGGGTTACGGCCCTTCCTTTCAAGCATAACTTAGGGGAGGACACCCGGCTTATCCACCACCTGTTCCTTGGTGTCAGTGTCAGAAACAGAGCCTATTCCGGCTGGCTTAGGACCTGACTCAGCCCTCCTGAAGGTTCTTATGGCGCTGGGGGAGTTCTCAAAGGAGACTGCTAGGCTGGTTGGTGAGGACATGAATGTGTGTGGTGGGGGAGGAATACACTGGGAGGGGGTCTGTGGCTGGTGGTCCTGGCAGTAGGATCAGGATTGCCCCTCAAGAGTCAGGGTGGTGCGGAAGCAGGCCCAGCCAGGTGGCACTGCCTGGCTTGTGTCTATTCTGAGGTTGGCTCGTATGCTCGCCTGAGGGACTCCCTGATAGAACTGGTAGGAGACACCGGGAACTCAGTACTGGCAAACTATCTGGACAGGGGAGCCCTTATAATGGTGTGTGTATGCAAACTCCACTCTCCTGGTAACCCTCCCATTTTAAAAAAGAATAGATGTAAAATTAAGTTAAATAAGACAGAAAGAGAAAGAAAAATACCATATAATGTCACTTACATGTGGAATCTTAAAAAAATGACACTAATGAACTTATTTACAAAACAGAAACAGACTCACAGACATAGAAAACAAACTTATGGTTACTGAGGAGGAAGAGAGAGTGGAAGGATAAATTGAGAGTTTGGGGTTTGCAGATACTAACTACTGTATATAAAATAGATAAACAACAATGTCCTACTGTATAGCCCAGGGAATTATATTCAATACTTTGTAATGGCCTATAAGGAAAAAGGATATGAAAAGGAATATATATAAAAAACCTAATCACTATGCTGTACACCAGAAATCAACACAACATTATAAACCAACTATACTTCAATAAAATAAATAAATAAATAAAATCTAGTACATTAAAAAAGAAAAAGAAGAAGAATAGAAATAATGGAGCCAGGCAACTTAGCCCTGCCACTTTCTAGATGAAGACCTTGGACAAATTACTTGAGGTTCTGAGCCTTACTTTCCTCACCTGTTCAACAGGTTAATAACAATATCCAGCCCAGAGGGTTGTTGGGAGAATCAATAATGCAATGAAATAGGTTGTATCTGCCACATGCTAGCCATTCAGTAAGTGAGGACTACAGAGAAGGTCATCAAAATCTGAAGGATCGGCAGAGAAGAGAGGAGGGCTCTCAGGCAGCCAGACCCTGCCCTTGGAGCGTGTATGTGAGCGCCCTAGGAAGCCCTCTGAGACACCCACCGCCTGCTGCCAAGCCAGTTCAGCCAACCTTTACTGAACACCTACTACTGTGTTCAAGGTACTGCCCTTGGAGCCGGGGGATGGAGAGAAGAAGCCCAGGTTTCTACCTCAAAGAGTTTACTAGAAAGGAAACCAGATCGTTAGAAGAGAGGTTAATATGTGTGCAGTCAGAGTAGTGAAAGGAATAGAAAAGTCCTGCAGGCAGCGAGTGGAGGTGGAAGCTGGTGACAGGCAGCCTGGGCAGGCTTCAAAGGAAGTGAGATGCCATAGCCTCATCTGGATGAGGGAAGTGCAGTTTCAGATAGAAGCCGAGGCATGGCCATTGCAGAGCAATGTGGTGTGTTTAGGGAAGTACTAGAAGTTCAGCATGGCTGGTATGAGCAGGAAGTATGAGGAAGGAAGGGGCTGGAGATGCGGCTGGATGTCACTGAAGGTCTTAAGTTGCTCTCTAAGGAGCATGGGTTGTTATCTTGTGATCACTGAGGTCTTCGGAAAGAGTTTTAGGCACAAGAGTGACATGGTCCACTTTTTGGGGATCAGCATCACCCCACCCAGGTACTCTTCCCATGGAAGGAGAATGCTCCCACCTCAGGCATCATATGGGCATTGGCTCAAAGGATAGATGGAAGAGGGGGAATATGGAGGGGGAGCTATCGCCAAGTTAAAGTAGGATGGGCTGGCCGCGCTGCCATGGGGCTCCCATTACCTGGAAGACCCCCTCCTCAGAGGGGTGCAGCGATTCCCACTCAGGAGAGTCCATGAACTGGTAAGGAAAGATGTAGTGCAGAAACTGCCCATCCTGGCTCACACGAACCCTGGCAAAGGGAGAGAAGAGACTGTGTGGGAAAAGGGAAGTGGTATCCAAATCCTCTTCGGAGTCTAAATCACATGTTAAAAAAAAAGGAAAATGATTGGGATTCAGTATGAGTGTTTTCCTCTTTTCCCCAGAAAACTCAGAGTCTCAGCTTCAACCTCTCTTCTAACGTCAGTTATATCAGGAAAGAAAGTGTCTCTATCAGGAAAAGGGGGCAAATAAAAAGATTTCTAAAGTACATCCTGTCCATTTGGAAGGAGCTATCATTCCATTTTTTTCTGGAGCTTTATTGGCTAAACAAATATACATGGAGCACCTGCTGTGTTCCTGGAAGTCTAGGTATGGAGAGATGATCTGATCCTTGCCCTTAAGGATTTCACAGTTTAGTGGAAGGCACAGGCACACAAACAACTGGCTGTAAGTCCATGTGTGGGACTGGAGACTAGAAGGGAGAGAGGATGGCTCTCTCTGAGTGGAAGACTTCTCAAAGATGACATTTGAGCTGAGTTTTAAAGGATGAGTAAGACAGTGAGAGAAGTAGATCAGGATGGGGATGAATGGAGAGCTGGGAACAGTATGGAATTCTGTTCTCCAATATCTGCTTTTTCCCTTCCTCCATAGTACTGGAATTCTAGCTGAGCTCATGCCTGCCCAGCTAGACTACATTTCCGTGCCTCCCTTGCAGCTAAGTATAACCTTATGATTAAATTATGGCCAAGGGGATATTAGCACTCCACATCTTGCTCCTAGTGAATGCCTAGATACATATGTATGCATGGAATTACCAAAGACCACCATCAGTTAATAAGCTATTGTGTAGTATCTGACAACCTAAAGGTGGAAGACAGAAAGGATATAGGCCTCAAACCAAGCCAAGGATGTGGTGTCAACCCCTATTCTCTGGTGGCAGAAACACACTTGTTCCTACAAGACCTGCTAATGTATGAAGCTAGCTAGCAGAATTTCCCTGAGTAATGAAAGGATACAAGAGAAAACGAAGTGCCATGCTCTCCTACCTCACTGGTCTTCACATATTCTGTCCACTCCAGCTGGCCCTCTTCCCAATCCCCACCTTCTCTTCAGGTCTCAGCTTAAACATTCCTTCCTCCAGGAAGTCTTATCTATTACATGCTGTCATTGCACTTGCCCTTTCTCCTTGGAAATCCCATGTCTGTTATTCACCACTATGTCAAACATGCACTGGTGACTCTCTTGATAGACTGTAAGCGCCACAAGTACAAGGACAACAGTTTTCACATTTTAAAACTGAGAAGAAGGAAGGGAGAAAGGAAAGGAGGAAGGAAGGGAGAAAGGAAAGGAAGAAGGAAGGGACCATCAAACAAACGAACTCACTGTGTCACCATGAAGGGGGTGAAAACCTCAAGGAAAAGCTTCTCTAACAAAGGAAGACAGACAACAGGAGAGAATGAGGCTGCTGCTTGCCCACACGTGCACACGTTGGATCCTCCCATCATCTCCTCAAGCAAGGAATCTGGCCACCCAAGCAACCACTGAGGATGGACAATGTTTTAGAGAATGAGTAACGTCTAATGAGCCTGCATGGCCCCCTGAAGCACCTTGTAACCATTTCCTTTACCTTTCCAGTCTCTACTTCCTTCTTGATCTCCTGGACAACAGGTAATTTGCGTGTGGGAATTCATGCTTTGGATTTTATATGAGAGAAACTCTCCAACAGTAAGCACAGCTTAACAGGGTGATAAACTTGGAGGAAGTCCACTTTGCCTTTCTGAGTCTTGAAAGGGACTGATTGCCTTTATGAAAATAAAACAAAAAGGACTTAAGGATGTCTAGGTTTCAGTAAAGGGCTCCAGATGAGAGTCTGTATGTGAGCCTGGGAGGTCTCCACAAAATGCTCCCACTTCCTGGCATGAAGTTCTTATCTGTTGCTTCCAGATGTTTGGTACCTCACTATAACTGGTCAAAGGTACAATGATTCTCCTCTGGAGCCAGAGCCTGGTCATAGACTAGAAGCCTCTTCCCCCAGCTCCAACTTAGTGAAGCTGAGAAAGTTGACAATGAAAAAGATATTTAAACAAAACTCTTACTCCAAACCTTGAAATGCAAGAAAAAAAAATCAATGTCTAATTTTTGACTTGTATTTTTGATGCGAAGTATACTAGGAAAAGCCACACTGAACAGACAAGCCCCCCTTCTCTTCACAGGGACTTGGTCTTCTACAAGTTCATGGTAAATCCATCATATAAAGGATACCTGAACCGTGCAATAATCATGATATACTTCCATAAATGAGCACCATACTGTGCAATGGGTGTTTCTTCCTCCAGTCTCAAGCCCCTCCTTTGAACAGAGGAGCTGTTAGGAGCAAACAACATCATGGATCTCATTGAATGAGCATATTTCCTAAATTGTCTTTATTTTAAGCATGGAGCTGTAGGTGGCAAACATTTTGGCACTATTCATAATGTATTTGTATTTACACATGTATTTGCTTACAAATAATTGCATTTGTTTACACTTCGATTCACTCATAAATGAAATGAAAGGTCTCCCCACAAAACTTCATAGCTCATTCAACCCAGGACCTCAGAGTCCAAACAAAATAAAAACATGTATACATCATACTTTTGATTCCAAATGTTAATACCTAAATGCATACCATTACTAGCAGTAGCAATAGTTGTAGTGCCATCATCATCAATGTCAAACTGTTTTTTTCCTACTGTGTGGCTGGCAGTCTTATCTGGTTTCTTTTTTTTTTTTTTTTTCTTGGAGTCTGAGCCTTCTGATTACTATCTTATCTTTCTATCACCTTCTCCTGGTCGTAAAAAAGCAGAAAAGAGGAAATTAAGTACAAAGCTTTTGAAATATTCTGCTGCTTTCCAGAGAGCCAGCCCAAGTATGCCAGGCTGAGATACTTACTGTCTGATGCTCAGCTCCACATATAAGTCCCACGAGGGCAATATTTCAAAGAATTCACAATTGCCTACCAAATGCATAGCATAGAGCCCCATGGTATTTTTTCAGAAGAGATCAGCCAATGGCCAACAGTTACATGCAGCCTGACCAGGTGTAAGCTAATCCTGATGAAGACCATTTTTGCTAATGTCTGTCAGCCTCCTAAAAAGTGTCAGCCAGGTATCCCCACCATATCCTCAAAGAGGTACACATGGGCATCACTATTCTTCCCTCACTGTCTGGCCCTCAGATTTATAGGACTTGACTCCTTGATGTGCTAGATAGGAATGGACAAGTGCACAAGGGATAGCTCCACACCTGGGTGCATATAGAACAGCTTTACTATAGAGTCTGCATAGGATATTCTCCAATATATTTGATGCCCTAGGGGAAACATGGGTTACAAAAAAAAACCCTTCTGTTTTGGCACTGTTCCCTGGCACACAGTTGTCACTTACCAAATGTTGAATGCATAAAGAAGGAACAAATTAATCTTATTGAAATGTTCAGTTTTCCAAAGCCTACAGAGATATTGCCACAGCCTAGGTATGACGCACTGGTGCGCGCGCGCGTGTTTGTGTGTGTATGTGGTGTGTGGTCATCTCAGACCCAGGCTCAAGAAACACTCACCCCACCCCTCTTAGCGGCGAGTGCACACCAAATCCTTCCTGCCAACCAAGATGCTGCTTGAGCTAGTTTTCTCATGGAAAATGCTAAGAAAGGGAAAGCAAGCTCATGCTTAGAAAAATCTATTTTGGTCTGACTGGCCACATCCTTCCTCAGTGGAAAGAGACGCGAAATGGAAAGGCCTGCAGTGGGAAATGAGAAGTGTTGGTGTAAGGAAGAAATGCTGGGCAAGGATAGAGTGGCTTACCGGCCAGAGAGCAGCAGGGACAGGCGGTTAATGGGTGTCTCGCCCTCCACGGCGTAGGTCTCCTCCGTGGCCAGGGTCAAGACCTTCCCCTCACAGCAGCGCACCACCTCCCGGTACGCCGGCAGGGGCACCTGCAGGGGCAGGCACAGCGTCTTGTAGAGGAGCTCGAACTCCTCGGGGAGGGCGTCCTCGTGCAGGCGGTACAGCAGGTGGGCCAGCTGCAGCACACAGGCCACGGCCAGCAGGACGCTCCAGAGCACGACGTCCAGGCCGCAGGCACCGAACCAGCCCCACAGCACACAGCACAGGTAGCCCGTGCCCAGGAAGCCAAAGAGGTAGAAGCACCCGTACACCCCACTGCCCCCCATGAAGCCCAGGAGCAAGAAGCAGTGGGCCAGGTGGTAGACAGCCCCTTCCAGATCCGGCCTCCAGCCGACACACAGCGACCCGGGCTGCAGGAGCTGGCCCACCGCACTGCCGTTACTGCTCATCTTCCCAGCGCCTCAAAGCCTGGTCGGCTCTGAGACTGTCCCCACGTGGGAAATTCAGAAAATGAATGCACCGTCCTCCCAGATGTCTTCTCACCTCCGGCTTCTCCCGTCCTGCTCCACCCTTCCTGGGAGGAATGCTGCCGGTAGCTGTGGGAATGAATGGCAGAACATAGTCCACTTTGTGGAGAACTGAAAACCTTATCTTCCTCTCTCTTTGCTTCAGCAAGGCTCTGGCCCTCCCTGCAGAGCTCTGGCGAGCTTCCTTGGCTCCAGATTTCTTAGGACAGTCCACATTTGGCTCTGGGCAGGACACCTAAATTGTCCCGAGGAAAAGCCAGGACTCTGGGGCTGAAAACTTCAGCAGCAAAGGATAATCAAGTGGCCACATCCTGCTCTCTGTTGTCCCCGAACAGAATGAAGAGAGCCCAGCACGGGAGGCACAGTTGTGCTCCATTTGGAATGCGTCTCTCTTGGCACCGGAAGAAAGGGTGACCCCAGACGGATACCATGTTTGGAATTGGAATCCAAGAGGTACTGGCAGTGAGGAAAAACAGGCCAGGCACACAGGCAGGCTGGCAGAGCACTTAACATACCTCCCCAGAGGACAAGATAAGACCTGGCGCAGAAAGACAGGCGGGGCGGGGGGCCGAGGGGGTGGACGAAGGAAAAGTGAGCACAGAATTTACCGCCACACCTTGAGCAGGACACTGTCCAGACCCCCTGGAGGGGATGGCCGGGGGCTCTCCTGAGGTAGGAGGACACATCAAGGTAGGAAAGTATGGGACTGTTAGCAGAAAAAATCCTAACAATGAGAGTTGGAAAACCCCTTGAAGGCCTTTATGAAGTCACTTTGGAAATATCAGTAGGCATTTACTTGACCTCCATTTAACAAAAATAGCTATGAAAAGCAGCTTTTTGAATTCTGACTTTCTTCTACATGTATCTGGATCTAGTAATAGTTAATACCTTACTCAGACCATCATCCTACCCACCCTAGTATTTGCAAATTATAATAACCATCACCTATTAAACACTATGAAGTACTAGGCCTAGATTAGGACTTTACACACATATGACTTAGTCATCACACAGCCCTTCCAAATAAATATTATCATCCTGATAGGTCCGAAAGAAACTGAGGTTTAGAGAGGTAGCAAGTTCCCACAGGTTTACGGTAAGTGGCAGAGGCAGGATTTGTTTCCAAGTCTATCAGATTTACTGCTGTGTCCCAAGTAGTTTGCAGAGTAAGTAGAAATACAGGGCTGGATCCATGACTCCCAACCCCACTCTTCCCCCAGGAAGTCTGATGACATCCCGGAACTTCTGGATGAAACTGGGGTCTACCTCGGGTCACAAAGAAATAAATCTGGAATATGCAGACACTAAATTAAGAAATGTCCCTCTGGCTTCCAAATGACTCCTTAATTTTTTTTCCTTCCTGCTGGCTGGGAGGTACAAGTTATCATTACTTCTACAGCCCCCAAGGTACGAGCTGGTGGGAGGCGGGGCACACAGTAACCATCCAGAACTGTTCAAGTGCTCAATCCATAGGGACCTTCATTGTACTGCTGGTAAGCTAAATAGCATTAGTGAGAAATTAGGACTTGTCAAATATTCTGAGGAGCAGGAGCAGTACATACTGAGTGCCTACTATGAGCCAAGCGCTTAGAGAATCAAAGATTCCCAAGAGCTTTCACTCTATCAGGGGAAAGGTGTGGGAAGCACGGTACTTGAGTTAGGTTTAAGGAGAGGTGGCAGCCTAGAAGGAAGGGGGCATCGAGGAAGGAAGATGCAAGATGTAACGTGAGATCTGAGGTGTAAGGGCTGAATTAGCCAAGTAGGAAGAGGGAGAAGAGCCTTTCCAGTGGTGAGAATGGCAGAAGCACATGCACGGAGGTGTGAAAACATATGGCATGTTGAAAGAAGCTAGTATTTTTTTCTTATTTACTTACAATCACCTGACCAACAAATGTGCATCTTATTCTCTTCTTTCTAAAATTGAAGAGGAAAAATCAACAGTAAAGGAAAAGAGTTAGAGAGGGCCTGGAGGACCCCCCCTTCTCCACAACAGCAATTTGAATGAGTGACGACATTTCAGCAGTGGATTTCGGGGATTTCCACGTGCTGCTTTTACATCACCTGCCTGCCTCCCCACCCACTTTAGCAGGCAGCAGCTGCTCATCCCTCCACCTTAGTCATGCACCCCCTGAGCTGTCAGAGTGGCTGTCCCTGCCAGCTGTGAGCAAGGAAATCAGAAGCACAGGAACCAAGAAGCAACCAAGGCTCTGCCCAAGATAGAATTTCAAAGCAGGTCATCTTTCTCAGCAAGCCTGACCAGTGGGCTGGCCCTGACCCCTTAAAGAGACAGGCAGGCCCACTGAGTATTGTTCTCAGCCTGCCTTCTTTGTCAGTCCACATATGTGCTCATCGGAGCAGCAAGTACTAACATTTATCAAGCAGTTATTGTTTCTGCGTATCTTCCCATGATACCTTTTTTTTTTTAAAGAAGAAACAAGCTCAGAGAGGTGAAGGAACTTCCCCAAGGTGACAGAGCTAATATGTGGATAGGGGCTAAAGCCTAGGTGATGGTGACTCTAGACTATGTGTTCTCCGTGCTGTACCACCTTGCTAGGCACTTTGGGGAGTTTATACGTGTCCACATGCAGGCACATTCACTGCTACAAAGGATTTGCGTATGCTGTTGGGTAGCATTATAGGTGCACAAACCCGTCATGCTACTTGCAGTGACAGTGACATTGATGCCTGTGGGATAGGACCTTGGATGGGAATACAGCAATGGAAAGTTGTGTCTTGTTTGTTTTTAAAACCAGGTTGGATAGAAGAGGAAAGAAAAACGTGTGTGTCAAAATGGTATGTTCTTGTAAGAAAAGCCACAAATATGCAGGCAGAAGCCCAGTAGAAAGTATTTGTGCAGAATAAAAGGAAATACACAGAAGTCCCATCATTTGTTGAGTTGATTCAATTCAATAAGCATCTATATAGGGCAAAGAATGTGTGCCAGGAACAGGGGATATGAAGATGAGCAAGAATTATCTATCACCTTCAAGGAACTTTCAGTCTTGTGAGGGAGGCTGACCCAGAATGAACTGCAACCCAAAAAAACAACTATACTTATTGGGCAGGTGACCAATAAGACATAAGATGATGTGTGTGTGTGAGCTTCTGGAAAAAGTATACTCCCTGGTAGAAATGGCAAGGAGGCCTGCTCCCTTTCATCCTGGCTTGAATACAGTTGTGTGATGGTGTACTGCTTGAAGCTACCAGAGCCATGAGATATGATGGGGTTTAAAGGAAGCACTGATCGGGGAGCAAAGAATTCAGGAAAATGTCACAGGGAAGGTGACATTTAAGCTGGTCTAAAAAGATGAGTAGGTGTTCCCCAGCTAGGGGAGGGCATTCCAAGAAGGGAGAACAAAATGTGAAGTCAAGTCCAGAAGTAAAACAAAAATACATGGCATACGCTGGTAACAGAGAACAAGTTGTAGGTGAAGCAAAGGGAGCAGCAGGGCATGAGGCAGGAGAGGCCGGCCGGGGTCAGATTGTGAAGTCAGCCAGCTAAACTGCCCTGGACCACAGCTGCTCTGAGAGCTGTTACTGGTCCATGATGAGATACGGACAGAAATTGAGAGAACATAGATATTTTTATACGATTTGGCAGAGAAACTTATGGCCTTTGAATTTAATGAAACTATGGGCTTGGACAGTGTATGGTAGGTTTTTCTAGAGTATATTTTTTTTAAATTTCATTTTCCTAGTATTAGTCTGTACATTGGAAAAAATTAAAGTGATTATTCACCACATGTAGTTTGAGAAACACTTTCCTAATATAGTTATTAAAATAGAACAGAGACATGATTCTAGGCTTTGGAAACGTACCTCCAAGCTGATCTTAGGCAGACACTACTGATTCCTTATCCTATAGCCATTTCTCCCCTTCCCCCGGTTTATGGAACTCTGATTTTGCTTGGGCACTATGTAAAGGAGGGTGGGCTTCTCTCCCAGTTGCCAGGGCCTGAAATAAGATTGGTCAAGGCCAAGCATGATATCTTATTCTCCTCAATGGCGGTGGGTTTAAGAATGGGCATGTGACCAATGAGACATATGAGGATGTGTGTTGGGGAGCACCTGGGGAAAAGTATTCTCCCTGACAGAGATGGTAAGGAGGCCTGCTACGTTTCATCTTGGCTTAAATATAGTTATGTGACGATGTAGTGCTTGAAGTTACCACAGCTGTGAGGTAGAACAGGCCTAAGGATGAGAAGGGTAAAGAGAAAAATAGAACAAGTCCTGGTACTCGAAAGTATCACTGAGCCATTGTTTCAAACCTGGGACGTCCAACCTCCAGGCTTTACGACAGGAGATAAATTACATTTATTGCTTAAGCCACTGTAATTGGGTATTCTGATACTTGCAGCTGAATGCATTCAGATTCAGGTCTCCTTAAGGACTACTCTCCTGCAAACAGTTCTCTGAACATCTGCTGATTGTGTTAGTCTATGAAAACTGAACACTAGACAACTTGTTGTTTTACCAGTGATTTTCTCGCAAAAGTTTGAATAAACTGAGAGG
This sequence comes from Camelus ferus, assembly GCF_009834535.1. NCBI lineage: Eukaryota > Metazoa > Chordata > Mammalia > Artiodactyla > Camelidae > Camelus > Camelus ferus. Next base: position 55,970,936 of record NC_045696.1, read on the forward strand.
ACTGCTCCTCTAAACTCAGCTTGACCATTCAGGATATCTTTGTTCTTAAGTGAACAAGATGATTTAGTGCTAAGTTGGCCGTCTACTCAATATCCATTTACCATTTACCTCTTCCTCCTTGTAACGGAATTCCAGTTTTGTTCTGATATCTAACCTACACATGGATCCAAGGAGGAATCCTGTTTAAGCCAATCAGAATAAGGCACTCTGCTGGCAATTATTGTTCCATAAAAATACACATAATCTAATTTGGCTCAATCAGACCAAAAAAAAAAAAAAAAGTAGTGGAGGAAACTTCATGCCTTAGGAATGGTTTCTCTCTCTTCTGCTGGACTTGAACAAGAGAGCACATGATTGGCTTCATCAGTCCTGGAAGAGAGCTCTGAGATGAAAATAACTTGAGTCTTGGATTGGCATCACTGTGCCTCTGCTTTCACTGCATCTAGAGCTTGCCCTGACCCTGGACTTCCAGTTATGTGTTTCCCTTGATGAGGAGTTTGTAGTACTTAGCTGTCAAAAGCACCATAATCAACCCAGATGGAACTACCATTTAGCAGTATTTAATAGCTAAAGGGGGAAACACTGGGTATAGTCATATATGCACTCTTTTCAGGAAAACATCTTGGCATCTTCATCATAGCACTGAATATTCAACTTTACATTTTCATAGTTTATACACATATATCCACCAGAAAATAAGATCTTTGAGAGGGTCCATGTCTTACTTATCTTTGTTCATTTCTTAGCACATAGTAGGCATTTAGTATATGTCCTCAGTAAATGTTGGGTCAAACAGCCTCTCATCTCAAGGACAGGGTGCGTGTCTGATTCACACATGAATACTCAATACTTATGGCAGATCTTTGCACTTAATAAGCCTTCACTTATGTATTGAATGAATAAACAGATTTATAACTACGAATACATGTTTATATTAGACACTTAGTACAGGAAGGAACAGTGGGCTTTTGGACTTGAACTCTAATGACCAAGACTCACACCCCAGGTCACCAGATACTTGACCAGAGCATTTTCCTTAACCTGAGTGCCTGTACTCACCTGTAAAGTGGAGATTATAGTTTCTCTGCCAGCATCACACCTGACCTGTGGAAGGTGTCCTTATCCTAAGGTAGACCTTGCCTAGGGACATGGTCTTGTTCTCATTTACCTTCAAGTCAAATGTTTCAAGGTTAGACAAAAGGAACTAATTAGAAAAAAATAGTGTGAATGCATCTGTATTGAGTTTGGGGAGCCCCCTGTGAATAGCAGGGGCTTAGCAAAGAGGTATGTCAGAATGTGATCACCTATTAGGAAGCTAAGTTTTTCATTTTTCAGTTACTGTGGTGATATCTATTTTATTAGTACCAAAATGCCACACACAATCTTTGGGAAGGCTTACACACTAGGGAAGGATGGGCAGAGGGTCTTGTGAGATTTAACTATGGCAGATGTCAAGAAGGGTGCTTTAATGCCTTTACAAATCAGGGAAGCATATTAAACTGGCAAAGATTGAAAAAATTAACCTTCCTAAGAGTTTCAGGAAATAGGCACCCTCAGGTATTAATGTACAAATGGACACCACCTTTCTAGGTATCAGTCAGGCGGTACTCATCCAAAGCCTTGAAAACTCTGGCCTACCCTTAGTTAAATAGTTAGTAAAGACACTTGTAAAGACTTTCCTATGGAAACTTCCACTGCTGTGTTATCATGAAGTAGCCCCCAAAAAACTGTACATACATACAGGAAGAGATAAATGACAAGGTCACCAAAAAGTGGTCCTATGGTAGACTGGTGGGATTTCAGGTGATTGTTTTTCTTTCTTCCTTATGTTTCCATAAAACCAACCAACAAAACAAAATATATACTTCAAAAATCAGAAATAATTTAGGTATCTGGTGTGTATCCTGTTTAAGACTGACACTCAACTACTAGAATGGTATCTAACATACAGCAAACATTCTATAAAACATTTTTTTTAGATTTTTTTAATTGAAGTATTTAATAGGTTAACAATGTGTTAATTTCTTGTGTAGAGCATAGTGATTCAGTTTATATATATATATATATATTTTTCCCCTTTTCGTATTTTTTCATTATAGGCTTTTACAATGTATTGACTATAGTTCTCTGTGCTATACAGTAGGACCATGCTATTTATATATTTTATATATAGTAGTTAGTATCTACAAATCCCAAACCCCCAATTTATCCCTCCACCCTCCCCTTTCCCCCCTGGTAACCACAATTTTGTTTTCTATGTCTGAGTCTGTTTCTGTTTTGTAAATAAGTTAATGGGGTTTTTTCCCCCTCAATTCCACATAGAAGTGATATCATATGGTATTTGTTTCTCTTCCTGGCTTCAGTTAGTATGACAATCTCCATGTCCACCCATGTTGCTGCATATGGTATTATTTTATTCTTTTTTATGGCTGAGTAGTATTCTATTGTATATACATACCACAACCTCTTTATCCAGTTATCTGTTAATGGACATTTGAGTTGCTTCCAAGGTCTTGGCTATTGTAAGTAGTACCATTGTGAACATTGGGGAGCATTATCTTTCTGAATTAGTTACCTCTGGATATGTGCCCAGGAGTGGGATTGCTGGATCATATGGTAAGTCTCTTTTTAGTTCTTTAAGGACTCTCCATACTGTTTTCCATAGTTGCTTCACCAAACTACATTCCTATCAACAGTGTAGGAGGATTTTCTCCACACCCTCTCCAGCATTTACCATTTGTGGACTTTTTAATGATGGTCATTCTGACAGGTTGAGGTGATACTTCATTGTAGTTTTGAGTTGCATTTCTCTAATAGTGATATTAAGCATTTTTTCATGTGCCTATTGACCATTTGTTTGTCTCCATTGGAGAAATGCTTGTTTAGGTCTTCTACCCATTTTTGATTGGGCTATTTTTTTAAACTTTTTATTGAGTTATAGTCATTTCACAATGCTATGTCAAATTCCAGTGTAGAGCACAATTTCCCAGCCATACATGAACACACATACATCCACTGTTACTTCTTTTTTTTTTTGCTGTGAGCTACCACAAGATCTTGTATTTCCCTGTGCTATACAGTATAATCTTATTCATCTAGTCTACATATGCCTGTCAGTATCTACAAATTCTGAACTCCCAGTCTAGCCCCCCAACTTTGGCAACCACAAGATTGTATTTATGTATTTATGTGGTTTTTTTTTGTTTTTCTTTTTTTTTTTTTTTTTTTGGATTCCACATATAAGCGGTCTCATATGGTATTTTTCTCTTTCTGGCTTACTTCACTTAGAATGACATTTTCCAGGAACATCCAGGTTGCTGCAAATGGCATTATGTTGTCGGTTTTTATGGCTGAATAGTATTGCATTGTATAAATATACCATATCTTCTTTATCCAGTCATCTGTTGATGGACACTTAGGCTGTTTCCATGTCTTGGCTATTGTAAATAATGCTGCTATGAACATTGGGGTGCAGGTGTCTTTTTGGAGTAAGGTTCCTTCTGGATATATGGATTAGGCTATTTTTTTGTTGAGTTGTTTGAGCTGTTTGTATATTCTGGAGATTAAGCCCTTGTCAGTTGCATTGTTTGCAAATATCTTCTCCCATTCTGTAGGTTGTCTTTTCGTTTTGTTTAGTTTCTTTTGCTGTGCAAAAGCTTGTAAGTTTAATTAGGTCCCATTTGTTTATTTTTGCTTTTATTTCTATTGCCTGGATAGACTGCCCTAGGAGAACATTGCCAAGATTTATGTCAGAGAATGTTTTGCCTATGTTTTCTTCTAAGAGGCTTACAGTGTCTTGTCTTACGTTTAAGTCTTTAAGCCATTTTGAGTTTATTTTTGTGTATGGTGTGAGGGAGTGGTCTAACTTCACTGATTTACACATAGCTGTCCAACTTTCCCAACACCACATGCTGAAGAGGCTAACATTTGTTTAGTGACTGAATGTACAGATAAGGAATTGGTTAAATTATAATAAGCCATGGAATGCATTTACACACAGCCAATACAACACAGACTATAGAATTATACTCACAGGTGGTAAAATACATTAAAGGAAAAGGCAATTATGATCTCATTAAAAATATGAAGCATAGAAAAATGATAATTATTTTTTGTTTTAAAAAGCGTATAAATGCATAAGAGAAGTCTGGAAAAACATACATCAAAAATTAACATTGGGTGATAAGGTTAGGGATTTTTTCTTTCCTTTTTGTAGTCCCAGGACATATTCAAGCAGAATCTAGATAACCATCTGCCAGGGATTTGTATTGGGTGGGAGGGTGGTTCGTATCATCTGTCTTAGGGAGATTCTATTCTTCACCCTAGAAAAATGCTCTGAAAACTATAAAGTGCTTACTAAACTAAACCATATCCAAATAAATATTAAAGTGAAAATAAGAATATAGAATCAAAGAATTAGTGAATGTTAATGTTAAATGCTAGAAACTGTGCCAAATGCTTTATGTACACCATTTTAATGAATACTCACCATGTTGTAAGTTAGGCATTACTACTATCCCAGTTTCCTTCTAGATGAGAAAAGCAGACCCAGAGGGGCTGATCTGCTTGGGATCACACAGCCAGGTGCTGTCTCACACCTCAAAGCCGTGCTGTTAACTAGGAAGGAATCCTAAGAAATAATTTAGTTCAGCTCCTTTAAAAGAGGCAGTGTTCCAATCATACAATAACACATGAACCCTACATAATTCTCTTGTTTATGTTCCTCAGTCGCTTTTGTTGATGAGATTTAAAACTCAATTTACTTAAAGACAGAAAACAACCAATTGCCTCCTAGCCTATCCGCAGCTAATAGGACCACAGGGTTGCACAGTAAGTGAACCGCACTGTATGTTCTACTCCAGGTGTCACTACAGCATAGCGTTGAGCTATTAGTGACTTATTTGTATAAATCCAGCCTCTGGCCTGGGCCAGCTTCTAATTAATGAGAACTGTTTGGCCCCTAGGCATTAAACTTATGGTGTGTAACCATCTACACATTAATCATGCCAGACGGTTGAGATCTTCCAAGCCAAGGCACCCTGATGTGGTTCAAAATCTAAACAAATTACTTTCCCAAAAGACAGAACTATAAAGAACAACAATAATGATTTAAAATATTAAAATGGAAGGCTTGTCCAGTTCTTGCCTTTAAGAAAGTTAAAAATAAAAAACAAAACCTTGAATGAGATGATTTGACTACATATTCATTCTAAATTGATAAAGGGTTATTTTCTTACTTCCACGTACCTAAGATTTCATTGGATGAGATCAGTTATCTTCTTTCTCCTTAAAAAAATATCCCGAGTTCTCAGAATGACACAAGAACATAAGAAATTCGTATTATAAGATTTGTTTATACTACAGATGTCTCTCGGTACTCTAGGCGATTGGTTCCAGGATCCCCTGTAAATACCAAAATCTGCGCTTGCTCAAGTCACTTATATAAAATGGTGTGATATTTCTATATAACCTAAGCACATCCTCCTATATACTTTAAACCATCTCTAGATTCCTTATACCTAATAAAATGTAAGTGTTATGTTAATAGTTGTAAATACAATGTAAATGATTTGCAAATAGTGGAGAAAGCAGCAAACTCAAGTTTTACTCTTTGGAACTTTCTGGAATCCCCTCCACAGACAGTTTTGATCCAAGGTTGGTTGAACCTGCAGATGCAGAACCCATGGATATCCTTTAAGACAAATAAATAAATAAACGCCACATGAGGATGTGAGGAACACAAAAAGAAACACACCTGAAGATTTCTGACCAGGGATATTTTTTTTTTAATGAATTATAAATACTTTTTTATTTATCAAAGTTCAAAGAACTCCCAAAGTTACTGAATCTTCATTTTTCAGGAATCATTCATTCTCAGAGCAGACCACCTAGAGAAAAACACATATTTTAGAAAGTCAGGTTTCAAGCATAATGCCAGACCTATGGAGTCAGTGAATTATGATACTAGAAATGAATGCCTCAGCCAAGTACTATTAACTAACTGCCACAATCATTCTAAACCAGTCTTGAAACAAAAGATCTGCATTTTAAAATTCTAGTTTTAACTAAAAACATCACAGAAACTTCAATCCATTACAATGTTTAATCTTTAGAAGTCTTTGTTGAAGTAAAAACTACATAATTATTTATTTTCTCAAAAATATCTCCCCCAAAAGGCTAGGGCAGTTTATTTTTAAAGATATTCAAGAGAAGAGACTTGCAAACACTCCCTACTGATTCAAGTATGTTTGGCAAAGATCCACAAAGTGGAGCAGAAGGTCAGCTCTGTACAAGAGGCATTTCCTGTGGAAAGTTACTCACTCAACCTCAAGGGCAAAGTAAGGGTAACCCTTTTGAAATTCATTTGGAAAGATCAAAAAGACAAGAGTAGCAGAGGATAAGGTTGCTGGTCTAGTCAGTCAGTACCAGGCTTCTCTCCAGACAGCTTGCACCCACCCCCACCCCCAGTCCCTGTCCCAGAAGACGGGAACAACATGCTAGAAAGGTAACAGTAATTTGGGGAGCCATCTCTTCAAGTCTAATGTAAATTCTCCCCTCACCCTAGCTATTTCCTGCATTTGGTTTAGAAAAGATAAGCCTCATCAACAATATAAACATAAACATATAAATTCTCTCTCCTCTAAAAGGCTCAAAGAATACATTTAAAGATAACCAAAACTGAAGGCACTCAACATTTCAAGAAAACAGCACTCTATAGTATTGCTCTTTTGTTACTGACTAAAGTCAGGAGGGGCTACCTGCTGAAAGCCTCTGGGTATAAAGTCCTTGACAGAAGAGACCCTGTCTCTTCTCGTCTTGGCATTTTCTAGAGCCTTAAACAATAGATATCTATTGAACGAATAAATGTTCAAATAGCAGTAATGACCCTTTTCCTTGACTCTCAAGATCGTATTTTCATACATCATCAGTTGTGTGTGTGTGCATGTGTGTGAAATCAGCATATTTTAAGCATACTTTAACCAACTATTAAATTCAATTAAACTTAATAAATAGCCTGGGTATCACATCACCACTCAGTGCCAGTACTTTAATTTCTTTCAATTATTTTAGCCCTCAACTGGGTTCTCCAGGTTCCTCCTGGCTCCTAAAGGGAGAAGATACTAGCTGCCCTTTCCTCTTTGCATTTCTAAGCAGGTTCTAGGTTCCTCTAGTTTCTTTTTCAGTAAAAGAAGCAGTCATAAGATAGAAGTGTCTAAAATCACCACCATCATACACCTATTTTTCCTTAGGAGTAGTTTTCCAGTCTCTGCTTTTGCTCCTATTAAATCTTTAGACAGTTTATATTTAGCATTATCACTGCTACTTCTTCAGCTTAAGCCAGTGGTTCTTAAAGAAAGGGCACTTGAAAATTATCTAGGGGTTTCTGAATCAACAGGTTCAGAGTGCGACCCAGGCCTGTGAAATCTGAAAACATTCCTCAGGTGATTATAAAGTAGACCTGTGGCTGAATGTAGCTTACTTCCATATTAAGCCCAATTTACTGGATTCAAGGTACAATTAAGATCTATCTTATTTAGAAAATAATATTGAAATCTACAAAGGTTTTTGAATTAAGGAATTTTCATGATCATTACTGGGAAGATCTAAGATCGCAAAATCTTCTTCCTTTGAAGCTACCCTCAGAAAAATGTTGTCTAATAGTCTAAGAGGTATCAATTTAGTTAAATTTATCTTGTAACAGTGTAGATAGTAGTGTTGGATTTTACCCTATAGCCACTGACCTGGTTACGTACATCTATGCATTTCAACAACAGGTGTTTGCAATTAGCATCCATAATAAAGTTTTAGGATTGAAGTTCAAGACTATGTGTAATCCTAAATATGAATATGTTGGCAATAAAATCTCATTAAGTGCAAGGAATGAAATGTAAAGCACTTGCAATCTGTAGAGTTAAAAAATCTAGATTCTAGTTTTAACTCCACCACTTATCTGTTCTAAACTTGATCGAGTTTTTTTTTGACCTCACGGTCCCTCCATTTCCCCATGGGGGTTGGGGAAATAGGACACCTGGGACCAGTGCAGGTCCAAACACTTGTTCCTTTTCCAAAAGTATTAGTATGCTGAAAATAAAGATATGACATTTTGAATTCTTAGAAAGGTCCTGGGTGGTTTCTTCTTTTTGTAAACAAGATTCAAAAATACATGATCAGGACATATATTAAACACACTTAAATAGAATGTCTGCTATCTATAACTCCCAAGATATGGCTATTCTGTTCTGGTTTCTCTCTGACAGTTTACAAAGCCAATTCATACATACATCATTTAATCATCATAATGACTCTATGAAGTAATTTAGTCATGTATTATTATCTCTCCTTTACATGTGAGGAAACAAAGGTTCAGAAAATTAATGACTTGCCTTAGACCACACAGTCAGTTAAATATCAGGTCTTTTAAGTCCAAAGCTCCTGCATTTTCACTTATACACAAATGAAGTACCTAGGAATCACTCTCGCTGTCCCAACGACATAAAGAAAACCATGATTATCTTCTGGTCCTGGTGAATATATGCTACTTGTATCAATAATTGTACCACCTTTGTGGTCCACATAACGTCCTAGAGAAAGTTTTGATGCTCCTAAAATCAGCATTTAAAAAAAGTTCCCCTTTTTATCAAGGCAGGCTCTACCCTAAGCAACAGCTTATACAACTGCTTAGGAAGAAAGTTAGATTAGGAACAAGGAAATCATGCACAAATGTTCAGATTCTATGTCTCTGAAATAATCAGTAGGAATACTTATACTTTTTAAGTCCACCTCCCCACAACCATATTTACTTGTTTTACAAAATGATTCACCTTGGGATCTCTTTAAGTAACCATCTAATCTAAAAGACACTTAAGTATATCTTGTATACACAGATCTATCATACCACATATAAAAATCACAAATTATAGTTCCTTTTTATAAATGAAAAAGTGAAATCCAGACAGGATTAATGTCTTGATGAATGTTAAATGTAGCTGAAGTTAAACGCGTGCTAAACTAGACAGCAGGAGGACCAACATGAAGCCTCAGGCCTTGCAGCCTAGACTGTTTTCCACTACGCAGTGATACTTCTTATCAGCTGGGGACAGGTTCCTTATCCCTCCTTTTTCACCACTCAGTGAGGAAGACGGGTCACATGTGAAATTCCAAAGAGGCAGGAAAGAGGTGAGAGGGAAAGAAGCCAGGCTCTCTGCTACTCTCACACTGGTGTGCAGCTCTGGCATTCTCTCTCAGCTATTACTAAGTTCAAGGTGGTGGGGCGGTGCGGGTGCTCCGGGAGTGGGGGTACCAAGCGGAGGGAGTCTGTCTGGGGTCACGGGTTCCCGTTCTAACCTGGCTTACCCACCTCGGGAGTCACTTCACACCTCTAGGACTCAGTTTCCTCATTTACTTATTTATGTAATTAACAACGTCCTATTGAGCACCTATTATGTGCCAGGCACTGTCGCAGGTCCTGGAGATATAACAGTGAGTGAAATAGAAAATTCCTACTATCTCAGAACTTACATTCTAGTTGGAGTAAAGCAATGCAGATGATAAAATAAATATAAAACATGCAGGCAATGGTGTAGAGTAACCACTAGCCACATGTGGCTATTAAAAATGAAAATTAAATAAAACAATAAACTCAGTCCCTCAGTTTTACCAGCCACACTTCAAGGGCTCCGGAGCCACCATGGCTAGTGCCACCTACTGCAGAGCACAGTGTGGGGCATTTTAGCAGGGAAAGCTCTACTGGACAGTGCTGGGACCGAGGGACGGGGAAGGGGTGCTCTTTCAGGTGGAATGTTGAGGGAAAGCCTCTCTAATTTGGAGACTTGAGAAGAGACCTGAATGAACTGAGGGAGAGAGTCAAGTTGCTACACGAAGTTAGAGGTTCCAAACAAAAGAAAATCGTTTATTTGTGGTACTGTTGTATACACATCACTTAAGGTCCCTTTTAGCATTAAAGTCTGAATTCAAAGTTCCTCAAAAAATGGTCTGAAGTTATTAGAATAAAGCGTGATACAAAAGAAATAGCAACAATTCCATTTTGTTTTGCAGAAAGCAATGCTTCCATGAGCTGCCTATTCCATATTTAAAAGGACTTACTGAAGCACAGAATTATAAACAAAAAAAGAGGCCACTGCCCTTTTAGTTCCTTTAAGTCAGACCACTGAATATTTTGAACTTCCTAACCCATGATTCCTTCTGTCTCTAACATAACTCAAAACTTTTGTCAAGCTGTTTCTTGAAAGCTAAATTCTCCCCTTCCCAAATCCACTGAACACCTCTCAATTTATTAGCATCCCTTCCTCCCTACATTAGAAACTGAAGTTATTTTTTTAGTGATACTTAAGCATGTTAGATTAGCCAAGTGAATGACCTTTCAGACAGAATGCTGCCCAGTGACTTCTAAATCTGTAAAGCAATACAGAGAGTTGAAGCAATTAGCTTATGTTACCACCTTCCCAATCAGAAAGTACCATGCTCACCATTTCATATCTTAAATCCCAGGGCTCTCATGCACTCCTTGTGGGCCTCAATTAGGTGTCCACAGTGCTCTTCTCCTTTCTCAATGATGCTATAAAACAAAAGGTACTTGTCATCTAACAAAAGGTACTTGTCATCTAACAAACAAACCTGATAGGCATTAAGCACATTAGTAGCAAATAAGCATGCATGAGAGTGATGAGGAATGATGGGTCTGATGGAATGTAGCTGAGTTTTAAAAAATGCTATTATACCAAATGGCTTTGTTTTTATTGGCTCTTCTGATATTTCCTTGCCCAAGAAGATGTTCCACAGAAAACTAGTTGGGGGGGGGGGGTAAGGAGGGGTCTGATTAGAAGAAATAATTATGCATATCAAATATTAGCTCTAGACAATATCCAAGGAATAATACTGCTATATAATGAAATAGACTGAATAAAAGATTAACGTTAAATGAAGAACAGAAAGAAGAGCTTAATTTTTTGCCTATCATAGAGGAATTAAATTTCTGACTCTGCCCTACATTCAAATACACCTAAATAATTCTACTTTTAATCCCAAGACTCCCAACACAAATAGCAAAAAACACCTGGCAGCCAAGAGCAGCCTGATGAGCCCCACTCATGATGATCAAAGAACTTTTTACTTATAAAATTTACAAAGGAAAGACTTATTTCTGGGGCCTGAAAATGTAGTTTTATCAAAGAATCAAGTTAAGCCGGATTCAATTACAAGAAAATACCGACTCCTGAATATAGATATTTGGGGAGAAGCCACAGTGGTGAGAGGCAATTGATGCAGAAGTAGTTAAAGGGTAGGTTTTCCTTCCGTCTAAAACTTACACATCCTTCAACAGCTCAAGGGCTGTCTGCCTGGGATAGCAAGCTCCTTATGAAAACAGCTGGCCCTCCCTGATCATTTATTGAAGGCTGTAAACACTGTGCTAGGCACGTGATGTTGCTTACAGTAGTAAGCTTTACAGTAATCCTGGAGGCACTACTGTTATTAGGCCCATTTTATAGACATGAGGCAGATATGTTCAATAATTTGCTCAAGGTCACAAAGTTGGTGGACCGGGTTTCAAACCTTGACACTGGATCCCAGGCTCTTAATCATGATACGATACTATATAAAGGTTCAGTAAGCACTTACTGTCACTGTGGAAGCATAATATCAGATTTTAGTCTCAGTTCTCCCTTCAGAGTGTTATTGCAAAGTATTGAATATTAATAAAAAGGACTGAGCTCTCACAACTCTTATTCCCCCACTATGTCACTTACGATTTCTTTACTTTTTATGTGAGGACAAAAAGGGGCTGGAGAAAGTACATTCACATTATCTGAAGATTCCTTCTAAGATTTGTTTCACATAAGAGACTATATATAGTAAGAAAAAACCTTTTGCGGGTTGATGGTAATCTAGATGTACTGTTCTGAACACTATAAAGTCACCTACGTCATAGCCTGGTTGATTTTTAACTCATCTACATAAAGGAGGGAGTTGTAGAGGGGGTCTTCTGTATTGTTAAGAAACGTACCCCGTGTCCTACTATGTTTAAATTTGGGGAGAGATTAACAGAAAACTTCTACTCTTTGATCTTGCTAAATCTTGTATCATAGTCCATACCACGTGGTATAGCAATCATTGGTATATGCCTCCATTAACTTCAAGCATCTCTAAATCAAGTAGCATCTTTACCCATTCCTACCTAAGGCATTACTTGACCCGTAACAGATGCTCAAAAAAACCCTTTGCAGGAAGGAATGAGTGGATGACGCGAGCCCGAGCCAATCTGACCTCTCTCCTGGACTGAGCTAGGGACTCACTCAAGAGACAGCCGACTGCGAAGCCTAGCGGGCCCTCTAACCCTCAACGGCACCGCACGGCAAAGCGAGGTCGCGGGGCAGAGGCGCCCGAGGCAGCGCGCGGAGCCTGCGGCCGCCCCCTCCCCAACTGCGCACTGACCACGCATCGCGAGCCTTCTTGGTTTCCGGGCAGGCGCAGCAGGGCTTCAGCGGCTTCTTCTCCTGCGACTCAGAAGGGGCAGGGCTGGCGGCCGCCAGACCCGGCATTTTTGGCGCCGAAAGCAGCAACTAGCACACCCTGAACTCTCGGTAATTGCCGATTCGCCTGCAGTCACTTCCAACAGGGACTCCAAAAAACAGGAAGTCCTGCCTCCCTCTGACAAATGGGGCGGAAGAGAGGAAAAGAAGGGACTGGGAAAAAGCGCGCGTGCGCGGAAGAGGCTACGTTAGGTACTAAGCCGGGGGCGATTCCGGCGCAGAAGCAGAGGTGAGACGGAAGTGCGGCGGGCTTGGAAATCAGCGAAGAATGAAAGTAAGTAAGGCAGCTCAGAGATCTCGCACCCTACGCCCACTACGAATGTCAAAAACCGAAGCCCAAGAAGGTGAAATGACTTGCCCACGCTGAAGAAGAGAAACCACTGGTGAAAGTCAGTTCTTCTTGAGTAACAGATTCGTTTCCCATGTTTTATGCTCCACATTATCTGCCTTCTTATTGTCCCCCCTCCCCTCCATCGCTGATCCAGTTTAAAGAGTAGCGAAGACTTTTAAACTCTCCAATCTACAAGTTTTGGGGGAGAGGGGGTATTCCCCAACTATTCATGCCTCATCCCACACGCTTTAAATCCTCAGCTAATTGGTGTTTATAGCTCCCTCCAACTGATTGATTTCAGTAGGGAATGTCCAATCATTGGACAAATATACTGGTTAGTAAATCTGAAAAGTGCCTTTCCTTGTCATTTCTCAAATTCAGTTAATACCTACCTACCTACCTAGGTAGCTAAGTAGATTGGTGCCTACGTTATTCGCAATAGAAAGGATATAACCACTGGGTTTTTTCCTGCAGAGAATTTTTGGAGGAAGAATAAACTTTTTTTTAAAATCAGGACTTCTGGACATTGTTTAAATAGCTGCCTAGGGATAGATATTAGGGGTAATCAAACTTTCAGTATCATCTAGGAAGTCTGCTTTTGTATTTCAGAGATTTAGCTCAGGGAATCCTGAGGTGCGTCTGTGAACTGGTGCTGTGTATCTTCCAAGTTACTAAGACTGTCCCCATTTTGTCATCTAAAAACTACTGATAAGCATGATTTTTTACTTCATTTTGGATTGCTATGTTTAACAATACAACACACTGCCCTTACATTCTCCTAAATTCACCCTTATCCACTATTATTAGTTCTTTCAACTAGCTGTTCACCCCCATTGTTCAATATCTTGCTACTCAAACAGTGCTTCTTGAACTAGCAATATCAACATCACTTGGAAATGTAATATGTAATAAACACAGTTCAACAAATCAATGGGGAAAAGAAAACAAACTGGAAAAAAAATAAATTAATAGAAGAGAGTAGAGGAAATTATCTTTATACCAAGGGATGGGGAACAACCTATTTGACAACATTTCAAAAGCACAAATTGTAAGTTAAAAAACTGATGAAGTTAATTTCATGAAAATAAAGGCTTGAGGATTTACAAAGGATGTATTAAGTTAATTAAACTGTCACCCATACCTGCCTCTGCGAGCTAAAGGATCCTTGCCTTGATTTATCTTTGTGTTGATTTCAAAGCACCTAGTATTTGCAAAAATGTTTTACAGCTGTGCTTCAACAGATGTGCAATGGTCAACCAACCTGAATCGGCTCTGACTTGACCACAGGAACAGTTTCTGTGCAGATGAAGCCTGGAAGAGTCCAAAAGTTACCTTTGCTGCATTACTATGCTCAGTCTCTACCCGGGGAGAGACTTGCACTTTGCTAGGCACAATTCATGCAGTGTGCAAAGAAGCATGGAAGACTGCACATGCCCCAGCTGCCCCTGGAAATCTTCGCCCCTTTCCTAGAGCTCTTGACCCTTTAAAATTCCTTTACTTCCCCCACCCCCTGGGGGAGAAGGTATACTTAGAGTGTGAGCTCTCTTTTCTGTATCCCTTGATCAGTTAATACACTTTCTAATCTGCTATACTAAACACAGTTTCATTTGATTGGCATTTGTGACTCTGGGCAAAAGACCCATTGAGGGGGTCGCCAACACATTGGGGATCTGTAACAAAATAAGGAGGCCATTAGACTGAGGTGGCCCTAATGCCATTGCAACCTACATAAGCAAACCAAAATTTAAGCCTATCAATGCCTCAAGGTTACAAAATCAAAATGCTAAAGGCAACCAATCACAAGCTGCTAACTAGGCTTTCCGGTCTCCCACCTTTTTCTATAAAAGCCTCTTATTGATGAAACTTTCCTAACCACTTCTGGTGTGGTGCTGTCTGGTTAGAATCAATTTTTGCTTAAATAAACTCTTAAAAATTTTAATATGCCTCAGTGTCCTGTAACAGATACTGTAGACAAAGTTAACAAATAGATGACAAAATGATAAAAGGTATTTGAAATATCTAAATCCAACAAAGGATTAATGTCTAGAATATTTAAGGAAATTGTAGAAAGTAACAATAAGAGAATTGCAACCCCAGTAGAAAAATAGAGAAGAGATGTGAACAGACAATATATAGAAGCAGAAATATTCATTTTTTGTTTGTTTCTCTGCTTATTTAAGAGAGGAGAATGTGTAGAATACATAGAAGAGAAAACTCAAGGTCAACATGCACAAAAAGAGATGTTTCAAGAGTACAGTCATAAAAATGGAAAATAAAACAAAGAGGTTATCACCTTATACCCATTAGACTGAAATTAGAAAACTGGATAATGCCAAGTACCAGTGAGTATGCAGGAATCCCTGGGAATGCAGACTGGTCTTGCCATTTTCAAAGGCAGTTAGGCAGTATCCAGTTGATTTAAGAATAGGTGCATATCCTATGACTCAGCAATTTTATTCCTGGATCTATATTCTAAAGAACTTTCCAGCAAGTCCACAAAGGAACATGTATGGGGTTCATTGTCACAGCATATTCATGTAACAGGGAACTGGAGGCAATCTGGAGGTGGAGAGGGAAATGTGGAGTACAGGGTCCAAATTAGAAGAAGTTGACAACATGTACACATAGTAACATGGACACATTCTTTAAATAGTGTAGATAGTGGGGAAAAGTCAGAAAGAGAATAGCTACATAGCCTAATACTATTTGCATAAATTTAAAGAAGGGGTACAAGAACACACGTATACATAAGGACACATGTGTGAAATGATTTGCTTTAAACAGAATGGATGCCTATAAGGAGAGGCAAGTGAGGGTAGAGAATGGAGATAAATGAAATAAATAAAGTGTCCTTGCAGGGACCAATGACAACAATGTGTCATGGACAGAGAAGGACAATTAAGTCAGTTATCTGCACCTGAGGACCAAGGAAAACTGCTGGTTGCAGCTTGCTACATGCAGTTTGGAAAACACTGCTTTATGGGGTAGAAATTGAATTTAATTATTTAATATCCTCTCTCACTACACTTTTAGGTAGTGTGGAAAGTTTTATTCTTAGGGTTTAGGTCACTTCCTTGCTTTTAAGAAAAACAGTCATGTTGTCATAAATAGATATTGGGACTTCCTAGAAGGTGTGTGGTCCTCTTGTCATACTCATTTTGGTTCCCCCAACAGTGGTTTTAGCACATGGTAGACACGGCATAAATGCTTTTTACTCAGACAAATTGGTCCCCAAAAGCTTTATTTTGGCCTGTTGCTGCCAAGAATCTAGAAGTACTTTTTTTTTCCATAGAAAGATCTCTCTTACCTTAAATAAGCAGAGAAACAAAGAGAAAATATTGTTCAAGTTTATTTTCCCTTTTAGTACTGTCTAATAACTTTTATTGGTGCTGATAATTATTAATAGAGAAGCCTGATTTTTTAAAATGTGCCCACTTAGAATGAATATTCAATTGAAATGGCAACATAATCTTCAGCTCCAATGCTTTCCAAATATATAGGACTGTTGAGTTTGTGAACCATCATTTAATCTCTACCATAGGTGTGAAAACGAGCAGGACCCTTTGAGGCCCTCCCGGGGCCTAAAGACTTTCCATGTCCCCTGTTTCTTGTTTGTAGGAAAAAGGCTTCCTCCTCCTAGACGTTTGCTGAGTCCCAGAGGACAGATTCATCAAACAGTTAGTGATTAGAACAATAGGGTTACAGGACTCCTAGCCCTTCCTGAAGGCGTACATAACAATCTGATACATATCTGGGCTTGGTTACAGGAAGTAAGGCCCCCACCCAGGTGGGGGTTGATAACTTCGGTCTGAGTACAAGCACCTGGCCCCCAGACTGATTAGAACCAGGAGGCTGATGATCAAGATTACTGGAACACCACCCTGTTACCTTACCACCAACCAATTAAAAAAAAAAAAAAAAGCCCACATCCTGCAGTGCTCCCTGCAAATTTGCCTCGAAAAACTCTTCTCTGAAGCCGAGTTCAGGTCTTTTGAGCTTGAAATGCTCGTTCTCCTTGCTTGGTCCCTGCAATAAACATTTCTCTGTACCAAACAATGACATTTCGGTTTGTTTGGCCTCACTGTGTGTCAGGCACACGAACTTGGGTTCAGTAACAGTTGAACGGATTATCTACATTTATAGATGAGAAAATTGAGGTTCATAGATGGACATGATTTGTTCAAGGTCACATAATGTATAAATAACAGCCCTAAGTCTCCACGTCTTCTCCCTCTAAGGTCTGTGCTCTCACTTAATTTGTCTAAGTGTAAGGTAAATATTTCTTATTTTTAAATTAATCATTGTTCTGTATTTAATTGTGCTACTGAACTTCTTGGTCTAGGAAGTGAACAAGGAAGAAAAGATAAAAATAGCCAAGAGAGGTTAGGCAGTTACGAGAATTGTGATCAGCTGTAAACACAGAGCATAGACCAAAAGACTGAAACAACAGTTTCAGTCTGCAACTGAGAGAAGATTCTTCTTGCTTACTGTCCTTCCCTGCTTCAGTGAAGACGGACTTGCAGTGACCACACTGTGCCCCACCTACACTTCCTTTAACCTGCTGCGTTCAAGATATAAACAAGCCCTAGGTTTCCTCCCTGAGCACTGGGAGTCTTCAACTCTTTCAATAACTGCTTCTTTGGGACGGAATATTCTCCTGCCCTTGAAGAAAAGACTAAAGGGCATTCCTTTCCAAAGTGAAATACTTAGTCATTTATATCCAGCAACTCAAGTCTCTTCTTGTCTCAGAATGGTACAGCTAACCCACACGTGTGTGTTACTTTTTCTTCTTCCTTTTAATTTATGAATAAGTAAACTTTCAGATCAACTACTGATTTTTATGTTAACATGATGCTTTACTTTGCTTGCCTAGCCTAAATGCCTTTAGACTTGTGGGATGGCCTATCTTAGTGAAAGGAAAAGTAGGCGTATAAAACACTGTCATTTAATGTTTCCCATTCTACCCAAGGATAAATTGCAGTAACTCACTTCCCCCGAGAAAAACACAATTTTAGAGAGCTGGCATTAGAGATGAAATTGAGAGTAGGTAGAGTGTGGAGGCTCAATAATGAAAGATTGGATTCAACCATCTGTTTTACAGAGGCAACTCTGAGGTTTGTTGTCAAGTTTTTGCTTCCCAGTTACAATTTTAACCAGCAATACTTAACTATTTTAAGCCTCTGGTGCTCTCTGTTGTTGCTATAATTGCTAAATTAGTAGGCAGCAAGAGTTGCAGTGATGACTGTAATGTGCTTTTTCATAAGTACAGTAAATATGTTATTGTATGGTGCTTTGAGGACACGAACTACAAATGGTCCATGCAGGCATTCTGTCAGTGGGATGACAGCCCTGGTGATGTCACAAACAACGACTAAGTTAGTGCTTTCTGAAGTTCCTCCATGAGAAAGGTACTCTTAGCCATTTTTCATGTCTAACTAACCCCAGGTGTGGAGACTTTAGCAAGGAAGGGCAGGTAGTTGAGCTGGTAGAGAAGGAGTGACACCAAATGCCAGGAAAGGAGAATTGCAAGACTTCAATTCTCACTTGTCTGGTCCTAGGTTCAGCAGTAACGTTGTATCGTATTTATATTTCTGCCTCTGCAAAAAATAGGCTTTCCAAATTCCACAGATAAATAGGTGCTGTACACAATTCTCTATATAGCATTTCCAGAAGTCTGAAAGGTCTGAGATGTTGCCCTGTTTGCCTGCCACAGTTCCATGAATGCTGGTAGAGGCCAGCAAACTGCTGGGTCAGAGATGAAGGATCATTTATTACCTACAGCAGAAGTGGCCAAGTATTAGCATTTTTGCACCAGTTCCCTGAGCCCCAATTCCCACAGGGTGATGTGAAGAAGGCCAGGTGACAGCTACACACTGGGTCACATCACAGGAGAGGAACAGGGAGTTCAGGAAATCCAACTCTTCAATAATGGACAGTGAGAAAGCCTGCCCTTTGCTCAAAGGGAGACACGATCTCTGACTTCTAAGGCTGCAAGCAAACCTGCCCCTGGTTCCAGAGACAGCCACTCTTTCTATTGTTTAAGTTTGTTTCCTACACAAAAGAAAGGGCAACAGCTCCCCTCCTTGCAAGACAAGCAGAAGCATGAGACCCATGGAGTACTGTCTCCATAACAGGGCAAAGTATAACTTTGATTTTGATGAAACTGTATCATTAACCAGCACCCCTTCCCAACCTAAGTTCATAAAGATTACCTATTAGTCGTTTCTTGCTGTGCAGCACTATTACTACAAACTGGGTGGTAATACACATGTACTTTTATCTCTGTTTCTGTGCTTAGACATCTGGGAGCGGCTTAAGTGGCTCCTCTGATGAGGGCCTCACAAACGCAGTCATGATTTTGGCTGAGACCATGGTCTTATCTGAGATTCAACGTGGGGAGGGGGTGGAAAACGCTTCTCATCTTACTCAGGTTGTTGGCAGAATTCAGTTTCTTGCAGTTGTAGGAATAAAGGATTTGGTTTCTTGCTTGCTGTGGATTGGAAGCCACCCTCAGCCCCGCAGCTCTAAGAGGCTACCTGTGGTCTTTGCCACTTGCTTCCTCCAAGCCAGCAAGGGAGAGAGAGCGCAACTCCAGCAAGTGGCCACTGCACTCTCTGTGAGACAATCATGTATGTGCATCTGATCACATTTGATATGTCTGTCAGTCAGCATCTCCTAATATGTTTATCAAGGGGGCTGGCGATTGGCTACTCCAAATAATTTATCTGATAAAGTGAGGAAAAGTCGTCTTTCTGTAGGGGGGACATTCTAGCTGAGACCTGAGATGATGAGTCAGCAGTGATAAAATGGGGGGCAGGGGCAAGAAACATTCTGGGAAGAAGGAACAAAGTGGGGAATGTAGCCATACCCACAGACAGAAAAATATTATCACGCCATTATAGTGTGTTTTTTGTTTGTTTTTGTGTCTGTTTTCTCCACCATTCAGTGAACTGTAGCAATTATCTCAGAATCTTTAATACCTATTTCCTAGTAGGCAGTAAATTTATGTAATAAATGGTTGGATTTAGTCATTTAGGAATCATTTTATTAAGCTTTCACGTACCAGGTACTTCAGAGATTCAGAATGACCATGTAAAGACCTGTTCCCTCAATGAACTCACAACTGTAGGAAGCAAAGTTGCAAAAAATTACTGCTATAGGGTGGTCAATGCTATTGGTGCTATGACAGCACTGGAAGATAAAGCCTCACCCTATTTGGGGTTTGGGGGAAGCTACATAAAGGTGGCAACATTAGCACTGAGTCTTTTTTTTTTAATTGAAGTATAGTCATTTACAATATGTCAATTGCTGGTGTACAGCATAATGTCTCTGTCATACGTACGTATACATATTTTAGTTTTCATATTCTTTTTCATTAAAGGTTATTACAAGAGATTGAATATAGCTCCTTGTGCTATACATAAGAAATCTGTTTTTTATTTTTATATATAGTGGTTAACCTTTGCAAATCTCAAATTCCCAAATTTATCCCTTCCAACCTCCTTTCCCCTGTAGCCATAAAATAATTTACTATGTCTGTGAGTCTGTTTCTGTTTTGTAGATGAGTTCATTAGTGTTCTTTTTTTTCTTTCTTTTCTCTTTTAGATTCCGCATATGAGTGATATCATATGGTATTTTTCACTCTCTTTCTAGCTTACTTCTCTTGGAATAACTATCTCCAGGTCCATCTACATTGCTGCAAATGGCATTATTTTATTCTTTTTTATCCCTGAGTAGTAGTTTTTTTTTGTTTGAGATCAGGTACAAGAGGCCAAGGCTCAGGAGAAGGAAAGAGGCCAGGCAGGCCCAAGTGATTACAGCCCTTAAAGGGCAGCCACCGTCCCTAAGTCCTTGGCCCCCAGCAGCCTGAGACAAGCCTGATGATAAATACAACATCTGCCACTGACCTGGTCAGTGGGCCAAGAAAGCTCCCCATAAGGACAAACCTTCAAGATCTGCCTGTTTTGGTTGTAACAAGCAAGGTCATTGGGTGGCCCTCTGTCCCTCAAGCCAAATCTCACAAGGGGGATAACCGGCCTGCGGCCAGGACTAAAGAAGCCCCCTCCGGTCAGCCACAATGCAAGAGATCTTCATCACTGGGCTGGAGCCACGGGTACAAGTGGATGTGGCAGGTAGGACAATCGCTCTTTGGATACTGGGACCACCTACTCCGTCCTAACTTCCTTCTCCAGACCCTTCTCCTCTAGATTCTCTACCGTCATGGGAGTCACAGGTAAACCTACCTTAAGATCCTTTGCTTCCCCCACCCTTTGCTGTTTATGGGACGAATGCACATGTGCACACTCTTTCTCATGCATGCCAGAATGTCCTAGCCCCCCTTGAGGCCAAGACCTTCTTTACAAGTTGAGAACCCAAGTTATCCTGGGAGAAAGTCCACAAACTTTCACCTCTTTATAACTCTCACTGCTCTCTGGGGAAGGAGAAAAACTTCCAGACCCAGAGGCCTGGGAGAATAAAATTAATCCTGCTGTCTAGGATCAAGTTATTGCAGGGCAAGCAAAGACAGCTGCTCAGGTTGTCATCTCCCTCAGAGATCCTACCTGGCTCCCTAATCAAAAACAATATATGACTTATTTATCTGCTCCCTTACTGAAGAACAGGCCATCCCACATGCAATCCAAAGTCTTGACTTCTTGGCCAAGCGGGGATATAGAGTTTCCAGGTCCAAAACCAAAATGGTCACACAAGAGGTAACTTGTGTAGGTGTTGTTCTGACTGCTGGAAACTGTAAGCCTTTGCCCCTGAATGAAGTCAGGGAATCTTACAACTCCCTAATCCCACTACTTGAAAACAGCTCAGGGCATTTCTCAGACTAACAGTTTCCTGTAGGCTTTGGATCCTTACTATGGGACTATAGCCCAACATCTATATGACGCTTAAGGGACAAAGATGACACAATACCTCTCCAGTGGGGAACTTTCCAACTGGAAGCAATGGAAGAATTAAAAAAATCTCTAGTAAGATCCCTGGCCTTGGGGCTTCCAGATCCCACAAGGCCCTTCCAGTTCTCTGTTCATGAGAAAGGAGGAATAGCCCTGGTGGTCCTCACCCAATGGTTGGGTCCTACCTAACAGTCTATGGGATACCTCTCCACGCAGCTAGATCCCACTGCTTGAGGCTGGCCTTCCTGCCTAAGAGTGTAGGGAGCCCTCTCCACTCTCCTGGAGGAAGCTTTTAAGCTAACTCTGGGGGCCCCTATACAAGCATACGCTAACCATCAAGTTTCTGACCTTTTAAAAGGCAAGGGACATTTCTGGCTCTCAGATGCTCGGCTTCTTAAATAGCAGGCATTCTTGCTGGAAAACCCAGATGTCACTGTCTCTGTTTGTGGGACACTCAATCCTGTTACACTATTACCATTACCAGAGGAGTCTCTTCCCTTTCACCTATGTCATGAGACCCTATCCATTTCTCTAGGAGCTAGAACAGATCTCACTGACCAACCCCTGGAAAACCTTGATGAGATCTGGTTCACTGATGGGAGCCACATATTCTTGTGAACCTCTTAGCGATCTGCGGCTGCTTTCCAAGCAACACTCCGGTGAGACTCTTCCATCGCCCTAGGGGACTATGGATCCCTGTTAGATAAACCTCTTTCTTCAATGTCTCCTGGTTCAAATCTTATCTCTTTTAGGGCCCCCGCCAAACTGTTTTAATACTAATTTATTAGTATTAATAAATATTGGGGGTGTAGGCGCACCCCGTGTCATGTCTCTATGAGACGGGGTGCCCCTCCAGGCCCAGGCCTGTGGGTGGAGGCCCAGTGCACCCTTATCATGTGTCTATGAGCCGGGTTGCCTCTCCACACACATGCTTGTGGTTGGCCGCAAAATGCACCCTTGTCATGTGTCTTAATTGTGTGCACATCCATGCAGGTCTCGGAATGAATCTGCACTCATATCATGTGTCTATTATATGAGGGTACATAATCACACAGGTCTGTGTATGAATATGTATATATGTCATATGTATAGTATGCATTATATACTTATATAGACGTATATAATATCTATACTTATATAGTATGTATATTATATATGTGTATATCCATACATGTCAGGTTTGAATATATATATTTATTTTATATACTCGT
The DNA here is from genome assembly GCF_009834535.1 of Camelus ferus. NCBI lineage: Eukaryota > Metazoa > Chordata > Mammalia > Artiodactyla > Camelidae > Camelus > Camelus ferus. The sequence goes on from NC_045696.1 coordinate 55,993,929, forward strand.
GTCTGTGTATGGGTATGTGTATATACGTGTGTGTGTGTGTATATATATATATATATATGTGTGTATATATATATATAATATGTATATCATATAATATTTGTGTATATATACATATATAATATAGTATATGTGTATACTATGTATATTTTATGTGTGTATCTCTATGTGCATGTCATTGCATGGATATATATATATATAAATATAACATATATATACACATCTGTGCTTGGATATGTATATGTTCAATATGTATATTATATAATAGATATGTATGTATGCATTTAATATAGAGATATATAATATGTATATTATATATGTGTATATCATATATATTATATATACACATGTCTGTGTATAGATATATATATAATGTGTATATCATCTAATATATGAATGCATATATAGTATAATATATATAATATAATATCTACATATATAATATGATATACATACATATAAAATATGTATATTCTTTTGGTGTACATCCACCCCCAGGCCTGTCTTACTGAGACCTCAGCTCATACTGGGGACCAATCATCTTTTCTGCTTGTTTGTTTCAGTATAGGTAGAGTTATTTAGAGATCCATCAAGAGGCACGAGAAAGGCCACGACGTGTGGGGGTTGGGTGCCCAGAGTCGAGTTAAAGTAGGCACACATTCCTTAGACAGTGTGGCCATGTCCGAAAAGGGAGAGAGAGGGGGCTGCAGCCTTGGAACTGTCTTGGCACCTGTGGGCACGTTATTCACCTTGCTAACATGTTACAATGGTTGTATAATGGAGGTCAAGATCTACTAGAAGTCAAATCTCCCACCATTTTGAGACTCAAGGCCTGCTGGGGGTTGAATCTTTCACCATTCTGGTGTTAATTACTGTGTTATTACTTGAATGTCTGTGCTCTGCCCCCTTCCTGTCTTATTCCCCCCTCAGAGATTTTACTCCCATCATCTTTTTATGGGGTTGTAAAGGGATGATGGTCCGCCTTCTGAAACCACTTCAGGCTGGGTAGGGGTGTAGACTCTGTGTATCAGGGAGTAAAAAATCTCTGAATGGCCTGATCTAGGGGCCCCAGGGGCAGGACAGCCTTTTGTTTTTGTGTCCTGCGGGTATGGGCCATCATTTGATGTGGGACTATTGTAACCCACTGTTTCCACTGACTTCTGGTATGGGCCATCATTTGATGTGGGACTATTGTAACCCACTGTTTCCACTGACTTCTGATGAATTTTTTTAAAGTTGAAGCACCTTTGTAACAACTTAACAGTTTGTAACAACAAAAAGACTTAAAAGGCATGGTTAAACAACTGTAATTGATACAGATTTGTTTGTAATTACTAGAATTATGACTGATTATATTTAACTTAACATATTAAATCATCCTAATATCTGAGATGTGTTAGGTTTTCTATAAAACATCTTAAAGTTAGCTGGGGCTACAGAGAACTTTTTGAATTTGTTAGATATTTAAAATCCTGATTATGTATGAAAACTTTTCTTTTTTTCGTAGTTTTTTTTTTAATGAAACTCTTACTGAAAACATACATCTTACTTTCCTACTGTATATGAAATACTTATTTTGGGAGCTTTAATTACATATATTATCATTTTAACCCTCAAAAACCTTAAATCTCTGGTAAAAACCAAGAAGCAAGCAATTGTGAACTGGTTGTCATATCACCATTTCCTCACTGGAATCTTATGTTTTTGTTTTTTTCTTTCCTAAAGCAAAGGTAGATAAACTTAGATCTTCCCAGTAATTAATGTTTTAATATTTTATAAATGACACAGATAGTCAGTGAACTTTTTAACTTAGTTTTAAGTTTTAAGTACCAAAATTTGGAGAGACACTTTTAGGTAGATATTTTCAAAAGAAAATTCCTATAGAGTTTACCCCAAATCTCTTTTTTTGTTTACTTTTTGGAAGTTTTTTTACACTGAGTTACTTTTTTTGTTGACAAATTTGTAACAGATATAATAAAGTTTTGCTTGATCTCTAGGAAGCCTAGGCACAACTGAACTATTATACTTAACACTGATGTCTCTAAAGGCATGTTTATATTAATTAAACCAAAAAGCTTAAGCTAGCTTCAATACCAATACCAGTACTGAATCTTTTTAGATAATGTGAACCTGAAATTTATTTTAGCCAATTTTCTCTATGTTTGAGTATTTATATAAGTACATAATTTCCTTTCAGCTAATTAAAGAGCTCTTTTACCATGTAATTTTGCCAATATTTAATTTTGTCATTAATTTAACCATTTAATTTTGCCAATGAGCAGGATGTAGTTAGGGCTGTCATCGCCCTCTACATCCCAAAGACTTGGGGTCCTATGACTAGAGGGGGGAATGTTAAGTGGTTTAGATAGAAATAAGCCCTGGGACAGGAAGGGGGAAGGAACAACCCAGAACACAAGGAACCTGAGCTCCCAATCAACCAGAGCACAAGGAACCTGAGTTGTCAATCAATCAATCCCTAGGCCTGGGGGTGGAGGTGCACCCTGTGTTGTGTGTCTATGAGTTGGGGTGCCCCTCCAGCCCCAGGCCTGGGGGTGGAGGCACACCCTGTGTCATGTGTCTGTGAGAAAGAGTGCCCCTCCACACACAGGCCTGGGGGTGGAGGCAAAGTGTACCCATATCATGTGTCTGTTAACCAGGTGCACATTTATACACAGATCTGGGTATGGATGTGCATCTATATCATGTGTCTATTATATGGGTGCACATAAATACACAGGTCTGTGTATGGACATATATATATATAATTTGTATATTATGTAATATATGTACATATAAATACAATATATACATATATTACATGTGTATATCCATACACGTCAGTGTATGAATATCTATATTATATGTATCATATATACACGTCTGTAATAAAGAAAATTATTGAAGGTATTACAAATTCACTGTTCTAGAATAAAAGACTTAAGAGATACCAAAATGCAATGTGAAGACTTCTTTTGGATATTTTGATGAGAACCAAGTATTAATGACATCTTAGACTTAACTAGAGAAATTTGAATATGAGATATGAAGGAATTTTAAGTGTGACAATGGTGACTAAGTTAGAAATCCTTATCAGTTTTAGATGCTGATTAATTTAAGGGTGACCAATGTCTGGGATTTGTTTTAAAATACTCAAGCAAAAAACGGGTTAGGAGAGAAGTCAAACTGGATTGGTAAAATGTTGATAATTGTTGATTCTTGGTGCTGGTTAGTGAGGGCTCATTACCAAAAGTGGGTTCACTTTTGCCTATGTTAAAAATTTTCCCTAGAAATTTTATGAAGCAGAATCAGTGCATACTACACCACATCACATACAGCTGATTTAAAGCCCAGCAGCAGCAGCAGCAGCAGCAGCAGGAGGATCAACAGTTATTAATTACCCAACCCACTTCAAACGCAGATACCCGGGGCCAGAGCTCCTAGTGTGCCTAAGCCCAAGGTTAGAGCGCGATTCTCAGCTCCAAGAACAAGTCCCGTGAAAAGGGGATGTCTGAAATAAAAGCCCGGAACTATTCTAGAAGGTTCTGAGATTTCCCAAGGATTTCCTAAAGAGCCGACGGAGTGTTACTAACAAATTGCTTCTGGATTTGAGCAGCAGCCGTTTCCCCAGTCTGCGGCCAAACGGCGTAGACCTTGGGTGGGCGTCCTAAAACTCGCGGCTAGGTCTCAGAAGCGTAGTGGGAAGTGAGGCCGTCCCTCCCAGCCCCACTCTTCCCCTCTCCGATCCCCTCCCTAGGCCTGCCCCCTCTGGCCCACCTTCCTTCCTTCCCCTTCCCTTCCCCCACCCCTCAAAGCTCCTGGGATCTGCGCTTTCCAGTCCTTCCGCTCCTGCGCCTCGCCCCAAGGCTTACTATCGTCATCGCGCTCCTCCCCTCCCACGCCAGCCCCGCCCCTCCCCTCACGAGCCCCGCCCTGTACGTTCACCTAGCCCCTCCTCTCCCGCTCCTCACCCCGCCCCTTCCTGTCGTCACCCGGCTCCTCCTCTCCCACGCCAGCCCCGCCCCTCCCTTTTCCTTTAGCTCTGTAACCTCGCCAGGTCCTTCCCCTCCAGCGCTTCCCAGGAGTTACCATAGCTACGGTGCACAGAGCAGCTAAGTCTCACTAGTTTATACCGGCTAGCCACAGTGAAGAGCCGGCACTATGAGTCACACAGTGACCATCGAGGAGCCCCAGGCCAAGCCGCAGGTGTCTCAAACCCGGTGGTGCGGAGGGAGATCGGGGGCCTGGGGCAACGTCTCTGCCAATCGAACGTATGATTTCCTGTACGGTAAGGGCGGCTCCAGACGTCCCTCCTGAGTTGTCGACTCCTGGGCCATATAGGCTTCGAGACGGTGGGACCTGGTCAGAAGCGCGGTCGACAAGACAAGCCTCAGGACAGATTCCCTTGCCCGCGGTTGTGTTTTTTTGGGTGGGAGCAGCTTCAAGCCCTCCAGGTGGCGGTGCTCTCTGAGGCGTCTTGGAAGCCACAGGTGTGCTCTGCTTCTCAGAGCACCCAGCGGGGCCACCTGACTCTTCTTTCCTACTAACTTGCGCTAAGCGATTTTCCTAAAACCAGTTCTTGGGATTTTGGTATCCAGTAAAGTGCAATGATTTGCAGGCTTGGAGATTCACTTAATACGCCTGCTTTCAAATTGCATAAAATGCCCAAATAGAATGACCTTCCCGCTTCCATTCTCTGGGCAACTCCAAATTTGGCATTCTAGTGAAGAAGGGCTAGTTTATCTCACCTTTGTTTTTAGGTTTCCCTTTTTCTTTAACCTTATTTTTATCCATCAAAATATCTTTTATAAACTAGGTCCGCTAGTTCCTTTAGGCCAGTAAAGCCCCAGTTTATTTTAAAGCCCTGGCTTTATGTTCATTTATGTTCTGTCTCTTCTACTAGACCGTAATTTCCCTGAGTTCTTTAAGTTCTTCCGTACATTTTTGTAGCCTTCTCAGCACCTATTCCAGTACTGGTACTTATGTGCCTAATAATTTATTGAGAATTATTTGTTGAGTGATTGAATTTAGTACTACAATAATTATAATCAGTAAAGCATGATTTTTTCCCCCAGTTTTGCCCTCTGTAGCCCCACCCTCTTCACCTGAATCTTGTATTCCTTTTAACCATGTGGTATCTCCTCTGGGATTCCCAGGGTCTCCTTTGGATGGGAATCTTTAAGGTAGCCATTTCCTGGCGTTGGGAATGTGTGATGATTGCTTACATCTGTACATTTGTTGGTGAATTAGTAGCCATGCTACTGTCCTGCTAATTAAAGTCTTTTAAATATGATATATTTTCCCCAGCTTCCAAAAATATTTTAAAATACTTTCTGAGTTTATCATGAGCTCTTTCTTCCTTTCTTTCCCCCCAGAATCTGCAATTTTTTATACTGTTCCCTAAAAGAAATCATTATGTCTTGAGTTTTGAAACACTTCCTCTCTCTCACCATTATTTGGTTGTGACAACTTCTATGTTAGAACTGTTTCCACAACACAGGCAAATTGGTTGACGGGCTCTTTCATGATTTTCATGGGAAAATTTCCCCCATAAAATTCACGGGCTTTTGATAACATTAAGCCTGGGGCTAGAAGGATTCGTGTTCAAATCTTAACTGCCAATCAATAAGTTGCTAATTTCTTTATTTTATTTTTTAATTAATTTCGTGGAGTATAGTTGATTTACCATATTGTGTTAGTTTTAGGGATACAGCAAAATGATTCAATTACATATATTTTTCAGATTATTTTCTATTATAAGGTTATTAAAAGATATTTAATATACAGTAAATCCTTGTTACTTATCTATTTTATGTAAAGCAGTTTATATCTGTTAATCTCATACTTCTAATTTATCCCTCCCCACTCCCTTTCCCCTTTGATGAGTATAAATTTGTTCTCTGTGAGTCTTCTGTTTTGTATATAGATTCATTTATATTATTTTTTAGATTCCACATATAAGTGACATCATATGATATTTGTCTTTCTCTGTCTGACTTACTTCACTAAGTAATATTCTCTGGGTCCATTCATGTTGCTGCAAATGGCAATATTTCATTCTTTTTAAAGGCTGAGTTAGATTCCATTGTGTGTATGTACGTGTATGTATAAATGCCACATTTTCTTAAGCCAGTCATCTGTTGATGGGCACTGGTTTCCTTCCATGTCTTGGGAATTGTAAATACTGCTTCTGTGAATGATGAGGTGCAGGTATCTTTTCAAATTAGAGTTTTCATTTTTCTGGATATATACCCAGGAGTGGGATTGCCAGATCATGTGCTAGCTCTATTTTTAGTTTTTAAAGGAGACTTCATACTGTTTTCCACGGTGGCTACACCAATTTACATTCCCACAGTGTAGGAGGGTTCCTTTTCTCTGCACCCTCTCCAGCATTTATTATATGTAGACTTTTTGGTGATGGCCATTTTGACCACAGTGAGGTGATACCTTACTGTGGTTCTGACTTGCATTTCTCTGATGGTTGGTGATGAGCATCTTTTCAGTGCCTGTTGGTCATTTATGTCTTCTTTGGAAAAATATCTATTTAGGTCTTCTGCTCATTTTTTGATTGAGTTGTTTGTTCAATATTGAGGGGTTTTTTTTTTTGGTATATAGATTCATTTGTATTATTCATTTGTATTTATGAGCTGTTTGTGTATTTTGGTTGTTAACCCCTTGTTGGTTGTTCCTTTGCAAATATATTCTTCCATTCTGTAGGTTGTCTTTTCATTTTGTTGATGTTTTCCTTTGCTGTGCAAAAGCTTTTCAGTTTGATTAGGTGCTACTTCTTTATTTTTGTTTTTATTTCTTTTGCCTTTGGAGACTGACCTAAGAAAATATTGCTACAATTTATGTCAGAGAATGTTTTGCCTGTGTTCTCTTCTAGGAGTTTTATAGTGTCATGTCGTATATTTAGGTCTTCAGAGCATTTTGAGTTTATTTTTGTGTATTACGTGAGGAAGTGTTCTAACTTCATTGATTTACATGTAGCTGTCCAACTTTCCCAACACTGCTTGTTAAAGAGAACGTCTTGTCTCTATATTCTTAGCTCCTTTGTTGTAAATTAATTGACTGTGAGTGCATGGATTTATTTCTGGGCTCTACTCTGTTCCATTGATCTATGTGTCTTTTCTTGTGCCAATATCACACTGTTTTGGTTACTGTAATATTATAGGATAGTTTGAAGTCTGGAATGGTTATGCCTCCAGTTTTGTTCTTTTTCTTCAGGACTGCTGGGGCTGGGGGTCAGGGTGTTGTGGCTGCAGGAACTGGGGTGGCTGCTCTGCCACCTGAGATCTGGGCTGCCTTTGTGGCAGTCTTCTCCCAGGACCTGTCTGCCGCAGATCTGGGGCTAGGCTGTGGTGTGGACTGGGCAGAGCCGGGGCATTCTTGTTGGGAACAAACCACTGTGTACTCGTGCCCAGGGCCTGTCTGGCTGAGGTTCAGTGCTCCACTGCTGCGTGTTCTTGTGGTGCTGCCCGCTGCCTGCGCTTACCATGTCTGCCCGTGTGCGCACTGATAATGGGCGCCACAGCTCGCCTTGGATCACACCACAGGCCCTCCGCATAACTAGACCGAGTCTCTGCCCAAATCTCACACCAGGCTGTGGTGTTAAGTGAATGGGGCCAGGGTGTCTGCCCCTTCAGACTGGGGAGTGCCACAGGGTGGCAGCCACCAGTGCAAGTCTCTCTCGGCCCTGATTGTTAGCAAGCATGCACTCCTTGTTGGTAGAGTCTAAGCTTTTCCAGTTCTTCTGTTTGTCTCAAAGGACTTCCCAGCAGGTAAGGGGGCTTGTCTCCTCCGTGCAGGATCCCAGGACAAGGGTGCCCAAATTGTGGCTCCACTCGCTGGCTCTCTGGGGCAAAGATCCACCTGTGTGGACCATCTCTTCCTTCCTGGTCCTTCCCAGGGGTGCAGGTCTCTACTCTACTCCCCCCATCCTACCCAGTTATGTGGAGTTCTTCCAGCTTTGGTTATATAGCAGTTCTTCTGCCGGTTTCCTGTTAGTTTTCCATGAGGATTGTTCCACATGTAGATGTATTTTTGATGTGTTTGTAGGGAGAGGTGAGCTTCACCTCCTCCTACTCCAGCATCTTGTCCCCCCAGTTGTTGACTTCTTGAAGCCTCGGTTTCCTTGCCTATAAAATGGAGGCCTAGGGCCTGCCTCATTGGGTTTTTGTGAGATTAAAAGGAATATTGCATATGAAGCACTTGATATTTGTCTAGGAGTGAGCAAGTGATAACCTGGTGCCTGCTACTACCTGGGCATCTCAGAGGCCTCTCTACTGTCTTTTGAGCACTGATTTTGAGCAGAGTTGTAGGATACATTACAGAATGTATAGTCATACATCATACAATATTGTGTGTCATTATCTTCTGTAGATAGCAAGAATGTTTCTGTAGATGTGTCCGTATACTCCTTATGGAAGTAAGAGGAGAATGGTTTATTACTTATTATTCAGACTTAGGGGAAATGTGGGTGAAACTAATTTCAGATGAACAGCACAATTGCAACCATTGACCCAGTGATATCTTTTAAATCACTTAAAACAAAATAATGTGGAAATTTCACTTTGCCCCATACTATTCCCAGTATATCAGAGATGTTGAAGCTATATTCTTCCTTCTGTTTAAACAAGTGTATTCATTCTGCCTTCAAAGTAAGTAGCCTATAATTTGAGGACATAAAATCTGGCCTCTTCATTCCTGATAAGCCCAGTTTCCATCGCTTCTCAACTTAACTCACAGAGGTAGATTTGGGTGATGCAGCTAAAGAAGTCTATATCTAAAGGCTCATGACTCCCCAGTGTGTATCCACAGTCTAGACTTCTCTCCCAATCTCTAGACTTGTATATCAGATTGCCTACTTTACATCCCACTAGGATATATAACAGACACCTCAAACATGCTTTTCTAATGTTATCCCCACAAGCCTGCTCCACCATAGGCCTTCCTATAACAGTTGATGCCAGCCCCATCCTCTAGTTGCTGAGTCAAAAAATCGTGGAGCCATCATTGCATCCTCTGTCTCTCTCACACCATGCCAGTCTGTTCACAAGTACTTTTTGCTCTGCCTTGAAGATATATGTAGAATCCTGCCACTTTATTACGTCTGTTGTTACCATCATAGTGCAAACCACCATCGTCTCCCCCAGATCACTGTCTGAACCTCCTCATAGGTCTCTATGTCTCTCCTGTTGCTTTCGTGCAGTCTTCTTACCTGGGCAGCCACAATGAGTATTTTAAAACATCAGTCAGATTTTGTCACTCCTTGCCTCAGAATCTTACAGAGGGTCCTCATTTCACTCAGATTAAAAGCCAAAGTCTCTTCAGTGGCCTGCAAAGTCCTATGTGATCTAGGCCCCTGGTAACTTCTCTGTGTTTCATCTACTCCTCTTCCCTCTCACACTGTTTCAGCTATACTGATCTCTTTGGTGTTCTTCAGCCATATCAGGCATGCTCCCGTCCTAGGGCCTTCACTCTGTTTCCTCTGCCTGTAATGCTCTTTCTCCAGGTGACATAGAGCTGACCCCTGGCTTTCAAGTCTCCTTAGCCGTCACCTCCTCAGTGAGGCCTGCCCTGACCACCCTCTGTAAAACTGCAACCCATTCTCCCTTACTCTGCTCTCCTCTTTGGTTTGTTAGTAGCACTTATTACCTCTAACATACTATATAATTTTCTCATTTGTTATGTTGTTGTTTATTCTCTCTCACCCATGAAGGCAGGAATCTACCTTTTTGCTGATGTGTTCCAAGCACCTAAAACACAATAGCCAGTCAAAAAAATTTTTTCCTGAATGAAGGAATAAACAGAGTCTGAGCCTCCTGTTGCTTTTCAAACTTGGTGGGACTATCAGATGTCTGCATCCAGTAAATCATTTGTGTTGGGTAACCGAGGAGTTACTAGGTTCTGGAAATTAACTCATCATCTGAATTCAAGAGAGACTTATTTCTAAATCACAATACCAATTTATTAATTTCTGTGGAGAAATATATGTTACTAGTCTAGACTAGTTGGTCAGGATATTTGTTTCTCAAGAGATGTGTACTTAAGAATAAGTCTCAAGTCATGTGTACTTGAGAAATCAAAGTCTGTATCAGACGGCCACTTGTGAATTTAATGTCACAGCGTTGGATTTTAAGAGGTGGTATAATCAATCATGAATATTCTTCGTCACTTTAAAGACAGATCTAACAAATACTACTTATAACAGCAGGACAGTCTTTTGTTGAACTTTGGAGAAATAACTTAGTCCCATCTTAAGGGATGAATTCTGAAGATCGCTGATCTTATGTCTTATTAGAGAGTGACATTTTCTTACTCTGTCTACCAGTTCTGGGTGATACACTGTTAAGAGTTTGTATCTTCCCTGTGAACTGAATGTGGGAGGTAGTACCCAAATTTATTGTCTGTTTCACTTGCAGATTGTTGTAGTGTATGTATACATGGTTTTTCTTCTTGGAGGATTTCCCAGGCTATCCAGACCCAGAAAGCAGTTTGTTCATAGGAGAGAAGAGAGCCTGTTTAGACGGTGGTGCCTTAAGAACATGTTTGGCCTCCTTTTGCATTTTGAGTCTATAAACTGACTTTGAAATACACAGAAGAGAAATGCGTCTCACAGACTCTCACTGGCGGCAGAGTAACAGGGCTATGAGCTGCTGCAGAATAAGGCAGTAGCTAAATTTTCTAATTTGTTTTCCAATTAAGAAATTACATTGCTTTATCATTATTCTTAGCCTAGGAGTAGATACGTTCTATTCCTTATGCTCCTTTGTTGTTTATTTCACAGATCCGTTGTATATTGTGTCAAGTGAGAAAGACCACAACCAGGCAAATATTCAGGCCACCCTGATTCAAAGCAAACTGGTAGGTCTAATTCATCGACTAAGGCAGCCAGGTGAACCTGAACTATCCAGTTTCGCTGACCATGCTGATTGGATTGGGTGATCACCAAATCTCCCCTGGATTTTATATTCCGCAGAAGTTGTTTTGCCATGATTAACAGGGGACCAGGTATCTTAATTCTTGTGGCCCAATGTGAGGATTAATTAACTAATAGTGAATAAAGGACTCATTATAACCTGAATTATTTCAATGAGAAAAGTAATACATGCTTGTGTTGAAGGAATTCAAGTAGTACAGAAGCATATACAGTGTAAATAAATGCTACCCTCAGCCTTTTTCACATAATCATCCATTGTCATCAGTTTCTTGAGTATCCTTTAGAGATATTCTATGCATATACCAACAGCCCTCTTTCTATGCCATATACACTGTTTTGTACCTTTTAAAAGTTACCAATAGTAAAGTACTTTAGAAAATCTTATGGTGTAATTTTGTCCCTTTTTTCCCCCTACATTCCTGCCCTAACATTAGAGAAGGGTTCCCAGGTTTAGAACCATGTTCAGTAGCCTGTTCCATTATCCAAGATATTCTGTATATTGGAGTAAGGCAGACCCTGTTCCATCATTCATCAGTCGGGAATGGAAGGGACATGAGGAGAGACACCGAGAAGCCCTCCGGCAACTTGCTGCGTAAGTGTCGGGTAGCTTCGGCTGCTACTCGTGTTTTTAATAAACGCATTTTCTTCCTAAAATTTTAACTTATTCATTCTGAGCTATTTTGTTTTTAACATTTATTTATTTTATATCGAAGTATAGTCGATTTACAATATTGTGTTAATTTCTGGTGTACAGCATAGTGATTTAGTTATACATATATATATGTTCCTTTTAATATTCTTTTTCATCTTAGGCCATTACAAAATGTTGAATATAGTTCCCTGTGCTATGCAGTAGGACCCTGCTGCTTATGTTTTATGTAGAGTTAGTAGCTGCAAATCCCGAGCTCCCAATTCATCCCTCCCCACCCCATTCTGCATTATTTTAAATTGTAAAATTGCTATATTATACCTAGGCCAGTTGAGCTCAAAATCTCTTTCTTAACCCCTTGGACCAAAACGAGCCTGATTCAGAAGCAATGGTTATAGGTTTATTGCTTAGTAGATGTTCTCAGAAGGTTGGGGTGAATATGCATATTAAGTGACAACTTGCCACCAAAGGTAGAGTGACTGAATTGTTGTTTCTTTGATCCATCTTAGGAATTGCATGTGTTCTTTTCTACTGGTACCCAAATAATATTTCTTGAAGACTTGTAGCTAAAGCACCTTCTGACATAAGTCTCTTGAATTCCTTATTCTTTTAATTATTTACAAGTTCATACCTAGAAAATCTCCTTTAAAAATGCTACCTTACAGCCTAGACATAAAAAGTTGTTTTTTAAAACTTTGTGATTCTCATGTGCTATTAACCAGAAGTGGGTATTTTTGTATGTGGGATTTCATAAATCTACTCATGTATTAGCTCGCAGTTCCTCTTGTTGGCTCCTGGTTTCCTGGCTCAGGGAAAGTAATTATTCTAGTCTGAGATGTAGGGCCCTCCAATGCATGTTATAGAAGACTTTGCTCTCAGTCTGAGATACCCTGTGTATCTCCTACTTTACAGACATAGAAATATGAAATAGAAATTATGTTTAGAAATGATATACTAGACTTGAATAATGTTTTCCTGCTTCATTTTAGAACTGACACTTCTTTTCAGATGCCTAAAAAAGTTTGTGAAGATCCTGATGTTACTGGAAAGAATCGCTATAAATATTTTGAAAGGTAGGAAATAATTACCGAGGAATATGAGCCCTAATATTATTAGAGACTTCTTTGTAATAATGATAGCAGCTATCATTTTTAAGTGCATACAGTGTGCCAGGCATCATTTTATAAGTGCTTTACGTATATAATAATCAATTTTCAGAACAGAAGTATGGAAGAGAATATATTATCCCCATTTTATCAGTAAGGAAACTGAGACCAAGAGAGGAGAAGTACATTGCTTAAGGTCACAAAAATTATCAAGTGGCAGAGCTGGGATTCCAACTAGGTCTGCCTGACCTTGGAGGTACTGCAAATAGGAATGTATGTTTGAGAACAAAATGAAGTCACGGAAGAAGTGAGATACAGCAGAGACACCATGACAGCCAGAGTGCAGGGGAAATTGTTAAAAGTGGCCAAATAGGTGACACTTGCTCTCTTTGTGTGAATGTTGCCAAACCAACATGGTCAAAAGATTCACTTTGTTTCATTGTGATTAATATTCATATGATAATCATAGACTCAGATCAGATTAAAATAAGATGAAGATTTCCCTATAGGTCTTACCTGTGTCAGCAAAATTGTCTTGATATCATAAATGTATTTGAGAAAGTAAGTTTGTAATCCACATTTTTTATGAGCAACCTCCTTGTGGAAGTTTTATGATGCTGATTTTTTCAGAGAAATGTTAAATTCTTGATGTACTATACTCAATTCCTAGACTTTTGTGGGGGAAGTTTGTTAAACTAAATCACTGGGAATTTCAGAATGGCTCAGGAAACTTGAGAAGTTGCTGGATGCTACCAACCAGCTGAAGCCCAAGTATTGGGCACTGTTTCTCAGAGTGTGGCTTGTTTCCCATCTGCAGAGAAAACCCTGGGATGTTTATTCAAAATGCAGATTCATTGGCTCTATCTTGTATCTGCTGAATCTTCTGGGCTAGACCTGGGAATTTGCATTCTAAATAAGAATCTTCCCGGTCCCCAATGATTTCGTGTATACCAAAGTTTGAGGATTACTGCCATACGAGATAGTCAAACTCACTGATTTCAAGGAACAAATATTAGCATTGGAAGAATGCTCAGAGTGCACACAATGCAAAAGTCCCATATGTTTGTGTTTTCCTTTCTCCTCTAGGCCTTTCCTTCCATTTTATCAACATACGCCATTCAATGTTGTTTATGCAGCAAACAGGTAAGTAACCATTATTTTAAAACTTTTTCCCCTAGTTTATTTTATTTATTATTTGCTTCCATATTTGCTTCCAGAAGATAGTTCTTTGAATCAGTATTTTTAAACTGTGGATCACAAACCATTGGAAGGTCTTCTGGTGGGTCATAAGCAGCACTTTAAAACACAAAAAAGAATCGAAAATAATCAAAAGTATCAGATATATTGAGGGTGAGTTGTTTTTTGCTTATAACTTTTGTTTTAGATAGATACATATATACATATGTGTATAATGGTATAGTATTAAAATATATTTCTTATTATGAGTTATGATAAAAATAAAACTTGAAAATGCTTTAAATGTCCTCTTCAGCTTCTCTGAAACACACACTTATTTGACAACAGTTCTTTTTATCAAGAAAACTAATCAGTGAAAATATTTTTTGAATACTGGAATTTTATAATTTAATAATCATCTGATCTACACAAGGCAATATGATATACAAAGATACATGAGACATGGTGTTTGTCCCACAGAGTGTGTGAACCAAGGTGAAAGGGAAGGAAAGGACAAAGACTAAATCTGGGATTATTGTGCAGTTCCCTGGTCTTTTTTTCTTAGGGCAAGATAGCAGGTTTGGTAAAGGTCCCATTGAAAATCTAATTTTTGCTCTACTCTTTTCTGTGTCAATATAACTTAATATTTCTATTAGCAAAAAAAAAAAAAACCCAAGGTATTCATGAAATGAACAGGAAACCTTTTTTTACTGTCTCAGACATCTGAATAGAAAGTTAGATAGGGCTTGGCTTTCAAACATGCATTTAAAGATATGGTTACTCCTAATGATACAACATCTTATGATAGGATATATGTTATCAAATGTCTGTAATCCTCACGATAAGTGCCAACTATTTTCCCAGTTTGCCCCTAAGTTTTCAAGACTGTGTATGGATACCTTTGGCTCTTATGTGGACGGAGAAAAGATCCTCTGTTGTCTCCCTTGACAGAGTAACTTTGTGTGTTTTCACTTTACTTGGAAACAACTGCAGGCTTGTTTTCTATGAAATGCTTTGTATGAACAAAGGAGAAGCTGTGAGACAGGTGGCTCCCTATAGATACTTTTGGTAATTCTTTAAAAGCAAGCTCACTGGATCACCTGTTTTGGAGGTTATAATTGTATTTGGTCTAAAAGTTGTCCAGTTAATTCTGGGGAGTTCTGAGGTCTACAGTGATGAACTCTGGGTCTCTCCACTTCTTACTAAATGGTTGTGACATAAGGGATAAAGATTTCCATTGAGAGGTAAACTATGACAGTTGACATTCTAGATAGTCTCTTTCTTTCTTAGAAATTTTTCTGAAAGAATCAGTATTCTCTGTGTGAAGTCAACTCCAGAATTCTGGCAGGGTTGAACTTTTGAGCAGGAAGGATAATTCCATCTTTGTTAGCAGGGATGGATTTGTCTGGGAAAAGTGGCCTTCTCCAGCCATACCCTTTCCATGGCTAGCTGTTAGAGCCTTTACTTTAGGCTCTATGTAAGCATCATGGCGAAGAGCTAAAAAGTTAGTATGTTTTAAATGTTCAATAGTGGTTTCCAGTTCCACTTGCAAGGAGCTTGCAAGTTGCCACTAACCGAAGATTATGAGAGAGACAGGCAAATATAGCAAGTAATAGCTACCCAGAACAGACAGTCATGAGTAGAAACTTCCCTGAGTACCATTCCCAGGTAGGAAAACTTGAACTATAATTGACAAATTGCTGGAGGTTCAGTGTGGAAAACTCTGAGAGTGAAAAACTCTAGGAGGACCCAGTCATGGGGGGCTCCCAGAATTTAGTGATTTACCTTTAAAAGTCCAACAGAGTTCTCACAGTAAATATTGGAGAAAAATCCCCACATGCTTCTGGCAGGAAGAGGGAAAAAGGAATCATTTTGAAATATGCCAGAGTACTCTGTTCTTCTTAACAAGGCCAGCCTATGATTAGGCCTTTCTTTTAGTGAGCCTTTGCCTCTGGACTGTGAACTTTGTGAGTGTTTCTCAGTTTTTTTTTCTTCCCCTTCAGATGGGACAGGATGGCTAAAGGGGACTGGAGTTGGATAATTCCTTATATATAAGTGAAATGAATGACAGCAGTGATAAAGGAGATAAAAGGGAACAATTAGGATTACTTTGTTGTTATAGCATACTTAAACTACTTGAGAAGTGATACAGTGTTATTTGTATTTTGCAAACTCTGGGGCAATCACTAAAAAAAGTTTTAAAAAAGGAGTATAACTGATGTGCTAATAAAGAAGAGAAAATGCAATCATATAAAATGTTCCGTTAAAATCACAAAAAGCAGAAAAGAGTGGAAGATAAAATAGGAACAAAGAACAAGTGTAACAAATAGAAAACAGTAACAAATATGGTAAATATTAACCCAACTATCAATAATCACTTTGACCATCAGTAATCTAAATGCACCTATTAAAAGACAGATATTGTCAGAGTGGATCAAAAAAAACAAGAACCAACTATAATGTTGTCAATAAGAAACCTACTTTAGATATAAAGACACACATACATTAAAAGTAAATGAATAGACTGGAACAGATTAGAGAGCTCAGAAATAAACCCAACCACTTGTGGTCAATTAGTTTTGACAAAGGAAGCAAGAATATACAGTGAAGAAAAGACAGTCTCTTTAGTAAGTAGTGCTAGGAAAACCAGGCAGCTACATGTAAAAGAATGAAATTACAACATTCTCCAACACCATCTACAAAAATAAACTCAAGGCAGGTGTATAGCTCAGTGGTAGAGCACATGCCTAGCATGCACGAGGTCCTGGGTTCAATTCCCAGTACCTCCATCAAAAAAAAGTAGAAGTAAATAAATATACCTAATTACCTTCCCCACCAAAGAAGACCAAAAAACAAACAAAATAAACTCAAAATAGATTAAGGATCTAAATGTAAAACCTGAAACCATAAAACTCCTAGAAGAAACTATAGGCAGAATGGCAGAACACTCTTTGACACAAACAATAGTGGTATTTTTTTTGGATCTGTCTCCTAGTAAAGCAAAGGAAATAAAAGCAAAAATAATGGGATCTAATTAAACTTAAAAGCTTTTGCACAGCAAGGGAAACAGCTGACAAAATGAAAAGACAGCTTACTGAATGGGAGAAAATATTTGCAAATGATATGGCCTTATTTAGATAAGGGGTTAATATCCAAAATGTATAAACAGCTCATACAACTCAACATCAAAAAAAAAAAAAAAAAAAACCCACAAAAAACCTCGATTAAAAATGTGCAGAAAACCTGAATAGACATTTCTCCAAAGAGGACATGCAGATGGCCAACAGGTACATGAAAAGATGCTCAACACTGCTAATCATCAGGAAAATGCAAGTCAAAACCACAGTGACTTATCACTTTATACCTGTCAGAATGGCTATCATCAAAAAGACCACAAATGACAAATGTTGGTGAGGATGTGGAGAAAAGGGAACCCTGTACCTGTTGACAGGAATGTAAATTGGTGCAGCCACTGTGGAAAGCAATGGAGGTTTCTCAAAAAAGTAAAAATAGCAATTCCACTCCTGGGTCTGAAAAAAAAACCAAAAACACAAATTCAAAAAAATATGTGTACCCCAATGTTCACAGCAGCATTATTTACAGTTGCCAAAGATGGAAGCAACCCAAATATCCATCAACAGTTAAATGGATTAAAAACATGGGAGATACACACACACACACACACACACACACGAATACTACTTAGCTATAAAAAAGAATGAAATTTTGCCATTTGCAACAACATGGATGGACTTGGCATTATACTAAATGAAGTTAGACAGAGGAAGACAAATACTGTGATTATCACATGTGAAACCTAAAAATCCAACAAACTAGTCAATATAACAGAAAAGAAACAGACTCACAGATATAAAGAACAAACTAATAGTTACCAGTGGGGAGCTGAGTGGGGGAAGGGCAATACATAGATAGGGGATTAAGAGGTACAAACTATTATGTAAAAAATAAGCTACAAGAATATATTGTATAACACAGGGAATATAGCCAATATTTTATAACTATAAATGGAGTATAACCTTTAAAAATTGTGAATTACTGTACTTTATACCTGTAACTTGTAATATTTTACATCACCTATACTTCAATAAAAAATAATAGAAAGAAACAAAAAAGCAAATGGATAGATAAAAATATAGCATGCTAACACTAATTAAAATAAGGCAGCAGTAGCTATAATAATTTCAGACAAAGTAGATTTCAAAGCAAAGAAGATTATTAGGGATAAAGAGAAGCATTTCATTGATGATAAAGAGGTCAGTTCTCCAAGAATACATAGCAATTCTTAATGTATATGTGCCTAATGACAGTGTCAAACTACATGTGGCATAAACGAATAGAATTACAAGGAGAAGCAGATGAATCCACTATCACAGTGGGAGACTTGAACACCCTCCTATTAGAAAAGGATACATTTAGCAGGCAGCTATCATGTAATAAAAAGACGCAGAGGAATCTTAAATGCGTATTACTAGGAGAAAGAAGCCAGTCTGAAAAGGCTACATACTGTATGATTCCAACTATATGACATTGTGGAAAAGGCAAAACTATGGAAATTATAAAAGACCATTGGTTGTCTGGGGTTGAGGGGATTGGGGAAGAATGAATAGGAGCACTTTACTCTTCCCTAAAACCAGCTGAAATGAAGAGAAAAAGAACATGTTAGTTGGGAAGGACACTGTACTCTGAAGTTACCTAGAACCTCTGTTAAAGTAGCATTCCTCCTTTGCATCCGTCTCCTCAGACCCAGCTGGAAGGATCCCAAATCAGCAGAAAGTTTAGTCAGAAGGATTCCTCAGGCTTTGCCGGAATCTTAGCACATTTGATCAGATGGGTCAAATGTGAAATTATGTAATTTCGAAAACAATAATTTGTTCTCTTGATTCAAGCTAATGGTGTTATAATGATAATCATATGATTGGGGATGATATAAAGCTGATTTGAAGTTATTTCTTCAACTAGAATTTTTATAGTAGAATAATTTTGGCTGAAAACAGAAACTGAAAATACCAATATTGTCTCCATATCTTAGAAATTAATAGCAATGGCTGAGAAAATGATTTCAATACCTGTTAGAATTCAGCATTAGAAACAATTTAAAGTACTGTTCTGCCACAAATAGACACTTCTTTTTAATTGGCTTGAAATTCATTTTTCTTTGAGCTAAGCTGTACATACTGTACTCATATATAAGCACCTCTCTTTGCCTTTGACTGTTCTGCATGATGGAAGTCTCTCTTTTTTGTCATTATATTTAGTTATTGTTTTTTTTAATTCTTGGGTTTTTTAATTTTATTTTTTATTGAAGTGTAGTTGATTTACAATGTTCATTTCAGGTGTACGGCAAAGTGATTCAGTTATACATATACATATATATATGTATATTTTCATATTCTTTTCCCTTATAGCTCATTACAAGACATTGAATATACTTCCATGTGCTATACAGTAGGTCCTTGTAGTTATTTTTTTGTTTAACCAATTCTTCTACCAACTAGAAAAAAATGATTTATTTTAAATGGAAGTGGCCGTATTTTTTTTTCTTATTTTAAAAATAGTACATGTCCAGGTTAAAAAAAAGTTAGAAAATTCAGAAAACTATAAGCATGAAAAAAATTCTCTCTTTAATCCTAGTATCCAGAAATAATTGCTGTTATTGTATATCTATCCAGGCATTTTTCTATGCGTAATAGCACAGTTTTAAAAAACATAAAAATGTTCTCCTATTATACCTATTGCTTTATAGTGTTCTTTTTTCTACTTTATATTGGATCATAGACATTTTTGGTTGTTCCTGCATATAGATTACCTTGTTACTTTTAATAGCTGGATAAATTCATTATGGATGTGCCATTTTTTAAAAGCAATTCTACTGATGATAATTATTTAAATTTGTAACTTTTTTTTTTTTAAGAGCCACATGAGTAGATTGGGAAAGATTTCCATGAATTCTTGTTGAGTCAAAAAAGCAAGATTCAAAAATGTATTTATAATATGAGTTCATGTTAGTCAAACAATAAAATAACACTGTATTTGTGTATATTAGTGTCAATGTAGGAAATAGGTGTGGAAAAAAATATGGAAGAAGTACTTCAGGGCTATGTCTTAGATCTTGGATATATGGAGAAAGGACTGCTGTGTGTGGAGGGGTAAGGAAAAAAAGGGATTGAGGGAAGGAAACTCAAAACAAAACGCTGCACTAAAATATTAAAGCTTATATGCCATCATATTATTGTTTTAGAAGTTATGTATAAGGGTAGGCATGTAAGTGAATTTTTAAGTGAATTAAAATTTTTTTCTGCCCTTGAAAATAGACAGAATGAGAAAAACAAAAGTGAAAACAGTGGGTCCAAGGTTGATGCCTGATGACCTCATGTTATAACCATTTTTTAAAAAAAATTGGCCATTAAAAAATGTTCGTAGCATTTTATTGTTATAAATGAGACTTTATAAACATGTTGCATATATCTTTGCATACTTGTTGAAGTATTTCCTACAATAAATTCCTAAAATTACAATTGCTGGGGCAAAAGGGTATTTTAAGGGTTTGATATGTATTGATAAGTTGCCTGTTAGGTTGTACCTGTTTGTATTTCCATCAACAGTTTATGAGAAGGCCTGTTTCTTCATAACCTCATCAATGCTAGGCATTTTCAACCTTTAAGTCTCTGCTTATGTGATGTAATAAAATGGCATCTTGCTGTTTGGTTTACTTTTCTTCGATTACTAGTTATATTCATTATCTTTTCATATGATTGTTACTCTTTTTGTTTTTTTAAAGTATCTTTTACCCATTTCTCTGTGGCTTTTTAACTGTCTTACCGATTTACAAGGGCATTTTACATACAAACGCTGTTTAACTATTTATCACATATGTTGCAAAGCCTATTTCCAAGTGTGCCATTCACATTTAAAATTTGTTTATGATATTTTGAGGTATGAAAGTGTCAACTTAACCTTAATTCTATTGATTATTTCCTTTTATAGTTTGTCTTCTGAGCCGTGTTTAAAAAGACTTACTCAAAGATGATATGAGTATTTACTTATGCTTCCTATTAGCATTTTTATAGTCTCATTTTTACATTAAATACTTTAAAATATCTGGAATTAATTTTTGTACAAAGGATGAGGTAATTTTCCACATGGTTAAACAAATGATTCCTAGCATTAATTATGGAATCATTTATTTAGGATGAGGCTTGCATTTTTTTTTTTTAAATCAGAAAGCATTTCTTCTCTCTTCTCTGCTCCTACATTTCTAGAGGCACATAGCTAAAATTGGGTGGGTAACTAAAAGCAGAGAAGAAAGAAACCAGGAAAGTGTTAACTCTGAACAGGTTCAGAAGTAACTGTATGATATCCTAGAACTTACCTTTCATAGCTCTATATTGCAACCCTGTCCAGTGATACACAAATAGGAACTTTTGTGAGTAGATCTAGGTTTTTATACCCCTTCAGTTTCTTGTCAGATGTGAGAATAACAAGGAAATTCTCTCAAGATTACTGGACATAATCCTGGTTACAAGGATTCATAACTTTGTGCTTGTCAATATTTAAAGGGGGAATGGACTTAGTGCAGCTTAAGGATTTATTTCTACTTGATTATATCACATTCTAAGTGGTTATATCTGGTTTTAACTTTTTAAATAATTTTCCTTTTTTAGGGCAGAGCCATATACTTTTCCACCTCCTTCTGCTAAATACCTACCTGTTCCTTCGAAGTATACTGTGGGCACTCAGACTGATTATCGGGATGCTGAAGTTCAAACAGACCCGTATTCTCCAGAATATGTAGTATGTCAAGATACCATCCCTGAGCTCTTGACCCTGGCTACTCTTACTTGGGGTGAGTTGGTAATTCTTTTGAGGTTTTGCTGTTGACAGTCCTGAGAACCACAAGTGCTCCTGAGGTCTTGGGTGTGATGCACACAGAGGCAACTGTGGTTTACAGTATTGCTATTTAAAATGTCTTGCTCAGTAGAGCTGCTTCATAGACTCATACTATTTCTGATAGATTTGTTCAAAGAGAAATATACCCTTTTCACTGTACAGAGGCTTGTACTTTTCCCCTGAAGCTGAAGTTATATTTTGGCTTAATTTTATGGTTACTTACTGACAACTCACCTCCTTCCACTCACTTTTTCTTCCAGGTGAATCAGCTTCTTTTCACTGAGCAATTCATACTCCTTCTTTACATGTAAACTTTTTTTGAGTGTATAATACTGAATGTATATTCCAATATATGTAATAATAGGATCTTACTTTGCTAAAATATCTTGTAATTTATCAAGGCTCTCTTACATACCTTATTGAATGATTTGGATGATTTCTTTTGATATCATCTCTGAATGCTAATATCTTCCAGGCTCAGAAATTCACTTTTTTTTTTTTTTTAATTGAAGTACAGTCAGTTACAATGTGTCAGTTTCTGGTGTACAGCACAATGTCCCAGTCATGCATCTACATATATATATTTGTAGAAGTTTACTCTGGTCTAGGCCCTTATTATGTGGAAACTATACAGCTCACTAAGAGGAGGGGCCTTTAGAAATTACTGGGCATTAGCATACTGAACTCATTTGATTGTAGCTGGGAAACTGAGGACCAGAGAGGCTGACCCCTTTAAGGCCATGGAGATAAGGTGGTACCCTGTAATGATTTTTATTAAAAGGAGATTACTTTTGTTTCCCTGTTGTAATGGATTGCTGTGATCAAGTCTGCATCACAGTCAAAGAGGATGTTCATATCTGAGTTCTAGCTTGGATTCTTGTTTCTTGGCTCACTTTATGAATCCAGATTAAACATTCTTGGCACCTGCACTTTAAAGCAGAGGCTCTACGTGCAGGCCTAGATGACAGATTAAAAACATGTTGAAATCTTTCCCTCTGCTCTGAACACATTAAAAAATAGATTATAAAAATAAAGGGGAAGGGTATAGCTCAGTGGTAGGGTGCGTGCTTAGCATGCACAAGGTCCTGGGTTCAATCGCCAGTACCTCCATTAAAAATAAATAAATAAACAAACAAACAAACAAACCTAATTACCCCTCAAAAAAATAATAAATAAATAAATAAAGATAAAAACTAATACAAAGACATTTAAAAGAACTTAAAAAAATTAATAGCCACCCTTAACAAGGAAGGAGACTTCCATAATCTACAAGTGAAGCCTTCTCCCTAAAAGAAAGAAATAGCTGGGAACCTGTGGTGCTGAGCAGGGACTCTGAACGGTGGGGGGCAGACCTGTGTTACCTGTGTTGACTGAAGCGGGCAGAAATTCTCCTAGTCTAAGCCAAGTCCTCCTGCCTGGCGCCTTGGGCTCTACCTCTTGGTGTGATAAAGGCTTAGCGTTGAGCTGCAGGAGGAACGGAGCCAGGCCCTCTAAAACAAGAGATGTAGGTACAGGCTCAGAAATGCTTCACCAGACAAAGGCCCAGTCTGGAGCCTGGCCCCTGGCAGCCCTGGGGTTGAAGTATTAATAAAAACCTCCATGAGTCAGGCCTACTTCCTTGTTGGTGAGGCCCTGGGTAGAGGTTCAAATGGAGGCCCACATACTATACATATAGATATTTTAAAAAATTATAAATCAAGCTAATATCTCTTTGGTAAAATATGTCCTATATTTTTCACAAATAAATCTTTATAAAAAAATTGAAAGGACAAGTTTACATTTAAAATTCTTAGACTCCTTGGGATTGCGTACTGGAACGTGGCAGCAATGGAAGAGGCTGCCCGTGGCCTGCCTTTCAGTCTGGCTCTGTTCCACATCACGAGGGGCCTGTCATGCTTGCATGTGATTGCTCTTCCATTTTCTGTGTACACATCCCTGCAAACAGCTACCACTTGGCCACCCCTGGGGCTTAAGTATGAACAAATAGCAACATATAACCTTCCCTCAAGAGTCTGAATCCTGGGAAAAAGCCCATGTAGACTTTGGATGTGGGCTTGGGACCATTTGTGCAAGGAATTCCAGGGTGTCTAAGGGCACGAGTAGCTCTAGGGAGGCATAGTCCCTTGGACTCCTCAACCTATAATGATGTGCAGAGCTCTAAAGAATGAGACCAGGAGCTGTCCCTCTTGCCAGGTCAAAGAATGCTACTGCCCAGGATGCTCAGGAGAGAAATCTGAGGATGATCTCAGCCCAGGAATCACAAAGCATCCAAGGAATGCAGACAGCAGGAATGAGCCATGGAACATAAAGAAAATGGAAGAATAAATTCCTGAGCAAACAGAGCAATTTGAAAAGGGTATAGAAAGTACTTTTTATATCCTTAAAGAGGTAAAGGAAGAAATAAGCAACAATAAAACTATGATAAAGAACCAACTGGAATCATTGGGAAGGAGAATGTGGCAAGCTTATCTATAAAGTTTGAAATAAAATGAGCTCAGTAGTAAACTAGACAGAGCTGAAGAGCAAATTAGTGAGTAGAAAGATAAAATGAACAAATATTCCAGAATGCAACATACTGAGGTGCAGAGTAAGATAAACGTAAGTAAGATAGAAGTAAAGGGTTTATATTTGGGCTTTCTATTCTGTTCCCTTGACCCATGTGTCTGGTTTTGTGCCAATACTATGCTGTTGTGATTACTATAGCTCTGTAGTATTAAGTCCAGGAGGGTTATTCCTCCAGCTTTGTTCTTTTTCTTCAGTATTGCTTTGCAATTCTGGGTCTTCTATGATTCCATATACATTTTAGGATTATTTGTTCTACTCCTGTGAAAAATGTCCAGGGTAATTTGATAGGGATCACATTAAATCTGTAGATTGCCTTGGGCAGTATGGCCATAACGATATTGATTCTTCCAATCCAAGAGCATGGGATATCTTTCCATTTCTTTAAGTCATCTTTAATTTCCTTAATCAGTGTTTTGTAGTCCTCTGCATATAAGTCTTTCACCTCCTTGGTCAGATTTATTCCTAAGTATCTTATTTTTTTGGATGTGATTTTGAAAGGGATTGTTTCTTTATTTTCTTTTCTCATATTTCATTGTTAGTGTAAAGAAAAATGCAGCTGATTTCTGTATGTTAATCTTGTATCCTGCTACCTTGCTGAGTTCTTTTATCAGCTCTGGTAGTTTTTGTGTGGAGCTTTTAGGGTACTTACCATATGATCGAGCAATCCCACTCCTGGGCATATATCCAGAGGGAACTCTAATCAAAAAGATACATGCACCCCAAAGTTCATAGCAGCACTATGTACAATAGCCAAGACATACAAACAACCTAAATGTCCATTGACAGAGGACTGCATAAAGAAGCTGTGGTATATTTATATAATTGAATACTACTCAGTCATAAAAAAGAATAAAATAATGGCATTTGCAGCAACATAGGTGGATCTGGAGATCTTCATTCTAAGTGAAGTAAGCCAGAAAGAGAAAGAAGAATACCATATGATATATCACTCATATGTGGTATCTAAAAAAAAAAAAAAAAAAGAAGACATTAATGAACTTAACTACAAAACAGAAACAGACTCACAGACATAGTGAACAAACTTATGGTTACTAGGTGGGGGAAGGGGTGGGACAGGATAAATTGGGAGCTCGAGACTTGCAAATATTAACTACTATATGTAAAATAAATTAAAAAGCACAAATTTCTTCTGTATAGCACAGGATATATTCAATATCTTGTTGTAACCTAGAATGAAAAAAATATGAAAATGAATATATGTGTGTATTTGTATGACTGAAATGTTATTCTGTACACCAGAAATCGACACATTGTAACTGACTATATTTCAATTTAAATAATAATAATAATAATGAGAAGGGGAAGGGGAAGGGGAAGGGGAAGGAGAAAGGGAAAGGGAAAGGGAAAGGGAAAGGGAAAGGGAAAGAGAAAGAGAGTAAAGGGAAGCACCACGGGGAATAGGAGCAGAAGATCCAGAAATTCAGAGTAGAGAGAATGGTGGAGAAGCAATGCAAGAAAAAATAATGGCTGAGAATTTCCCAGAACTGAAGAAAGGCATGAGCCCACAGGTTGAAAAATTCCATTGAGCAGTAGACAGGATATGTTTTTTTAACTTCACATCTCATAATAAAAGAAAAGAAAAAATTGCAAAAGTGTTTGGAGAGAAAAATCAGATTATCCACAAAGGAACAAAAACCAGATTGACATTTTATAGTACTATCTTTAAAGTGCTGTGGGAAAGTATTTCCGAACTTAGAATTTTTATACCAGCCAAACTGTTATTCAGGAGTGAAGGCAAAATAAAGACACTTTCATAGGATATCACGTTTCATAGGTCTAGCTCATAGAATATTGCAAAGATTAATTGCATTCATTTAGTAATGTGCTTAGACCAGTGCTTAGCATGCAAATCACCATTATATAGATGTTACCTATTAATCTGATTAAAAGAAGGATAAAAGGACATACTTCAACAAGAAGAAAAACAAACCCAAAAGGAAGAAGCAAGGTTTAAGAACATGATGAGCAAAAAAGAGAAAAATATGCAATTAAAAATTTTAAGTGTTGAGTTTTTTTAATGATTTTTTTTTTTTTAAACAAGAAGCAAGTATTAAAACTCTCGATCAGGATTGGCAAACTATGGTCCACAGGCCAAGTTGGCAGTATTGCCTTTTAAAATATGGCCTGCAAGCTAAGGATGATGTTTACATTTAAAAATGGATGGAAAATACCCTACTATTTTGCGACATGTGAAAATTGTATGAAATGAAAATTTCAGTGACCCTAAACAGGTTTTCATAGAACACAGCCAACCCGTTTGTTCTGTATCGGCCTTCAATAGATGCAGCAAAAGTACTGTTTGACAACACTCAACCCTCGTTCGTATTATGAACTCTAAATAAGCTGAGATCAGAAGGAAATTTTAGTAACTTAATAAAGGTTATCTTCAATAAACATAAAACTAAAGGTGAAACTCGAGAAGCTTTGTCCTTAAAGTAAAAAAACAAGATAGTGATTGCTTCATCACCACTATTATTTAGCAATGCAGAGAAGATTCTAGCCCAGAGCTTATTAAACTAGGCTATGACCCATTGCCCCCAGGGACATTTGGAAACTTGGGTGGCATTTTTGTGCATAATAATGATTAGGCACATGAGGTGAGTTTGGGGGAGGTAGGCTGGCATGGATACTAAACATCCTGCCCTCCATGGGGCAGTCTCATACAACAAAAAATTGTTTGCCCAATATGGCTGTAATAGCATCGTGGCTGAGAAATGTTGAGTCGATGCAGTGAGATAAGAGAAGAAAAACAAGGTATGAGGATTAGAAAGAAGCAAAACAATCTTTATTTGCAGACAATGTGCTCATTTAGAAAATCAAATAAAATAAATTATCAGAACTAAGAACCTGAGTTCAACAAGGTAACTTATTATGAAATTGGCATACAAATATTGGTAATTTTCCTGTGTATGGGTGATGTGTAATTAGAAATATTTTTGAAAAAATCATATTCTCAATAGCAACAAATAGCAAAGTACCTAGGGACCCCTTAGTAAAAACATGTGCAAGGCATTTATGGAGAAAAGTATAAATTGTTCCTCAAGCATATAAAGATTTGACAAAAAGAGAGGCACACCGTGTTTATAAATGGGAAGATGTATGCTTCAAGAGGTATTATTTCTCTCACAAGCATTTTATACTTTCAAGTCCTTGTAATCCAAATCCCTACTCCTAGTATAACCATGCTTGTGTAAATTAGCAGCTTTTCTTCTCTCAGAAAGTATATAAAAGCACCAAGAACAATTCCCACAAATTCCATTCTCAGTGAAACTAATATATATATAAAATCTATGAACCACTAAATACTTGTAAGGACTACAGAAATCAGCTAAGGTCAGGCAGCATGGACTGTGGGAGAGGGTCAGGGGACTCTCAGAAGGCTTGAGCAAAAATATGCTTCCTGGGGGCAAATTTGGCAATATTCAGAAACATAAATGATTGTATTTTATGATCTTAGCTGCTAGGCTCTAGTTACTTCTTAAGGGTCCTAGAGAAACTCACATATGAGCATAATGAGACAGGTACTAGGAGGTTTGTTGCAGCATTATTGTGTGTAATCCAAAAAATAAGAAGCAATCTAAATGCCACATATGCAAATGTTAAATAAAAACAATACTATATTTTGTTTATAGTTCCTTTTTCCTAGCTTTATTAAGATACAATTGACATATAACATAAGTTTAAGATGTTCATGATGATTTGATACAGGATTTTCGATATTCAATTTTCATATTCTTTTTCACCAAAAGTTACTACAAGATAGTGAATATAGTTCCCTGTGCTATACAGTATAAACTTGCTGATCTATTTTATATATATTATTTAGTATCTGCAAATCTCAAACTCCCAATTTATCCCTTCCCATCCCCTTCCCTACCTGGTAACCATAAGCTTGTTTTCTGTCTCTGTGAGTCCTTTCACCCATTTTTAAATCACATTGTTTTCTGCTGTTGAGCTGTATATGTTCCTAATATATTTAGGATATTAACCCCTTATTAGATACATGGTTTGCAAATATTCTCTCTTATTTCATAGGTTGCCTTTTCATTTTGCTGTGCAGAAGCTTTTTAGTTTGATATAGACCAATTTGTTTATTTTTGCTTTTGTTGCTCGTGCTCTTGGTGTCAGAGCCAAAATACCATCGCCAAGACCAATATCAAGGAGCTTTTCCCTTAAGTTTTCTTCTAAGAGTTTTACATTAAAGTCATTCATCCATCTTCAGTTAATCTTTGTGAGAAATGTATGACAGGGATCCAGTGTCATTCTTCTACATGTGAATACTCAGCTTTCCCAGCACCACTTATTGAAGAGACTGTCTTTTCCCTATTCAGTATTCTTGGCTCCCTTGTCAAATATTAGGTGACTGTATATGTGTGGGTTTATTTCTGGGCTCTTTATTCTATTCCATTGGTCTACGTGTCTGTCCTCATGCCAGTACTATACTGTTTTGATTACTACAGCTTTGTAAAGTTCGAAATCAAGAAGTATGATTCTTCCAGCTTTGTTCTTTCTTAACAGTGCTTTGGCTACTTAGGGTCTTTTATAGTTCCATATGAATTTTAGGATTGTTTTTTCTCTTTCTGTGAAAAATGCCACTGGAATCTTGATAGGGATGAGTCTATGTAGGGCTTTGGGTAGTAGGAGCATTTTAATAATATTATTAGTTTTTCTAGTCCATGAACATGGAATATTTTTCATTTACATAAGTTTTCTTCAATTTTTTTCATCTATGTTTTATATTTTTTAGTGTACAGATTTTTCACCTCTTTGCTTAAATTTATTCCTAAGTATTTTATTGTTTTTCCACAGTATTGTAAATGGAATAGTTTTCTTTATTTCTTTTTTTAGATAGTTCATTGTGTATGTATACAAACACAACAAATTTTTGTATATTGATTTTGTATCTTGCAACCTTACTGAATTTATTAGTTCAACAGTTTTTTGATAGAGTCTTATTAGAGTTTTCTATGTATAAGATCATGTCATCTGCAAACGGAGGTGATTTTACTTCTGTTCTGATTTGGATGCCTTTTTATTTCTTTTTCTTGCCTGATTTCTCTGGCGAGGACTTCCAGCACTGTACTAAATAGGAGTGGTGAGAATGGACATCTTGTCTTATTCCTTATCTTAGAGTAAAAGCTTTCAACCTTTCACTGTTGAGTATGATGTTAGCCTTGGGCTTGTCTGTATAGTTCATTTTTGTTTCATATGTGCGTTTATTATAGAAGTATAGTGTAGTACATAAGACCACGAGGGTCAGGTTGCCCTGTTCAAGTCCTGAGTTTCAACACTTAGTAGCTGTGACCTTCTGCAAGTTATTTTGATTTTTTTTTTAGTATTTCAAAATATGAATTTGTCCAATATAGGACATTCCATGGTGTGATTATTTAATAATCACACAATATCTTCAAATATGTTCTAGCCTCTTACATGCAACTAAAATGTCTTTTGGCTGAATTACTAACACGAGACAGTGCAGGGCACAGACAACAAGCTATGAGGCACATCTCATATTTCCTAATATTTCATAGTATCATAACCCTTTAATTTAAAGAGGACAGGAACTGAAAGGGAGTAGACTAAATACTGGTAGGTACTTGAATTTGTCCATGTGTTTCTAAAGTGTCTTGCTGCATCCTCCAGGTCGCGGTCTCCCAGCAGGACAGGCTGAGGTGGAGATGATAGAGCGCGCACGGGAGAAGCGCGCTTGGGAAGCTACCCTCCCCTCTCTGAGTGACACGACCCAGTTTGAGAAGAGGAGGAGGATGATGAATGCGATGGAGATGAAGGAGTGGGCCTTCAGAGAGCAGGAGATTGAAAAGTAGGTTCTCAGTCACCCAGACAACTGCTCCTGCACTGGCAGGAGTAATGTTAATACTTTTTATTTGTAGAGCATTTTCCCAAAATGTATGGATTTAAAAGCAATCCTTAATCTGTAGAATTAGGAAGCTTTCAGGAGCAATTGCTCTATAATTTTCTCTCCAATAATGTAAAAATGTAAAATGCCTTCTTTGTGTGTGCAGTTCGCTGTGGACCCCAGATTGAACAGTTCCTCCAGGCGTCTCTGATTCTTCCCTTCCCTTTTCTCTTTAGTGTCTTATCTAGACTGTCACAGAATCCCACTGATTTCTGCAAAATGTCTCTCAAGCAGTCCCTTTCTGTTCCTTCCCAGGGCCGGGGTCCCTAGATGCTGGCCCTCCTCCCATCCATCAAACAACCGCCTAGCTGACCCTGTCTCTCTTCCCTCTGGTGCTGAATTCACAGTCAGGACACATTGGATTCTAGCTAATGGGCATTTTCTATTTAAAAGACCAATTGTAGAATTCTTTAATTAAGAGATGAGCTCACACTACATAAATAACAATGTGCTGAGGTATTTCTGGTTGAATTTTCAGTCATTTTAACTGACATATTTTCAATAATGAGGTTGTCTCTGGAATACAGAGAAATGATGAGAACTGAAAAATTATAGCTCCCAAGCAAGAAGGAAAGGAAGGGTTGTTGAGGGTGTCCTTTGTTCTGGGCTGCGCTGAGGCACTTCGCTGCTCGTAGCAGTGCTACTAAGCCCCGGACAGTGTGCTGACACACAAGAAAGTGGGGGACTCCGTGTGGTTCTGAATCCAAAATATGTGTATCTTTTGGCAACACCTTCTGATTAATCATGAATGCAGACTGATGTTTGGTAAAAGCTTACAATTTAATAGAAAATAGTGTTTGGGGCAAAGTAGGGGTCAGATACCCAATCCTGTCTGCAGAAATTTGAGTTTATTGCTGCACTTTGAAGAGGTATATTCTTGTCAGGAGGACATTAAAAATGTAACTGGCCAGAGTGAAGACATCACCTGAGAAAGTGGGTACTTTGGTTAAACTGAGGTTAATTTTAATAAACAGCTTGAGTCCCTCCTACGTGCCAGGCTCTGTGTTATGAGTTGGGGAAACAGGAATGAACAGGAAGACAGAGTTCCTTGTGATCCATTGGAACAGGGAGTGAGGAGTGGGAGGGGGAGCAGGTGGGCGAGGATGGAGCAAAAGACCTTCAGACCAACAGCTCTCAGGCAGGGTCTTCAGATGATTCTCTCTATACAAAGTGCTAGGAGAACCCAGGCAGGACAAGAGTTCATTCTATTTGAGGTGGTTGAGGGTTTGGAAAAGCTACTAGAAGAGCTGGGTATTGAAGGGTGAGTAGAAAGCCATTACGTAGATGATCAGCCAGTGATGGTGACGATAATGATGGTATGCATAGGGCATGCAATACTTAACAGGGTGCTTATTTCGTGCTAGAGCCAAGTTCCAAGCCAGTCGTTCTCAGAGTGTAGTCCACAGGCCAGCAGCATCAGCAATGCCTGGGAACTCATTAGAAATGCACATTCTCAGGCCCCATCCCAGACCTCCTGAATCAGGGGGGTGGCCGCAGCAGTTCGTGTTATAGCAAGTCCTCCAGTTTTTCTGACTAATGCTCAAGTTTGAGAGCTACTGTTCTAGTACATTGTATATGTACATTAACTCATTTAATATTCACAACAACCTTAGGAGATGGGTACTATTACTATGTCCATTTGATGAATGAAGAAATTGACGTAAGTGATGAAGTTGAGAATTGAACCTAGAATTTCCAGCTCTAGCAAGAAAGGTGACTGATGGGTGTGCTTATTTTTGTACATTTGAACATCTCCATATTCACCTGTTGCTGCTTCCCCACCCTCTCATGTGTATTCACTGTGAGAAGCTCCACTGGTATGACGTGTTTGCTCTGTCCTTTTGAGTTGATCATTCAGCTCCATCTGCTGAGGCCATACTTCTTGCTTGTCTGTGTGGCTAATCTCAATCCATGTTTATCCTCAAGTACTGGGTTAATGGCTGCTCTAAGGAAGCTTTCCCCACCATCCTTCTCCTTCCCTTTGATCACCTGGAAATAGTGCTAGAAGAAGGGCTCTGCTGTGTCTTCTCCCACACAAGTCTTTTCATTCTTCTGGCCTGGTATCTGTCTCCTTGTGTTGTAAATATTGCTTTAAATGCCTGCTTCACTAGACCAGCGCTTCTTGAGAAAATGTGTTTTATCTTGTCCATCATTGTTTGTTCCCTGCCTGGCATATGTATGAATAATGTATTAATAAACACTTGACAAATGAGTGACAATGAATTATTGTATGGATTTTAAAGTAGGAGTAAAATGTTCAAATCTCTATTTTAGGGAGGAAAATCTTGACATCTCTGTGGGGAAAAGATTGCAAAGAGAAGAGACTAGACTAGCAACTAGAGTCCAAGTCAGGAGAGAGATGACAAAAACATGAGCTCAGGAAGTGATGCAAGAAGTGTTTTAGAGGAGGAATCATTAGAGGAGGAAAGAAGATGTAAGAGAAGGGTTAGATTTCTAGGGGAACAAAATGGGTGTTTTTGTTTTTTTTTTTTTTTGAGGTTGTCAGGGGTTAGTTGGAGATTCCAGTAGACAAATTCTGGTTCAGAAATATCTGGGCTGGAGGTACATGTTTGGAAGGAAGATGTGCATGGTTGTATACACATGAACAAGGTGGTCCTGGGAGAACAAGGCGAAGTGAGGGGAAGGGAAACGGAGACTGAGCATCCATGTGTCAGACGCTGCTGTTTTCACATTCACCACTTGAGGGCGCGTGCCACCACCTCATTTTCTCTCACGCCTTCCTTTGCTTAACCTTCCAGCAATACCAGCCAACCTGGAACTGTGCACACACATTTTGCTGTTCATTTAGGACCATCTGCCCGGAGAGTTCTTTCTCACCCCGTCTCCCTGGCATCTCTTCTTCGTGCTCCAGAGCCACATTTGAACATATTCCTATGATATGGATACTCCACACTGAGTTGCCACCCCCAGATCTCCAATTCATCTGTCACACTTAGGCCAGAGTGGCTTTTAAGATACACGAATATATCAGCCCCAAAGGAAGGTCCTGTTTGTGGCAGGTGTTTCCTTTCTAGCAGAATGCCCTGTTTGAGAGGCCGTATACTTCTGTATGTTTTGTCATTTCCTTGAAGGCTGCAGGAGATTCGCCTGGAAGTTCTAAAAGAGCTGTTGAAGAAGCGTGACAAGAATCAAAATGAAGTGAGCATGGCGCGCCTGAACGCCCAGTGGTCTACACTGCAGGAGGCAAAGGAGGCAAAGTTGGCACAGATTCAGCACACACATGTCTCAGGTGAGCGCAGTAGGAGCTGTGGGAAGGATGGAAACAGTGAGGATACTGGCTGATTCAGCTTCTGTCATGCCCACCTGTCCATGACAGCCTGGGCCACACAGATGACAGATCTGTTTTCAGTGTTATGTTCTGGCTGCGGTGAGTGAGAGTAATGGAATTCATTCAGTTCAGTCGTCTCCCTGTGAAGAGAACTACAACTGGTTTACTTGTCTGCATTTGGATCGTTCAGAACAATATTTTGGCGATAGTCATGGAGGTATGTTTTATTTTAGCGATGAGAAAACTTACGGGAAAGGGAAAGAATATAGAAGGGAAGTTGGAGAGAAGAAATATCATCAAGGATTATTCTGATTATGGGTCACAGGTCTATGGACCTCTGTCTCGCCTTGGTCGGTTCCCAGACAACAACTCAGAGGACTTTGTAGTAAAAAACCACTATCTCAGCACCTATGAAGGTAAGCAGTTCATATCATCGCAAGTCCAGTATAAGAAGGTTATCTTAGAAATGTAAATTAAACATATAAAATATAGCCATTTAGATTAAAAACTAATAAAATACTTGCAATAATAGCAATTATATGTTTAATATTATTAATATTATAAGTTCATAGAAACCAATAAAAACTGCTAAGACCGAAGTAAATATACAGATACCCTATACAACAGTTTATCAAGGAGTAAAGTCAATAAGCTACTAAACATTTAAACATGTTTAATGTCACTAATAACCAAAGTTATACAAAAATGAAATCAAAAAACCTTTTATATCAGGTTTTTGAAGCAAACAAGAAATATATAATGAAATCAGCCCTTTATGAAGAAATACTAGGAAACTAGTGGGCAAGGGGATGGGTAACTAGGGGATAAATTGATGAAGAAGTTTGTATCTGTTATAAAGTCCAAGAGAGGCTTATTTAAATTATTTAAATTTTAATTGACAGGTTTAAGTATCATATGACCAAGATTACGGTCACACCATTGAACTTGTAGCTCTGGCTGACCATCTCCAGAGCAGAGAATGATAATCTGGTGTACATCTGCTTTACAATGGTGCTGCCATGTATCATATGATCGCTAATTTTTTTTGTTGATCATTGTGGAATGTATTACTTTTTTGTGGGGCAATGTTTTCATTTTAGAATGCATTTCTTTTTTTATAATCTAAGACACCAAGAGTATAAGTTAATGATATAGAAATTTGCTTTGTATTTCAGGGACAATTCAATTATATGAGGTACACCTTATCAATAATTCTAAATGAATTAGGCAAACAGCTATTAAAATTAACAGTATGCTTTCAAATGCTAAGTTTAAGCACCCAGATACTAAAATAATGTACTTCTTTCCCATAGGATTAGTTGAACTGGAATCATGTCTCCCAGATTTTGTGACACAACCCCGAATCAAACCTCCAAAACCAAAAGTCACCACCACCAAAGATGGTTTTCTAAAGAGGGCCGCAAGGATGGACCGTGAGTTGGCAGAGGTTCATAAGGTATAATTCTTGTCTGGAAGACAAGATGCTTCTAGTGGGACTTTCTGCAGGGAAATACTACACTCCCAAAACTGCACTTCATCTTGGGCAGCAATGTCCAGTAGTTCTCAACACACAAGCTTACATTCATTTCCTCTCTACACTTTTCTCTTCTGGCGGGTTGCCTCTGCTGTGCTGAGTCAGTGGTTTTTGTTTTGCTTTTTGTTTTTTTTTTTTTGTCTTGCCTTCACTTCAGATTATAGGAAAACCTCTGGGAAGCTATTCTCCCCATTTGCAGAATTCACGCTACTTTCTAAACATGGTTCTGCCTTTGGATCTGCACAATAAAATTTGACACAACATTGAGGTGTAGCAAGTGTCTAGTGTTAGGAATTACTTTTGGTTTTAACAGTGTAATAGGCCTCATTTTCTCCCTTTTAGATTAGTTACCAGAGCATCATGAAGAAAGGGAGTCATGTTCAGCTCCCCTCTCATCTAGTTTAAACTCAGCTAAATGGGCAAGTCTGATGGTCATCCCCATGTCCAACTCCACAGCGTCATCCGCTAGCTAGGATTTCTCTTTTGTTAACTGGACTACAGGTGTACAGACTTTAAAATCTGTGGTTTATGATAGTGATGCTCAGTCCTTAGCCTGCATCAGAACCACCTGGAGGGCTGTTTAAAACACAAATTGCTGGGTCCTACCCACAAAGTTTCTGATCCAGTACGGGTGGGGCTGGAGTATTTGCATTTTTTTGCAATTTTCTGGGTGATGCTGATGCTGCAGGAAACCCATTTTGAGACCA
This sequence comes from Camelus ferus, assembly GCF_009834535.1. Lineage (NCBI taxonomy): Eukaryota > Metazoa > Chordata > Mammalia > Artiodactyla > Camelidae > Camelus > Camelus ferus. The sequence continues at coordinate 56,029,737 of NC_045696.1, forward strand.
CTGGTTGATGACATACCCTCATCACTGGTCCAGCATGTTTGTTCATTTAGTTTTAGTAACATTATAAGGATCCATGGGAGCCCACATGCAAGACAAAAATTAGGACTTTGACAATAATTTACGTGTATCTGTGCGGTTCTTTCCCACCTCGTCCTCGTCCCCCCGTCTCCATGTACCTATTCTGAATTCTGTGTTCATCATTTTCTCACTTTCTGTAAGATTTTTTTGCAGTTATATTTATTTGATAGGGTATGGAAGTTCCCTTCTATTCCTAATTTACTGAAGGTTTTAATCATGTGTTTGTGTTGAATTTTATCAAATGTTTTGCCTGCATCTATTAAGATAATTATATTTTTCTTTTAAAAATTATTATTGTAATAAGGAACATTTATAGTTTTTTACAACTATTAATCTATCCTTGCATATTTAGTATGAACATAATTTGGCCAGGGTACATTGTTTTAATACATTGTGGAATTTGATTTACAAAGATGTTCAGAATTTTGAGTCTACATTCATGAGTGAAATGGCCTTCTTTTTCTTTCTCGGTTTGACTATATGTGGTGGTGGTGTCAGAGTTATGCAAGTCTTCTGAAATGAACTGGGGAGTAGTCCTTCTTTCTGAGCTTAAATGTGTTTGAGATGTTCTATTTCTTCAGTTTGGTAGAATATTAGTATAAAATTATCTGAGACTGATGTTTTCTTCATGGGAAAAATTTTAAGCACTCCTGCAATGTCCTTACAACTTACAGAACTTTCTGCATTGTTTTGACAAATTGTATTTTTAAAAATTGTGTTTTCTTTACAAATTTAGTTTCACCTAACTTTTCGATTTTTTTTTGCGTATGGTTGTTGATAGTATTACTTTAAAATCTTTTTAGTGTTTGTTTTATCTATAATCATGCCTACTCTTTTCATTCATAACATTATTTATTTGCGCTTTTAACTCTTTTTTTCCTTAATCAGTTTTACTGGAGGCTTGTTTATTTTCTTGGTTTTTTTCCCAAACAATGAACTTTTGAGTTTGCTGATTTTCTCTATTATATATATTTTTTTCAGTTGCATTAATTGCCACTCATATTTATTGTATCTTTCTATTTTCTTTAGGTTTGTTTTGTAGTTCTTTTCCTAACTTAAAGTACACATGTAGCTCATTAATTTTCAGTTACTCATCAGTTTTACATAAGTACTTAAACATTTCTTTCAAAACACTGATTTTGGTACATTCCATTAGTTTTGATATATAGTTTGTCATTATTATATAGTTTGCCATATTATGTAATATCTAATTTTTAAAAACATTCCTTTTGATTTTTGAACCCCTGAGTATTTGACAGTGTGTTTTAAAATTTCCAAATATGCAGGGATTTTAAGTCATTTTCTAGTTAATTTCTTAATTGCTCTATGGTCAGGGTCCCTAGCCTGTATGATACCTATTTTTTGAAATTTAGTGAGGCTTGCTTTATGAACTGGTATATGATTTTATACATAAAATAATCTAAGTCCACTTCCAAATAATACTGTAACTTCTCATGTAGTGCAGGTACTTTATGATGGATTATACCCAATTCCTCCCCGTGACATTGCTGTCATTCATTTCACTGACTGATGTGCTATAATCGTCTGATACATTTTTCCTATTATTGCTTTAATAGTTATCTTTTAGATCAATTAAAAATAAAAAATAATTTTATTTAACCTTTCTTTCCCATCTCTTCCACTCTTCCTTTCTTTTATAGATCCAAGTTTCTGACCTATATCATTTTCTCCTGCCTGAAGCACTTGTTTTGCCATTTATTGCAGGGCAGGTCTGCTGGAAGTGAACTCATTCAGTTTTTTATTGTCTCAGGAAGTCTTTACTTCTCCTCTTTTTTTTTTTTTTTGAAATGTAATTCACATACCATAAAATTAACCCTTATGAAGTATGTAATTCGGTTGTTTTCGGTGTACTCACAAGATTGTTCGACTATCAACACTGTCTAATTCCCGAACATTCTCATCATCCTAAAAGGAAACTCCATACCCATTAGCCATCTTACCCTCTTCCCAATTACCCTCTTCCGCCCACTGTCTGGCAACCACTAATTTACTTTCTTTCTATGGATTTGCCTATTCTGTATATTTCATATAAATGGAATCATACAACATATAGCCTTTTGTGTTTGACTTCTGTCACTCAGGTTAATGTTTTCAAAGTTCATCCATGTTCTAGCATGTCTCGGTACTTCCCTACTTTTATGGTTGCATAATATTCCACTGTGTGGCTATACCATATTTTGTTTATTGACTCATCAGTTGATGGAAACTTGAGTTGTTTCTTTTTGTCTACTTTTGTATAAATAATGCTAATAGGCACCTTCATGTATGCATTTTTGTATGGATGTATTTTCCAGTTCTCTTGAGTCTATACCGAGGAGTGATTTCTGTGTTACATGGTAACTCTATATTATACTTTTTGAGAAACTGCCAGACTGTTAAAAATGGCTGTACTATTTTACATTCCCACCAGCAATGTATGAGTGTTCCAATTTTTCCACAACTTTGTCATCTCTTGTTATTTTTCATCTTTTTTATTATACCCATTCTAATGTATCAGGTGGTGTATAATTGTGGTTTTGATTTGCATTTGTCTAATAATTAATGAGTTTTAGCATCTTTTCATGTGCCAATTGATTATTTGTATAACCAATTCTTTTTTGGAAAAATGTCTATTCAGGTACATTGCTTATTTTTAAACTGGGTTTCTTTTTATTTATTATAGACGTTATTTTTAATGTCTTTATTGTTGAGTCGTAAGAATTCTGTGTATATTCTGGAGACTAGACGCTTATCAGATACATGATTTGAAAAGTATTCTTCTATTCAGTGGGATGTCTTTTTGCTTTCTTGATAGTGTCCCTTGAAACACAAAGTTTTAAATTTTGATCTTTTCACTTGTGAATAATGATTTTACTAGATAAAGAATTCAAGGTAGGTGGTTTTTTTCTTTCAGCACTTCTAAGATTTTATCTCTCTTCTTGCATGTGTGGTTTCTGACTAGAAGTCCACTGTAATTCTTATCTTTGTTCCTCTATAGTTAAGGTATGTTTTTCTTCTAGATTCTTTCAGATTTTTCTCTTTATCTTTGCTTTTCTTTAAATATTATATGCCTGAGGCTTTTTTTTTTTTTAAGGTATATATCTTGCTTGGTGTTCTCTAAGCATTCTGGATCTGTGGTTTGGTGTTCGTCTTCAATTTTGGGAAGTTTTCAGCTATTATTACTTTAAATATTTCTTCTACTGCATTCTCACTTCTCCATCTGGTATTCCAATTACATATATTGTACTTTTTTATATTGTCTCACAGTTTTGGGATGTTTCATTCTGTTTTTTTGTTTGTTTGTTTTTTCTTCTCTCTCTCTTTGCATTTCAATTTGGGAAAAGGCATCCCCTCCTGACATCCTGCTGTGGTTTCCTCTTTATGTTTCCAGTTAAAGAAGATCTTTTTGGCTAGGTTCCAGTCTTTTTTTTTTTTTTTTGGATGATTGTTTAGCAGTCACTGTGGTTTTGTTGTAGTCACTAGGAGAGGCGAGCTTGTGGTCCTGATACTCTGCTGTCTTGACCAGAAATCCTCTTTTCGATATGATTTTAAACAGGATTGTTTCCTTACTTTCTCCTTATGATAGTTTATTATTAGTGTAGTAGAAAAGCAACAGATTTCTGTATATTAATCTTGTATCCTATAACTTTACTGAATTTACTTATTAGTTCTAATAGTTGTTGTTTTTTCTTGGTGGGGGACTTCAAGGTTTTCTATATATAGTATCATGTCATGTGCAAATAGTGACAGTTTTACTTCTTCCTTTCCAATTTGGATGCCTTTTCCCCTTTTTCCTTGTCTGATTGCTCTTACTAGGACTTCAAACACTATGTTAAATAGATGTGGCAAGAGTGAGCATTCTTGTCTTCTTCCTGATTTTAGAGGAAACGCTTTCAATTTTTCACCATTGAATATGACATCAGCTATAGGTTTGTCATAAATGGCCTTTGTTTCCTCTATACCAATGTTGATGAAATTTTTTATCCTGAATGGATTTTGAATTGTGTCAAATGCTTTTTTCTTCATCTGTTGAGATGATCGTGTGATTTTTGTCTCTCCTTTTGTTAATGTGGTGTATCATATTGATTAATTTGTGAGTCTTAAACCATCCCCACATCCCTCAAATAAATCCCATTTCATCATGGTATATGATCCTTTTTGTATGTTATTGGATTTGGCTTGATAATATTTTGTTGAGGATTTTTGTATCTATATTCTTCATCCTTGTTAGTATAGTGATGAGTATCCCCACCTGTCACATATTCACCAGAGATACTGGCCTGTAATTTTCTTTTTTGTAGTATCTTTGTCTGGTTTTGGTATCAGGGTGTAATGGTAGCTTTGTAGAATGGATTTGGGAGGATTCCATCCTCTTCAATTTTTTTGGAAAAGTTTGAGAAGGATGTATATTAGCTCTTTTTTGTATTTTTGGTAGAATTCCCCATGAGGCCATCTGGTTCAGGACTTTTGTTTGCTGGGAGTTTTTTGTAATTACAAATTCAAGATCATTACTAGTGCTCTGTCTGTTCAGATTGTCTGTTTCTTCCTGACTGAGTCTTGGAAGTTTGTATGTTTCTGGAAGTTTGTCCATTTCTTCTAGGTTGTCCAATTTGTTGGCATATAACGGTTGTTTATCTTTTCAAAAACCAGCCCTTGGTTTCATTCATCTTTTCTATTGTTTATTTGTTCCCTATTTTATTTATTTCCTCTCTGATCTTTATTATTTTCTGTCTTCTTCTGACTTTGGTTGGTTTGTTATTCTTTTTCTAATTCCTTTAGATGGAAGGTTAAGTTGTTTATTTGAGATTCTTCTTGTTTCTTGAGGTAGGCCCGAATCAATATAAACTTTTCTCCTAGGACTGCTTTTGCTGCATCCCATATATTTTGGAAAGTTGTGTTTCCCTTTGTATTTGTCTCAAGGTATTTTCTGATTTCCTTTTTGATTTCTTCCTTGACCAATTGGTTTTTCAGTAAAATGTTGTTTAGTCTCCATGTGTTGGTACTTTTTTCGTTTTTCTTGCTGTAATTGATTTTTAGTTCTAATTGGAAAAAAATGCTTGATACAGTTTCTATTCTGTTAAATTTGTGGCCTAGCATGTGATTTATCCTGGAGAATGTTCCATGTGCACTTAAAAAATGTGTGTTTTGTTGTTTTTGGATGGAATGTTCTATAGATATCCAGTAAGTCCTACTACTTTATTGTATAGTTTATGACTACTGTTGCCTTATTGATATTGTCTGGATGAACTGTCCATTGATATAAGTCAGGTGTAAAGTCCTTTACTATTTTTTTTTGGTCAAATTCTCCCTTTATATCTATTAATATTTGATTTATATATTTAAATGGTCGTGTACTTGATGCGTATATGTTAACAAGAATAATATTCTCTTCATTATTGATCCATTTATTATTACATAATGTCTTTTTTGTCTTTTGTTATAAAGTTTATTTTGTGATATGAGTATTGCTACCCCAGCTTTCTTGTCATTTCCATTTGCATGAAATATCTTTCTCCATTCCCTCACTTTCAGTCTGTGTGTGTCTTTAGCTGTGAAGTAAATCTCTTCTAAGGAGCATATAGATGGGTCCTGTTTTTTTTACCCACGTCTTTTGATTGGAGCATTGAGTCCATTGACATTTAAAGTAATTTTTGATAGTTATGTACTTAATGCCATTTTATTTTTCTTTCCTGAGGTGGGGGGTTGTAGTTTTCCTCTGTTCATTTCTTCTTTTTTTTTCAATCAACGTACTGGGGATTGAACCCAGGAGCTGAGCTATTTCTCCTGCTCCCCGTTTCTTCTTCTTTTTGCTTCTTCCCTTGCAGTGTGATGATTTTCTTTAGTAGTGTGTTTGTATTCCTTTCTTTCTAGTTTTTGTGTTTCTATGGTTCACTTTTGATTTGTGATTATTATGGGGTTCATGTATGTTGACCTGTAACTAAATCTACTTGTTTTAAACTGGTAGTCATTTAAATTCAAACATATTTTGAAAGATCTATCTTTTTTACTCCCTTCACCCACATTTTGTGGTTTTGATGTCGTATTTTACATCCCTTCACTGTTCATTTTAGTTATAGTTGCTTTTATAATTTTTGTCTTTTAACCTTTCATCTTGTTTGGGATAGTCTGTGCTTCTTGTACCTGGATATGTTTCCTTCTTCAGGTTTGGAAATTTTCAGCCATAATTTCATCAAATACAGTTTTGATCTCCTTCTCTCTCTCTTCTCCTTCTGAGAATACAATGCAAATGTTAGTGTCTTTCATGTTGTTCAGTAGATCCATTAAACTGTTCTCATATTTTTGTTTGTTTTTCTTCTGCTGTTCCAACTGGGTTATTTCCATTATTCTGTCTTCCAGATCACTTGGGCATTCTTCTGTATCATCAAGTCTGCTAGTCATTCCTTCTAGTGTGTTTTTCATTTCAGCTATTGTATTCTTCAGTTCTGACTGGTTCTCTCTTTTTTTTTTTTTTGAAAAACAAACAAGTTTAATAACATGTATACCTCCTGTATACTCAGAAAAACTGAGTCACTCCCTGAAATAGGCAAAGGTAACACCTTAAATACTGTCTTTAGCTAAAAACAAAAGCAAGAACTTGGGCTGACTGCTTCTTTTTTGTATTTTCTAATTCCTTGTTAAAATTCTCACTGTGTTCATCTATTCTTTTTCCTAATTCGGTTAGCACATTTATTACTAATGCTTTGAATTCTTTATCTGGTAAATTGTTTTTTTGTTTCACTAGTTGTTTTTTCAAAGGTTTTCTCTTGCACTTTCAATAAGATAAATTCCTCTATCTTCTCATTTTGCTTATCTTTCTCTGGCTGTATGAAATAAGGTGAAACAGTTGTGGTCTTGAAAGGGTGTCCTTATGTGGGAGCATCCCTAGACAGTCTGTGTGGGCCCAGTGGCTTTGGCTGGAGAGCTGGATTTGACATGAACACAAGTCACATCTTTTCTCAAGGCATGCTGGTAGCTATCACCTTGGTAGAAGGTAGGGCTGGAGATGGAGGTGCTAGGGCCAAAGTCTTATAAGGCTGGGTTCCCCTCTGCTCAGTGGCCATTGCTGCCCTAATGGGGGTGAGTTCTGGTCCTACCTTGCTATAGCAGAAGCCCTGAGGGCTGGGTCTGAGCTAGTTCCACTCCTTCTAAGTGTACACTCTCCCCATTCCCAGATGAGAGCAGTGCTGGATTAAGAGGGACTGGTGTGGGGCACATGGCATGGATTGGAGCATGGCTACAGCATAGGCCATGGTGGTCCACCTGAGGCCAGAGATCTGGATTTCTCTGATGCCCTGCCTGTGTAAGCACCAGCAATGGCTGCCCCCACCCTGCTTAGACGCTGCTTTGTATCTGAGCTGCCTCTGTCTCACAACCTGGCTCCCAAGCGGGGTTGGAGCATTCACTTGCATCAGGCTGGGGCACACGCGGAGGCATTCACGGGAAAGCAGCCAGCCACCTATGCAGTTTTCAGTCCACCCTCTCTGCCCTACTTTGTGAGCAAGCAAATATGCACACATTCCTTATAAGCAAAGTCCAGGCTTCCCACAGCCCTGCTGTTATTCCCAGCCAAGGGGACTTGCCTTCCCTGTGTCAAACTCCAGGCCTGGGGCACCCAATATGTGACTTGAACCACTCACTCCCCAGTGAGATCTCTGCCTGTGTAACCCCTCCTCATTACCTGAATCCCCTAAAAGGTCCTGACCTGATCACTTCTCTTCTTTTCCTACCCAACTCCGAGTGGATCTTTCTTACAGCCATGGTTGTGCAAGAATCTATCTGCCAGTCTCCAGTTAGTTTTCAGTGAGATGTAGATGTATTTTTGGTGTGTTTGTTGAGAAAGGTAAATTCCACATCCTCTACTCCTACTCTTGATCTCCTTCTCCAGACAAAATAGACTTTGAAACAAAGACACTCCAATGAGTCTGATTATGTCCAACAGTTCTCTCTGCATTGCTAACTGCTACACAGTAGTCAGTTCTCTCCTCTCTGCAGTGTTTGAGTGGTTACTCTCTCCTTCTTGAAACATTTTCTTCAGTTGAAATCTGTAACAGATCTCTTGTTTGATTCTTTCTTCACTGACCTCGATACAAGTCTTGGACATGATGTTGAACAATGAATACTTAGGGGATGATGATCATGATGACACAAAAATGCCCCATACAGTTCTTGCTGAATAGTTATTAGATTTTCACACAAAGACACTCACATACATACACAACAGATAAATTTATTAACTGTACCACGTGATGATTATTTACTATTCATTAGGTCGAAGTGGAGCCCCTAACGGTCTTCATCCTCATCATCTTTCACAGTGAGTAGGCTGAGGGGAAGGAGGAAGATGAGGGGTCAGTCCTGCTGTTTCAGGGGTGGCAGAGGTGGAAGACGTAGAGGAGGTGGGAGGGGAGGCAGGAGACACAGGCACACTCAGTGGAACTTTACAGAAATACATTGTAATTTGTCTTTTTTTTTTTTTTTTTTTTTTTTTTGCTTTTTCATTGCCCTAAAAATGTTTCTATATGGTACCAATCCTTATTCCATCATTTGGTTTAGTTTCAGTGCCTGTATCATAGAAGGGTCCATGTTGTAAAAGAAGTCAAAAGCCGTCTTGAATAATGGAAAGTGCTCTCCCAGATCATCTAATGTCTACTGTTGTCTGGCATCGTGTCTTCTGCATCCTCTTCCTCCTTGTGTTGCACTGGTTCAGAAGCACTGGTCCCTGTCAGGTCACCTTCTGTTAATTCCTCTGGGTGGTGTCTTTTAGCTCTTGAATTTCTCCAAGATCCATGTCTTGAAATCCCTCACCTCCCACCACCTTTTTTTTTTTTTTTTTTTTTTTTGCCATATTCACGATCTCTTTCATGATTTCCTTGATTGGCTCTGTTGTAAATTCTGTGAGGTCATGCATACCATCTGGACACAGTTTCCTCCAGTAGGAATTTATTGTTTCGGGCTTAATGGCTTTCACAGCTTTTTCTATAATAATGGTGGTATCTTCAGTGATGTAATCCTTCCAGACTTCCTAACGTTCTCTCTGTCGGGTTCTCTTCCATAGCACTGACAGTCCTTTCCATAGAGTATTCCATAGTGTTATGAGCCTTAAAGTTCCTTCCATGTGACCAACCACCTGAGCTAGAGGCTTCATTATAGCCATTGTATTTGGAGCAAGTAGATCACTTTGTTGCCTTTGGTATTGAACTTACGGGGTTCTGGGTGGCCAGGGACGTTGTCTGATATGAAAAGAAGTTTAAGAGGGGAGTCCCTCACTGCCAAGGTACTTCCTGACTTCAGGGACAATGCTTTAATGGAACCAATCCAGAAAAAAATGTTCTCTTCAAGGCCTTCTTTTCTAACCAAAAGACTTGGCAGCTGGTGTTTGTTTATCTTTTCTCTTCAAGACTGGGGGGTTAGCTGCTTTCTAGATAAGGGCAGTCCTGATCATAACCCAACTGTTTTTGCATAAAACAGTAGAGAAACCCTGTCCCTTCTTGCCTTGAATCCTGGTGCTCACTTCTCTTCCTTATGAACAAATGTCCTTTGTGGCATTTTTTTTCCCTCCAGAATAGGGCACTTTCATCTGCTTTAAATATCTGTTCAGGCAGATGTCCTTTTCCCTCAGTGATTTTCTTAACGGTGTCTGGGAACTCATCTTCTGCCTCTTGGTCAGCAGAAGCTGCTTCTCCTATTATCTTGGTTTAAGCCAAACCTCTTTCTAAAATTATCAAACCATCCTTTGCTGGCATTAAGTTCTCCAGCTTTGGATCCTTCACCTGCCTTTTACTTAAGTCCTTATATAATGACTTCACTTTTTCTCTAATCATATTAGAGTCTACAGACAGGCCTTTCTTAAAGCAAAGCTGCACACACATGAAAGCTGCATTTTCAACATGAGATAAAAAGGTAGTTTGCAGAAAGTACAATGTTTTCACATCTGCGGGTGTGGCTGCAGCGACAGCTTCATGAATTTCCTTTTCTTTTTTCACAATGGTCCTTACACTGGATTCTTTTATCTTGAAATAGCAGCAGCTGCAGCTGCAGCCCTCAGTCTACGGTGCATATCAAGCAATTCAACTTTTTCTTGTAATGTCATGACTTTTCTCTGCTTCTTGGGAGCATTCCCAGCATTGCTGGTGGCACTTCGTATGGGTCTCATGGTGTCATTCAAGGTGTACGGTATTACGCTAAATATGATAGAAACTACGTGAGAAGCACTAGAGCTCACTTGTTATCTTGACACGCAACTCAGCATGTTAACATGAGAGATGACCTGCTCACTTGGAGATGGTTAGTGTCACCATACTTTTTAAGTCGACACTCGCCGACACAAGTTCACAGCAAAAGCAACAGGAGGTAGCTGTGAAATTATTACAGCAGTGTAGTATTTACTGTAGTTAATTTTACGCAGTTATGATTTAATACTGCATCTTTACACTTATTTACATTTCTTTCAACTGCGAGTGGCACCACGCGTGGTCTGTTATGTGTCTGTGTGTGTTAGTTTTGATAAATTTTACTTTTTTATGATAGATTTGTATATATTTTATGGTAGTAAATGATTAAATAGACTAGTATCTGCCTATATTTTATGCATTCATGACATGCCAAATTTTTTCTTTTTCAATATTTCTGTGCTGTGTGGTTCATCTGCAAGTTTTTTCAAGTTGTCAAAAATCTCCAAAAATTTTTCCAACGTATTTATTGAAAAGCTTCTGTGTATTAGTGGATCTATGCAGTTCAAACCCATGTTGTTCAAGGGGCAAGAGTACCTTTAGACTGCTGCTGCCCTCTGCTGATTCATGGTTTTGGTTATCATAGCGCTGCTATATATATTTGCTGTCAGATTTATTTTCAAGAAACCCAGAGGCTCTATTACAACCACAGTAACTTTATGTGGCTCCAAATTTTACTCATAACTGACATATTTTTATTAATTTCAAGTCTTGGCTTTGTGCTTGTTGTTTTATCACTTATATATATATTTTTTGTGGAAAAATGTAAAAAGTATTATATGATGAAAAAGTAGTAACAGTGTGATTTTATAATCACAGAGATCAGAATTTTTGATTCTTTTAAGTTAAAAGTGTCCCCCTATACCTGAAAATGGAACCAATGAACAAAAACTCATGTCATGTATAATTTTGGCAGGACTTTTGATGATCAAAAGTTAAAAAAAAATAAAATGAAGTGCATGTTGAAATAGAAACACACACACATTCTTTCACAAGGAACCAAGTTCAAAAATCTTGTCTTGCAGGCCTTTAAGCTCAAAATAAAGTTCTCTTTACTTTTAAATAATTACCATTTAATGCCCATCAGTTCCCGCATGACAACAGAACATGCTGAATATTTCAGCCATTTGCCACACGGGACAGTTTTCTATTGCCCAGACAGTCATTCACAACAGCAGATTAGCTCACGTGGAAGAATAGGGGTTGGGGGTTTTGCTTGACACATGACAGAACCTTCTAAAAACTTAAAAAAAAAAATGAAAACTTTTGATTAAAATGGATACACCTAGAATATGTTTCAAGTTTGTTCTGTGGTTAACTTATTCATGGGACTATCATAGCATCCTCTGGGAGAGATAAACACCTGGTTTGGACTTTCTTGAACTGCCCTAGCTTGGCCATGGAGAAGATTATTTCTGATTGATACCAGATCTGTGACTTGGATCTGGTAGTGGGAGAAAATACAAAGGCAAGACATGGCACTCGTTGGTGTTATTTCAGGCATTGTTGGAAAAGAAGAATAAGACTCTTGAAACAAAGAAACCCATGCGCTTTCTTCAGAGAAAGCCAGTGCCTCAACCTCGGCTGCCAACTCCAACCTTGGAGATGAGTTCCAATGTAAGTGTGAAGCTTCTTTTATTTAAAATGCTAAATTCAGTGTTGCCACCCATTTATTCTCAAGATGGTTTGGGTTAAAATCGAACATAACAGATCCCAAGATTTGACTGATGTTTCCTTTATCCTTCTGTTTTAAACGCACACACACAAACAAGCAAAATGAAATGAAATCTAAATTCAATCCTTTTCAAGAATAAAAACACAAAGAATAAAATCTTCCCAAGAAAAATAGGCAACAGGAGGCAATCGTCACATCTGTTAAATAAAAAAAGAAGATTGAATAATGATCAGTTCCCATAACCATCTTCCCACATGCAGAGGCAGCAGAGAACAGCTGGACTTAGAGAGGAATGAAATACAGAGGTGCCATCGAGACAGGCTGGCTTCCAGGGTAGGACTGGCTCAGAAGGCTTCCCCTGACTAGGGCCATACCTCACCTCCGCGGAGCCCCAGACTCAGTTCGGACAACATTCCAGAGTTGATTAGGTTTTAAAGGACTGACTCAGACCAAACCCACAAGAAACTGCTCCAGATGCCACAAGGCAAATTTGTTACTTTACAGAGAGAAATAGAACTGCCTGGTGGATCGGGATGTTCCTCTCGGCAGGTCAGCTTGTTACCTCCCTGTCCTTGTGAGGACAGGGCAGTCTTCACAAGAAGCCAGATTGTACAGAAGGTGGCTGTGCTTTTCCGCGGGAAGGAAGCTGACGGGACATCTCAGTAGCACCTCTGGTGGCTCGTCTCTGTGGAGGGACCAGAATGCTCCCGCTGACTGGTCACGATGTGCTCGGGCAGCATCCCTTTTCTAGACTTTGTGCCGACCAGCGCCTGTGGTTGACACTCTGTTTCACGTGTGTTCACTCCATTGAGTCCACTGTTGATTTCTTTTGCAGTCAGACTCAGCTCTTCCTGCTTTTGACACATACTTAAGGTGATTTTTGTAGATGGCTAATCTTGTCCACTATATTCTGATGTTACCAGTTCAGCTAAATTCTTGTGAGAAGCACCTCACTTTCGACTCTGATATAAGACCACCCGTATTGTCTCCTCATGAGCAAACATGAAACAACTATTGCAAAAGAGATGTTATTTGTAGTACTTACTGCTTCAAGAAAGATTTTGCTGGAAAGAAGTATAGAGAAAAGAAAAATGGCTTAATTTGTACGGGTAGCATGACAGTGGGTAAATATTTTGCTTTTGATATAATTAATGATAGTTATGAAAAAATAATAATGAATTTTAACAACACTATAAGTAACATGTAAAATCCTCTATGTTTAATGAGGGGAGGGCTGATGTTTTATTTCTCTCTCAATCCTTCTGGCATCTAGCTTTTTGCTAGATACAAACTTTTTTTTATATAAATCTTCAGAAAAGTATTTGATGCTAACTGTGCTGTTCTCAAACTGCTTGGTTCTCCCTTTGTTCTTTCAGGAAGAAGAAGATATAGAAATGGCTGTGATCTACCTTCAAAAGTTACTCCGGGGCAGAGTCGTTCAGAACATGGTGTGTAGGGTGCAGCCACTGGCCCTGCTCGTCTTCTTTGTGAATAGATTTACAGAATGCGAATGTGCTTGGTTCCTTGGGGGTGAATTGCCTCTTGCACTCTGCCGTCCTACGGAACTAACTTTACCCGCCCATTCCCTCCTGCTGCTGTAGTTTGCCCAGGTAAGGGCACAGTGTCAAGGAGAGGAAGGCCCTGCCCGCTGTTTGCCACAGTTGTAACCAAGGCAGTGTGAAACTCATGTCTTCCTTGGAATTGCTGAATCTAGCAACTTTCATACCTGAATTTTGACTGTGAAAACATCACCAACCAAGTGGATTATCTGATTTTTCCAAAGTCATAATACAGTTATTTGAGTGTGCATATACCTAGTAATACCTGAATAATACATGAAGTAGCTAAGTAATAATAACTACCTTTGAACAATAACTAGTTTTGAACCCCTACCATAGGCTCACATTATATATTCTTTGCTCTAATATATCATCTCACTTTTTTCCTGTCGGTTATCCATTTTACAGGTGAGTAATGTGAGTCTGAGAGGGATTATGTTAACTGCCAGCAAATTCAACTCTGGTCTTCCTGACGGTAAATCCTTAGCCAGATGACTTGTGCTGCTAGAGCACGCACACGCTTCAGTTTAAAAACGGACTGATTTAAAGCCCCGGCTAAAATGCTTTTTCTCCCCAGACAGCCCTAACTCTTAAGAGACTCGGCTTTGGTGACTAAGTCCAGGGAAGCGGCGTGAGCATTTTGTGTTCAGCATTACTCTTTCCTCTCCTTTCGGTATTTCCCCAGGAGAAACGCCACAGTTAAGTCCAGACAGCAGGTTGTGTATTCCACTCCAGGGGCAGATCTCTCAGAAAAGAGAATATGACCACGAAAAATACCATCCCCAGGCTTCTTAGGGAAGGAGCAAAAGGCAGAATGGAGCCCACCACTTACAAGTGCCCCACGAGTCACCTGCAGGCGCGGCATTGTGCCTGGCACAGGGGATGCTGATTTGCAAGTCTGTCTCTGGTTTGATTTGATCCAGATGTTTGAAGGGAAAGAGAAGCGGCTGGAGCTGATCCAGGAGCTGCGCACCAGCCACGCGCTGCAAGAAGATGACAGGCTGGTGAAGAAAGCCGAGAAGCAGGTGACCCTGGCCTTGCAGCGGCAGAGGAACCTGCACGAGCACAAGGTGGTTTCCTTTCCTTTCTTGTCCCATTTTCTCCCTTGATTTTTGCTGTTGTGCAGGCAACATCACAGTAACAATAAATGCAGTGATGAAAGGGAAACAGCCCCCACAATCCCAGCACTCTAGCGCTGGCAGCATTTTTTATCAGTGCTGTTGCAGTCCATAATTTGAATGGGGTGTGGTCCCCATCCCCTCGAATTGAATATGCTCTTATTTTCGTTTTTGCAAAAAAGAAAAGATCCCCACAATTTAAAAAGGTTTTCTTTTCCAATTTTTCTTAAATATTTGGTGACTCTATTGTATTTCAGTGGGAGCCCAGCAGAATGAATTAGTAATAAAAGCAATAAGAAAAAAGTGAGAAATGAGATTTTAAAAACTATCCACACTCATGTGTGAGTTTTTGAGCTGTGCATGCTGGTTATATTTGCATATTAGAGGCATAGATAGCTCATGCTGGTTGAAATGCATATTAAATACGTTAGTATGATATTCTGGGACTTTCATCAGGTCCACTGAGCTCTGTGTGACTGACAATAGCTGGTAATTGCAGCTCTAACCCAACAACTGTAAATGTGCTTCCCATTTTCTTCTGGTGTTTGTCTGTATACACGCAGCATTTAATGTTGTTGACTACAGCATTGGTCTGCTTTCACTATCTCTCACTTATCTGTAAATCAGTGTGAAAAAGGATGAGTTGGCACGGAGTTTAGTGTTACAAGAAAGTAAACTGACAGCAAAATTACTATGACCCGCGTTTAGTAACACACATACCTTGTGCTGTGGAATTGAGAACAAATGGTAAGTGGCTCAGAAACAAGCACCTCTTTATTCCTTTTATGTGACAGCAGGGCTGTGGATGGTCACTGAGTGATGGAAGCTGGGGGTAGGGGAGAAAGCCATGAGCTGTGAGACCCAACAGATGGACCAGAGAAAGGGGAAGAAAATGTGGACAATGGAGTCTCTGAATCCTGGGGTCTAAGAGTCCTGGAAATGATGGAGCCAGGCTGCACTTCTTTTCAGATACGGAGCAGAATGCCCTAGAGACAGAATACCCAGGCCCGGGGATGGAAAAATGCCATCCTTGGACCCTCAAGGTTTCTAATTCTAGACTTTAGCAGCTGCAGCTCAGCCAATCAGGATTTTCAGCTACCCTACGCCGTTTAGTGGATAAATATTTGACTGACAGACATCATGTCAACTAAGAGGGCTTAAAGGGAAGAGCTGTCACTTAGCCACAGACTCGCCCGGCTTACCTGCAGCGGTACCTGGACACACCGAGGATACGCAGGCACCCGAGGGAGCGGGCAGCTCACATGCCCACAGCAGTGCTGGTCCTCTCCTTTTCTCCTTCCCTTGTATTTGCTGTGGAAACAGTCCAGAAACTCCACAGTTCCCAGTTATATAATGTACTACATGATATGGTCACAGCAGAATCACCTTCCTAAATATTCTTACTTAATTTTCAAATGAGATTGTACTACCTGAGCAAACCCAAAGTTCTTGCTGAGGGGGAGGCTGGACAGAACAGGGAGCCATCTCGGGGTTTTAAAGGTTGCATCTGCCCCCCCACCACCACCACCACCAAGTGAGGGAGCTTGTGATCCCAGAGACAAGGAGAAAATCCATTTGTGGTCTGTGGGCTGAGTGACTGCTGTTCACAAATGTAAGGAGTACTGACACACTCTTAGTCTCACCCTTTCTGTCCGCCTCGCCCTATTTTATACATCAAGCTGCTTAGAAAGTATGTGTGACCTTTTGGGGGAGGGTATAGCTCAGTGGTAGAGTGCATGCTTAGCAGGCACGAGGTCCTGGGTTCAATCCCCAGTACCTCCATTTTAAAAAAAAGAAAGAAAGAAAGTGTGGGCTAGGAGGTGGGTAAGGATGAGGATGTGGGTGTTGGGGCTAAAACCACACTTGAATGCCAACTTCCCACAGTGGCCGTAAGACCTGTAAGACCCGTGTGGTCCTCCCTTCGGATACACACCAGAGGGGGACTAAGAGCAGAGGGAAAACCTTCAGTGTGACAGCAGCAAGTGCCGGGGAGAAGGGCTCAACCCCCTTGTCCCTGAGGACAGTGCGGGCACACGACACCATCTTAAACACTTTTCCTTTATTTTCCATGTGCCAGGGCCAGGGCAGAGTGACAACCTGGGGCTTATCCCTGGCCAGGAGCTCCAGGCCCTGCTGTACCTTGGTGATTACGTAGACATATAGGCTTTTTTCCTGCTCTGGATCAAAGATAGTTTTAATGACTTTGAAGTTATTTAAAAGAATAAAAAGTACCAAGGTATTCTACTTTCATGTTACTCAGATCTTAAAATTCCCCAAACTTGTGTTAAAGGACCAAGCATTGAAAAATTAAAAGGTATCATGAGTGAATTTCTAGGTCTGTTTAATCAAACTCCAATATTACCTTTTAATAAAAACCTTGACCTTTCCCTTCACGTCTGGGGAGACACAAGCACCTGACCTTCTGAGTTAAATTGAAAGAGAAAAAAATTCTGTGTGGACGCTGACAGAAATGTTTTACTAAATCTTTAAAAAAAAATTTGTAATTGAAGAATAGTTGATCTACAGCATTGTGTTTTACTAAATGCTCTTTATAATTTGAAGACTATCCTCCATCAGTGACTGACGGAGCAATCTGCTTTCTTACATCTGAGTTTGTAACATAAGTTTTCCCAGTAAAACCCTTGGGATGGGGCCAGGCTGGAGATAATATTCTTTGTAAAAACGAAGTGCCTTCTGAAAGTGACGTGACTGGCAAGGGTAACCTAAGCATCCTGTCTCAGAAATCACCATTCTTAGTGGAATCTGTAGCTTCATCATTCTGTTACTGTTTTTAAGGTGTCACTGGTTGAAAACCATTTGGCCGGACTGGAAGGCAGGGTGCTGGCAGACATGTTTGACTTCCTGTCCAAGGAGCTGGTGAGACTGCAGGAGGAGAGGAGGGTCCACGCCCTGGCCATGCTGGCCGAGCGGCAGCGGAGGATGCGCGAAGCCGAGGAGAGTGGCCGGCGCCAGGTGGAGCAGCGGCGCCTGCAGGAGGAGGACCTGATATTTAAGGAGGCAAGTGCATGTCTGGAAGCTGTAAGGAACCGGGTCAAACCAAAGGCAACTTGTAATATGAAATGGCGTGTTTTTTGTTTCTCATTGTTTTCACCAAATACGTGTTGAGTCTCTACAATGTGCCCAGCACTGTGCAAAGGCACTGTGGGATCCTTTGGAGGGAAAAACCAGGCCTGGCCTCTTCTCTCCTGGAGCTTAAGTCCTATATAACATGCAAATAAGTGTAGGATCAGAAAACATGATACGTTTTGTGAAGGAAATAAATGGGGCCCGGTGACACATTTTGAACAGGTCACTCTGCTTGCTGTGCGGAGAGCAGATTGGAGGAAGGACAGTGTGGAAATGAGACCAGGAACGTGGCGAAGTTCAGGCCAGAGTGAGAAACGGGAGGATGTCCGGTTTTGGTGTGAGTGAGTGGGGAGAGGATGGTTCTGGTTTCTGAGGCGGGAAATCTGAGGGTGGAATAGTTTATGAGCAGAATCAGGAGTCTGATTTATATTAAGTTTGAGACATCTGAGTGGAGGTGTCATTTCAGCAGATGGATATACAAGATGGAATTTAGAAGAGAGGGTTTGACTGAAGATATAAACTTGGGAGTCAGGAATGCCAGGATGGTGAATTAGAATTGTGACCAAGACCCGGTAGATGTGAAATTCCAAAGTGACCAAGATGCAACTTCAGAGGAAATTCAAGGAACTAGTAATATCTCAAAGCCCTCCCGCCCTCATCAAGAATTTAAAAGCTCAAGTGTTAAAATTGGAGGGGACTGGGAGGAAGACTTCTTTAAAGTGAGCTGTGCTATGACTAATACCCACTAAAAAACACACCCAGAGGTGGGAGGAGTACTTCCCCGGCTCAGAGTATGATATGCATCCTCTCAGTTAGGGTGTCTGACCCCCAGGAGGGGTGGTGGGCACACCCAGAACAGGTCAAGGCCAAGGCTGTGAGTTTCCCTTGGACCAGATGTGGGCCAGCTGGGAAAGACAGAAAGGGCCAATCTGGAACTTAACATTCCTGTCCAAGAGGCTGTCAGGGTTGTATATGTGGATGCTTTGGGGCTCCTCAGTTTAAAAACATGCTGCACCAACTTGGGGTCTTTCTATTTGATCTGAGATTTTAAGGATTTACCCAATTGCCATGGAATTAGGATTGATCCATGAATGGTATTTGATGTGTGTTTTTTCAAATTAAAACATTGATAAAAGTTTAACAGATTTCCCATCCTCAGTACAGCTTAAAGAGTTTTGGCTTGTATGTTGTCAAGCTGAGCTTTTTAACTGGAGTGGCAGATCATCCACAATGTGAAACAGCCTATTATACTAATTCACATTCTAGCTTCCTACTGTCTTAGCACATTTTTCTTTAGAAAGAGTTACTGAGATTTAGCAATTTTTAGCAAACCAGAACTTACTCTCCCCTACCTAACATCACTAAGGAAAGACCAGCTGGGATGGGAGGAACCAGCTGGGAGTGAGAATCAAAGGAAGGGGACAGAGGAACCATTAGACTCAGAAACACAGGAAGGAAGAAGCTGGTGAAAGGTTTCTAGGAAGGTATCTTCTAGGTGGGAATGCCAGCATGTCTAGGAAGGGCAAGGAAAGGTTAAGAGGACCCTTCCAGCCTGATTTAAGGATCATTCATGTAAAGAACCTATCCACCTATGGACCCTAGCGTCATTTAAATTCCCTATCTCGCATCATATGACCCTCTTAAAGATAAATATACTTACACATAAATATACCAAAACACAGAAATGGATACATTAGTAAATTTCCAGAAAACTAACATATAGATATTGAGAAACATAGGTACGGAAAGTCAGACTCACATTTAAACACGTACACACTTTGCACGTCAGTACGTGAAGGCATATTCACAAATATAATCACATGTGCACAATATTAGCAAAGCCATGGAGGAACACACAGACACACATGGAGCCACCCATGCATTCCCTTACTCACTCATGCACGTACAAGCTCAGGTGTGTCCAGAAACATACACACCTGTACAGATACTTGTAAACACATAAGTTCATATATTGCTAGAAGTAGCTCACATTACACTTTCCACCTCTGAACTGTAAGACTCAGCTTCTCGTTCCATGTAGCTGTGACTAGTGTCCTGAATACGACTGTAGTCTCCATGGGAGCAGGCAGACGGTACATCCCCTCGTGCCTTCCACACGCCAGCATAGCCCTCTGTACATAACAGACATTGAGAAAATACATTTGGGTTGGTTGGTTGATACAGTATCGAGCTGGTCATTGGGTCTCTCCCATAGGAAGGCATAGGGCTTCAAGGGTAAGGTCTCGGTGTTTTACAAGTAAATATATGCTCAACAATGCTACCTAGAGTCCTGCTGCAGTGCTAGTCAAGGAACAGGTGCTGAGTTGTTACTGAGTCCCAAGCATCATCTGAGACACAAAGAAATACTCAGATATTAAATAGAAAATGCCCTTCCCCCTAAAAGCTCAAAATCTGTTGAGACAGAATGCATACAAAACTAAGTGCGACACCCTTGATGCTTGTGAAACTTCCTGTGTATCTACCTGTAAAACAGGCAAAACTAAACTGCATTGTTTGTGGTCGCGTAGTTAGGGAGCAAAACTCTAAAAATGGAAGTCTTTACCGTAAACTCATGAGAGTGGAAGGGGGCTGTGGTCAGGAAGAGCCCGCAGCCACCTTTGGGATCCTAGCAGTGGCCTGACCCTAATTCATTACACTGTACATGTATGCCCTTTGCATTTTTCTAAATGTCCATTCTATTTCACAATTTCAAGAATGCTTTAAAAAGAAGCAGTTCAGGGCTGAGATGATGGTTCGAAAAATTCATCAGAGACCCAGGATCCTTCCAGCTTTCTGTTTTTCTGTCACTGGGGTATGACCCTTACGGCAATTTAAGATGATGGGTATCCCTGTGTTTTGTCCCCATGAAGTGAAAAATGAAAAGAGAGGGAAAAAATAAGCTAGTTCTTTCCCTTTAAGAATCCTTCCTGGAAAGTGCACAGATCACTTCTGCATGTATTCCCTTGCCAGAGCTATGGTGCTAGGAAATGTGGTCTTTATTCTAGGCACCTGTTGGCTCAGCTAAAATCCAGAGGTTCTATTGTTTAAGAGGAATGAGAGAGGACATTGTGATACATGTCTGGATCTCTGCCACAGTTAGGTAGTTTAAGCAAGTCACACTGCTGGTAAGAACAAAGCCAGGATCCAAAGCAGGGTTATTGATGTAAGCCCATGACCCTTCTCTAGTATTGTATTGCCCATCCCAAACTGAGACTCATAATTCTAAAATGAAGCAGATGGGTGGGGGCTGCCCAGAGCCGGGTAAGTGGGTAGATTAGAAAAAGATTGACTATCTGTAGTAAAGAAAAGGGGTGGTCAGTGAGGGTACTGACCCATTTCATTAACTTAATGAAATAGATGTGCTAAAAAAAGTCGACCAATGTTTGCACATTTTTCTTGTCTTGTTTACAGTAGTAGCATTCCTATTCTCAGTCACTGGGGTATTTTTGGGTTTTACAGGTGATTAAAGTTCACCAAAGTACTGTAACTTCCTATCTGGAGGACATAATACTGAACACGGAAGAGCATACTGCAGAAGAACAGGCCAGGGCAGAAATAGAGAAGATGGCTCAGGAAATCAATGACATTGCTTATGAAATGGAAAGCCGGTGTGTACCAAGGGGACAGATGGTAGGGTGGACGCCCATCTGCTGTTACTCATGTGTATTTTTCAGGAACTTAAGATTTCACCACCAAGGAGATATAAATAAGTTACTCATGCATCAGTATGCGTTGTTTTATTAGCGTAATTCTCTGGAAGCCCACAGACCTGTACCTTTGTATGGTAGGAACATTGGGAATAGAATTTTCAGCTTTCCCCTGCAATCTGGATCACTCTGATGTTTCTTACTTTTAGAATATTGCAAAGCCTGAGAGCAATGTAAGTATATCCAACTTCACTTGGGCTTCACCCCAAGGTTTTTGGCTTCCCTGTGTAAGTCATATCTCTAACACTCCCCTCCCAGCAGGCAGGGTAAATTAAAGATGGGGTCAAATTTGAATTTTCCATGGAGTTAACCAAGCTCACCAGGAATGTGATATTTCAGATCACTTAAGGAAAAGGGAGGAGTCGGACTTGAGCAGTGGAGTTCCTTACTACAGGCAAGGAGGATCTAAGTATAAATCAGCAGCGCAAGTAAGGCAACAAAGAAAGCACTAGTTTAATTTGTTTTTTATTTTTTCAGTCGAACTCAGCTTCAGTCAGAGGAGATTGTTGCCGAGTTGGTTTATAGTTTCCTGATCCCAGAGGTGCAAAAGGACTTTGTCAAAGAAAAAGGTAAGCTGAAGTCAATGCTTCACTTGATAATCTTTTTAAAGATGTAAACTGTTTTCAATATTCCAGAGATTTAAACCTGAGCAGAGGTCTGGGGAAAATGCTGGAGGAGAATCACTGTTTTCTTATTTCAAAGCTTATCAAGTTCTCTTGACGCTGATTCCAGAACATGATCACCATTAGTACTGATGGGTGCAGGAAGTTTGACAGAGTAGGAAAATCCTTTAAGAGGCAGTCCCCAAGTTCTCAGAAGAGGTATATTTGGGTTTGTTGTTGTTGTGTTTCATTTTATTGAAGTATAGTTGATTTACAATCCTGAGTTAGTTTCAAGTATACAGCAATGTGTATGTACACATAAAACTCTTTTCCATTATAGGTTACTATAAGATACTGAGTATAATTCCCTGTGCTCTACAGTAAGTCCTTGTTGTTTATCTATTTTATATAGAGTGGTGTGGACCTGTTAATCCCATACATCCTAATTTATCCCTTCCCCTTCTTCTCCCCTTTGATAATCATAAGTTTATATTTTGTGATTTGATTTTTTCAACGTAAAGCAAGCATAGAGAATATGCAGGGTTTTCCCACTGTTGCAGCCTTTTGGAGGCAGGGCACGTGCAAAGGCAGGTGTTGAAAGCTGGGATGCCTGACAGACCTAAATCTCCTCTGCGGCTCTGCCTGAGTCACAGTATCTTCTGTTCCTGCTAGGACCAATCTCAGTATAATCCTCACTTCCCATTTGCCAAAAGTGGCATGTTTTTAAAGATTGATGCTTTTAATCAATAGAGAAGGAGGGAAAAAAAAGTGTTTAAGAAAAGAATGTTCTTCTGGAGTTCTGTCAGACTACTGCTGACAGTCCTGATCCCAGCGGGAAGGGTGCAACAAGAAGATCGATGTTTAAGCGAAATGAGAGCTCAGGAGGTTTTAGAGTTTGTAAGGGAGTTCTAGACAGGTTTAAGAGAAGTGTAACATTTCAGATCACCTAACCAGGGAGAAAGGAATGGTGGAGTTCTAATGCATTGGAAGAGAACAAAGAAATGTCTTATTTTCCCATGACATGATTGTACTGTAATTTTAACTGTTAAACCAGCGACAAGCATTTAGTTTATTTCCAGTGTGTTTTCCTATAAACAGCAATGTATATACTGGCCATGACTTTGAGAGTAAATTCCTAGCAGTCCAATACTGGAAATAGGGTTTGAGTGTTTTTCATTTTGATGTACCACCAAATGGCCCCCACAAAAAAGATTATTCTAATTCATATGTATGATAATGCCTCTACCAAAAAAATTTAGTTTTCAGATTCTATAATATTTCTGTGTCACCTTATATTTTAAAAGGGATCTTGTTGATGCCCAGGTCCTTAAGAAAATATGCAACTCCTTTCTTCTCTTCCTCAGTCCAAAGTGAGGTCAACTTGCTTCAGATCAATTCCACCTGAGGGAACTGAAGGAGAGGGGAAATCCTGTGTGTACTAGTTACTAGTTTGTGACCCTGCCCCCAGCTTCTCCTGGCTCTGAGGGGAAGGTACTGGGGGTGGGCGGGTGCTTGAGCGAAAGGAATCAGTGGGACTTGTCTGTGGGCAAGCAGGGCAAGTCCTCAGATAAAAAGTGCCACCTGGACAGGGAGCAAACATTAGGGCCTTTTGTGTTATAGATACTCTACCCCAATTAAGTAATACTAAATTCAGATTGTTTTGAGATGTCTCATTATTGATTTATTTATTTGGATGAATTTATTTTTTAATTTTATTGAGGTATAGTTGATTTATAATATATAAGTTTCAGTGTGTATCACAGGGATTAAAAATTTTTATAGATTATACTCCATTTAACATTTACTATAAAGTATTGGCTATATTCTCTGGGTTGTACAATCCATCCTTGTCGCTTATTTATTTTATACATGGTAGCTTGTACCTCTTAATCTCCTACCCTTACCTTGCCCCTTTCAGCTTCCCTTTCCCCACTGGTAACCACTAGTTTTCTGTGTCTGTGGATCTGTTTCTGTTTTGTTAAATTCATTTATTTCATTCTTTTGATTCCACATATAAGTGATAACAGTGTTGTCTTCTCTGTCTGACTTACTTCACTAACCACAGTACCTTTAGGTTGATCCATGTTGTTGCAAATGGCAAGATTTTATTGTTTATGGCTGAGTAATACTCCATTGTGTATATGTGTGTGTGTGTGTGTATATATATATATATATATATATATCATCTTTATCCATTCATCTGTTGATGCTCACTAAGGTGATTTCCATGTCTTGACTATTATAAATAATTCAGCTATGAACATTGTGGTGCATGTATTTTTTCAAATTAGTATTTTTGTTTTCTTCAGATATATATGCAGGAATGGGATTTCTGGATCACGTGGTGGTTCTATTTTTAATTTTTTGAGGAACCTACATTTCCCTTAGTGGCTGCACCAATTTATATTCCCTCTGACAGTGCACAATAGTGTTCCCTTTTCAACACATTCTCACCAACATCTGAATGAAAGCCTTGCCGGGTAGAGTATTCTCGGTTGTAGGTTTTTCCCTTTTATCACTTTAACCATGTCTTGACTACTCCCTTCTGGCCTGCAGAGTTCCTACTGAAAAGTCAGCTGACAGCTTATGGGAGTTCCCCTGTATGTAACTTGTTGTTTCTCCCTTGCTGCTTTTAATATTCTCTCTTCATCTTTAATTTTTGCCCTGTTAATTCCTCTTCAGGTTGATCCTGTTTGGGACCCTCCATGCTTCTTGGCTGTGGGTATTTGTTTCATTCCCCAAGTTAGGGACGTTCTCAGCTATTATGTTTTCAAATATGTTCTCTTCTTTTTCAGGGAGCCTGATAATGCAATGTGCTTGATGTTGTCCAAGAGGTCTCTTAAACTGTCTTCGTTTCTTTTTATTCCTTTTTCTTTTTTCTTTTAAAGCTTTAGTGATTTCCAGTGCTCTCTGTCTTCCAGCTCACTGATCTGTTGCTCTGTATCACTTAATCTACTATTGATTCCTTCTAGTGCACATTTTATTTCAGGTATTGTATTCTTCATCTCTGGTTCTTCTTTATATTTTCTAACCCTTTGTTAAAAGCTTCCAATCTCTCATTCTGTTCATTCTTCTCCTCAGTTCTTTCGTCATCTTTATAATCACCACCTTCAACTCTTTCTTGGGTAGATTGTCTTTCTCCACTTAGTTCTCCTGGGGTTTTAATATTGTTCTTTCATTTTAAATGTATTCCTTTACCACCTCAATTCGCCTAATTTGCTGTCTTTATTTCTATATACCTGGTAGGTTGGTTATGTTTCCCAGCCTTGGAGAAGTGGCCTTTTGTAGGAGATGTCTTATATGTCCAAGTAGCACATTCCCCTCTGGCACCAGGGCTCTGTGCTCTAGGGGTGCCCCGATGTGGGTTGTGTGGGTCCTTCTATTGTGGTGGCTGACTACTGTGGGCAGTCTGGTAGGCATGGCTGGCCCCTGGTCTGGTTGGTTGCCAGCCCCTGCCTTGTGTGGAGGCCGCTAGCCACTGGTTGGCAGGCTGGGTCGTGATGCCGCTGGATGCAGGAGTCCAGTGGGTGCTGCGACTAGTGCTGGCTCACTGGTGGGCAGAGCCAGGTTCTGGGGTGAGTGGTTGCAGGGCCAGGGTTCCCTGCCCTAGTGTCAGCTTGCTGGTGGATAGGGCCAGAGCCCAAGGGCCTGGGGCTGATGCTGGGTCATGACAAGGCAAGGTGCAGGGCTGTGGTGGGTCCTTGGGCCAGTGTCCATCTGCCATTGGGTGGGGTTAGGGTCTAGGAGATAAGGCTGGTGCCTTCCCACTGGTGGGTGAATCCAGATTCTGGGGTTGGTGCAGGTCTGCTGGTGGGCAAAGCTGGGTCCTGGGTCTCCGGCTGCAGGGCCAAGGTTCCCAGAGCTGATGTTTCAAACTGCTGGTAGGTGAGGTCTGGTGTATCCTAACGCTTGTGATGACTCACTGCTGAGTCTGGGGAGGCTAGCTGAGAGGCCCAAGATGTCTCAGAGCTGGTGTTGGCCTACTGGTGGGTAGAGCTGGGGCCCAGCAGGTCTGGGGCTGGTGCCAGCCTACTGGGGGTTTGAGCCAGGTCCCAGGGTCTCTGCCTGCAGGGCCCTTGGGGTACCAGTTCTAGTGCCTGTGCCCTGGTGTGTGAGACCATGTCCTGGGATGGCTGTGGGCTCAGGGTATCTTAAGGCAGCCTGCCCACTCGTGGGTGGGGCTGTGTCCCTGCCCAGCTAGTCACTTGTCCTGAGGGGTCCTAGTACAGTCCAGGCTGGTGGGTGTGGGCAGGGTGGGGCCCCGAGGCTATTAAGCTAGAGGGAGGGCTCCACAGCAGCACCTGCCAGCACCAGTGCCCACGTAGTAGGACGAGTTCCTCTGTACAGTTACTGCCCCCAGTGTCTGTGGCCCCGGGCTGAGCTCCAGTGGCCGCCTGCCTCTCTGGAGACTCTCCAAGATCAGCAAGTGGGTCTGACCCAGGCTCCTTCCAAATCACAGCTTTTGCCCTGGGTCTCAGATGGTGTATGATCTTGTGTATGCCCTTTAAGAGCGGAGTCTCCATTTCCCACAGGCCTCTGGGACTCCCAAAAGTAAGGCCTGCTGGCCTTCCAGGCCAAACATTCTGGGTGCTCTTCTTACCGGTGCAGGACCCCGGGGCTGTGGAGCCTGACGTGGGCTCAGACTCCTCACTCCTCGGAAGAACCTCGGCAGTGGTAGTTAGTCTCCTGTCTGTAGGTCGCCTGCGGGGGTGTGGGTCTTGACTACGCTGCGTCTCCACCCCTCTTGGCCACCTTGCTGCGGTTCCTTCTTTACCTCTTTCATTGTAGAGGCCTTTTCTGGTAGGTTCTGGTCTTTCTCATCAACAGTTTCTCTCTAAATAGTTGTAATTTTGGTATGCCCATGAGAGGAGGTGAGCACACAGTCTTCCTACTCCACCAGCTTCTCGTTTTCCTAAAAGCTGATGGATGGGAATGACCCTGAAGAGACCTGGGTATAGATGAAAATAGCATGCATTTCAACTTTGGTAGCTACTAAGTTCCAGACAACGTACCAAGCATTTTTAGAAGTGCCTTATCTCACTCATATTTCAGTTAAGGAAATTAGAGTGCATAGAGGCATTATACAACTCACAGATTGTACCATGGTCTGTGTGGCTCCAAAGTCCCCATTCTTTCAACCATACTGCCATAAAGTGTTATAAGCTGCTATGATTCACCCTGTGTAAACTAGCTGACTAGCACAGAATCCACAGTACTTCTTACTGTCCTTTACTAGCTATATGACTTTGGGCCAGTTACCTAATCTCTCTCTGCCTCTGTTTCCTCATCTGAAAATGGGGGCATCAATAGTACTTTTAGGGTTCTGGGGTGGTGTAAATGAATACTTATATGCCACCTGCTTAAACAGTGCCTGGCACAAAGTAAGAGCAAATGATAATCATCATCATCATGATTGCCTCTTTCCAAGGCTTAATGTACTAAGCCTTGATAATAAATATTTGTAGAATATGGAGCCAGGACCCATTTCTAAAGCTGTGAGCTCAGAAGCTCATCATCAGTCAGCAAGTACCCTCTATGTTAGGGACCAAGGCTCAAGAGAAGTGAGAGACAAGGTCTTTACCTTTAAGTCATTCACGATCTAGGTAAAAACAAAATGCAACTCGCATGAAGTGCTTCATTGCTGAATGGGTTTTTCCAAACTCAAGAGTGGCAGTGGTAAATGTGGGCAGACCCAGCCGGAGGAGACTTCCTGGAGGAGCTGGGACGTGGGCTGGGCTTTGCTGAAGGGCAGGACGTGGAGTGCAGGCATTCCAGGCAAGGGAGGCTGTGGAATGGAAGCAACCCTGGTGGGGAGGAGTAGGAGCAGACTGAACGGAGAGTGGGAACCGGGGGAGCAGCAACAGTAAGGTTTGGGTTTAGGTACTTTAAGAACGTGTCCTTCTAAAACAGAGAGCAGGTAATTTTTATTTAATCCAATCAGCCTCAAGCGAGAGAATATGTAGTTTGAAAAATGATCATTTCTGTCACTACTCTTGAAAACCTTTGGAAATGACTTTGTTCAGAGTGAAAAATTCTCCTGTCCCTTTGGCACAGTGAGGACCGCTCAGCGGAAGCACATCCTCGCAGCCCATGAGATCGTCCACCAGCACACAGAAGCCATGCTTGAGGAGGATTTTGTTGAGCAACAGCAAGAATCAGACACTGAGCTACTTGAGGGAGCTCAAGACAGCTAAGGTGAGCTTGGTTTTTCATATGGAAGGAAGCAGAGAGGAGGACAGGCAGCATCATTCAGTTTTGTGCGGTGTGCTAACAATCAATGTGAAGATGGCCCATTGTTTAACAAACTGGCATTTATGCTGGCACGTTTCATCTATGTTATGGAATCGGCTGTTGAAATTGTTAGATAATAGAGTTGCTATTACAGCAATTGGACTCTTGTGACCAAAACACAGGATTCTATTTTTTATAGGTTCTTTTAGCATATGACTGTACTCCATCATAAATAAAGCTGCAAAATGTGTCACTGTTATAAACAAAGCTTGTTCTTAGGGAGGTAGACAAGGTACCCCTAATTATAATTATAGAACAAGTCACAGCCTGTCCAGTTCTAGCCCTGATGCCTCTGCATTGTGCACCAAGGGTTAGTCTTAGGCTCAACCAAATATTCACTCACAATACTAACATAGGCCATATTTCATATGATTTGAGTATCAGTCTACTCAGATAAAGACAGGAACCACAGCTCCCAGCAGGGCAGCACAGATGTTTCTCTTTCCTTGGGAGCTCTCACCATATCCACACAGAAGACCACATCACTATTGTCATTAACCCCCAGGTTACAAAGCTCAGGTGCAAGGCAAAGAGATTCTTGGGTGGCTGCAGGAGCTGCCTTGGTTTCCATGGCCCAGGACCAGCATCTCTTGTAATAATTCCATAGGCATAGTTTCCAGGGTCCCCCCGATGGACATGCCCAGTTATAAGTCAGCACACTCAGGGAAAGCTCAAAGCTTTAGTTTCCCATTAGATAGTAATGGTGTATTTATAATTCCTCCCAATCAGATGCTAATTACCAACCAGGGGCCATTTTTACCTTAAGTAGTGTTGCTTAGTAATGTAGTTGACACCACTT
The DNA here is from genome assembly GCF_009834535.1 of Camelus ferus. Classification (NCBI taxonomy): domain Eukaryota; kingdom Metazoa; phylum Chordata; class Mammalia; order Artiodactyla; family Camelidae; genus Camelus; species Camelus ferus. The sequence goes on from NC_045696.1 coordinate 56,058,882, forward strand.
TATCAGATGATTGGAGAACAGAGCTCGAGAGTCCGTTGAAAGTAAAGTTCTCATGAGAAGGGGAAAGGGAGCGAACCATTTGCCTATACCTTCTCCCTCTACCCGCTTATATTAGAGGCACATTGTCTATTTTGGCCTTGAGTATGTGCTGTCAGGTTAGGGAAGGCTTAAGGGAAATCCTGAACCTGGCATTCAGAAGGTTTGGGAGTTGGCAGCTCTGCCACTAAATATATAATCTTACGCAAATCACTTCCCTTCACTTGAGGTGTGCCCATGCACATGTGACCAGGAGACGCTCTGCAGGGGAATCTGCTGGGACTTTAAGTCTCAATCACAGAAGGTCATGGAAGGCAGGCTGAGATGAGGGGGCAGTTAAGAAAGAAAGCAAGAGGAAAAACTGATAAAGAATTCTTAAATACCAAACGATGGCTGTAAATTACAGCAGAAAGTCTTCTGTTTTTAATTAATAATGAAGTGACCTCTGAAATCATTGAAGATATAAGCCATGTATTTGCATGTAATGTTTATATTACTATCTGTATAATGTATATTCAAAGATCAAAGCATTTTGCCTATCTTATTGTGATAAAATCAGCCTTAATGTTGGGGTAGTCATTCTTCTTACATGCAAATTTAATAAGATTAACTTACATAGTGTGACTTGAATACATCTGCATTTACTTCTGAGTATTATACCTGTTCTGTGACGTCTATGGTGATCTGTGAAACCAAGCCATAGGAGTTTTTTTTAATGATTTTCTATTTTATACTTAGGTTTTAATGAAATATATTTTACTTTCACTATTTAAAGCATATTGTAGTTACAAAATATAATTCAAAAAAAAAAATCTAGTTTTCAGGCTAGTTACAGACACTTAGCAAGGAAGATTAACCAAAAAGTTAATAGAGTATCTTCTTCATACTTTATTAAATGGCTGGAACATGATGCTTTGTTGCCCCATAGTACATATTATTCCCTCTTCCTTCTCTCAGAGGAAAGGAGGAAAGGACTGATGTGAGATTATTTAATAATATTTAGGGAGAGGGGCAGTAGACATGGACTGCTGATTTAAAACATTTTTTAATAAGCTTGAAGACAATGGAGAGCTAATAAAACAGTGACGAGTTTCTGGGGAAACTCTAGGAGAAGGAAAAGTCAGAGTTGGGTCTGGCATTTGGATGCACTTTTTTTTTCCTTAGGGAATATGCAAATTCTAGAAAATGTGGCTGAAAATCTGAGTAATGCTTTCACTAGCTTTGCAAAACTATAGAGACAAAAAGTGGAGTCACAAGGTTGAAGCCCTGGTAAACCTCTGGGCTGGGATTCCATAAGGCTATGCTCTAGTAGAAAGGGTTCACTGGAAGTAAACCAGCCCTCAAATCGACTAACAGTTGAGCTTTTAATCATCTGAGTGATCCAAAAAACAAAAACCTCAGTCCTACAAATTGAATTAAAAAGATCCTTGATTCCTGTTGCCTCAAGGAAATTGTCAGAAACAAACTTAAATTCTCTTCAGAGAAAGTTGGCATTATCCTAGATCTGTTTATTTTTGCAATTTTTCATGTACAATTTCCAGAACACAAGCATATCCAGCTGCATGAGGAGACACAACAGCTTGAACAAGTAGCAGCAGAAAGTACAGATAATAGAAACAGACCTAAAAATATTGGAAGGGTGAGACAGATTTAAAAAGAACTATGCTTACTGCTTTGAACTTCTAGTCTCCAGAATTGTGAGAAAATTAATTTTTGTTGTTTAAACCACCCAGTCTATCTATGGTATTTTGTCATGGCAACCTGATCTAAGATAGATTTTGGTACTAGGAGTAAAGTGCTGCTGTAACAAATACCTGAATGTGTGGGAACTAGATAATGAGTAGAGTTGGGAGAGTTTTGAGGTGCAGGCTAGAAATATGGATGTTAAGGGCATTTCTGGTGAGGTCTTGGGTAGAAATGTGGAACGTGTTATTGGAAACTGGAAATTTGACTGAACTTTGTTCTAGTGTTCTAGATAGAACTTCTGAGCGATGGAATTGGATACTTAGCTGGGAAGATATCTAAAGCAAAGTCTTGTTTCCTCCTGACTGCTTATAGTAAAATAGGAAAAGAAAGATGAATTGAAGAAGGAACTGTTAAGCAAAAAGGAACAAGTACTTAAAGATTTGGAAAATTCTCAGCCTATCCATATTTCAAGAAATGAGAAAGTACATTCTGAAAAGGAACACTGAGGGTGTGGTTGAAACAGCTATTTGATAAAGAGCTTATGGAATTATAAGAGTAGGAGCTCTGCCAGTTTGAAATGAAGGGATGGAGACAAGATGACATGAAGGAAGACTGTCAGATTTACTGGATTTGACAGGGTGAGATGATAGTTCTATTCTGCTGCAAATGTGCACAGTTCTTCAAAATAATCCTGAAAGCAGTTCAGAGCTCATCAGCCACTGCCTCAGTTTCAACAGGTCAGAGAGCCTCTGCCCAGAACTTCAAGGATGGGACCATCTGTGGGACCCTTACCCTGGCAGATCTGCAGTGACCAGATCCCTACCTAAGAAGTGGGGATGGGGGATGGCAGAGCAGAAAGGTAGGGGCCACCCCCAGAGCAATGGGAGCTATGCTGCCATCCCAGTGGACCTGGAAGGCAGACACTGAGCCAAAGGGGATTAATCTTGAGCTTTAAGACCCAATAGAACTTGTCTAGCTAGGCTTTAGACTTGCTTGGGACCCATTACTCCTTTCTTCCTTCTGATTCCCCCCTTTTGTAATGGGAATATCTATCCTAGACCTGCCCCCACCACTGTATTTTGGAAGCACATAGTGCATCTGGTTCACAGCTGGAGAGGAATGTAGCCTCAGGATGAATCATACCTTGAGTGTCACCCACATCTGGTTTAGATGACTTGTAGATGAGAATTTGGACCTCAGACTTTAGAGTTGGTGTTTGAATGAGTTAAGACTTTTGAGGTTGTTGGGATGGAATGAATGTATTCTGTATGTGAGAAGGACATGAATTTGGAGAGGCTGGGGTGGAATGCTATCCATTTAGTTGTGTCCACCCAAAATTCATGTCAAAGCCCTAGCTTCCAATATGATGGCTTTTGGAGATGAAGATAATAAGGATTAGATGAGATCATGAGGGTGGGTCCCTTATGATGGGAATAGTGCTCTTATAAGAAGAGACATCAGAGCACTTGCTTTCTCTCTGCTTCTTGCCTTGTGAGGACATAGCAAGAAGGCAGCCATCTACAAGCCAGGAAGAGAGTCCTCCCCAGAAGCTGGCCATGCTGACATTTTGACTTTGGACTTCTGGGCTCCCGAACTGTGGGAAAATAAATTTCTAATAGCCCAAACAATTTGAGACTCAAGGACAACAAAGCTGGAAGTATCACATTCCCTGATTTCAAACTATATTACAAAGCTACAGTAATCAAAACAGCATGGTACTGGCACAAAAACAGATACATAGATCAGTGGAACAGAACAGAGAGCCTAGTAATGAACCCACACTTAAATGGTCACTCTGTGACAAGGGAGGCAAGAGTATACAATGGAAAAAAGACAACATTTTCAATAAACGGTGTTGGGAAAACTAACAGCTACATGTCAAAGAATCAAACTGGACTACTTTCTCACACCATGCACAAAAATAAATTCAAAGTGATTAAAGACTTAAACGTAAGAACTGAAACCATAAAAATTCTAAAAGAAAACACAGACAGGATGCTCTTTGACATTGGCCTTAGTGATACTTTTTTTTAGATATGTCTCCTCAGGCAAGGGAAGCAAAAACAAAATAACCAAATGGGACTACAAACTAAAAAGCTTTCACACAGTGAAGAAAACTATCAACCAAATGAAAATGCAGCCTACTGAATGGGGGGAGACATTTGCAAATGATATATCTGATAAGGAGTTAATATTCCAAAATATACAAAGAACTCATAACTCAACATCAACATCAAAAAAACAAGCAACACGATTAAAATTGGGCAGAAGACCTGAAGAGACATTTTTCCAAAGAAGACATATGGATGGCCAACAAGCATAGAAAAAGATGGCCAACAGGCACAGGAAAAGATGCGCAACATCACCAATCATCAGGGGACTGCAAATCAAAACCGCAATGAGATTTCACTTCACACCTCTCAGAATGGCTGTTATCAAACAGACCACAAATAACAAATGTTTGCAAGGATGTAGAAAAAGGGGAACCCTCATGCATTGTTGGTGGGAATGTAAATTGGTGCAGCCACAATGGAAAACAGTGTAGAGATTCCTCAAGAAATTAAAAATAGAACTACCATATATTCCAGCAATTCCCCTCCTGGGTATTTATTTGAAGAAAATGAAAATACTAGTTAGAAAAGATATATGCCTCCCTATGTTCACAGCAGCATAATTTACAAGTAGCTAAGATATGGAAGCAACCTAGGTACCCATCAGTAGATGAATGGATAAAGAACATATGGTATATGTATACACAATAGAATATTCAGCCATTAAAAAGAATGAAATCTTGCCATTTGTGGTAATATGGATGGATCTAGAGAGTGTTATGTTAATTGAAATAAGTCAGACAGAAAAAGACAAATTCTGTATGATTTCACTTATATGGAATCTAAAACAAAAAAAAAAACCCACCAAAACATAAAAAAGCATAACAATATAGAAACAGAATCATAGATACAGAGAACAGGTGGTTGCCAGATTGGGGGTGGGGGAGCGAGAAATAGGTGAGGGAGATTAAGAGGTACAAACTTCCAATTGTAAAATAAATGAGTCACAGATATGGAAGGTACAGTTTGGGGAATATAGCCAATAATTATATAATATCTTTGCATAGTGACATCATAATTAGACTTATTATGGTGACCATTTTGAGATATATAGAAAAATCAAATCACTGTGTTGTATAACAAATTAACACAGTGTTGTGGGTCAATTATACTTCAAAAACAAACAAACTCATTAAAAAAAGATGAGATTTGTGGTTACCAGAGATGGGAGGGGAGTAGAGGAGACTGGATGAAGGCAGTCAAAAAGGTACTAACTTCCAGTTATAAGATATAAAGTACTGGGGATATAATGTACAACATGATAAATATAATCAACATTGCTGTTTGTTATATAGGAAAGTTGTTAAGAATAAATCCTGAGTTCTCATTTAAAAAAATAAATATATATATATATATATATATTTCTGTTGTTTAAGCTAACCAGTCTAAAGTAGTCTGTTGTGGCATCCTGAGCTGGCTAAGATACATTTTATGTTCAAAGAGATGAAAGTCAACACTGAAATTTTTCATAGAACTAGAAATGATAAAAAGTAATATAGCAGATCTGAAGAAAATAGAAATTCTAGAATTTATAAACACAGTAGTCAGTATGAGAAACTCAGTGCATGGATTTAAGAGCAGAATATACACAGCTGACGAGAACACTAATGCCTTAGAAGAGCAGAAGAATTTGTCTCAAATCAAGGAGACCAAGAGTTGGAAACTACAGAAGAGAAGGAAGGACAGATGAGTCCTTAGGAAGGGACAAGAGGATGTGAGCATGGACTATTGATTCAACAAATATGACTTCTAAGGGAAAAAATTTGTTGGGAAATCATAGAAAATGTGAACTTTCTAAAACCGATGAAAGGGGTCAACATTTAAGAAGGCTTCTTAACCCCAAGCAGAAAAAATTAAAAGAAACCTATACCTAGACACATTTTAATATGAATGTAAGTCAGAAAGGGCATAAATGGATTAAATTGCCCTAAAGCACTGGCATCGTCTAGGAGGAAGATGCAAGTATCATTTAACATTATGATTGATGACTCAAACATTCTGTATCCTCTCAGGTAACTCCTAAAGGATAGTAAAAAAGATGTATGACATGGGAAGTAAGAGAAGAAAATGGAATAAATAAAAAACACTCAAAAAGAGGACAGAAAAAGGAAACAGATCCAATAGAAAACACTGAATAAAATGGTAGGTGTTTATCACTGATTCATTAATTACATTAAATGTAAGGAGACTCAATGCTCAAAGTCAAGTCAGAACCTGTCAGACTGAATAAAAAGTAATTCAACTGTGTGCCGTTTTGTAAGAGACATATATAAAATCTAATGGTTACAAGTTAAATGAGAGTAAAAGATACCATCAGAACACCATCTACGGGAAAGCTGCTGTAACTATATTACTATAAACAAAGAAGACTCTTAGCCAGAAAGCACTGCTAGAGAAAAAGAGGGACATTTCATAAAGATAAAGGTTTCATTCATTGGGAAGGTATAATGAGTCACAATTTGAATATACCTAATAACATGGCTTCAACCTGTAGGAAACAAAGTTTAATAGCAAGGAGAAGTAGAAAAAGCCATAATGACGCTAGGAAATTTTAATCTCTATCAGGAATTGATATAGCAAGTAGAGGAAAAAAACAATAAACAAATGGAAGATTTGAGATACATAGTTAAGGAACTTGACCTATTGGACATTTATAGACTGTTACACCCAGCAACTCCAGAATGCATATTACCTTCAAGCACACACAAAACATTTGCAAAAACTGACTATACTGTGTCATAAAGCAAGTGTCAACCATTTCAAAGAAGCAAAGTCATGGCAAAGTGATAACAATGCAGTGAAACTTAGAAATCAATGACAAGATAATTCCAATATGTTTGGAAATTAAGAAATACAAGTATAAATACTCTGTTCATCAGAGAAAGTATCAGAATAGAAACTAGGAAATATTTTGAACTGAAAAATGACAAAAATGCTACTTATATATCCAACTTGTGGAATGCAGCTGATGTGGTGCTTAGATGGACAGTTGTAGGCTTAAGAGCATTTATTAAAAGAGGAAAGGTAAAAAATAAGACTAAGAATCCTTTTCCAGAAATTAGAAAAATAATGTCAAATTAGTTGCAAAAAAAGTAAAAGGAAATAAAAGTAACCGAAATTAATAAAACAGAAAATAGACATGTCTTTTGATTCTAGGTAGGATATAGTGGGTAGCTGCAAGACTACAGAAAATAATGGATAGACTGTGTAAATGTCATTTTTCAAAGACAGTGAAGAGATGTGGAAAGGCAGGGGACTAGATGAGCTAAAATGGTAGAGAGGAAAGAGTCCCTCCTAAGTGATCTGAGATCACTGGCCATTTTCTTCCCCTGGGCCACTGGGCACACACGGGCCTAAGACTTTCCTAGGGGAAACAGAAACCAGAAAGGCTTTTAAAAGTCTGAGTGGGCTAGCATGATGGATTGCAACCTGGAAGAGCCCCAAAGGCCAAATTTACCCAGAGTGTCAGCTTTAGGTTTTCAGTAGATAAACCCTTTATTAGTGGAAAACTGTTTGAATCTATCATGTGTCATTTAACCAGCTGTGTCAGTGTTATCTTCACTCAGTCTCATAGATTTAACCATCATTAATTCATCATTCCCTGAATTCTTTTGTCAGAAGTAGCGGAACATCCTGCCTTGCCCTACCACACTGATGTCCAGTGACTCAGCAATGGTCATATTTTAGTGCGATTTTTTTTAGTTCAGAACAAGGGTGAGATTTTTTCTAAGAAAACTACCCTTAACCACTATTATGGAATACTGAATGACTTTGGAAATTAGCTTTTGCTGGAGACTTGGTAATATTCTGCAATGAAAACAACCTGAAATTACAAGGCAAAACAGAGCTTATATGCAGAATGTACACTGTGGTAAAGTCACTTCTGTGGCAACTAACACTGAATCACAAATAACGGTAAGCTGCTTTATGTGCTTCCTGTGCTGCCAAAGCTAGAAAAGCAGGGTCTCCATTCGCAGCCATATTTGCAGTGAATGTATTTTCTGAGCTTAAACTACACTTCCAGGAGCATTTTTTGGACCTTGAAATAAGTGCATAGGAGATTCCCATATTTCACAATTGTTTCCCTGTGCGATGGCGGCATGTCCACACAACCTTTAATTGGAACGGATTCGTCTGTGTTGTAATGACACGCTAACAGGCAAATAACAAGAGAAGAATCCAATGGAATTCTATAAATGCCTTCCAAGTGATAAATATGCACAATTAAAAACATGCTTATGGACTGAGATCAGTATTGGCAGCACGTGTCTGTGATTTTTTTTTAATTGAGGTATAGTTGATTTACAATATTGTATTAGTTTCAAGTACACAGCAAAGTAATTCAGACATATATATATGTGTATATATACACATATATATATGTTCTTTTTTATTCTTTTCCATTATAGGCTACTACAAGATACTGAATATAGTTCCCTGTGCTATACAGTAGGTCCGTGTTGATTATCTATCTTATTGATGGTAGTGTGTGTCTGTTAATCCCAACCTCCTATTTTATCCCTTCCTGCCTTCCTTTTTAGTAACCATAAGTTTGTTTTCTATGTCGGTGAGTCTGTTCCCGTTTTGTAAATAAGTTCACTTTCACTATTTTTTAGATTCCACATACTACGTAAGTGATAAATAATATTTGTCTCGAAGACATTTTCAAAACTGAGATGAGGGAGTCTCATTACACATCACCATTAATAAACATTTGTGATCAATTTTAATTATTTGAGCCCCAATTAAGCAAAATGTTATTTCCTAAATAAGAGATCCATTCTTCTCTTTAGTAGATCTATATTATGAAAAAAAAACTATCAGTTATTATTACTATCTTTTGAATTTTATCAATAAAAATTGTGAAAATTTGTTTTCTTTCTTGTTATTTGAGTACCTACATATTATCTTCAATTTTGTCTTTTGGCCCAAAAGGCCTAAAATCTTTACTATGAGGCCCTTTGCAGAAAAAGTTTGTTAATTCCTACTCTACAGCAGATAAAAAGAGTGAAGGAGAACTAAATAGAGAAGCATGGATGAATCTCACAAATATAATAAGGATTGAAAGAAGCCAAGTCCAAAAATAAATCTGTAGTATAAGTCTATTTACATAAAGTTCAAAACCCAGCCCTAAACTATAGTGTTGAGGAATGCACACTTAGGCGGTAAAGATACAAAGAAAAGCAAGGAAGTGATTATTATTAAAAAAAAAAAAAAAGTAAAAATCAGAATAGTGATACTTTTAGAGGGTAGGGAGGGGGTCTTTACTGCAACAGAGTTAAGTGGGGACTTACGGTATTTCTTAACCTGGGTGGTATTTACACAGGTGAGTGCTTCACATTAATTCATTAAGCTGCACACTGATTTTCTCCACTTTTCTACATGTGTCATATTCTATAGTTAAAAGTTAGAAATATCTATGCATATATACAAATATGTATGTACATGCATTAGGCCTGCAGCATACACAGACTATTCCTGGGAAGATCAAAAAGAACTTGGTAAGTAGTTGGTGCTGGGCATGGAAACTGAGGACTGGCAGTCAGACTGAGGGGAAAGAGAGTTAGTTTCCTCATGTTTATATCATTTTGTGGTTTGAATTTTTTTGACAATGTATGCATATTAGGTTTTCAGCTATAACCAAGTTAATGTAAATGTAAAGCTTTTTTTTTTTTTTTAAGTGCTAGAATTTGGAAACTGAGACCCTGTGAGTTAGGAAACATTCGGATCATGGAACCCGTAAGTGGCAGAGCTCAGATATGTCTGGGGCTGCCTGACTTCAAAACCAGGGTTCTGTGTAATTGTATCATAGTAATTTTAGGAACATATTGATCTGATAATGACTGTTTCTGAAAGATGACATAATCATAAACATGTGTTGTTTTTTTAGAGATGATGATCTTTTTAAAAAAAGGGCTGTCCGACTCATCAGAAAGCATTCCAGTAGTCTGTGCTTCTCCCAAGATGTGCTGCTCTTATGGGCTTGTCGGTGTATGATTCATGAGGAAAGAGATTTGTTTTCCTTAAATTCTCAATAACTTACAGTGGTTTTCAGTAATAATAATCAAATGAGGAGCTTTATTCTCTTTGGTGTTTCCTAGATGCTCTACTTCAAGAGAAAGTTTTCTCATGTCTCGTTTCAGCATTTTGTTGACTATGGAGATATGTCAGCTTGTTGAATCAAATAAAAATATTGCTGAATATTCCGTAAATGGTTTTGGTTTGCTATGCATGGTGCAGTGGCATCATCTGTTAAGGTTGAACATATACATCCCCATGACCCAGCATTTCATCTCCCAGTGTTTCACTCTTCCACCAAGAGGCATGACAGGAATGCTCTAGCCGTACTAGTCATGCTGCCCCTGAACTGGAAACCCAAATGTCCATCACACAGGAAAAGGAAAAAAGCCTGGTATATTCATACAGTGGCACATCAAGTCACCACTGAGCTTAAGATCTGAGAAGTATATTCATGCAACACTCAGGGAGAGGGTGCTGCCGGAGAGCCATCTGCCCATCCTGTGTGCTGACAAGCATCAGGGTTGAACAGATCCCTCCTCATCGAAAGATAAGTAAATAGGAAAAACAATAAATAAGCAAAACCAACAACAACAAATCAACATGGGACCCACGTAAAGAACTTACAAAACACAATGGAGGTTACCCTGAAAACAGAATAAAAGCCTAGCTTAGAAAATATCTTACTTTAGGAAATGATAAAAGGTTCAGAAACTATCTGCTTGGTGTTTGGTGTTCTTCATAGGAAGCAAAAAGAAATGGCCTCTTAGGAAACTGAAGCAGGGCATAGTGAGAACAGACAGAGGCCAAAAACCAGACAGACGTGTGCTGAAAAGAAAAGCTGACTGAGATTTTTAAAAAATATAATGACATCCATTTGGATGCAGTTAAAAGAACAGAAACATCATAGCAGAGGGTATAATTGGTGTGTTGCTGATAAATCTGTTAAGTCATCCAGTATGGGATGGGAAGAAAAGGCCAAAGAGATGAAAATGACAGGAAGTTAGCCCTGGGTGGCCGATCCTACAAGCAATAGGAATTCTTAAAGAAGAAACCAAAACAAATAGAAACAATAATCTGTTATAATAAAAGATTTTCTGAGCTCAAAGAATATCTGATCATATAAACTTGAAAGGGTTTACCTTACTCTAGGAAAACGAGGATTGGGACAATTTTTTTTTCCTTGAGGATCACTGATAAACAGAAAAGTACGGCACAAGTAAAGGGCAATTGAATTTTATTTTGTTCCTTTAAAAATGCTGACCTGAACTAGGTTAAGGTTATATTATTCACTTGTGAAATGAAAAATCAGGTACACAAAATGAGAAGACCTGAATTCGGGTTGATGAGATAGCAGGTGGGAGGAAGAATGCTATACAGCAGGGAACAGAACTTTTTCTGTAAAGAGCCAAGTAGTAATAATTTTGGACTCTGTAGGGAAGATGGTCTCTGTTGCAGCTACTCAACTCTGCCAGTTTAAGGTAAACGCAGCAATGGATAACACATGAATGAATGAACCTGGCTGTGTTCCCAATAAAACTTTATTTACAAAAACTGGTAGCAGGACAGATTTGGCCCATGGGCCATAGTTATTTATGTGTATATATATAGATATAGATATATAGATATATTGATATATTTATACACATACATATATGGCACCCCTATTGTATAGCAATAAACTCACATTAAAATCAATACCTACTTTGAAAAGGGATTTAAAGCAGCTTCTAATAAAGAATATACAATGAAACTTACAATAGAATATTTTCTAAATTAATCTTTATCCCAGTGTCTTCTAAAACTAAGTTTTGTGTTTAGACAAAAAGGAAAGTATAAGGTATTACAAAGTTCTCATTAGGTAATTGAAGTTTTCCAAGAAAGGAAAACTTCTTCCTGATACTGGCAGCCCTCCACTTATAATGGCTTAAGTTAAAACACCCTGACTTTAATAACTTATGCTCTTGGAAATAAAACACCCTGAGTGATGAGCAAAACTCATATTTAAAGCCACGTGATCATGGTAGCTGACACCATATAGTGGGTTGGAGCTACATTATTACAGTCAAGAGCAATAAACAATCACAACAAACTGATTTCTGAGGTAGGAAACTTTTTGCATGGATGCATAATTAGATTTAGTGAAGCCTTGTGCTGCTTAACAAGGGCATTGCCTCTTTTCTTTTCAAAATGCTTAAGGATAGGCAAGGTAAAATCCAAGGAAGAAGTCTGTAGTGTGAGTAAAGGATCTCTTTGGGATGAGAAACTTTTGGCACAAAATTGCTGAAGATTCCAAATTCCTGAAGCACAGAGCCCCCAGACAAATTAAAGTCTCAGTAATTGTGAGGTCAGGGGGCGCTCGCACTACTAACTCTCGTCCCCTCAATTCCAGGTCATGGTACCCACTTGGGAGTAGAGTTCATCTACTAGGACTTGGAGTACTTTCATGCAAGTGGCATGGAGACTCACAGACCCAGTTCCTAGTGAAATAGAGGTTACCAGTGAGCACATGAGTGACAGAATAGCCTCCAAGACTCTTTACCACTCATGGAACAAAAACCAACCTAGCACCGTGGCGGTGGAGTAGCATGGAGGTTAAGAGAGGAGGCTCTAGAGCCAGATGGTATGGATTGAAATCCCAGTCCAGTGACAGTGTGTCCTCAGACAAGTTACTTAACCTCACTAAGCCTGAGCTTCCCTATGTTTAAAATGGTATAACCACAGAATGTACATCATGGGGTTGGTATGAAGATGTAATGAATTACTTTATGTAAAAAGGTCCTGGCATATGGTAAGCACCCAATAAACGCCAATTAGCTATTTTTACTATGGGATAGAAGCAAAAAGGATATGGGTGAAGTATGTTTCCTGCTCTTAAGGCAAAGTGAGTATACCTACTGCTACATGGAAAGTGGCCCAGTGTATTTCAGTCTCTAAGCAATCAGATGAATTTCTCCATCTCACCTGGGGAAGAGAATACGGATGCGCTGTCACAAGTGGGCAGGGAGAGGAATGAGTGCCCTGTGTTCTGTAGAGTCTTGAAGTGTTGACAGTAAGGGCTCCTTGGCTACCAGACATCAGAGACATTAGAAGGAAGCTGTAAGCATCGTGAAGAATTTCCTGGACAACTTAACTAAAACCACTGAAAAAGGACCTTTTATTATAGGTGTCAAATGTTAAGAAAACTGGAAGCAGGGACTACAGTGGTTCTCAACCATGGCTGCATGTTAAAATTATCTGAAAACTTTTAAAAACTTGTTCTTAGACCTCTTTCCAGACAAATTAAAATAGAGTTTTTGAAGAGGAGCCAGACAAAGTTATTTTTAAAAAGCTTCCCAAGTGATCTAATGTGCATTCAAGGTTTAGTTATAGAACCATTTCCCAAGGAAACTGGCCCTTCCCAAGCATTAACCATTCAGAAAGATTTGCCATGGAAGACGTGTCTTCAGTAGAGGTTATAATGATATTTTATTTCTAACCCCTCAAGTGTTCCAGAGGCAAAAACTGTGGGAGGAAATACTGACACTGGGCACAATCATAACACTCATGCTTCCTCGGCCATAGCACATATCACTTGATTCTAACTGCCTGTGTCATCATCTCACCAACTGGCCTCTCAGGTCTGAGAGGAGGGCAGGAGCTGTGCCTCCTGAATTTATTTGTTTATATTCCTGGTGCCTGGTCTCTCTAGCACATGGTAATTTCTCAATAAGTGTTGAATTGAATTCCAGGTACCTGATGTTTGCAGAAGCAAACATTTATGTGGTTTTGGAAAACACTTATGATATCTTGATATTTTATGGTATAAGATGAGTTTTTAAGAACATAATTCTAACTTATAATACTAATTTCTAATAAATAAAGGTTTAAGATTTTATGATTCAAATGTTATCAAGGAACCAGGTAAATAATAAAGGGAAGAGGAGCCTTCTGTACTATATCCTGAAAGAAAATTATCCCATTTATCCTTGCACAAACAACATTCAACAACTTAAGAAACTTCCAACAGAGGATTTGGAGAAGATACAAAAATGTTCTCCTCACTGTTTATTTTGTTTTAAATAAAGTTTAAAGACATTGTATTAAAATGTAATTATAGTCAGTTTCTAATTATGACAGAAATAAGAGGTCAGCAATCCTCCTTACTAAAAAAAGTATATTACTGGGAAAAAAATTGTCAAAAACACCCATTTTAAGGCAATAGAAATCTACCCGAGATAGATAATAAATTGAAAACCTGCTGGAGATTCAGGTAAGAAGAGTAGACATCTGCTATTGCCCATGGCCCCTACCTAGCTCAATCAGCAATAATGGTAGTCTTCTAACCCAGCAGCTTTGCTGTCAGACTGGGAAGACTGGCTTTAGAGTGGTCAGTTGGGGAGAAATCTTGTGACTTTACATGCCAAAATTAGTAAACTTGGTTAGAAGTGAACAGGGAAAAACTATAGCTTTGTTAGCCCAAAGACACAGTCTTATTCATTGGGATGAACAGCAGACCAACCAGAAATTTAATGGGGGAGACCCTGGAAGGGTTAAGGCAAGCTCTTCACGCATCCCTTGATGACTGGGAATACCAAAAATTAACCTAGACTAGGGAAAGAGTGGAGAAACAGAAGACCACAATACAGATGGGAGAAACAAAACAGATAGCAAAATAGTACACCTAAACTCAACTGTAACATGCATTAAATATGAGTGGATTAGGCACCCCAAATAAAAAGGCACAGATTGTCAAAATGGATTTTTTTAAATGCAAAACCCAAGTATGTGATATTTGTAAGATAACCTTTAAATATAAAAAGGGAAATAAAGTAAACAAATGGAAGAAGTGTACCAGAAAAATACTTAACATAAGGAAACCAGAGTGGCCCTATTATTATAGCTGGCAAAGAAAACTTCAAAGCAAGGAGTATTACCAGAGATAAAAAATGATGTTTTATAATGATAAAAGGATCAATTCATCAGGAAAACTGAACAATCTTAATTATTTATGCTTCTAATAAATGAGCTTCAAAATTTATGAAGCAAAGCTGTCATAAGCAAAGAAAGAGACAATTCTAAATCATAGTTGGAGATTTAACAACTTTCTCTCAATCCTCCATAGAACAATTAAACAAGGAATCAGTAAAATTTGCACGATTTGAACAACCCTATCCAACACCTTAACCTAATACCAATCAGAACACTACATCTAACCACTGAAGGCCATATACTTTCAAATGCACATAGGACATTTACCAAGATGGGCCATATCCTGAGCCATAAAACAAGTCTCAAGAAACATCCAAAGATTGAAATCTTAAGGAATATATTCCTTGTTCACAAAAATAATTAAATTAGAAATCAGGAGCAAAAAACAAACAAAAAAGGTTAGGAAATCCCCCAAATAGTTGGAGGTTAAACAACACATTTCTAAATAATTTATGGTTCAAAGAAGAACTCACAATGGAAATAAGAAAAAACTTTGACCTTAATAATTGAGAAAATACAACTCTGAATTTTATGGGATGCAGCTGAAGCAGTGCTTAGAAGTGTACAACTTTATATTCTCATGTTAGAAAAGTTTAAAATCAATTTAAGTTCCCACCTAGGGAAGACACACAAAGAAAAGCAAAGTATATCCAAAGTAAGTTGTAAGAGGGATATTTTACAGTAAGAGCAGAAATCAATGAAGCAGAAAACTTACAATCAGTAAAGGTAATTAACAAAATCAAATTTAGTTTCTTTAAAAACCTTAATTAATAAACTCCCAGCAACACTGCCAAATACCCCTATCAGCCCCTGTTGCTCCAGCACTGTTCCCTATGGGACTGAGGGTGCCAGTGCTGGAAGGGGGAAGAATACACACTTAGGAAACTGATTTTAAAAAGAGAAAATACAAATGATCAATGTCAAGAATGAGAGGAGGGGACTCAAATCAAGATGGTGGAGCAGTAGGATGCGGAACTCACTTCCCCCTACAAACATCAAAAATACATCTACGTATGGAAAAATTC
This sequence comes from Camelus ferus, assembly GCF_009834535.1. NCBI lineage: Eukaryota > Metazoa > Chordata > Mammalia > Artiodactyla > Camelidae > Camelus > Camelus ferus. The sequence continues at coordinate 56,074,729 of NC_045696.1, forward strand.
TCACTGAAAACTAATTGGAGAGCAGCAAAAAGACTCTTGTACAACCAAAGCTGAAAGAAAGATCCACACAGAATAAGGTAGGAAGGGAAGACAAGTGATCAGGATGTGTGTCCCTGGGAGGGGACTCAGGAAAAGGGAGATTACATCAGGGCAACCCTCCCAAAGGAGTGATCAGATCAGGACCCAGCCCTGGGGTCTGACAAAGGAAAGAGGGACCTTGTTAGCTGATGAGAGGCTGGAGTTATAGTGCTGCCCAGGCAACCAGGAAATTGACTCTCCGGAGCCAAGTTAGCTGGTAAAGGCTGAAAAACCAGAGAGCATTAGAGAAAGCACATCTCAGCAAAGCTGAGGGAGGATCTCAGTCAAAAAGCTGATACTGGGTGCTGGGCAGAATCCTGGATAATTCAATACTAAGTTTGAATTCAAACAGCTGTAGAGATCCAGTTATGATCCGAAATCAACAGGTGAATCTGGAATCATCCAGGAGACGCTGACTATCTGGATATAGAGGCTAAAATTGACCTGGCCAGCCTGGGGCTAAAGCTTGCCGAGAGTCAGTTACTAGTGTGCGATAGCTTCACTCATCGGGGACATGGCGTCCTGTTACTTGCTACTTCATGTTTGCTTCTGTTTCTTCACTTGTTGGTAGTTTAACTTCTAAAATGTCCAGCAGAGTACATTTTACTGAAGTGACATCATGGGAGAAGTGCCAGCTGCCAAAGAGGAAAATCTATGAAATACTAACAATGATGCATTATTAGAGTCTCTCCAACTCACATATTCTTAAGAAAAAGGAGTCTGTCTCCTTCCAGGCAGCTACCAGCTAGGCGTGTGGGTGTACACTAGCAGCAAACAATTAGGAGATGAAAACTTTAATCTATAATAACAATAGTATTAAAAACTCTAAATACTTAAGAATAAATTTAACAAAAGACATGCAAGACCTCTGTACTGAAACCAACAAAATACTGAAAAAATAAGTGACCTAAACAAATAGAGAGATATGCCACATTCACATATTGGAACACTCAACTTATTATGATGTTGATTCTCCCCAAATTGATATATAGATTTAATGATAACAATCAAGCATTTCAGTAACTTTGATAAGCAGATTTTAAATTTTATATAGTAAAGCAAAGGGCTTAGATATAGCCCACAATTTTGAGCAAAGTTGAATGACCCATGCCACTTGATTTCAAGACTTGCTGTAAAGCTTCATTCAGAACAGTGTGGTATTGGCAGAAGGATAGATAAATAGATAAATGTTACAGGCTAGGGGGTCCAGACAGGCCGAGACGTCTGAAGTTAAATGATTTTTTATTAATGTGCCAGAGGTGCGTAATGGACAAAGGATTGTCTTTTCAACAAATTATGCTGGAACTACTGAATAAATGAAACGGAGGAAAATGAATCATAACATCTGCATCACACTAAACACAATTAGCTTGAGGTGGATCTCAGAATTAAGTAAAAAATTTTAACTATAAAGCTCCTAGAAGAAAACATAGGAGAATACCTTCATGGCTTATCTGCACAGAAACCAAAAAGTACTAATCATAAACAAGAGATAGATCCCTACAGCTCCTTCTAGGGAGACACTGTTTACCAGCACAGCCAATGTGGACACAAAGCCCAACACAAAAAGGTCTTGGGACTTATGGGGAAAAAAATGTTGCTTGCCCTGTCAGTAAACAATGAATGTGCCATCAAGCCATCAAGCCATCAAGCCATCAGCCATTGCAGCCATCAACGATGGTGTGCCGGGGGGGGGGGGGGGGGGGGGGGGGATTAAGGATGGAAAAAAACAGGAGACTGGCCCTAGATAGTTAAAATGCCTTTCAAAGGAATAATTTCAGTGAGCCCAGATTCTTGCATCTTCCCAGACATAGAAGGGCACTAAAATCATTTATTTCAAATGTCTGGTGTGTGTGTGTGTGTGTATGTGTGTGTGTGTGAGTGTGTGTGTGTGGTTAGCAGAAATCTCTTCATGTTCAACTACGTGCTTTTTTCCTCTCCAGCAAAACCTCCTATATATCCTGGCCCTTCCCTTATCCCTTTGGAAGTTTCCACAGAGCTAACTGAGAGGCTGTTTCTGAGCTATAGTTCTCAGTAATGTCCTCGAATAAAACATAATTCTCAAATTTTAGGTTGTGCTTTTTTATTTTTTCAGGTGACAGGCTTTTGGAATAGGCTTTTTGTTGTTATTTTATCAATCTTGTCTCTCAAAAAGAAGGCCACACCTCCAGGCACCTGTGTCACCTCCTGTACAGGAGGCAGGAACTGAGACAGACACAAAGAAGTTAAGAAATGAGTCATCCACCAGCACTGGTGACATCAGCAAAATGGAAGGGCAGGTAGCTCCAAACTCCTGTCCCTTCACATAAACACTGAAGAACAAGCAGGAACTATCAGAACCAACTTTGCCAGAATGCTCAAAAAGAGTCGAAGGTTTACAGCAACCAAGAAAATTCTGAATCAAGAAAACGACAACTTAAAAGTGGTAGGAGAGCTTTGTGGCATTTTCACCTTTCTTGTGACTTCCCCTCCCTGGCTCAGCAGCAGTCTTGAAATCAGCTTAGCCTGTATTCCCAGTACAGGGCCCTGGACCCTGGTTCTGGAGGGAGCAGAGCAGTCCGTACGCACAAATTATTGTGTCTGTTTGTCCTAACCTGTCTGGGGGCTCACTGAAGGACTGGTGCAAAGTGCTTTCTCTGTTTTGACTAACTTGGACTCCACACAGGGAAGAGGGTGCCTGTGACAAGCACTGCTCAAGAACCTAGTAAGGCAAACAAAAAAATCTGCAGCTTCCTGGGGGCAAAAGATTAAGGCTGAGACATACAATAGACTGCCTAAGGCCTAGGAGGAAAGGCCAGGGAGAGTGTCTTTGGGAAACTAGGAAAATTCAAAAGTGTCTGTGCATACTGGGAAACTGAGAAAGCAACAGGCATGCCTGGGACAGAACAAGGTGCAGAAAAGACGGTAGAAGACCCTCAGCTTCCACCGCTGGTGGCTCTCCAGGCTCAGTGCAAGCAGGAAGTGAGGGCTGAGAGTGTTTTAAATGGCTCCGTGTTAAAGGGAGTGCCCTCGGACAGAGCCAACCCTCAGAGATAGGAGAGGTGGTGGCTTTGTTTAGTTTTGTTTAGCCCCTGGAATTCAAGGAAATCTCTGTCAAACACTAGCTGAACACAAGCTAAGCCTTCAACGATTAAGAAAAGCAAACCCTGGAGGGGGGAAGAATCTGGCTCCCAGAGTTAACGTATTATAATATTTAAATGTCCAATTTTCAACAACAACAACAAAATCACAAAACATACAAAGAAGCAGGAAAGTATGATCCATTCAAAGGAGAAAATCATAAATTGACAAAACTGTCCATGAGGAAGCTCAGATATTGAACTTACTAGACAAGAACTTTTTTAAAAACTGTTTTAAATATACTCAAAGAATAAAAGAAAACCAAGGACAAGAACTAACAGAAACAAGCTACAGCTGTTAAGAGAAAGTCAGTGTTACTAATATTGCTAGAAAGAGGTACTGTTGTGTTATTAGATTCCAGATTTCCACCTTCTTTTCTCAATTCCTTTCTCTCTCATACATTATAGTGATTTATTTAAAAATAAATATGAAAGCCCAAATCACATCTTAGTTTTTAGGTAATTCCATATATATTACATACCTAATTTTTTTTTTTACTGTCAAAATATAATTTATCTCTATCATGACATTTGCCATCATTGTGTATTTAAGTTTTAAAGATGAAAATTTAAGAGGTTTTATTCATTTGAGTGTTAATTCATTTAATAATAAAATAATAGTAAGCATGAGTTTCATTTAATGGTATCGTAAGCGGCAAGGAACATTCTCTCAAAGTAGTTATGAGCTGATTTTTTTTCTCCTTTTCAATCAAAGCAGAACTCTATTAAAGCAGTGTTAGGAAAGACCATCTTTAAAAGAATTATTGAGCTGACCTGAGCCCCCACCAAATGAAGGTGGTACAGGTGCTGCCCTCAGGGAGATTATAACCACCTAGCAGGGAACTCACACATAGGCATCACGTTCTGCGGTATAATTCATAAATGAGGGGGAAACAAAGTGTTCCAAGATTCTGGGAAGAGAGATACTGGGCCCACAACCACAAGTATGACTGTCGTGGGTAAGGGGTCAATGACCCACGGTCCTTGGTGAAAGAATTCACAGCATGTGACAACTTTTTATTAGTTAAAGAAACAGTACAGAGGGACAGGACCTCTGTGGTCAGCGAAGGAACCGCCTCTGCAGGTGGCTGTCAGGGCTTTTTAATGCGCACCCCACCCCATGGAATTTTTCCAGTTCGCCAGCGCACATGCTCACTCCTATCTAGAAATCCTGTTTGTACATGGGAAGGAAAAGAGAAGGGGAGGTGTAAACCAGAGCCCCAGCACATCTGGTTTATCGGTCTTCCTCAAGGTCTTTTCGTGTTCTTTGTTTTGAATTCCTCACTCCTCTGCTTGCCTTGCTCTGACTGTCGGGTCCCCATCATGACTGGTGGCACTTCAGAGCAATTATAGGGTCTGGAAGAGCAGAAGCTCAGTTTTAGTGCCCCCCACCCCCTGCCGGTTGCTGGAACCTGCCATTTCTAGGAAGGGAAACCTCTTGTCACTGCTTCCATTTACGAAAAAATAGGACCACTTTCAAAGAAAAGGTTCCTATTCCTCATCTTCTTGGGTACCTTTCTACTATCTCCACCCAAGGACAAAAAGGGAGGGGGTTCCTTCAAGACTGCCTCATGGGAGCAGAGCTGCACCTCCACATCTCACCCTGCTGCCCCCTTATCAAGGGGCCGACCTGAGCACACCCCACTGGAATCCTGAGAGATTTTGAGAGGAACACCTGACTGGTTGAGAAACACCTATTTTCCTTAAGCTCGACCTGAGTTTATACCATTGGTGAAAAAAAGCTTTATTTGGTGATCTTACTGAGGACTATAGCCCAGAAACAGCCTCTCAGATAGCTCTGAGGAACTACTCTGAAGCAGTAAGGGAGGAGCCAGGATATAGAGGAGTTTTCTGCTCGGGGGGGGGGATCAATATGTGGTCAAACATCAAAAGATTACTGCCAATCACAAAGAACAGACATCTTAAGTTAATGAATTTAGTGCTTTTCTCTGTCTGAGAAGATGCAAGAGTCTGGACTCATTAAAATTACTCCTTAGATTTGCATCTTAACTGTGGAGGGCTCTATGGAAAGTATGGGAAGCACAGACGTTTCCTGTTTTTCTCCATCCTGAATTCCCCTCAGGGCGCACTGCTACAGCGGCCAATGACCTGATCCTTGTGGAAGTGGAATGGCAGGCAAGATTCCCTGCCCACTCATCACTCCTTTTGTACTGTTTGCTTGTTTTTTTAATATAAATATTCCTCAGAGGGAGGTATAACATTAAGTGAATTCACACTAAGGAGACTCGGTGGGCTTATCGGATCTGCTTGTCGAGTGGCTTAAGAGCTCCACGTTTCTGGCTGCGAAAGAGTAGAATGGAGGTCAGGGACTCAAATCTCTCCTCCTTCCCAGCTGTGCCTGAGGCTGACTCAGACCCTCATCTGGGGGCATCAGTGTTGCTGTCCTTAATAACCAGAGTGTACTTTCTGGGTGTTTCTTAGCTTAGAGCTGTGCCTTAAGTTAAAACTGCACTTACAGCCGTGGGAGGCCCGGCAGCCCACAGCCTTTCCCCCTGTCTTCTGGTTTGGGACCACACGAGACCAAGAGAAAAAGGGATCCAGAAGGTCCCTGAAGAAACCTGGGAACAGTTTCTTTGCCTCAGTGGTTTTTATACCGTGTTCTTAGTTTCCTGTTCCTGCTGTAAATAATTCACCATTTTTATAAGAGCAATAAGGCCAGGCCCTTATGAGCCAGGAGGGATTGAGAAATGAAAGCTATGTATTTTGCCCGTGACCCAAGGCCTTCTGGCAAGTTGCCCTACCTGAGCTGGGATCTGCCTTTTTTTCCTGGACCCAGAAATGCCTATCCTTACAAAAAGGGCTCCTTTAAAAAAAAAAAAAAGACTACAACAATTTTTTTAGAGGAGTTTTAGGCTCACACCAGAATTGAGAGGAAGGTACAGAGATTCCCCATCTACTCTCTGCCCCTAACATGCACAGCCTCCCCCATAATCAATATCCCCACCAAAACGGTCCATTTGTCACAATCAAGGAACCGCCAGTGACACATCATAATCACCAAAAGTCCACAGTTTACATTACTCTTGGTGTTGTACCTTCTATGGGTTTGGGTAAATGTATAATGACATATAATCTACCTTATAGTTCCATGTAAGAGTATTAACCCTCTGTGCTCCCAGAAAAACCTACTTCTAATCTTGGAAATAACATTTCCTGGGATGACATTCTAATCTTGGACATAACATTTCCTAACCATTTTCAGCCTTCCAACCCTCTGTGGCTGTAGTCATGACTTTCTGGTCATACCTTCTCAGGGTGTCAGAGGTGCTACCTGGCCCAGCATACAGCCCCCAGGACAGACTAGGGCAGCTGCTTCAACTGGGACCTGAATCCAGCATTTCACATATTCTAGGTCCTTCCTGCCCAAGGCCCTAGTCAACTTCCCAATCGATGGGATATATAATCCAGTGCTTCCCAGTTCCAGCAGAATCCCCTTTGGATGGTCAGAAGCTTGGCTGAAAGACGGGCCCCGGTCCCCAGTGCTGGTGGCAGGTCTCTCACAGTGAGTGTGTGAGCTGCCTTATTCTCTGTGTTTAGCTGGGAAGAGCAAGGCAAGCAACCACTTGAGAAATGCTGACCCCTAGGAAATCCCAGACCCAAATCCTCCTTAACCTCTGGGGGGTGGGGGGTGGGTTGCAAAAAACAAGTAAAAACAAACCCCATAGTTAGTTATCCTTGCTTTTCTCATCAGGAGGGCTGGATTAAGACATGTGTTCAAGATAAAAACAATTTAAATCAGGAAGTAAGTGTAAGGAAACCCAAAATATCACATGAAGATCACCATAATAATCTGGGGGCAACCTCTAGTTCTCTCTCCCACCTGTCTACTCAAAAGTTCCTCTCTCCCCCTCCTCCCCTTCTCTCTCTCTCTCCTTGTGACCAGGACCCTGCTTACTATTATCTGAAGCATGTACCTAGTCCACTCCCCACACCTGCCATAAAGCATCTTAAAAACAAAGCAGGTGAAGCAATAAGGTCCTACTGTTGAGCACAGAGAACTATATGCAATACCTTATAATAGCCTATAACGAAAAGGACTCTCTCCCTCTGTATATGCATAGATATATGTGTCTGTGTATATATATGTATATGAATCACTATGCTGTACACCAGAAATTAACACAACATTGTAAATTGACTATACTTCAATTTAAAAAAAATCAAAAAACAAAACAAAGCAAGTGGAAGAAACACATCCTATGAAACCCACCGCTTTGGGCTTTTGTCTACTCTTTTCCCTCGAGAGCTAGAACAGCCATCAGCAGCTGTTGCTGGGAGCACAAAGGACTAGATTGAGAGTGAGGGGCTGCTGGCTCCTGGCAGGGCCTGATGGGGGAAAGAATCCTTATAACCTTTCCCCATGGTCCATTCTCCCTGCTCCCAGTCAGCCAGCCGTCCTGAGGCCGGGTCATACTCTCATGAGCTGTGCTTAGCCCCCTCATCTCCCCCTCTCCCTCTCTCCCTGTGTGCCTGTCTCTCTCTTACACAAACATGCAGGTTTCAAGTCAAATAACACTATCCAGGAAGGTGGCTTAGACAAAGGAAGAAGTGTTCGGAGATCTAAGTTCAAATTAACTTCGCCCCAGGAGCTAAAGTGCAGAGACCCTCGGATGCATGACATTTGCTCAGAATTAGACAAAGCAGATACTACCAGCAACCTTTGTCCCTTTCTCCAGTGTTCTACAAGGAAGTCATCTGAGGGAAAAAAAGAGGGGGCACATAGTGAGAGTAAATATGGTAATCTGGTCGTTTGCTAGTTCAAGCGCTGGACTTGGGACTTAGGAGTGCCAGATGGGGGCCACTTACAGCCTACATCTGACCTGGACTGAGATGGTGAGAAACAAGGTCGGCACAGACCCTGGGAAATAATAACCTATGACTAAGACAGGGAAAAGGAAGCACTGCCCTGACTTCAGCGGGAACCGCAGTCTCTCCCTGCAGTGAAGCGTTCACTCCTGCGAAAAACAAAAGATTAAGCCAACGCTCCAGTCTTTTACAAGGCAGCTACTTCAGGGATTCTGATGTTTTGATTGATTCTTTGTTCCTGATTGTTCAAAGTGGACTCCAAAGGAGAAGTCAGAGCAAAGTTACCACCAAGCAGGTATGGTTTTTCTTTCTTTCTCTTTTGCTGGGGGCAGACTGCCTCCAGCTCCATGTGAAAAAGGTGTCGGAACCCAAATGTGCCTTTCATTTGAGGTCAAGCATCCCACTGGGGTGTCTATCATGTTGGCCTTGCTGCTCTCCACATTTCCAGGACTGGAAAAAATCATGAAGGCAATCACTTAATATTGTCTCATTAATGATGCTTCCTACACCTGCACTTGCCTCCTGGAGAAATAATCAAAGTCCTACATGAATTGCCATGGGCCGTACGTACAATCAGCCCCCTCCTAGTTGCAGAGTTGGAGTCTCCTGATCCAAGAAATATCATGGTCTGGGACTGTGGGAGCTGGGAACACCCTAGCCTTGGTCCCTCTCAGCCCACTGAGTTAGTGTTGGCAGACCCTGGGGACCGAGGCAGAGACAAAGCAGTGTGGCAGTCACAGGGCCTCACACCCTCAGTGAGGGGTCCCTCCTAGACCACCCACACCTTGCATAGCCCTGGGACTGAGCTGGCTTTGGAGCAGTGAATTTTGCCAGGAGAGGCATTGTCCCATAGAACTGAGCCTCTCCTACATGTGCTCAGCGCTACCAAGCCCTCCTCCCCACCTCACAGCCCAGCCTGGCTGAGGCTATAGCCAGAGACTTTGCCATAAGGCAATTCCACATCTGGGGATGGTCAGGAGTCACCTCTGAGGCCACCAGACCTTGACTCAGTGAGTCAGCTGTGGCAGGCACTACCCCCCATCCCAGGAATGGTTGTGTGACTCTGCTGCTGGGAAAGTCAATGGTCACCACCGAGATGGCCAAGGTAACTAGATTATCTCCACTGGGTTTGGTCTCTAATGATATGGCCAGAGTCTAAATTATTCTAATCAAGTTCCCGGAGACTACTGCTTATTTAATTAGTTGGTTAATAGGAAAGATTATTTTTCCATATGCCAAAAATAACTGATTTAAAATATATTTTAGCTATATAATAAACTTAGTCTAAACCAAGGGTTGGCAAACTATGGCTCACAGGCCAAATGTGAGCTATTTGTTTTCTATAAATAAAGTTTTATTGGAACACAGCCATGCTCATTCATTATACAGTATTAGCTGTAGCTGCTTTTGCCTCAGAACTGAGTAGCTGCAAAAGAGACAGTGTAGCTCCCAAAGCTAAAATGCTAACTATCTGATCTTTTACAGGAAAAATTTGCCAACTCTTAGTCTCAACCTATCAACTTGTCCCTCAATTATCATGGGATAAACATAATAGAAAACCACAAAACTATTGTTAGTAAGTAATAGCTTTTTAAAATTATAAATGTAATGCATGATTACACGCTCCTTGTAAAATGAAACAGCAATACAGATGAAGCTAAACTCTCCTTTAGCCACCCTGCCAGCGCCGATCCCCTGTTCCCCCAAAAGTAACTGCTCTCACCAGTTTGGTGTGTGTATTGCCAGAGGGTCTCCTTTGCAGTCACACATTCATATATGTCCTAATAAACTACACATTCTTATTATTCCTTTTTTCCACTCCAATGTTCCATATCCATACTCCATATGGAGACTTTCTGTATCACTATCCAGCTTTAACCCATTAATTTTAACCACAGCACAGTATTCCACAGAGTACAATATTTTCATTTAGCCATTTCCTTTTTGATAAATATTTAATCTGCTTCCAATTTTTCACTCTTACCAGCAATGCTACAGTGACTCTCCCTGTCTACACCTTAATTTTTGATACTGTCAGATCTCCCTCCACAGTGCCTGCACCAATTTTATACTCCTCCCCAGCAGAGAATAGTTACTGTTCGTCCACACTCTACTACTTACTATTTATTAAACATCTGATTACTTTTCCAGTTGGATGAGTGAAAATAGTAACCCATTTAAAAAATCTTTAAATTTCCCTGATTACTAATATATTAGTTTGCCACAAAGTACCACAGACTGGATGGCTTAAACAACAGAAATTTCTTTTCTCACAAGAAAGGCAAAAAGTCCAAGATCAAGGGGTCCACACGCTTGGTCTCTCCTGAGGCTTCTCTCCTTGGCTAGCAGGTGGCTTCCTTCTCTGTGTCCTCTCATGGCCTTTCCTCTGGGAGGGCATCCTTAGTGTCTCTGTGTGCAAATTTCCTCTTCTTACAAGGAACCCATCATACTGGGTCAGGACCCACTCTAACGACCCTGTGTGAACTTAATTACCTGTTTAAAGGCCCTATCTCCAAATACAATCACATTCTGAGGTACTGGGGGACACAAGTCAACCCATCACAACTACTGAGGTTGGGCATTTCTTTATATAATTCTCGTCCATTGTATTTCCTCTTAATGGCCCATTCATATCCTTAGCTCATTTTGTATTGGTTATGTTTTTCTGCTCATTTGTAGGAGTCTAATATTCTCGATGCTAACCGTTTGATAGACATATAATATTCTAAGTCTGTCACACTGTTTTTAACTTGGTTTACATCATGTTTTTAGTCAATAGAAGTATTTACTAATATTGTTTTCACTATTATTATTTTGATGTAGTTGGATTGATTAATTTTCTCCTTTATGGATTCTGCTCTTTGGTTCTTATTTAAGAAAGTCTTCTCAGCAGCCAAGATTATGATAATATTTTAGCACACTTTCTTTTAATACTTTTATCTTTTAAAAAGTAAGTCTTTAATCCACCTGGAACATATTTTTATTAATTACTCCAATAACATTGAAAAGTCTGTCCTTTTCCTATTCATTTCAAATGTCACCTCTATCATGTGTAAATTCTCTCTTTTCCATGTCTATTCCTGTATACTCTGTTATTTTGTATTTATTTCCTATTCCTGAGCCAATTTCCACTATAGCTTTACTGCGTCTAATTGATTTTTTACTGATATATAGAAAATCTGTTTTTGTTTTATGTTTTGTTATTTTGTCTGGTCACCTCACTCGAATCTCTTGATTCCTTTGGGATTTGTTGGCAGACACCATATTGTATATGTATAACAAGGGCTTTGCTCCTTCCTTTCAATTTCACACTGCCTTTTTTTTGGTCTTATTGCCCTTTCTTGGCCTTCCAGCACAACGCTAAATTATAGCAAAGACAGAGGATAGTCTCAGGGCTGATGTATACAATTGTGTATGTATAATTCACAATTCTGCACAATTCTAGGGGAACCATTCACATTTAGATGTCTTAGGTATTCTTGTCATGTTCGTGATTTTAAACCATTGTTATTTCATACTATGAACACATATTTCTTGGAGACACCTCCACAGGATTCTTTGGGGCTGGGGTTGTACACTGGTCACAACCTGGGAATGACAAAGGAGTTTGTGGGGGACTCTTCTTGCACACAGGGGCCTTCTAAGAGGTGTGATTTGAAGGGGATTGGGAAGAATTTTCTACCATCCGATACCTGCTCTTCCACCTGCCATACCTCCTCAACATCTGTGAAACATTGAGATAACCAGCTAAATACCCAACTGAAAATTAAGATAAAGAGACATAGCCAACTCCCTCAAATAGTATGAAACAATTCTCCTGGGTCTCCATAAATTCCAAAGACGCAAACTATAAAACTATAGGCAACATTATAGAACCAACTTCACATGTGTATAAGAGACAGGTAATTAAATCAGAGGTCATTGCACCTTGTTAAATATTGGAAGAGCAGACAAGGTGTACTTTTGACTTGGGCTGACCCATGTCTAGGAATGAACCCTCTGACCTCTTTGATGACTGCATCTCGAAAGCACAAAGGTCAAATTTCATTTATTGCCCCCCCCCCGAAGATAGCAACTGACCTCTTATATTTAAATTAACACAACGTGACTCTTGCTGAGTTTTCTCTGGGTGTTAGTCCCATGCCAGGGTCAAGGAAGGGGAGACTTTTGTTCAGAATATTTGATTCATTTAAAAAAAAATTTTATCCTCATAAGTTTTGTGACAAAAATTTAACTTAGATAGTATATCTATTTGCACTATAGAAAGAATCAGAACAAAGGGGAAAGAAAAAAAGTTCTATCCCTTACTTCCTGTGTGGCCTTGGACACACCTGGAAGCCCCAGTTTCCTCAGTTGTTAAAGGAACAGTATGTCCTGCCCGCCCGGCTCAACTGGGGACAAGCCCTGCTCCGCCCACCTCACAGCACCTCCACATGCGAAGATGATTTTGAAATCATTTTGTAAACAACAAAACCTCTGTGATGTGAGTTAATATGTTTACCAGACTGCTCCCTTCATTGAACAAAGCAGTCCAACAGTTTTATAAGCTTCACCATTAACGTCTTAGAAATTCGATTCTTATATAATTTCCTTTTACCTGCTTTTTTTCCCTCTTTACTCTCTGGCCACACACACACGTGTGTGTGTGGATATATACATATTGTAAGATATACATATTAAATATACACAGATAAGACACATCATAAAATATATAAAATAATCCCACTGTTTCCAATAGTTTCCATTCCTAAGACGATGATTTTTCTACCATTTTCCCCTTTCACTTAGACTTACTGTTGCTTCAACTCCAAGTTGCCCACTCTTTCCTCCCTGTAATCTCAGCAGCCTGGTTCAAAAGCCTTTTGATTTGACTCATTTGAAGATTAAATGTATCTGCATCTCTTCCCCACACCTTTTTTCTGGGAAGGCGCTGTCTCACCCCCAAATGTATACTGACTTTAAAACAACTTTGATGCCAGCCATTTCCCGTGTGTTTGATCACTGCCTCTATTTTCTAGAACGCTAAAGATGTTTTTTCTTACCGTAACCTCTGCCTGCCGCTCGGTCATTTCTCCATCGCATCCTTTTGGTGTCCTGCTGGTTTTCTGTCTGGGTGGTTGGTGATTTCGTAGGTCCTTGCTGCTCTGAAGCCGACCAGCACCGCCGGGAGCTGGTGGGAAATGCAGGAAGCACTCAGGCCCATCCCAGACCCAGGGCTTGGAATCTGCATGTTAACAGGCTCCGCAGGTGATCTGTATGCACATTAAATCTCCATTCTAGATCACAAACACGTGCTCAGGGTTAACTGAAGCCGTGGGGTTTCTGAAGCAGGTGTGGAGAGTTGGAGGCAGACCCAGGCCTCACAGAGACTCAAATGTGGTTCAAAAACTAAGGTCATTTAGGATCAAATGCAGCTCAATTGCCCTGGTTATCTTTTTACTCCTCATTGTAGTGCTTTCAACCACTGTTGCCACTTTGCTTTCTACTTCTTTGCCTGGTAGCTTCTGCCTCCTCACAGCTCCTCTCGGCTTCCGGACCAGCCTCCTCTCTGTGTCAGCACCTCCCGGACCAGGCAGGGCTGAGATGTGTGGGCACTCATGTCGGTCTAATATTTTGGCTTCTCCTTTAATGTTCTAAATATTTGATCAACATCTGTTTAAGGACACGTGATTTTTGTGTGTATACAATACACGTAACATAACATGTACCATCTTAACCACTTAAGTATACAGTTCAGTAATGTTAAGTATGTTTATATTGTTGTGAAATTGCTCTCCAGACCTTTTTCATCTTGTAAAACTGAAACTCTGTACTCATCAAATGACTCATTCTTCCCCTCTACCCCCAGCCCCTGGCCACCACCATTCTACTTATTTTTAACTTTATTGAAAAAAAACAGTTGCAAATATAATTGTACATATTTAAAGTGTACAATGTGATGATTTGACATACATATACATTGTAAAATGATTACCAAGATCAAGATAACACATCCATTACTTCACAAAGTGAACATGGTTAACTCTGTGTGTGATAAGAATGCTTCAGAGCTGCTCTCAGTAACTTTCAAATAAATAATACTGTATTATTAACTACAGTCACCATGCTGTACATGGCCACCATTCTATTTTCTGTGTCTCTGACTACTTGTTAGTGAAATCAGATAGTATTTATCCTTTTGTGGCTGGCTTATTTCACTTAGCATAATGTCCTCAAGTTTCATCCATGTTGTAGCCTGTGTTAAAATTACCTTCCTTTTCAAGGCTGAAAATATTTCATTGTATGTATATGCTGCATTTTGTTTATCCATTTATCTGTTGATGGACAGTTTGGTTGCTTCCAACTTTTGACTGTTGTGAATAACACTGGTGTGAACATGGGTGTGCACATATCTCTTTGAGACCCTGCTTTCAATCCAGAATTGGAATTGCTGGACCATATAGCAATTCCATTTTAAATTTTTTGAGGAACCTCCATCCTGTTTTCCATAGTGGCTGCATCATTGTATTTTCCCCCCGGCAATACACAAAGGGTCTAATTTCTCCACATCCTTGCCATCACTTGTTGTTTTCTGTTTTTGTGACAGCAGCCATCGTAATGGGTGTGAAGCACAGTCTCCTTGTGTTTGATTTGCATGTCCCTAGTGCTTAGTGATGCTGAACATCTTCACGTGACTGTTGGCAAGTGATGTTCTTTTCATACAAAATGTGTATCGTGTATTTTGTAGTCAAATAAGTCATTTATTCTGTGCAATTTTCCAAACAGACAACTTGGAAAGCAAAAGTGTTTAGATAATTAGAATCCACTCATTCCCTGCAGACAGCCCTACACCGCACATTATGTTTCTGGTTCTGCCTGCCAATTTCAGTACGTTGTTCAGGGTTGTCCTCAGGTGGTTGGCTGGAACGGCCCTGTGTACAGGCATATGGGGGCCCCGATCACTCCACAGGGGCTGGTCTGCGTCGTTAAGGAGTGTTGTAAATCTCCTCCTCAGGGTGATGACTACTTTGGTAGGAAAGGAAAGAATTTCTGGTTTACCTCAGTACTGATTTATTCCAATAATGTTTTAGTGCCCTTTGGATATATTGGCTCCCTAGGCAGCAGCCCAGCCAGCGGGCCCTTTAATTTGGCCCTGTCTGTATACCTGACATTTGGATTCACTAGGAGAGGATCTGAATGGGTCAGCGGACCCCTAGTCCCTGGGAGAGAGCAATTACACCATCCCTCCCAAGCCCCGGGAAGCCCATGGACCCTTTGTTCTGGTGCCTGGACCTGGTCCAACCAGGACCCCCTCTGAGGGCAGCTGTGGGAGACAGGCCTACCGAGCGTCCTCCTCCAGCAAGGTCGGGCAGGGCGAGTGTATGAGTCTCCTTCACAAGGACAGAGCTGGGAGGCTGCGAACACGCACACACACGCGCTCATGTGACACCGTTTGTGTAATTGCCTCACAAATGTTGGCATTTTATCTGACACATCCTGTCTTCTTTTGACG
This sequence comes from Camelus ferus, assembly GCF_009834535.1. Classification (NCBI taxonomy): domain Eukaryota; kingdom Metazoa; phylum Chordata; class Mammalia; order Artiodactyla; family Camelidae; genus Camelus; species Camelus ferus. The sequence continues at coordinate 56,090,245 of NC_045696.1, forward strand.
GGAGGGGAGGGGAGAGGCATCCCTTTTTCTATCAAAAGCTTTCCTCAGTCTCTGTGCTTTTCAAAATCCCACCTCTCACCTTACCTCCCACCTTGCTGCCAACACATTCTCTTCCAGCCAAAGCCCACTCCCTCCCCATTCCCAGCTTCACAGCTGCCAAAGGAAGAGTGAGCCTCCGTCTTTGCCACTCAAGCAAGATGGAGGGTTAACAGTGCGGCAGGGAGGCAGGCGGGGTGGACCACAAGCAGTCCCACCCAACCCAATCTACAAAATGAGCCACCCCGAGGACTTCTTGTTTAGCCTCTTTGATCCGGGAGTTTGGGCCAGACATCAGCATCGACACGTGACACAGAGGAGACAGGGCAGTAAAGGCTCTGTCCACTGGTCTGAGATGTAAGGTCCCCTGGAGGCTGCAGTGGGCTCTGTGGCTTGGCTTTTCGGTTGTGTGTGTGTGTGTGTGTGTGTGTGTGTGTGTTTTATACATATATGTGTGTAGTTTTACAAGTTATATATATGTATGGCTCATGCATACATCAGTGTAGTTTTATAGGCAAAACAGGAGCAGTGCAGAAGGAACTCAGGTGTCTGGGCCTCACTCACACGTGCTCCTCCCCACGTCATTTGCTTTTGTAATATTTCCAAGACATTTAACCACAATTGTTTTAGACGGTTTCTACTCACTGATCATATTTTCCCTCCTGAAGCCATCGGTGGTGGAACAGCCGTGTGCACAGTCAGGGTCGGGCTGGGTGCCGTGCAGCGGGGGCACATTCGGTCTGGGCGCTGGGCTGCAGTCACGGGCAGAGCTGAGTCACTGCTGGCCTCCCAGCGTGGACACGCTTCCGGGGTCACCCCAGTCTGCCTGCTCGCCCACCGTCCGCCAGGAATGCGCGGGGCCCGTGTTACCACACCTGTGGTGTCCAGCCCAGGCTAAAGGAGGCAGCCGAGGTTTGAAATGTGTGCAGCCAGAACTTAATCTGTGGAAAATCCTTCCAAATAAGAAGGCTTAAACAAAAAATAAAAATCTTGATAGAGGTTTTCTTAAGTTGACAACAATGTTCAACATACTTGTGAAGATGAAACTTTTCTCCATGATCATAATCAAAAGCAAATTTTGATCAGCAATTCTAGGGGAAAGACTTCATTATCTTTCTGTTGTTTATATTAAAAAATGACGCTATGAAATCATTATTTTATGAGGAGTATAAGTCACTTTCTATTGCTGCTGTAATAATACCAAAAACTTGGTGGCTTAAACAAAACATAATGTATTACTCACAGTTCTGGATGTCCGAAGTCCAAAATCAGTACCACTGGACTAAAATCAAGGTGTCCGCCAGGCTGGTTCCTTCAGGCAGGCTCTGGGGAGAATCTTTGCCTTTTCCAGCTTCTAGATGCCGCCCAGGTTCTTTGGCTCCTGGGCTCTTCCTCCCTCTTCAAAGCCAGCAACACAGCATCTGACCCCTTTTCCATCATTGTATCTCTTTCTTGGAACAAACCAGGAACATTTTTTTAAGAACTCACATTACCTAGATTGAGTCCACTTGGGTAACTCTGGCTCATTTCCGCAGCTCATGGTCTGTAGCCTTAACCACAGCTGCAAGGACCCTTTTGCCATGTAAGGAAACAGTCACGTGTTCTGGAGATTAGGATTGGGATGTTTTGGGGGTGCTGTTATTCTGTCTTCCACAAAGAGACAATCAAGGATATTCCAGAGGTGTGTCAGGCAATTAATTTACTGAAATGCTACCTTATTTTTCGGGAGTTTGTGATGTGTGCTACTTGTCCTTTTTAATAGTTGTAATTTATTGTGATTTCTCTCCTCAGTCTTTCTCACAAATACATATTTTCTTTGGTACCTAATTATATGTTTGCTACTTTGAATTCTTTGCCACAGAAACGACTCCCCTAATTGTATAAGCCCCAGACCCCACATAAGCTGACAAAGGGCACTTCTGCTTGCCCATTGATTCAACTGAGAACTTGAACTCTCTCCCGCGGCCAGCAGGGGAGTCTGCTGCTGGCCGAGGTGGGTGACCCACGGGCTCCCGGGCCAGCAGGGGAGCCAGGGAGTGGGAAGTGGAGCCGACCTGTGTCTCACAGTGACCCTCCTCCTGTCTGTGCCCCTGGAGGGTCACTTTCCCGAGCAAATGCAGAACCTAGACCTGCCCTAAGGGATGCGCAGAACGACAGACAAGGGCAGGGGTGAGGCTGGGGTCCCTTGCTGAGGCATGAGCCCTGAACCGTTTCACTGGGAACGTCATAAATCTGCTTTGGCAAGTGCCATGATTCTCCTGGGTTCACGCAGGCAGCTCTTGCTCCCTGATTAATGGCCAAGACACTGCAGCGTGTCTGCTTTCCCCTCTGGGATTCTTTTCAGGCCTCAGCAGTCACTGGCGGCCTCTCTGCTGTTCTCGCGCTACCTTATGAAAAACACCCATCCCCAGCGGTTTCTCTCTGGCCGCAGTTAATATGCCCTCTTCACCTCCCAGCGCTGCCTGCCCTCTGCCGCCGTGTCCCTCCCTTTGTCTTGAACGTCTTTCACTCTGCTCTGGACTGTTTCTGAACAACAGGCCCCCATCCTCACTTCCTTAGCACTCGCTCTCTGTATCTCTCAGCTACATCCCATCACCCTGACCAGGGCTTCGCTCTTGCCTCCCTTCCAGCATTAGCGTTTCCTGCGCTAGTGAGAATTTTCTCCCCTGCTCCACATCTCTGCTAAACTTGCACAACCTAAGAGGCAGCACCTGGGGGGGGGGGGGCCCTCCTGACTGGCGTTTTCTTCTTTCTCGCACATAAAGACAACCACTTCCCACATCAATACCTGACTCCTGGCCTGTTGGCCCTGATGCTGCCAAAGCACTGCCCACACTATCTCTAAATATTTGACTCCAAAGGTTACTAGTTGATCACCATCCACCCTCCTACTTTCCCCTAAGGCAGAGTCTTCCCAGCACCTTCCTTCCAGTCCTTGCCTTTCCCACGTTCCTTCTGCAGCAGAGGAGCGAGCATCATCACACATCTTTCTGGTGTTTCTCTAGTTTGGAGACAAGATCAGCCATCCATCCTGTATCACTGTGCCATCTCAGGTCGTTTATCCATTCACATTGAGTGTGCTGCCTCTCGCAGCCTAGTCCCCTGACAATCAGGGAATCCCAGGTCCTGAAGCAGGGTCTCATTCAGCGTAATTTCAGAACCTGAAATTGCTGTGAGTCCTCATGCAGCACCTCTTAACAGCTCTGCCCTTGTGTGAGCCTCCTGGAACCCAGCCTCCTCCTCCTGGTCCCAGCTCACCCTTGGGCTCCGTCTAGTTCCCGTCCTCCAGGCTGCCCGGCAGCCCTCTCCTTGCTCTCCTTTTCACCCATGAGTCCTGTGCTAGTCTCCTCTCTCCCCTGCCTCCCAGCCCCGTTCCTCTCCTCTTCCTCCTGAAGATGCTTGCTCTTTCTCCAGCAGAAACAATCCATGTTTTCTTTAGAATGTCCCCCCTCACTGTTTCGTCTCAGGATGCACCACTCTCCTTCCTTTCTTTCTCCCCAGAGTCAAACGTGTCTCCCTGAGCTGCATGCTCTCCCCGCTCCAGGGGTTCCCTCTGGGCTGGCTTCTGAGTGGCACATGTCTCTCCAGTTCCTCCTTCACTCCTCTCCCCACCAGAGCAGCCTGTGGCAACACCCCCGCATAGCTCACTCTCCTCTTCCTTTTCATGCCAAAGGCCATGCTGACTTCTTCCAGCACATTCCATTTTATTCATAAGAATCCGGAGCGCCAAGGAGTTAGTGAGGAGAGAGAATGAGTCAAAGGTCACCAGGACCAGGCCCTCGGGATGACGAGAGCAGGACAATACCTGCCCCATCTCCAGCCCCAGGGAACATCCAAAGTCCTCTGACCTCCAGGTGACTGTGGGACAGCTGGGCTCTGGTCACAATGAATCATTCCCATATGCAGACCCATGTATGTAGTCATTCATGGAAGACCTCCTTCTCCCTCATTTAATAGGGTATTCGGGGCCCTTAGCAAATGAAGTAACTGCACACCTTAACATCTGCCTGGTCAGGCCACTGCTGCACGTACCCAGGACTGAGCCTTCAGCAACGTCCACGATTTCTCAGGTAGCACGCTGGGGAACCATCCAGAATGTGCAGCCCATCCCCAAAGCTCTCCAAAGGTCCCTCGCCTATGCTGGTATTTGAAGGGCTTAGTAAAAGGCCCTGGCTGGTGAGATACACAAGAAAAAGGCCCTAACACGAACAGTGACCTAAATACAAAGGCTTCTTGAGAACCACTGAATCTGCAGAAAACAGGCAGCGTCAGCCCCCAAAGCTGCAGGTCCTTTCAGCCATTCAGCCGTCTGTTCACACGAGCCTCCGCTTAGAAAGTGAAGGATGTGGAACACAGACGGAGCCTCCCCGGAGCTGGTCAAGAGCCAGTGGACGGACACGTGCTCCTCTGGCCATGAGAAGTCCAAGGGTGTGGGACAGAATGCCTCTGAACGGGGCCGGAGTCATGGCAAAGTGCCTTGGTCCCCTGTGCTAGAACCAGAACTGGGGACCGTGGGGAGTCAATTTCTGCCCAAGAATAGAGAGCCCCCTCAGAGGAACCCCACGGCATGGAGGGCTCTGTCTGATGCGAACTGCCTAGGAGCACGTCTGCGCAGAAACGAAGGAGGTTTAGTAAATGGTTCGCCCACTCAGAGGCAAGTTTCGTGAGGGATGCACCTGCAATGTTGAGTTAAGAACACATGTTTTGGGGTTAGACTGACCTGGGTTCAAACTCTGGCTTCACCTTCTACTAGCTAATCTCCTAATTAATCCCCCGGCCCAGAGAGGGGCTGAGGACATGTGTGCTCAGGGCAGCAAGCCCCAGTCACAGATGAACACCAAATTCATTAATTTATTCATTCATCGATTGATGGCTCTTCCTTGCTGAGAATTTACCCCATCTTTGGTATACAGCTAGATACTGGATTTTACAATTAATTATTTTCACAACGGCCTTGCTGCAGAAGTATTTCACTTTCATGGAATACAAGAGGTGGTCCTGTCAACCCTCTGCTGGCTGGATCTTACAGACGCCCAAGTAGTGAGGAGCAGGCGCAAACCTCAGAGCAAACACAGCTGGATGGTGCAGTTGAAACTACACCTCTAACTGGTCTTATTAAATTCACACGAGAGAGATGTGGCTGGCACGTGCCGTGCTAGTTGCTGTCATTTCCTGCCCACGGGCATCATTCTGTAAGGGAAACTAACAGAAGAGTGGAAGAGGATGGAGCCTATGGGTGTCCACTGGCACCCACCCACCCCAGTTCACGTCTCTATCTGACACAACTCCAGGCCTTCTGTTTCCATGATCTCTTGCCATGTAACATACCTCCCCCAAACTTACTAATTAAACCAACCACCACTTGATCTTCTGTCCTGATCCTGTGGGTTGACAGTGCTCAGCTGGGAGTCCTTCTGCTCCACAGGGCATGGGCTGGACACTCAACTGGGCTGGGAGGTCCAAGAGCGCTAGCTCACTCATCTGGAGCCTGGCAGGGACAGCTGGAAGGCTGGGGCAGCTGGGCGCATCCCAGGGCTCTCCCTCTCCCCAGGGCCTCACTGCATGGCAGCAGGGTAGCCAAACTTTCTCACATAGTGATCTAGGCTCCCCAAACAGCAAAAGCAGAAGCAACCAGGCCTCCTTACGGCTTAGGGGCCAGAACCTGCACAGTGTTGTTTCCCCACGTTTGACTGGGTAAAGCAAGTCACAGACCATCTGTGATTCATCCTGGGAGGGGATGCAATAGGGTGAGAACCTGGGAGAATGAGCTGCGGAATGAACCAGAGTCTGCTTATTTAACTTGGGCCAAAGCCAAAGTTATACAGATGCTCCAGAGTGAGGTCCTGGCATTCATTCTAACACCTCCTCATTACGGAACTGGGGATTGTATCAGTATTAATCAGACATAGTTTAAGTAAATGTCTCTCCTCTGTGCCCTCGGAGACATTCATCCTCCTGGTGTGTGGCATTTACTGAGCTCCTAGTGAGTTATGCATCATATTGTAATTGTCACTTTCCAGCTGGGGAATGGCATTGATGCCAATCACTGAGGGAGCAGCCACCTTACTATCCTCAATTGTCCAAAGTTGATCATTTATGTATGGAATCCCGGCTACTGTCCCCACAGCCCTGGAGTCTACTATTCCTAATGGCTCCTGAATGAAGCTGAAAATTAAGGAAGGTTGGTCTCCTCCAGTGTCTCACATGTAAAATTTTCCCTTCCTGCAAGGCTCTTTGATTTGGGCACACTTTTTGTGTCTGTGAGCAGTGAGGGTTTCATAGCACATCCTGGATTTCTGCCAAAAGAGTGACCTTCAGCTTTTGTAGAACCTGGAAAAGGACCAACATAACAGAGCATCTGGTGTGCGGTAGATGCTCAACACAGGCTTGTTAAGTGAAGTGACAAACACTGTGATCATCATCATCATGAGTAAGTGAGCTTTCTTTTGCAGAGGACCTAACACACTGAATTTCAATAGTTGTTAGTTACCATTTTAGTATCTTTCTGCCCCATCCCTTTAAAAGTATTTATTTATGTTTATCAAGGTATAATTGACATATAATGTTAGTTTCAGATGTACAATGTAATATTCGATATTGTACATGTTGTGAAACGATCATCACTGTGAGTCTAGTTAACATCCATGACCATCCCTTATTTGCTAACACTCGTCCTGAAACACAGATTGCCCCAGCTAGCAGCTGAATGCATCTGTCTCTGTCTTTTAACAAGAACATTTACTATACAGTTGACTCTTGAACAACACAGTGTTAGTGGCACCCACCCGCGCAGTGGGAAATTCATGTATAACTTTTGACGCCCTCCCCACAAAGTTAACTACTAAGAGCCCACTGTTGACCAGATGCCTTACTGGTAACAGTTGATTAACATATATGTTGTATATTACATGTATTATTCTTACAATAAAGTAAGCTAGAGAAAAGAAAATGTTATTAAGAAAATCATAAGGAGGAGAAAATATGTTTTCAGTACTGTGCTGTGTTTACTGATACCAGAGGTTGACATTACCTGTTTGCAAGATGAATCGTCTGTCAGTACCTACATCAGAATTGTCTCATATGATACAAAAGACTGCAGACGCTATACGTGTTACTAACGCTAGACATCAAAAATGAAAAGATAATGTGCAAAAGAAGTTCCTATTTATTTACAGGTATAATGATTCATGGATTGATAACAAAGCAGCAGCAATACGATTGCTTTATGGTAGTCTAGTGTGAGGGCTTCACATGGTCTAGCCTATATACTAATGAATGGTCATAAAATTTTTATGGCATATATATTACAATCATATTCATAATACAGTACTGGAAACATTGTTACATTTTAAAAAAACACTTACCTGTGATAGGTTGATACCCAGTTTTCCAATTACGGGACAGGCCTATTGTACAGTAACATAAGTAATGTTATAAAACAGTAAGAAAACTACACATTATTTATATGACACATCACTTACATTATGCCTATGTAAGGATAGGCTAGTATCTACATATATTTTATGGGCTCATGACATAACTAATTTTTTTCTTAATTTTTAAAATATTTCTAGGCTATGCAGTTCATCTGAGAGTTTTTTCAAATTGCCCAAATATCCAAAAATTTTTCCAATATTTTTATTGAAAAAAAAATCTGTGTATAAGTGAATGTGCTCAGTTCAAACCTGTTTTGTTCAAGGGTCAACTGTATTTACCCTTAATTACCAATATTTCTGCTCTTTCCCACCATCTCAACTTACACTTTCTATTTGTCTCATCTTTTCAATCTCTTTTTATCTCCCTAGTTGGATTTTTTCCTTCTTCTTCAACTTTTTTTCTTTCCTATTTGCTTCTAAGTCATGCATCCTTTTTTTTGGAATTTTAGGGTTACCTAGAAATCTTAACAAGCATATTTTATTAATTATAATCTTTCCTCCCTCAGTACAGAACCTTAGAAATTTTTTACCATGATCATCCATCTTCTAACTTATGTTTTTGCATATTTTAGTTATGTTTTGCTGTAACGCCCGAGACACTGTTATTATTGGCTTATATAGTTATTGTTTGTTAGGATTTTATGGTCAATTTTATTCAGTTTGCAAATCTGCTTGGGCAATTTTATAGTATTTTGCTCTTTCCTTATATGTTCAACCTCTTCTACTATTTATTTAAATACATTCTGTGTTTGATAATTCAGGGGTCTTTGCATGTCTCATTCTGCTGTAAGTTGTTTTGCTGGCTTTTGCTCATGGTGCCATGTTCATCTTTGATTCATGATTTGTGGGGGTTTTCTCATATTTCTTGAAAATTACTTGTGTGATTCTTTGTGTCTAGGTGGAAAGTGAGGAGAGGAGGACTAACCTCTGCTTCTGTGAGTGTCTGAGAGCACTATCAACCCAAGATCACTTTAAATCAAATTCTTTGTGGCTTTTGTCAACACTCAAAGTATGCATTCTTTCTGCAATCCTGTGTGAGGTCAGGATTATAATGTGAAAAATCGAGGGAGATTCCCACACAGTCAGTCCTAGTTTCCAGTCAGCCTATTTTATTTGTAGTTTTCTGGCGCTCCTGGGTCAAGGGACAGGTTAATTTTAATTCATCCTTAAAGGTGACTGTCAGTTCTCATCTGTCATGATGTTGGAAACAGTAATTCAAGTGTTAACATTTTACTGAAAAAAATTTTTTTGACTTAGACAAAAACAACATTATCTGTGGTGGGGTGACCTAGAGAGACTTCTGTGAAGAGTAGTAAATAGGATAGCTTCCAATTTCTACTCACCGTCCTCAGTGCCCATTCGAAACAGAATTCAAGATGAAAGTTGCAATAAAAACCCAATTACCTCCCCCACCAAAAGAAAAAAAACTAAAAAAAAAAAAAAAGAAAGAAAAGAAAGATGAAAGCTGCCTGGGGAGGACACCTTGAGCACAGCTCTATTAATGGGTACCAGCCCTCTGATTACTCACTTACACTCCAGCTCGACTGGGACCTGCCTGGCTATTTTCTCCCTGCAACGTAAGCCTGACTCCTCTCCTTCTCATCTGCTTAGTTACTCAGTTGAAAACCCTCTTTCTGCCCAGCCTTTCCAGCTCTCTCTGGGAACCTGCACCACAACACACCTGAGGGGCCATCCCCTGGGGTCTTTCCAATTCCAGAAGCCATCTTGAACAAGTGTCCTGTCCCATGAGCGGCTCCCTGTTCAGGTCTTTGATCAGCTCATGGCCTTCTAATCTCAGTCCATGTAAGTATGACGTCTGTGGTCCAATCCAGATGGTTTTTTCTTTCTCCTTCTCATTTCTTCCTCTCACCTTTCTCCCCCATCCCCACCATGTTCTTATTCACGTGTTTTATTCCAGGGCCCTACTACTGTGTATAAAAATGTCACGGTTACGTCTCTTTTTATAGCAACTCTCGTCTTCTACCTCCGTTTCTTTCATAAGAAGTCAGCTCTTGAGCCACAGAACTGCATGCGAGTGACACACGGGGTGACGGCCTCAGCACATCCCTGCCCAGCCCTCTCACTCCCTGTGGTGTTTTCACTTCCAGTCCAAGAGGCTCAGAAGCAAAGCTGGAGGTGAGAGCTGGAGAAAGCTGGCACCATGCTGACCTTGTGCACCGTGAAGAAGCAGACTCCGCTTCTGGAAATTCCACCGTCAATACAGATGGGGGAGAGGAGGGTCCCCAGAGCTGCCGTGTATGTGGGGACAAGGCCACTGGATATCACTTCAATGTCATGACATGTGAAGGATGCAAGGGCTTTTTCAGGTAGAGTTACCAGTCAACTTTCACCCATCTGACACCCTGGGTCACATCTAACTGGGGTTCTGCCAGTAGCCCACTGGGCACCATCTCAGGGCCTCTGTTTAACCTGACTTCCCAGGTTCAGAGTGTGGGCTGGTGACCTGTCCAAAGGCCTCCTAATTAGTCTCAGGAGAACCATTTATATCTGAGAGGAAACCTTCATCTTTTGTCTTCTCATTCTGTTGGGAAAGGTCCCTTCCCATTAAGATATTTCTTTGTTTCTCCTTGTGTTTTGAATAAAATAGCAAATGAGTCAGTAAAAGAGGAAAGAATTTGAAAATCCAAAATGCAAATGTTCAAATCACTCTTACGGACTGGTGTTAAGTAAAGAAAGGCATAAAATAAGTGAAGAATATGACAAACCAGCTCACCTAGGAACAGAGAGATCCAAAAAATTAAGGACTAAAAAGTCCCATCCCACAGCAAGGCAGGCACACACAGAAGGCTCACACTGTCCAGCTGAAGAAAGAGAAAAAACAAAGCTCAACAGGCTCAAACAGGCTTAGACCAAGCAGGAAAGAAGCCAGCCAGGGAGGGCGGGGGCTCTCGGTCTGCCCTCCAGGAGGGCTAGGTGTGCAGAGGCCAGCTCCCACTGCAGGGCACACTTGGGACCCCGGGACTGCCAGCCTAACTTGGCCTCTGCAGAGTTCTTCCTGCTGGTTAGATATTTAAATAGAAACGGACCCTGGTGCCAAGGCCCACTCTGCAGTTCCACCAAAGCCAGGCTGCCAATCAGCTGGGTGGGGGGCAGAACCCATGGGTGGGGGGCCGTCCAGGCCTGGACCAGCCCAGGGAGGCCCTGCAGCAGGCCAGCGTCCCCCAGAGTGAAGAAGTCCTGGCTTCAGGGCTGACATGGTCAAGTTTCAGGCATTCTCAGGTCCCAGGGGCTAGGTGAGCCCAGGCAGGTCCAAAGGCTCCCATGTTCCAGGGGGAAGTGAATGTCCTTGTCTGTGGGTCTTGACAGAGGCCAGACACAGCAGCGGTGCCGGCCTGCACTCAGCTCCAAGCAACAACCCTCCACTCAAAGTGTTTCACCGTTAGGAAAACACGTCACCATGCATATCTAGACGTCTGAGTGCTTCGAGGGGTTGGTGAGCTCAGCTGTTAGTACTTTCTTCTCTTCTGTCATCAGAGGGTGTTGACCTGGACTGCTCCCTTGGGGGCAGCAAAGTGCCAGGGGCTCAGGCAGGACCCTCATGGTTCACTGAGGAACAGAGAGGCCCCTCTCCTCCTCTCTCTCAGAACAAGGGAACCTTTCTCAGAAGACCCCCTTACTTCACATGGGCTGGAACTGGGCCCCAGCCTACTCCCGAACTGGCCACTAGCAAAGAGCTCAGATGGAGCCCCAAGCGGGCTTAGGCCAACACGGCCGCATGGAGGAGGATGTACATCTGAGCCAGCCCTGGATTCTGCCGGCAGCCTCCATGTCGACTGCCCTAGGGTGTGGGGCCATTCAGGTGCTGCCCTGGGATGCCCCAAGGGAGGTAGCATACACTGTAGTGGTCAGAGCTTGGATGCTGGTATCAGGTGGACCTGGACTCAGATTTCTGCTTGACATCTACTTAGAGGACAGGGAGCGATCTGGCTTCTCAAAAACTCAGTTTCCTCATCTGTGCCAGGCAGATGACATGATGAATTTTGTAGGCTTCAAGAACTAAATTTGCAAAGCTCAGCACAGTCTGCAGCCCACATCTGATCCACAGCCTGTGCTTATGAACATGGGTCCCTTCCCTCCTACCCATTCTGGGTGGGCTCTCGGGTAAGGTCAGGGGTCTCTTACCCAAGCCAGCAGGTGGTAGGGGTGGCATCTGTGAAACATGCCCCTGGGCGGGTTGCTGGCCCAAGATCTCAGGCCTCCCGGTTCAGCCCTCAGGGCCCACTCTGCAGCCACGCCTGTCCGTTCTTCATTTTCCACACTGCTGGACCAGAACCAGAGGCCAGAGCCGAGGAAGAATTTGTTCCTTTCTTCTTAGCTGTGAAAGGAGGGGATAAAGTTAGGGCCACACTGACCGGGCAGAAGTTCAAGATGCTTGGGCTGCCGGAGAGGGTGGGTGTGCTGGGGTCTCTAAAAGGCTCCCACTCCATTGTCTCCCTCCTGGCGCAGCTATGCAGGGACGCGTGGGTGCACTGCCTGCTGCTCACTCCACTATTACACTGCTCTGAACCTCTCTGTTCCCCTCCGTCAATCAGGAGAATCCACTTTTCCAACGGGAAAACCTCTGTCCAATGAGGTAGAGAGTTTCCCATGGTCTACCCATTCCTCTCGCTGCCCCTGGTCCCCCAGTCTAGAATGGGGACTGGGGAAGGCAAGGGGCTTCTTATGGCCGCATTGATGGGCCCTGGTTTCCTCCAGCTATCTCTTCCAGGAAGGAGAAATCCAGGAAGAGGCCACCCTCAGGAAACATGGCCCGGTCCTCCTGGGGTGCCTGGGGACGAGGAGGGAGGGGACAGGGCACAGGAGCTGGGCCGGGCCTGGAGCTGAAGCAGCCCAGAGAGGGCTCTGGCGCAGGCGCTGTGGACAGCTCTTGAGTGAAAGTTGCAGGCGAGGTTTCCGCCCCTAGCGACTCCCGGGCCTCTGGGGAAGCCCAGCACGGACAGAAGGAAGCTTTATGAGCCCCTACTGGTACTTTTCCTGTGAACCCAACCGAGGTCAGAGGCAAAGGCAGGGCCCACAGAGGCTGTGACTGGTGTCCGTGTCGGGAAGGGACAGGGAGACAGACGCGTGGCCTGGGGAGCCAGGTGCCCCACGTCGCCTACCTTTTGCTCTCTGTCCTCTCACAGGAGGGCCATGAAACGCAACGCTCGGCCCCGGTGCCTCTTCCGGAAGGGCACCTGCGAGATCACGCGGAAGACCCGGAGGCAGTGCCAGGCCTGTCGCCTGCGCAAGTGCCTGGAGAGCGGCATGAGGAAGGAGAGTGAGCAGCGGATGCGTGCCCGGGTGGGCGGTGTGCAGGGGGCCAAGGAGGGAACCCCGCCGGCTGTGTACGAGCGCGCGTGCAGGCCTGCAGCAGCAGCAGCGCGCATGTGCACACGGCAGGGCTCAGCTCGTGGCCTGCCGGCAGCTGCCACGTGCCCCTCTCTCCCCTCACTTGCCCTTGCTTGATTCGTTTGGTTCCCTTCTTGGTTGTTTTAGCCAAATTGGGAGAGTGAATTGGGGGCGGGAAGCTGGAGACACGTAGTATACTATGACGCCCACCTTCCAGAGCAGCGCATGCCCACTTGCCACCCAGACCTGGTGTCTTCCAGAGGAACTGTGTGACAGTGACAGAGGGGTTCTCATTCCACCTGTCCAGCTTTGTATAATAGTGTTCCCTGAGCACTCTGAGATAAAGAGCCTGGGAAAAGGCTGGGAGCTTCCAGTGCATATTTCTCTTCACCAGTCACAGAGGGACCCTAGACCTTGGGCAGCTTTTCAGGGGCCAAGTTCCCTGGGCATGCTGATAGAGCCTTTCCCACAGACCAGCTGTCCCTGCTGTCCCCTCCCCGCCGACCCCTACAGCTTCACTCTGCACACAGAAGTGGGCTCCAGAAATCCATGGACGACCCTAAGGCTCCAGGCTACTTAAGAAGTGGTCAAGTTTGATATTTCTTGCTAAGTAGAAGCCCCAACTCTCCTGGGTCTTGGAGACCCAGAGATCTTGGAGGACTCTGAGGAGTCTTGTTGATATCTGATTCACCAGAAAAGAGTAATCAGCTGTATTTATCGAACAACTGTTATGTACTGAGAGCTGTATTAGGTACTTTCCATGCAAGTGTCTCATTGCAACAGCAGTGTGAGGTGAGCACAGTCACACCAGATTACCAAGAAGGAAACTGAAGGCAAGAAAGGTTAAGGAAACTGTCAAGGTCACAGCTAGAAAGCTGCCAAGCCGGCACTCAAGCTCAGTGCCTTTAGATTCTGAAGCCTGAGCAAGTCCCACTGCTCCACAAAGTTGCTGCAAACTCCACCGTCACAGGCAGCACAGCCGTCCTTCCCCAAGTGTTTCTCCAGAGGGGCGCTAAGTCCTTGGGAGTCTGGAAAGGGGCAGGTTTCGTGTCCCCTGAGTACACCTTGAGACTGCTCGTGATGTCCCTGCAGTGATCATGTCGGATGCAGGCTGTGGAGGAGAGGCGGGCATTGATCCGGAGGAAAAAGAGGGAACAGATCAGAACTCAGCCTCCAGGAGCCAAGGGTCTGACGGAAGAGCAGCGGATGATGATCAGGGAGCTGATGAACGCTCAGATGAAAACCTTTGACACCAACTTCTCACAATTCAAGAATTTCCGGGTATGAGGGTTCAGAACCAGCTCAGCTCCTTTGTAGCTCCTCAAAAGCCCACCTCCTTCCTGGGGGTTCTTGTAGAGTGGCCTCTGGACGAAGTAGCAGCATCACCTGGGAACTTGCTAGACATGCAAATTCTCAGATCATCCCAGACCTCCTGAATCTGAAACTTTGAGGGTGGGGCCCAGCAGTCTGGGCTTTGACAAGACCCCTCAGGTGATTCTGACCCACGCTCAGGTCTGAGACTCTCTGCTCTCTCCTTCCGCAGCAGGTAGGAACTGGGTCTGAGAAGTAAATGGAATTTTGGAAAGCTGAGTTGCCCCGGGTTGCTGGCACTCAGGGCTTTATGAGGATAGGGTCAGGACCTGTTGGGGGCATGATGTTTTTGAACTGGTTTTACTGATCCAAAAAACGCTCGTGATCTCAGGAAAATTAGCTGTGTCTGATCCCAGTGCCTTCCTCCACCTGCGCTCAGAGGTATCTCGGTGACAGGTCCAGCTAGGAGAACGGATAACCAATGGCCTCAAAAGTCTGTTCTTTCCATCTAGCTCCCAGACCCTTTCCTCTGAGTCTCCTGACGCAAGATCAGGGATGCTTGGGACACATCCATGGGTGGCGGCCCCCTCACATTCTACAGGGGCAGGGAGCACACCCATCTCTGACCAGGCAGGGATGTGAGGGACCATGAATTCATAGATCCACTCAATAGGAGAAGACCCCAGAGAGAAGAACCAAGTGCTGTGTCCGTGTGTGTGTGTATGTGTGTGTGTGTGTGTGTGTGTACCCATCTGCCGTTGTGCATCCTCTCAGGCTACAGCTGTGGCTGTGGGTGCCTGTATGGGAACCCATTTGGGAGAATACATGCTGTCTCTGTCTCTTTTCTCCACCTCCTGGCTCGTTCCCCAGCTGCCAGAGGTGCTTAGCAGTGGCTGCGAGATTCCAAATTCTCTGCAGACTCCATCGGGGGAAGAAGCTGTCAAGTGGAGCCAGATTAGGGAAGATCTGGGCCGAGTGAAGGTCTCTCTGCAGCTGCGGGGGGAAGACGGCAGCGTCTGGAACTACAAGCCCCCAGCTAACAACAGCGGGAAAGAGATCTTTTCCATGCTGCCCCACATAGCGGACATGTCAACCTACATGTTCAAAGGCATCATCAACTTTGCCAAAGTCATCTCCTACTTCAGGTAGGGGCCAGGTGGGTGGTGTCGAAGGAGCAGGAAATGGCCAGCAGGTTCAAAGGGTCTGAGGTAGATTTCTCTGAATTTGGGGGACATTGGTACCAAAGGACCCTCCTTTACCTCTGCCCCCAGGGCACCTGGTGCTGCTGGGGAGTGGGGCCCTCGTTGTGTGTAGGGCTCATCCGCTCTGTGACCGCAGCCTGCCGTTTCACCTGTCTCAGCCTCCCTCCTCTGCTAGACCAGGACTAATAGTGCCAACCTTGCAGGGCTGTGGTGTGAAATAAGAAAACATCTTGAAGAGCACTTAGCACATACATGGTGGACATTCAGATCATAATTTCCCTCCCTATTTCCCCACAAAAGGGCAGGAATCACAAGTGGGCAGTTCCAGAGCAAAGAAGGATTTGGAAAGAAAGGGAAGGAAGTGCAGAGGAAGCAGGAGGAGAGGACTGGGAACAGACCTGGGGCGCTGGCAGACTGCCTCCGGGAGAAGGCTGAGGAGCCACGAGGAGGATGGGTGGTCCTGAGAGCCACAGGGCCAGCACTCCCCAGAGCTAGTCATGGAGGCAACAACCATGGGGCAGCCAGGGTGAGCGTGAGACCCTGGAACCTACTGGTCTGGTGGGAACCATGGCCCCGTAACATAGAGCCTATCAGGACTGGGGATGGCCCAGACGTGTCTTCCCTGGGGTCGGCCACTGGCCTTGCCGGGCCCGGGCAGGTGAAGCAGAGTCACACATGAGGAGTCCTGATTTCATCCACAGGCAGAGTGTGGAATCTATTCCAGGAGCCCACAATTTCCCTTGTGGCCCTGAGGGTGACACACAGGACTTATTTACTGGGGCGAGAGTGGCCACAGGCTGCCATGGGGTTCAGATTGGGGCAAATTAGGTCAAGGGAGCAGGGATAGAGTCCCCTTATACGCGTGGACCTTGGCCATCCCCCTGACATCTGATGACCCAGGATCTACCACCAGGGTGGGGAGTCACTTGCTATTTCTCGGGACCCCCAGTGTTGAGCGCAGCCCCCTCAGGAGCAGGAGTTACTCTCACCTTCCTTCGACAGATAGAAAACTGAGGCTCACTTAAATGAAGGCTTGCACAGGGCTGCAGTTAATCAGGGAGGCCAGCTTTGGAAGCAGAGTACAGTCTTCAGAGCCCAGCCTCCCATCAGGGCCTGGGCACTGGGGGTACATAGAAAGAAAAGGTCAATTTCACGGCATCTGTGGCTCATCGTTGTGGATCTAAAGGAAGGGACTGAACTCCTGAGGAGACCAAAGCCAGGCAGAGAGCTTCCTCAAGAGCCAGCAGGAAAGACCTGCCTCCTTCAGTGGGGAGTTGGGGACCCCCTCAGGTGGGGAGGGTGTCAATCTGTGAATTCCAGAGGCAGCCACTGTGTTTGGGCCTGTGCTCAGGGCTGGGGGTGGGGCTCAGGGCATCCAGGCTGCCTGGAGAGAAACAGTAGAAATAGCAAATCCCAAACAGACAGTGCGAAGTAAAGAGCCCCGCTGCATGGAACTCACACGGGAGGATTGGCACGCAGAAGGACTGCACTCTGGAAAGACCTCTAGGAGGCACAAGAACAGCTTGGTCTGAAGGACTAGCAGGATGTACATAAGTGAAGCTAAAGGGGTAATCGTTTCAAGGGGGAAACCAAGGCAGAAAGTATGAGGCTGGGGACCAGAAGCTGAGGCACTGGCTGGGGGTCGTGGCTGTGCAGGGAGCTGGAGGAGATGGGGCAAGGTTGTGAGGGGCCTGGACACGAAGCTCTATGAGCAGTGGAGAGTCCCTGAAGGTAGCAGGAGCCCAGAGGGGCATGGCAGGGAGGAGGAATCTGCTTGGCTGGACTGTGAGTGGGAGAGATTAGAGGTGATTCAAAAGCAAGTGCAATAATCATAATCCTCAGGGGTAGAAGCCCATTCTACCTCTTGTTTTTGCCCCTCTCTCTCCCCCTGCCCTGATTTCTGGATTATGGGAGTGGGTGCCTGTGGCCTGTGGCAGCTTCCCAGGAAGCCGGCATCCCCTGCCCATCCTTGCTGCTAGGGACTTGACCATTGAGGACCAGATCTCCCTGCTGAAGGGGGCCACCTTTGAGCTGTGCCAGCTGAGATTCAACACAGTGTTCAACGCAGAGACTGGGACCTGGGAGTGTGGTCGGCTGTCCTACTGCTTGGAAGACCCTGCAGGTGCCCAAGAGATGCCTGCTGCCCTGGCAGAGGGAGGGAATTAGCCATTGAGGGAGGAAAGGAGCCACGCCAGGGAACACAGGTCCTGGGATTGCAGGGCAGATTGGGCGATGGGAAAAAAGACCTTAGTGAGGAAAGTCTGGGTCTTGGGGCAGCTTCCTGAGAAGTTTACCCCTCCAGCCTACGCCCACCCACAGGTGGCTTCCAGCAGCTTCTCCTGGAGCCCATGCTGAAATTCCACTACATGCTGAAGAAGCTGCAGCTGCATAAGGAGGAGTATGTGCTGATGCAGGCCATCTCTCTTTTCTCTCCAGGTGATAACCCCATCTGCCCTACCTGGTCTCCCTGGACCCCTCCCCAGGCTTGCTCTCCCCACTACCCTCCCACCCCCCAACCTCTACTTCAGCTGCAAGAGGCAGCAGCACCTCCCCTGCCCTCCCCAGAGAAGGTCCCAGCTGATGGCCTTACCCACTACTTACTGCATGGCCAGGATGGGGACTTCAGCCGTTTTCCCCCAGGGTCAGTGGGCAGTGGGGTGATGCAGAGCCCTCTGAGTTCTCCCCTCACTTCCTTGCCTGGGAGTCCCTGGCTCTGGAAGATTGTGGGCAGGCAGTAGGCCTCCTCTGGGATCGCCCAAACTTGGCCCGCAGGCCCCCACGGCCTTGCAGGCACCACACTGCCTTCCCCTCCCCATCAGACCGCCCGGGTGTGGTACAGCGCTGCGTGGTGGACCAGATGCAGGAGCGGTTCGCCATTACCCTGAAGGCCTACATCGAGTGCCACCGGCCCCAGCCCGCCTACCGGTGAGCAGCAGGCGGGGAGGGTGTGAGGGGCAAGGCCCTGCCTCCAGTCCCCACCTGTTCTGGGCCTCCCTGGGATGCAGACCCGAGCCGCCCCAGGGGCAGTCTCTGATTACCAGGACTTTGGGGCCCTGCTCAGTGACGTCTGCTGAGGCCTCCTGCCCAGTGGGCCTGAGCTCCAGCCCAATAATGGAGAGGTTTGAGGAGGGCGGGGACCACAGTCAGCTGACAGGATGTGGCTCCCTACACCAACCACCTGATGATGCTGACACTGGGAGGGGTGCTGCATGGCACACCCGGCTCCGTGAGCCCCTGACTGTGACCACGCTGGACCTGTCACGTCTGGAGTCACCATGGCTACCCCTTCCCTACCCTCACCCCGCAGCCAGCAGCAACCCCAAGCCCTGGCCGGTGCCCCTGCAGTGCCTGCTCCCTACCTCTCTGTCGGCTCTGCCTGCCCCTGGCGTGGCACTGGTCAGGCGTGAGCCTGGTGCCAGTATCTAAATGTCTATCATTCTAAGACCAAAAAAAAAAAAAAAAGGTCTGTCTGCTGAGGGCCTTCCACACTCCTGTCATCAAGGGGTGGGACAGCCAGCTATTCTTCTGAGGCTCCTACAGGGCCTTCTAGCAACAGCCAGCAATGCGTATGATGACAATAAAGGTAACAGTGATAACAATAATGATGCCACTAATAAACAGACCTAGAACAGCTATTTTTTGAGATGTGCCAGTCCTGGTGCCAAGCAGTTTACATGCAGGATCACCTTTAATCTTAAAAACAGCCCCATGCAGCGGATGCCACCATCATCCTGCAAGGGACTGGAGTTCAAGGCTACTGCCTCAGGTCCCACAGCCGGACAGGTGAGATCTGGAGGTAGATGCTTGCAGACCAAGTCCACAGCCTACACTCTTGAACACTGACTACCTAACCCTCTCCCAGGACAGACACAAGCTAACAGGGTAGGAAGCTCCTTAGTTCTGGTTACAACCCCAAAGAGGAAGGCTGCTCAGGCCTTGGTCAGACAGAGCCTTCCTTCTCTTCACTGGGCCTCAGCAGTCCCTGTGACCTGGTGCCCACAGGCCCAGGTTGTGACAGGGGAAGGCCAGTGCTGGGTCTGCTAGTGTGAATGTAAAACCTCAAGCCTTACTTGGCCTGCTACAGCTTGCTTTTGAACTTGGCATCCTAGGATGTGGGTCCTCCCCCGTAGGGAGCCAGGAGGTGTCATGGCGAAACTGAGGCATGATGTCTGTCCCAGACACCAGATCCCAGGCTAGGTCCAGGGAGAGACTGCAGCCTGCAGCCCTTCCTCCACAGCCACTCCACCTGGTCCTGACCCCCATCCATTAGCTGCAGCTGTGACGCCCCCCACAACTTGACTTATTCACTTGGTGCCTGCAATGCCTGGTTTTCCCATGGATGGCCCTGTGCACAGGGACTCAAGCCCAGAGGAGGAGGTGGGGGTAGGGAGAGTGAGTGAGTCCTCACCTCAAAGCCCCAGGCTGTTCTGCCCTTCTCGTCAGCAGGCTGAGAGAAACTTAAGGAGTTCAGCTGAGCTTGTCTCCTGGCTGACCTGAGAGGTCCTGAGACAAAAACCCTGAGTCTTGGGCCATTTCAGCATTGGTGGGTGGGGGCAGGGCGGGCTGCTCCCCAACCCTTTCCTCTGGCTGGTCTGCAGGTTCCTGTTCCTGAAGATCATGGCGATGCTCACCGAGCTCCGCAGCATCAATGCCCAGCACACCAAGCGGCTGCTGCGCATCCAGGACATTCACCCCTTTGCCACCCCACTCATGCAGGAGTTGTTCGGCATCGTGGAAGGCTGAGTGGCTGCCCCAGGCCAGGGCGCTCGGAGCCTCCACTCCCGGGGCTAGACAGACGGATGCTGCTGACAGTGCCCTGTGTGTCCTGCCTCCCCAGGGAACTCACGATGACAGCTGGGATGATGACTGGTTAGCATTCCTCAGGAAGGGGACATGGGATCCCCCAGCCCTGAGCTCAGTCTGTGGAGAGCCAAGCCCTAGACCCTGACATGGAGAGTACACTGGCCCATAGGTCAGCCCATCGAGAGGCAAGACCACAGTCCCTTTAGAAAAGGCGCTGGATCTAGGGATTTAGTGTCATGGTGGGAGAGGGGAAAGGGCACCTGTGGCTGGGCCATCTGAGGGTCTGTGCCCACGCCCAGTTTATTAGCTTAGTGGGTATTTACACTGCTACGTCTCATACCCTGTCTCCTGCTTGCCACCTATTCCCAATCTGAAGCCTCCTGTCCTGAGCTGAGCTGCTCCATGAGTTCCAGGCCCATGTCCACCAGTAGGTACATTAGTGTCTCTGGGAGAATTCTAGAGAGAGGCCAGAAGGTCAAATGCACCAAATGTCATGAGCCTGTCATGACCTCTCTATGTCTATTATCTCCTTCTGGGCCCCTCATTCTGTGTCTCTGCATTCGTTGAAACACATCATTAAGCACCAGTAACATGCAACCTGCTGTGGGGAAGATATGGATCTTGACCTCGAAGCATTTATAGTTCAGTAAACAAAGCAGAAACATGAATAACTTTGATCAATCACAAGGAAAAGTGGTAAGTGACATAAAAAGACACAAGAAATGTCTTTCTGTGGATGCTGAGCTGTGCTGGGCTTCTGCAGGCACCCGGAGAGCCAAGTGAGGGATCCCTAGAATGTGGTTCGTGGGAGGAAGGGCACTAGCTGCTGTGTGGACATGTGGGTGATGTGGTGCAAGTCTGCTCCACGCCTGAACTGGGGCTGGGTTGCTCCTGAGGCTGGAACACTGGGGGCTCTGTGACAAGGCTATGCTGATGGCAGTTAATAAACATGTTCCTGTTTACACATCTGTCTTCAAAGCTAGAGTATGAAAGGGTCTGCTCTGTGTGTAGCCATTTTGAGTAAAAGTGTTTTTGCACTTTCAGCAAGTTCAATTTTAACCAACTTTACATAGGGCATCGCATACCTAAGAACCAGGCTTAGCAAATGTTCCTGTGGTTAATGTCAAATCAAGGCAAGAGGACTTCAATAATTAACTTCTGGCTAGAGATTTAAACCGTTTTTGGCCTTTCGTTCTGGGGAGAAAAGATATGTGGGGGTGGGGAAATAGAAATTATATATGTATATATTCCTATTTTTTAATACTTATTGTCCTTTACATACTTGAAGACTGTTGGTGTGAGAACATAAAATTCATTATTTAGCTTGATTTGCTCATAAAATGATTATTCTATAAAAATTTAAAGTAAATATGATTTAAAATGTAGTAATTAATTTTAAATGTCTAATATTTTGATCCAAAGAAGCTACAAGTTAACTGAATTTTAAGAAACAGATACTTAGCTTTTACCATTTTACAAGAAGGCCAAACTTGGAGAATGTAAACTGTAGACACTATAAATCAAAGCAAGCAAACATATTCCTTGCCATCCCTCCAGGTTTACCAGTCTCTTCTGTATCATTTTTAGAAAAGAAACTGAGGG
Source organism: Camelus ferus (assembly GCF_009834535.1). Classification (NCBI taxonomy): domain Eukaryota; kingdom Metazoa; phylum Chordata; class Mammalia; order Artiodactyla; family Camelidae; genus Camelus; species Camelus ferus. Next base: position 56,111,984 of record NC_045696.1, read on the forward strand.
GAAAAGAGCGCCTCTTTCCAAACACAATGAATACAATTCCCCAGGAACTGTGTCTAATTATACTCATTTGGAAATAAAAATTTCATTCAACTGTATTCATAAATCATAAACATCTCCTCTTTCCCATTTAAATAATTTTGAGTATGCTATTGATTCGAGAGCCTGAAATGGTTGTTAAATGTAGACTAAAGTGAGGGCAAGGTGAGATTAAGATGGGATATGAACTCCCATCTCCCAGGGGATTTTCCCAGGCATTGAATTGATATGTACATATGATTTATATATATTATAAAAACTAAGTGTAGTCCAAGTGCAGTTAAAATAACTAAGTGTAGTCCAAGTGCAGTTAAAATTCAAGGTTAGATGCACCAAAGAGCTTACACAGATACTTCCTTTCAGCAGCTTTGTGGATCTCGAGTTTACAGGGCTAGAGGCCAGATTCAACTTTCCTACTCTCAAATATTTGAATTTCCGTTACTCCCTTCCCTGAACTCGTGAGCAGTAGAACAAAGCATCAGTTTCTAGGCATCCCTGAGGCCCCTATTCTTTTTCTAGGTCTTGCCTCAGTCAGGTGAGGATGGAGTCAGTCTCCAAAGCTCAGGAGAAAAGCCCTTCTAAGTAACTTACTGCTTACCTTCTGGCTCCCTGTTAGTCAGGGCCACTCTGCCTCCCATCTCTACCTGGCCCAGACTTTCAAGATCCAGTTAAATCCATGACATCAACAACTCTTGTGGGAAGGCCCAGGGTGGCCACTCCTTTCTGGAGAAAAGAGGATGTAAAGAGAAACATATTTAATGAATCATCCCTTCCCAGCTTCTGACAACCTGTGGGCCTCATCATGAATCTTCCACAACAGCTTCAGTCCTGTCCCTAACATAACCAGAGCTCTTCTAACCCCGAAGGTACTAATGGGTAGGTGAAATATTCCCACACCTGAGAGGGGCATCACCCCATCGCTTTCATTCACTTCCTTCCACAGACTTCCCCATGAAGGGTATCTGCAACCTGAGCTCTCCCCTTCCTAACTACCCGTCTAGAACACCTTCTAAACTGGCATCCAGCATCACTGCTCTCCTGAGATGTGATCCCGAAGGACTGGTTTGGTTACTACTTTTTTGGAAGTTGTTAAAAATTAAAAATGCAATCTTTCAGGATTTTTTAAGTTCAAAGGGTATCTTGCTCAATCCCTATTCAAATAGGGCAGGAAATAAGATAGTAAATCCCAAACAAATGCACTTCAATGCCACCAGGAGGCCCAGCCCACAAGTGGCATCTTGCATATTTGTGCTGATTCCCACTCTCCCCACCCCCACTCCCAACTGGTAAACCTATTTCACTTTTACAAATATTAGCCAATCCCACCACCACAATACGTAAATAAGCAGAGAACCAGGCTTTATCCAATATAAATTCATTTTTATTGAAGCAGCAGTCACATGACTTTATATCTATCCTTTAGATTAGGCCTGACAAAGTGTGCCAGCCCTAAAAAATTGTTTCTTTTTGCACTAAGTGACATAACAGGTTTACATACATTATCCAGTATTGGAAATGAGCAGACTCAAACACAACATGTGTTGGCTACCTGGGAGGTACAGCCCCACTGTTTGTGGTGTTCATATAATTCACAGATACTCCCAAAGACCATTACTAGTGGGATGAAAGTTAAAAGAAAATACAGCTACACCAAACCAGGAATACAGTAATCAGACAGCAGCGTATACATGTTTTAAAATTTGTCCCTTTCAGGGATGTTTTTCCTTCAAAGCAGTGTCTGCAAATCTTCCTCTACATCAAATCCAAAGGTTTCCAAGATGGAAGCTGCACCTCTTGGGGCTATACAATGGAGTAGGACCATCTGAAAGAACGGGAACTAGTGTTCCTATCTTGACTTTAATAACAAAGATCCATGTTTCTCTAACCGGAGGAACGAAGTGCTGATGTGACTACATTTTTGCAGTGGCAAAATAGGTAGGGTGAAGAAAAGAAGGTTGGGTACTGAAATAAAGACCACACACTTGTGAATTTTAATTTCATTTCCAGGCTAACCTACTTTTTATTTAATGCAAATTACAGTACCAGTTAACTATTTCCAAACCAAGTCACATAGAACGAAATGTATTTACAAGGGAATGGGGAAAGGGAAAAAAAAACATTAAGCATACTTTTCACAAAAAAGTTTATATTTAAAATGAAAAAAAAATCAGTCACAGAGGCATTCAAGTAGTAATAATGTTATACAGATTTTGCTTTTCCTTTATATCAAGACAGATTTGCACAAGTGTTTGCAATAGTTTTATACAACCCACAGTCCTTTATATATATATATATATGATAAATTTTGTTTTCTAGATTTGTTTTTAAGATGGAAGTGGTCACGCTAATTGGTGTGTGTACAGGCCCACGCGATCCATCGGCAACACATTAATGAATGCAAATTTTACAGGCAAGCACGTTTTCATACATCTATCTGTATCCGCCTGTAGACAGATATAGTAAGAAAAAAAAACTTAAAAATTAACACAAGGAAGTCTACTTTGTCAAGCTAACCCCTTATGTACTGGTTGTCATTTTGCTTTTATTGCAGAGGTGCAAAACGGAGCAACAAACTTAAGTAAAACGTCATAACCCTTGTGAAAATAATCCAGCCCCAGGGATTACTTTCAAAGCCTCTCAAACATAGACCTTAGTCTGGAACTCTACTCTGCTTCTAGCTGTCTTTCTTATTTTCAGTGGCTCAGGTTTCTACCAGAAAAGACAGATTTTATTGTAAAGCATGCTTAGTTTATTTTTCTAGACAGGGGAGAAAGTGTTCAACTCTGTGATTAGATGATCATTAACAGGAACGGTGGGAATCAGATACTATTTTGGTTTAAAACAAAGAAAAAAACCCCAAAATCCTGGGGATCTGGCATTGACCAAACTTCCTTTGGAAGATTCCAAAGTTAAATCCCTTAAAAAGGAAGGGGAAAAAGAAATGAAATGCCAGTGTCTTTATATCCACAGGGATAGAGAATACACAGTCCTCTCAGAAACCTTTGTGTTGGTGCAGACAAGATGACTGGATAGGCAGCCTTTGTTAAAACACAAATCAAAAACATGTGTCTAAAAATTAAGAGGACTTTAAAAAATGACACAACATGTCACTGGAAAGAAGGTGCAGTCTTCTGCCTTGCTGGAATGAACACACCATGTTTCAAAAATAGTAACCTTTGGTTTGGTGAAGTTTTTTCTTCTACTCAAGACATCTTATATGGAGTACTTGGAGGCAAAACAAATAATTCTGATTTTTTTCCTTAAAGGCCTTCATGATGGGCACACAGTAAGAATTAAACTGATTTTTTAAAAAGAGAAAATAAAATGACATTTCACTGAACAGGGGTAGAGGTGGCAGGAGGGAGGAAATCTCCCCGATGAAAATGACAGTCCTCAGCTGCCAGGGACACACTGCAGCATCTCGGACCACCGGTGTGTCCAAGCCCGATGCAATTCAGAAACTTTGATTTATAAAAACCATTCCTCTCTCTCATTTGGGAGGGAAGTAGATGAGGAGGAGGGGAGAGAGAGAGCGTGGAAGGCGGCTGAAATCTGCTGTCCGTAAGACCCATGGTTAGGGTTTGGGGAAAAAGACGAGCAACATCTAACCTATTTGTGATCCTCCAGCTCCAAGGCTCCCTGGCACTGCACTAAGTCCCGAATGGACTAGTGCCAACTGAAACCAGTCACTGCTACTGAGGAGGAAACGGGTTCAGAACCAAAACAAAGGCAGGGCTTGAATGAAGTGAGATCATGAACATGGTTTCCTCTTTCCACTCCTGAGCATGGTATCACTGAAATTAACTGTGGAAGGGGCAAAGACACTGTGTTATGAGTGAGTTATTATTTCAAAGGGAAAGGGAGTGGGTCAGGGAGACATGGAGAGAGAAACCAATTAAAATTTGCAAAATCAAAAACAAAAAAAAATACATGGAAGCGAAGGCACTCCAAACTATATAGATACACTATACATTGCTAGAGTTATTGTTACAATAATACAGGCCGGTACCTACTGTACAGAGTTAAAACTATATGGCTTTAAAAAGCTCGTCTACAATTTGTCTGATTATTAAACAGAATCACTGCCCTGAACAGTAACTTTTTGCTCATTAATAACAGTTCCTGGGTCCACATATTTACATACAAAACAATAAAACTTAAATTTAAAAACACTGAAAGAAAATATAATGTACAAGCTTGAATTTGGTGAGGAGCTTTTTATTATTATTATTATTATTTACAAAAAGATATTCAGAGACCTGGATCTCACTTGTATAAAAGAGTTCTGTGATCCCGCCATGATCCTTGAGAATGAAAAATCACGCCCCTCAGCCCTCACACACACACAATAAAATGAGAGAGAAGAGTCTGACTTTTCTCTCTTCTTCTTTTACCCCATTTATTGGGGGGAGTGTTTCCTAAAACAAGCACAGATTGTTATGGACTCTAGCAAGTATACCAAGTCCAGAGTAGTGTCTGTGTCTGTGTCCAAATGTTTGGCTGGGCAGTTGGGTCTGAAGGTAGGTCCGTTTCTGTCACAGACCTGCCATCCAGCTCCTCTGGAAATCCTTTCTGAAAATGGTCTATCAAAGCCATTCCCTTTAGGAATTATGCTGCCAAATACTTTCAGACTTCTTTCAAATCTTAATTTGTTCTCCAAAGCTCATTATGAAAAGTGAAACTGAATTTGATTTGGTTTGAGTATATTTCCTTTCTCAAGAACTCTGATACAACCAGAGGTCTGAGAAACCCTTCTGTGGCTTAAGAGCTTAGCTGAACAGTGAGTAAAAACGGAGATGGCTCACAGTTGCCTTTCTGGGTATTGGTGCACGTCAGCAGGCAGTACGACTCTCTTGGAGAATCACACACACTTGGTTAAGAAGCAGGACAGGGTGCTGGGACCCGCCTGAGGGCTGGCTGCCAAGAGACTTCACTTCCCAATCACCTGGAAGCCGAGCCCCCCTAACATGACCTAAGGTGGCAATGAGGAGGGTGAAGGGAGGTTGCGCACAACCTGGGGATCAGCTCTGCAGCCCTGCAGTTACCAGCTAACCTTGGAAGGTGTGTGAGGAAGGAAGGACCGGAGGGAGGGAGGGAGGGAGGGAGGCGGGAAAGGTGGCCATCACTCAAGTGATCTTTAAATGTAAAGTACAACTGATTGTGCCTTAAAGATTCATAAGTCAAGTAATGGCCCATAAGCACCAAGGTGACTAAGGTTCATTTTAGAGTATATAAGGCCCACATAGACGTCAACCTTAAAGTATAAAGCAAACTAGTCGGGAGAATCTAGTCCCTCACTGCCAACGGAATCCTTCAGTCCTTCTGCTTTCCAAGGAATATTGCTTTTTCTTCAAAAACAGAGACTGGGTCTTACACTGTTCACTGATTAGACAAAGGAAACAAAAACAAAAATTCTTAACTGGGTGTAGGGGAAACTCACTCTTCTCATGCTTCAGCCAGTCAATTTTGATACTGTGGACAAAGGGAAAAAACAAAAACAAAAAAAGGCAGTACTGAATCTATGTATATAACATATATACACACATCTATATAATCAATTTTCCTATAAAGTCAGCAGGTACAAGTGACTGTATCATTTTGATGTGTAGCTTTTAATATTCCTACCATCTAAAATCATAATGGCCTCTCTGACATGCATCAATAAATAAAATTTAAAAAGCATGAGGTTAAAAAAAGCTGAAATTAAATACAGATTCTAGATTTGGATTTAAAATTAGAACTATGTGCAGAATGTGACAATTTCTGCAAACTCAATTTGCAATTAAAAATATGAAAAATAAGCCAGTAGACTGTTACAGTTCACATTATTTAACTATAATGTCCTCTCAAGTGTATCTTTCGGAGGGAAGCAACTTTAGAAAAAAATCTGGACAAATTCATTCACAGTGGTGAGATCTGCCCCTGGCCTGTCCCCTTCCTCCAGGTTCATCGGCTTTTAACCCCTGCAGCCACAGTGGCCGATCAACACCCTTTCCCGTCTTCTCCTAGGTCACTAGTTCAAAATTGTACTAAGATTTACAGAGAACCTTTGGTCAGGCAAACAAAGATCCACGCACAGAGCACACTTGCTCCTTCTCTGACAGCTTCCTAGGGGAGTTTCTTCACCACCAGCACTGATTAAGAGCAGAACAAAACCTTAACAACTCAATTAAGAATCTCCCCCTTATAGTTTCAAACTTTGTTGACCTCCCGGGTTACAAATGAGACACATTTCCTTTTTTGTCTGCCACACCTGCCACCAACATGCCAAAGGCAAGTCTTCAAACACCCGAGGATATGGATTAATTTTTACAAGTGACATTTAAGTCCCCATTGAGTTACACCTGCTAAGCTCCCAACCAATTTCAAGCTGTGCACTATGCCAAAGTCTTATACTTGACTTTAAAAGAAAACAAAGTTCAAAAAAACTTCAGCACAGAACAAAGTTTTCTTTTGTGGAAGGGGCATGAGGCAGGAGTTCTGTTTTTAAAGTATACAACAGCAGATTTCTGATAGAAAAAGATTGTCGTGGGAGAGAGATTGTGTGTTCTAGTGCTCCGCTTTCCCCTCCCCACAACCCCTCCCGCCCCCTGGATCTCCCTCAAAGTGAGAATACAATGAAACCGGTTTGTATTTATAGATATTTTACAAGGTTAAATAATAACAACAATAATAATAAAAAAAACTGAACACTAAAATGAACAGGTTTTTTTTTTTTCTCTTTTTAATTTTCTTTCCAAACGTGACCAGTGTTGCTGAGCGACACTCAAGTAACTGGTGGTTTTTCCTGTGCAGCTGGCTGCTCGGGACTGTTCAGGTGGAGTTGGAAGCTGATGCGGAAGCGGCATTATTGGTCTGTCCACGGTCTCCAGCATTTGCATCTGCAAATCAAAGCCCCAAGAGAGAGCATGAGCAATGCTGTCACACCCCAGAGAGAAAAGTATACTGCCTCAACCGCACTGTGAGCTGTGTCTGGAATGTTGTTTTAAATCTGGCCAATACTATGAAGTCTGAATTTCTTTCTGCTTAGAGTTAAGTCTGTGCCTTGGCCTGGTCTTGGTGTAGGGAAGGTAGTGTCTTTGAGTTAAGTTACAGACTCTGAGACCATGTCTGCCAGAGCTCTTGCCACAGCTGGGATTAGCAAAGCATGAATACTCAGCTGGAGTCTAGCTCACTTTAAAATAAATGAACAGTGCACAGCTGGGAAGACTTGCTAGACATTCTGAATGGTGTTATACTGTGCCATCTGCTTAAGTGGGTGAATGAGTGGAGGCAATGGAAGTAATATGGGTCACTGTTGATAGGCAGAAGCACTAAGTGTAAATCAAACTCAGATGCTTGCTAAGTACAGTCCCTCTTCATTATTCATAGAAATGGAAGACAACCAGCAAAAAAGAAACAGCCCTTGTAGTACCAATTCTCTTATTCAAGTCAATAAAGCACCTTATAGTCAAATGTCTTCACATTGAGCTTACTTTGCCTAATCCTTTGGAAATACTTCTAACTTTACAACTTTAACCTCCCCCTAACCCTTAAGGTTCATTATTATTTCACAGCATCCATTAAAGTTTTAACAGGCATTTAACTGTTTCCAGACTGGCTCTCCATCTCGGATGGACTCCATCTTGGCCACAGACTCCTGTTTCAGTGGCTGGTCAAGTTGCATCCCTGTCATTCCACACATGACTGGGAATATTCTGTTAGGCAATTTTCTCTCAAACACTTCACACTAAGTCCTGAGCAGGAAGAGGTGTCTTGACTGAGAAGGGCAACTTCCAAGAGCCATCGCCCTAGAAGTCATTATCACCTTTGGCCATCAAGGCTGGTGATACCAAGAAACAGATCCAGAGTCTTGTTTCTCTAGAGACTGAAGCTCTCCTGCATCCTATGATGAGTAGAGTAAATAAATGTCATGGATGAATACAACATTTGGTCCCTGGATCTTTCTACTCTGAATTTTTTAATTGAGCAAGAAACAAAGACCCCCAAGGACACACAGCAACTCTAGCTCAAGGAACTCTTAAGGACTAGCTATTCATATTCAGTTTATCATTTTGATAGCCGCTCTTTAAAAACAGTGCTTCCTTTCTAAATTCCTGATTGTTCCTCAAAACAATCTGCCTTTATATACATTTAACTCAGCCTTTGGGGGAAGAAATGTTTGTATCTCTTAATATCAGTGGTGGTGCTTAGTTCATTTAATTTCCTTCACAACACCTATAGCTGCTTCTAATCCTGTTTTCACGCAAATGACTGCAGACATTATGGCATCAGGGTCCATGCATTAGGCTCATGCTGCCCATGACAGTGCATCACGTGAACCTACTTGGCCTGGCACATGGACAGGTGACAAGAGAGGGTATATGCTATATAGCATAGAACCTAGTCTTCAAAGGCAGGTAAACAGCCTTTTGCAATAATCAGTAAGTGACTATATCTGATACTTCATTCTTAACTCCTGGTTTTTCTTGGATATGCCCTGCTTAGCAGGAGTTTTACCCTCAATGATCATCCAAATTCTGTGCATCAGTAACCTAACATCAATTCCTGTCCAGGCCACAGGTTCCTTTAAGGTTTTCTCCAGAAAAATGTTCACTTTCATAATCCAGGCAGAGGTTGCATTAAAAACAACACTCCTGAGAAAGCCTGGAAGGCACAGAGATATTTCAGAATTAAAACGCTCCTCACAAACCCATGCTTACTGTACCATTCCCCGTGCTTTGGATGACACTCCGCCTATGCGCGATCATCATCCAACAGCACTTCTCTCTCATTTCAACACATGAGGATGACAGATGCATTCTGGTCTTCCTCAGGACAGAGGGATCACCCATCATCAGGAATTCATGAGCACACACACCAGCGCCGTTAGCAGCTCTGGCCATGGTAGTCATTAGCTATCGGCCAACACCCACCAAGGCTCAGCTACATGGCCAGCCAACCAGCCCATTTTATCAATCTACTCTTTGGCAACATCCTATTTAGCTACTAATCTGCAGATGTCTCTCACTGGCTACCTACCTGTGAGCTTATGACATCCCCAAAACTTGTCTCCCCTTCCTTGGATAAACTGAAAGCTGTTTGTATGATCATAATAAAAAGCACAAGCCTTTTAAATGGGCATGTAACCAAAAACAAATTCACCTTCCCACTAAAATTTGAAAAGACATTCATACTCCTCAGATTTGTAATTTAATGATCTCTTATTATTCTTTGAATTATTTCCAAATCACCTGATGAGTAAAATTTTAACAGCTAATTATTTTGATCACAAATATCCTTGATATCTAAAGTCACAGCACTAGACTCACTCATCAAAAAAACCCCAAAACCCTTTGCCTAGTGAACTCCACTTGAAGTCAAATTATACATGTGCTTGCTGAGAAAAAGAACAGAGTTCTCTGTTTTTCAGAGGGAGACAAAGCACAGGGATGAGAAAAGCAAAACAAACAAAGTGAGCTTTCATAAACTTAATAGTGGCTCCAACAGACTATCTGGTTTTCTAACTGAATAAAGCTCTTCTTGGTACATGCTTATTTAGATCCCATTGTCAAGTCTATACATTTATTTTACAGAGTTGAATCTGAATTAATATGGGCTCTCTATAATAAAAATGTTCGTTAATTTAAAATTCTGATTAATTGTCACTGGACTTAGATGTTTACTGTACTTTCTATAACTTTTCTTCCAAACATTTAAAAAGTAACTCTTTAAAAGCAGCAAAGTTCATTTTGCTTCCCCTCCATTCCCTTCCCTTTATATACGTACTGGTAAAAGTGATGCGACCTGGTATTACGATTGAAAGGTAGGCTCAGATCTGTTTTCTTTTTCCCCCACAAAGGATCCAACCATGAATAATCAAAGACTAATTAATTGTCCAGTCTCTTCTTTTCAGTCTTGAGATGCTCTTCTGAAGTTCACATTGACATATCTTCCTTAAATCTAATCCAATTCCACAAACATTATTGAGTATAAAATCTAGTTGTACAACTTAATACAAGTTATTTAACCTCTCTACTCTACCTTCAATTTCCTCATCTGTAAAACAGTCATAATACCACCCATCCATGAGATAAGGCCTATGAAGTGCTTAGTAACTGTCCAATAGATGGAAAGGTGAAGGAGAAATACATCAATGCACAGTTCAGCATGATCACAATAACCACCAACACCACAGGTGAGTCATTTAGTCCACACAGCAACCCCAAGAAAGAGATACAATTATTGCATTCATTTTGCAAATGGGAAAATGGAGGCACAAAGAGATGAGGCAATGTGTCCAAGGTCACAGAGCTAACAAGTGGGAGAGCTGAGTGCACAGAGAACAGAGGAATGATGACCTTTATGGGTGGCAGGAGACAAGCAGAAGAGATTTCCTAGCAAAGGGAGAATAGAGGGCTTTCTTTCAGACCTAACCCCTACACAGTCCAATGTGATTTCTTGAAGCCTATTTCTATTAACTAAAGGGTTACTACATTAAAACAGGTCCGTGAATTTAAATTAAGAGTGTAGTTATCTTATTACCTAATTTTCAAACAGTCTGTATGGGGTATATAGAGACAAAAGCGTTTTGGAAACAACTAAAGAGCTGGTATTTCACCAAATTCCAACTTCCTAGAAACCAATGCCCATTACTCACCTTCTGATACTGCTATACAATAAACACACCAAACAGCAAACATACCAACTAGGGATGGACTTGAGGGAGGATGGGGAGAATAATCAGCTTTGGGGGAGGAAGGTATAAGATCATTCTTTTACATTGTGGTAGCCACCTTCCAAGATGGCCTCAATGAGTCATGTCTTTTGAATCCATGCCCTTGTGTAGTCCCTTCCCTCAGTAAACAGGGCTGACCTGTGTAACCAACAGGATATTGCAGAAATAATGGTGTATGACTTTCAAAGTTACGACATGAAAAGACACTGGCTTTCACATCCTCCTCCTCTGATCACTTGGTCTAGGGGAAGCCAGATGCCACAATGTGAGATACTCAAGTAGCACCAGGGAGAGGTCCACATTGTAAGAGGCTGGGCCTCCGCACACAGCCAGCACAGACTCACCGACCCCTTGAAGCAGATTTTCCAGCACCAGGCAACAAGCCTGCCAGACACTTTGACTGCAACCTCATGAGAAACCCTGACCCAGGATTATACGCTTCTGATTGTCTGACACACAGAAACAGCGTGAGATAATAAATGTTTACTCTTGAGCTGCTAAATTTTGGGGCATCCTGATATGCAGCAATAGATAACTAATATACACATATATGTCAAATAACTTAAACGCTAGTTAGGGTTTGTATTCACAAGCCCATCAGAGCACTGCTGACCAGTCCCTCTACAAAGGGCCTTGGTATGCTCCTAATAAACCGTACAGGACAAGGAAGACTGCATCAGATGTTCAACTGTTTTTCCTTAATGCCGAGAAGAGTCTATAATTCTGTGGTTTTTGGATAAGGCAAAGGGAATCTGTGCATGTATTGAGACCAATTTTATTCTGTGTGACTTCAGTGGTAAAAATGCCCCGCTGGGTAATCCCACAGTGACACTAAGGGTGAAATTCTAAGGTATTAGGTTCCCAAATAAAGTCCATCAGGCTGTGATTTTTGTCATAAATTTTTATGTGCAAAATTCTGTATCTGATACACATATATTTTCTAGGAGAGGTTCCACAGTTTTATTTTCAGATTCTCAGAGTTGCTAGATAATCGAATCATGAGTTTGATGGGCAGCTGTCTCAGTACTGAGGAAACAGCCCCATGAAGTTGCTCAGGTGGTAAACCTCAAGTTCTCATCTTAATTCCTCACTCCCCCACCCCTGCCAGTACATCAGCAAGTCCTGTCCATTCTCCCTCCAAATGTATCTGTTCAAATGTGCAAATGGGAGAGAAAGGAGAGTGAATGCAAGGTCCCACATTTATAATCTGTCACCAAAGGGTTTAAATAAAAAAAGCAGAAAACAAGGTGAGGAGGAAAGGACAGGGAATACACAAAGGAGCTGGGGTTCCAAAGGCTCTGCCACCACGCACTCGTGCTGCAGACAATGGGTCTATAAAAGCTAGAACTTTCCAATGGACACAAGTGTTCACTGGCCCAGCAGCAACAGTGGAAATGTTCTGTGTACTCTCTAATGGGATGGCTGCTAGCTATATATGGTTATTTAAATTTAATTTCAATTAAATAAAAATAAACATTTAGTTCCTTATTTACCTTTAACACGTTTTCAGATTCTTGAAAGCTATAAAATCATTATTGGTATATTCGTAAAAGAGCATATTTCAGATATATTAAATCCTTTTTGTGTGTTGCATGTACTTCACGAGTATATCTGGGAACTTTAGGTATACTTTTATTCCCTTATTTCCTTTATTATGCTCTCCCAAGCCTATTTTATTATTTCTATTCACCAGCTCTCCTCTTTTTATAAGTGAGAAACGTCTCATGACAGGTCAACTCATCTAAAAGACACAGTTGTGGCAGCCTGGGCTACGTGGTTTGTAACATGCAGCTAACTCAGGATGTTCCTATTCAAGCTGTTCCAAGTGGAAATGCCTCTACTATAAAACTATGTCTCAGACATTCATGTTATTAACTGACACATGAACAAGACCATTACTCACAGAGAATTAAAGGCATACCCTAAGCTTATACGTAAAACTGAAATGAGTGTACCCTAAATGAAATTAATATGTCACTAGTAAGGAAAAGGATTCAATTTTCGTTTTTCTCTTTATAATGCCTACTAGCATTTTGACTATTTTGTGTGTCATAATGAGGGAGAGGAAGGGGGAAAGGGGGAAAGGGAACATTCCTCAGCAAAGTATCATCAACTCTCTTGTCATATTATTCCAAGGAAAGGGTGGTGGCACAAAAACCATGGTGGTTTCAGTCATTCAAAAAGTAGAACTGAAATTCAGATGCCAGTGAGACAATCAATCCACCAACAAACCTGGAAGGCTTGTCGACAAGACTGTTTATACTTTATCTGCCAGTGGCAGAGAGGTCTTTGCTGCTGTGAGCTCAGGGCCAGAGCATATTTTAATGAAGAGGTTTGGTTGTTCAGGGTAGGAAACTGAAGGCCATGGGGAACTGGGATATATTTTCAACTGTTAAGTTAGAAGACTTAATTTAGGAATAAAGAATAAGACAAGGCTCATGAATATGAACACTAAGGAACTGAGGAACAGTTGAAGAATACCTGGAAGAATGTCTGATACCACATTCATCAACTTAATCAAGAAGATTTTACATTACTTTTGGAGGAATGGGAAAAAACTGAAGTAAAATTTTTGACTTAATAGGAGAGAACATGTTTTGCATAAAAAGAAGCAATTTCCTATAAGTGATACTTAGCACTGCTCTGGTGAAAATAATGACTAAGCTGGTTTGACTTTAGGTATCTATATGTAAACTTATTTAAGTGAACTTGAAATCCTGACACAGGGTAGATACAATCTCATTAGTGTCAGTGAATGTGTCAAAGTGGAATATGTGGATGAAAGTCTATACTTCAAACACAAGCCAATAGAAAGAGACAGGTATAACACTGTTCCTAAAAAAGACACCCACTCACCTTCCTCAACTACTAAGTTGGTAATACCTAAAAGTACATACATGTGCATATGCACTCTGCACCTCCCCGATCCCCACTCCGGGCTGGCTAGTGCTGAAGTAATGGAGAAATGAAAAAATTGCCAGTGGGCGTGTAAACTGGGACAAGGTTTCTGCAAGGCAATTTGACAATATGTATATAAAAGTTAAAAATTCCTTACACCTTTTGACTTGGCAATTCTTCTAAAAACCATGGCACAACCCAAATGTCCAGGAATAAGGAATAAGTTGGAATTACGGTACAGGCTTAAAATACTAGTTGAATATTATACAGTCATATATTCCATCCCCTAAACAGCAAAAGTTCATTTAAAAAAAAAAAGCATACCTCTCTGTCCCTTTCTCTCTCTCTCTATATATATAGACATAACTACTTAAGAATATAAAATAGTGTTATCTTTGATTTTCTTTGCAAATAAGAATATGGGAGATTTTTATTTCCTAAAATAACTACATATTACGTTTTTAGTAGAGAAAAATCCTTGGCTTTTTAAAAAGCTATATATATTTTTATGAAATTGCACATCCATTTGGTTTAAGATAAAGAGAAAATAGACAGGAAGGAGTTGGGAAGAGGAACACCTTGGGGGCATATACTGCAGATTCTATCACTAGACAAGGTATGAATGCAGCTCTCCCAATGCACACTGTAGAAGTGGGTGAGAGGCAAAGGATAATCACACTTGGGGAGGGGATGAAGGGATGGTAACTTATTTTAGAGAAGTATTTGATACACCAACTTAATTTAACTTTTTATCTTTCAAAAATCAATGGAAACAAACAATGGGAGAAATTATTCTGGGTTTAATTCTGCCCAGCTAGAAAAAATTGGCTGATGACATAGGTGACAAGGATTCTGGGGTAAAAATAACTGAAATAGTAAGAAAAAGGGATTACTAGCCCTGGCTAGATCTGAACCATGACTTGAGCAAAATGTATTTCAAAAAGTTCAGAGAACAAATAGGTATAGTTCTGTGGTAAGAGTCTTCAAAAGAGGCTAATAACTGACAAGAAGTAGAAAACAATAAAAAACGGGATTCTGACCAAGCAATTGAACAGAATCTTAACACAAAGTAAAAGAAACAAAGAAACCAACTAAAAGGGTTTTCCTTGATGAGCTCATAATTTAAAAACATACAACTTTAAGAAGGGCATATATCCAAGGAAGAATAGAAAATAAGAACAGGCCAGATTCTGCTTAAATGAGGTAACAGCAAAAGGTTTTCAAAGCAAGATTAAGAAAAGTTAAGCCCCCTGACCAGGTAAAAAGAGAGAAGACAGACCTTGTCCAACTCTTATCATGATTCCCTTTTCTGTTAGAAGGGTTTTCAACCTGGAAAGGATATAACAAAAATCCTAATAAACAAAATGCAGCCCATGGAAGGTGAGGGCAATCTACACATTTTAAATGGCTTTATTTTTTTGTTTTTAAATCTTTTTTTTTTTTTTTAAGACAGAGGTACTGGCGGTTGAACCCAGAATCTTGTACATGCTAAGCATGAGCTTTTACCACTGAGCTATACTCACCCCCCTTAAATAGCTTTAAATCCAGAATCTATAGTCCAATAAATACATTCTAAAATGGATCACAAAAATTCAGAGTTTACAAATACTTAGGCAGTAGAAATTTCCCTAAGTCTCACACACACACACACACAAATATTTAATTTCTACCTTTGATACAGCTATTTTTTTGATGGGAAAAACCTGTGTTTTCTTGACAAGAGCAAAGCATTTTACAAAGTTTTTCATAACATTATTATATAAAACGAGTACCGTAAGGTTGGTCTGTAGCTAAGCAAACAACAAGAAGGGTAACCAGTCATTCAGAGACCATCAAAAGAATAATCCCTACTAAGCCTTGCCTAGTCCCATTTAACTTATTTTATCAGTAACTCTGGTAAAGGCAAAAAAAAAAAAAAAAAAAAACCTCTAGTTGGTCCTGCCTTGTCCTGTTTGATATATTTTATTAGTTGCTTGGATTTAGGCAAAAAAATTTGTGTTTATAAAATGTGCAGGTGATAGATAATTGTACCTAACATCCTGACACTTTAGAACATATTCCAAATTAGGATTTAAAATCCTCATTAGTATGGAGGGCATGTTAGCCATCGTTAAAGTTTAAAGGACTTTTGCATGTAAAAACTGGGTTGGCTCTATATAACCCCAGGGTAGGAACACTGAGTGGAACAGGTATGGGGGACAAATTTCTAACATAGTGATACAAAGATAGTAACTGGAATATTCAGTAACAAGTTCCAAGTTACATAAGCATGGGACACTAGTTCTCAGTGGACGATAAGAAAGGTGAAATGAAATCAAAGTAATAATTAATTCATTTGTGTTCTTCTTCTTCTTATTTTTTAGATTCCTCATTAAAAGATGCCATATGGCATTTTTCTTTCTCTTTCTGGCCCACTTCACTCAGAATGACAATCTTCAGGTCCATCCATATTGCTGCAAATGGCATTATTTTATTCTTTTTTATGGCTGAGTAGTGTTCCATTGTATATATGTACCACATCTTCTTTATCCAGTCATCTGTTGATGGACATTGGGTTGTTTCCATTTCTTGGCTATTGTAAATAGTGCTGCTATGAACAATGGGTGCATGTGTCTTTCTGAATTTTATTTTTCACTGGATATAAGCCCAGGAGTGGAATTGCTGGATCACATGGTAAGTCTATTTTCAGTTTTTTAAGGAACCTCCATACTGTCCTCCATAGTGGCTGCACCAATCTACACTCCCACCAACAGTGTAGGAGGGTCCCCTTTTCTCCGCATCCACTCCAGCATCTATCATTTGTAGACTTTTCAATGATGGCCAGTCTGGCTGGTGTTAGATGGTATCTCATTGTAGTTTTGATCTGCATCTCTTTGACAATTAGCCATACTGAGTATTTTTTTATGTGCCTATTGGCCATTTGTGTCTTCATTGGAGAATTGCTTGTTTAGGTCTTCTGCCCATTTTTGGATTGCGTTGCTTTTTTCTTTGATATTAAGGTCTATGAGCTGTTTGTATATTTTAGAAATTAGTCCCCTGTCAGTCGCATCATTTACAAATATTTTCTCCCATTCTGTAGGTTGTCTTTTCATTTTGTTGACGGTATCCTTAGCTGTGCAAAAGCTTTTAAGTTTAATTAGATCTCATTTGTTTATTTTTGCTTTTATTTCCAATACTCCAGGAGCTGGTCCAAAAATATATATTGGTGTAACGTATGTTCGTGAGTGTTTTGCCTGTTTTCCTCTAGGAGTTTTACAGTATCTGGTCTTACTAATTATTATTTTGATTCCCTGAATATGTGTAAGTACATTTGACTGTCCTTGATGATTAGATTATCGCATTCCGTTGATTCTTATTTTGTAGTTGGCTTCATTCCTTTGATAACACTGTAAGTTTAAAAAGCTAAAGATCTAATCTGTTCTTAGAAACAGTAATTAGCACATATATATAAACTTAAAAAAATGTGCAGTATACTGTATATACGTATTTACACGCAATATAATGTATATATGCAAACTATAATAATTCTACATTCTACCTAGTAAAACTGAAAAAGGAAAAAAAAAAGTGAAATGAAATCAGTGGTTTTCAAATTTGTTTTAATAGCAGAACCACTGCACTGAAAGAAACCTTATCCAAAAGACTAACATACAAAATAGAATACTGCTCTAGCTAAAATTCCCAATCACATGTCACACTTAACTCATTTGGCACTGGACCAGATGATCTCTAAAGGGGTTCCCATTTGATTAGTAAGACTATAATTTCTCAAGATTTATTAGTCTAGATGGTCCAGATGAATGGTCTTCCAAATGGAATGAATGAGAAGATCTGTTGTGGGTATGGAGAAAAACCAGATACAAATATTGAAATAAGAAATTATACTTTAGGGACCAAGAGTAGTATGTGTACTTCTCTGGAGTTTCTCATGTCACTCTGAGCCATGCTCAATTATAATGCCCCCAGATACTGAGGTATTTTAAAAACAATTTTTAAAAATGAGAAGTTTTTGAGAAAAACAAACAAAAAAAATCAACATCCATACCTACTAATTTAACGTAACTGTTTTAATTGTTGTGTATTTCTATCTAGTTCCTATCTATATGCAAACACAAGTTTTGGCACAAATGCCAACATGCTACACAAAATTTTTAGATTTTTCTCCACATAAATTAAGATGAATATTTCCACAAATGTTAAGTTTCATAATAATTATTTTTTATGGTTACATAAAAATGGAGATTTTATAATGTATTGAAACACTTCCTACTATTGACCATTCAGATCTTATTGGCACTCCTTTTGTTATTATGTAATTATTCCTATTCATATCTCTGTACATGTAGCTTTCTCCCTTCTATTAGATGTATCCTGAAGTTAAGATCTCTAACCTGGGATTAGTGACTATGAAAGTATGAACTGTTCTGATGGCTTTTGTTATACACAGTTAACAATTCCAACAGGTCTTTATCAATTCGCCTATGGTCACTGCCTGAACTGTGAATACAACACATGGAAAGAGCAGTTGAAACATTTGCAAAAATAGTTTTCTCAGTATTAATGTCATCAAACTGACAGAAACACTATCTTCACCATTTTCAAGAAAAGTGAGAAAAAAATCTATTATTGTGGTATTTTACTGTACCAGTCAAAGTTCTTCTGGAGAGCCTAGAGAATAACAACTATCTATATACTCCCAAAATAATCTCACCTTTAGACCACAGAATAATAACCTTTAGGCCACAATCTGGATAAGAAAAGGTCTATTTTCTTTGCTTTTCCAGAAGTAGCAATATAGATGATAAATTGAGATTTCTGCCTACAATGTATTTAAAATTCAGGTAGATCTAAATATCTGAATGCCATTAATAGCTTTGGCTATCAACAGAAATTAACTAAAATCCAAAGCTTATTTCATGATCATGTAGTCAGCATGATCATAGTTGATGGCCACGTCATCATTCTACTCTGTTCTGCTTTTACCCCATCTACTTCAGGATTTAGCTTTGCTCCTGGATCAATATAAATGTTGCAAAATTCCTTTCTTATTTAAGCCAGCTATAAAGTTCATGAAAGCTTCTGAGGCAGTCATCTAGGGGTCTCTGTATTCTGATCTTGCTCAAGACACAATGTGTGACAGACCCTGAACTTCAATGGTGCTGAGTATCAGCGGAAATGGTATTTTAACAGATCAGAAGATAATTTCAGGGTTAGGCTCTCTTCTGAATTTGGACCTTAGTGATCCAAAACCATTTACAGAGGACTAGGAGGCACAGTCTCAGGGTAATGAACTAAGTATTCTGCTTCTTGTTGATATGATTGCCATAAACTAAAAGTGGCTCCAGCTCTAAAATACTATTTTGATGTATTACATTCCCCATTAAATCAACTAAGTAAGCCAGTTATTTGGTTAGAGGCACATACTGCAAATTAATTCACCCAAAGGCATTTGGGTTATATTATTGCGGTGCTGCAGCTAGCAGGGGTGATTAGAAATTTCTGATTTTGAAAATTTTGTATTTGAAAAACTTCCAGGTTCAGACCTTTAAGGTCTGAGGTTTGGTAGCCTGAGTTTGCTTCTTTGCACCTTGGAGCAGACTCAAAAATGCTTTGTGAGAAAAGCTCCACCCATGTCTGCACACGTTCGTTCCCTCACTGCCTGGGTGGAGAGATGCGGTGAAGAGAGTCATAGGTTCGTTCCTCTTTTTATAATACGACGGATGTCAACGCTGCCTTCCACATAGCTGGTTTTTAACACTTCTGTCCTTACTTGGTAAAAACAATAATAAAAATAGTGTAGCAGTTTTCCTTCACTGAAGGTCTGCGGTATGACTGAAGTGCTAAGCACTTTGTACATATTATATCTTACTTCTCACAACTCTATGTAGTAGGTATTTACTATTCCTGTTTTACAGATGAAGAAACTGAAGCTAAGAAAGGTAACAAAGAGCATGTATATTTTAAAGTTTTACTAAAGAATACAACTTACACTGCCAAATTCTTATTTTAAATATGCATATATATATTTACTTAAACACAGGCAGCTGTCAATTCCTTGACCTAAAGGGGTGTTTCCTGAAGCATGTTTGGTGACATTACTTGGCTCTCACAACTTTGGCCCCAAAGAAAACCATTTTCCTTTAACTATACTGTGGTGTTATGCCTTTGGCTTACACTGAAGGGCACTTAAAGTATCCATATGAAACTCACTATGACATTTATTACTGAAATGACGACGAGAACTTCATTTACTCTCTCCCAGTACCAAATCTAAGGCCCTAAGGGAGAAATACTTCCCAAACAGCAGGGCCAGAAACACTTTGCGTCTCCTAAGCCACCAGTGTGCTTTTTATCTAATAATGAACAATAGGAAAATTTCAACAGATATCATTTCTTTATTTACTGTAGTCACTAGGAAGCTGAGAGCAGTATCTGAAATCCTCTTTGGTAACTATTAAGATACTCAAGGTATGCATTTCTGTAAGCTGATTGTAGCTCTGCCTTCAAGCATACCTCTATTAAATTCCTCACACCCTGATTCACTTCAACATTGAATTAAACTCTGAGGATCAAAGTCCAATGCCAAATCTCCATATATATATTGAAATCTGATTTCAATAGCTATTAGAATGTGTAGGTTACAATTAAATATTTTTTGATAACTGCTGTAACCTGTATGTATCAAAGCAACATAAAAATCAGGTTACACTAGGCTCCTACCAGGCAGACAATTTGCCCAAAACCTTATTTGCAATCATTAAACTAGTTTAGTATTTCACATTAAGAAAATCATTTAAAATTACCCAAAATTTATCAATCAAAATTCTCATTTTTATTCATAGTCTAAAATAATTCCTAGAAACTAGCTCAACAAATAACTCTTGTTAGTTCAGGGTTAGGGCCTATTTAATGGTTTGAACAATCAATGTAATCTAACTTGGACTAGTGACTTATTAAGTTTATTAATAGTTCATTTAAGCAATTTTGTCTTCTAAATAAGGTTATAGTTAAAATAACAAAAAAAACCTATTTTTACACGTTAAAAAGTCAAAGCACATTTCAGTACATATTTGATTTGTACTTTATCACTCTGGAGAATATTGTCACTCACTTTATAGATTGAGAACACTATTAAAGTTCAAATGACTTTCTCAAGGTAGCTAATGCTGATGAAACTAGAACTAGAAAAGAGACCCTTCTTTCTTGACTTTTTCTGGAATGAAGATAGGACATGGATTAGAACGAAATGTTTTACATCTTTGTTAACAATACCCTAAAGATGAAGATCGGACAGGAACAAATAACTTTGTGTCAAACGGGATAGATTTTGACCTGACTACTGAATGCTAAGAACTAGTAACGAAAGATTTTATCTCCTGTAGCATAAATGCCCTTGGGCAAAAATGGGTCTGACCCAACTTAGTTCAATGTAATAGATGATGAAATGAAAACAGAATCAGCTCCTGACATCTGCTTTTTGTGGGGGGAAAAAAGGGTTCCGAATTCTGAGCCCAACTGTACTAGCTATTATATGTCTAACTTCATTTTAAACAGCATCCAGCCGTCCTTCGGAGGACCTTCAATTCATTCAAGGGTTTGGTATTTTCAGAATATCTATAATGTAGTGATTCTTGCTAAATCAGGCCCCAACATTAGCTAGCTAAGGGACCACAGCGTACCTGAGCTCTAAACTGGGAGACTGTGTGGGCATTTTTTTTTTTTTTCAATAGATAAGGTTTAGTCATATTCTGATCTAAGTCGTAGTTAAATGTATTTGCATTGCAGTTTTAGCCCTTTCAAATGATCAAATTATATCAACCTATATTTCATACTTTTTGCAAAATTTGCCTATCAGTATATTAATATAATTTACATTCAGAGTGATGGAACTAAAGTGAATTATCTTCAACATTACATTTGTACAGATTGCTTTCTGCTTATTAAGCATCTCATCTGATATATATTAATCAAGAAATTAGATGGAAAGTATGACTTTTAACATAACAACTAAAGTGACATAACATTAGAATGAGATATTGTATACCTTTATTTATGGGGTCCTTCTGTGCTTTTCAGAAATAAAGCAACATATTATTCATAATCTTTTGGCTGTGCTGTGTTTCTGAAACTTGGAAGGTACTAAATGTTCACATTCATCAAATGTGATGATAAAACAGAGGAAAAAAAGCAGAATATGTTTTATAGAAGAGACTTATGTGTTCTTACCTGAGGCTGCTGTGGCATTTGAAGGGGTTGAAGCAGCTGCTTGAATCCGTGCATGAGGAGGAATAAGGATGGTAGCTAGAGGTGGATTACTTGACAGTTCTAGAGAAAAGGCAAGATAAATATATGTTAGAGCCCATTCAACTTAAACTATTTTATTGATAATACAAAACAGATGATAACAGCATTAAAACACCAGTTTAACAACAACAAAAAAAGACATGATAAATTTACAACTGAAAAATCAATCAATGAGCTAGTAATTAACATATAGAGAAAGCCCAGAGAAATGTTGTGATACTTAACAAAGGTGCTATCTGCTAAAAGGCACTATCTTCAGAGAACTGAAGATATCCTCAGGGAAGATACTCGCCAAAAGTTTAGGGGTAAGCATATTAATAAGATATATTTCCATTTTTCATTAACTTTAACATACTGGGTTTCCCTATACTACTCTGACAGTATTTGATTGTAGGGATTGAGGGTGATGGTGTCACAGAAAAGAGAATATAACTGTACTCTGTATGTCTGCATGCACAGACCAGCTTACTCAATGGCAGCTAAGATTTATCCAAACACTAGTGGAAATATCTGTTCAAAGTCTCATTACTTTTATTAAAAATAAGAATGTCTTTATTCAACCCTATTTTGCTTTTTAACTTAGTAAAATTGTTACTTTTTAAGTCTGAAATAGGCTTTTATTTGCACATGGAAATTTTCTGTCAACTGTATACAAACTAGTGTTCTTTGAAGAATCCAGTTCTGTTTATCAGCCTTGAGAAATAATTTTAAGATAATAGCAAAAATGGTGGTAAGCTTGTACATATAAACATCTGGTGTTAACTTTAGTAATGTGACTGTTCTTCCAGTCTGCCTGGGATAAAACCCTGGTTTATTCTTTCGTTCTGGCATTTAACTAGTGAGTGCTCATTTTCACTCTAACAAGTGTCACAATTTGAAGGAATCATTGTAAGACCACACCAGCTACAGGAAGACATATCCTCTGAGTTACAAGCAATTCAGTTATGGCACAGACTAAAAAAAGTTAGGCAATAGTGTTTTCTTTCAAGTAAAATTCACATATATAAAATTAACCATTTTAAAGTGTACAATTTTGTGGCATTTTAGTACATTCATAATGTTGTACAACCATCACCTCCTATCTAGTTTCAAAACATTTTCATCACCTCAAAGGGAAACATTTAGGCAATTACTCCCCTTTCATTCCTCCTTCCAGCCCCTAGCAAGGGATACAGTGTTTTAATGCAGTACTTTAAAAATATTTTCTGGTGCAATGCCTCTGGTAATGTTGATTTATTCAACTTGGTGCCTAAATATCTAAATTTTGTACTAAATCAGATACTAAATGATAACCTGGTAAAAAGAAGTAATATGCTAATGTTTAGATTTATGAAAAATGAATTGGAGGAAAAGCTCTAAACTAAGAGAAGACTATTCATTCTCTTTTCCCCTTAAACGAGAAGACTTAGGTCAGTTCATCAAATAATAATCCTCCCTGGGAAAGACAATCGGAAAACCACTACCCTAATGATCAGGTTCAAAGAGATGCTGTTTTTCCATAATCAGCTTTAGTAGCTGGTCTCACTGAGGAACAAAAAGACCTTACGCAGTTTTACTTCATGTCAGTACAATTTTAACCCACAATCTTATACCAAGGAAAACAAGAGAATCTCATAACTGTGAGGGCTGATGAGTTTATGGTTCTAAGAATAAAAATAGATGCAGGATGTGGGAGTTACTCTTCAGTAACCTAAAAGAAAGGCAGATTTACCATCCCAATTAAGATTAAAATCTAAAATAGAAAAGCCTCTTTAAAATCTATCCATCTACCCACCCACACCTTCATCCATCTAATAATACTGAGCATGAAAGAGTGTGTTAGGTCTCTGGATAGACAGATAAAAAGACAGTTGTCTGCCTGGTTCAACAGAAATAGAAAATGGAAGGATAATTGTACAAACTAGCTGGCAAGAAAGGCATTCAACCGATTCAGGACAGAGGCATTTTTAAACTAAAAGATCTCTATGCCCATGTGCCCAGCATCTAAAAGAAAAATCTAAAAAAGGAAAAGATGAACAGAGGTTTTAATACAAGACATTTTGACAAAGCCATTATTAAGATAATCTTTAAAATAAACTGAACATCAGAGGTCTGTAGTCACGCTACTTAAGGTCCATGCTGCCTATTTTCTCTCATTCATTTACTCTCTCTTACTAGATCACCTACCCTTCTGTGTATCTGTAGTCCACTCAAGAGCCATGGTGGTTTTGTGTCTTATTCTGGATAATGGAGTATGTATGTATGTATACATGCATGCATGTGTACGTGTACACACACACACACACACACACACACACACACACGGCTTGAAAAAAACAATACTCTTTTTCTCTAGGTAGTAGACAGTCATCTCGGACTTTGGTAGAGAAAGAGGGGTAACTAATGAAAGTCAAAGATGGGCAAGAAAAGAAGATGACCCCCTAAAAAAGAGAAGCTATGGGATCCTGGAGGCTTCATCGCATCTAATGACATAGGGGTGAGGTAAATAAAATCCATGAAAACAATTAAAAAGACTAGGTTCTTAACCTAGAGTGGCCAGTGGACAGCCTCTGTGAGGACTTCTGTGAAATGCTTTGAGTCAAACACCCAAAAAGTTAAGGAATTCTAAACTGGACAACCACATATAGCTCTCCAACTTCTATATATCATTGCCCCTTTCCTCTTCTTAATTACAGACACTCCTTAAGGTCCATTGCTTTCCATCCATTAGCTCTTCCCTAATTTGTAGAGCTTGTTAACTGTTGTAGCTTTTGCCTGTGTGAATGAGGAAGCCTCCATGTACTAAAGTCCTGTTCTTTACACTACATATCTGTCCCTTTTGTGGAAACAGATGATGGGCACTTCTATGGGGCTGTCACAGTTAGTTCAAAATGTTCATAATTGTTTTTTGCATACAACAATTACAACCTTCTCCCAATATTCCTCTCTATTCGTGGCACTGAATAGGAAGGAAATGGAGGCAATGAGTATGAATATAAAATGCAGTGAAATAATGCAAAAAAAAAAAAAAAAAAGAATGGCATGTTGGAGGACAGCAAGAGCAAAGTAATAGAACTTTTCAGAATCAGGAAAGTATATGTATTCTTGAAGGCAGAGAATAAGGAGTGAAGAAGAGAAGAGATTGAAAATGAAAAGTTAATATTTATTTACTAAATACGTGTGTGAGGCTTCAGTAGGGGGATAATTAAGGAAACAAGGAAGCCAATAATACTGAAGCGGAGCTGGCTTTAGAGAAGAGGTGAGAGGATAAGAGATAGATTGTGTCACCCCAAAGACATGGTTCAAAACAAAATGGCAACAGGTTCCAGAAGGTTTTAGAAAACTTCATGCATGATAAGGATATATTCAACCAACTGCAGATGCCATAAAACTATTCATCAAAAAAAAAATCACATAGTAGTTTATTAGGAAACATTATGAATGTTTTGATGGTATATCAATCATTATGTACTCTGTCATCAAAACATAACCACAGCTTTAACAAAAGCAACGTAAATTTTAACATAGGTATCAATAAACCAACCAAGATAGATATCAACCAACCAAGAGGTTAATCAAACTTGCTTAACTAAATCTTGCTGCATTGTTTACACTACAAACTATAGAAGAGAAATTCCCATGAAAAGACTGCTGTAAGTAAAGGAATCTTAAAAACAAAAACCAAAACAAAAACAAAAACCCAACAAAACCTAAATCTAGTTGGCAAAACCTGAAGTTTCTCTTCTTCAAAATATAAAGTTTCCAAATTTATTGATAAGAAGGAGCAGGGTAAGAAACTTTCCTAGTTTTTTTTTTTTTTTTAATTTGCAGGAGTTGTGTGGGGGTAGGGGTGGAAAGAGGTATATATGTTTGTTCAAACTGTGTTGTGTGAAAGCTGAGGATAAATTTGAGAAAAACAATCAATGTATAAACCAGAGGGAAGAAATCAACCCTATATTGACTAGACCTACTCTTACAGTGATAATAAAAGACTAGTCATCAGGTGGAAGGGAAATCTTTCTTTGCTAGCTTGGAAAGAGCTCAACCTGCAGACACCCAGAAAGAAGTCTCAAAAAGAGACAGACTTTCTTTTTCTTCTACAAGTAGTGTGAGGTCTTCATGTGTGTATCAGATCTCTTAAATATAAATGAAAGTTGTCAGCAGTTACCTATATAGTTAAAACTGCCATTTTCCCCCCTCTCTTCACAATATGGTCTAAATGACTTAACAACAGCGTGCCTGTTTCATTTGTGCACTTTTTTTTTTGAATAGTAATTCAAATGCTAGGATGGTGCACCTTAATCTTATACATATTGAATTCTAATGCTGCTTATTTGGATATATTTTTTAGATGACCAAGTAAACCCATCATAACTGCTTCTCCCCTAACAATTTCAAAATCTCTGACGAACCTCCTTATGTTGCCTACATACTCCATACTTATTCAGAAAAATAAACAAACACTTAACTAATCAAGAGATCGGACAAACAGTAAATAACTTACAAGGCTTGCTCCTGCTATCTGGTAACATTAACAGTCTTTCCTGTGTGAACTACATGATACCTGCACAAACCCATAACTACTTTGCCTTGGAAATGTCCAAGAAGAGGTATCATAATTTATACTAGTCACCCAAAAATGTGTGAAATCATTTTTTGTACTACATCTATAGTAATGATATATTTTAGAAGTTATTTAGCAAAATGGTAGTATTTTAGAAGTCCTAGGGATTAAAAAGAATAAGCTTCAGTAACCTGAAAATTTTACACTCAGAACTCCATTCTTGATGAAGTGTAATAAATGAACCATTACAATGAGTTCTTTCATCCAATTAAACAACCTTTTTGAGCATCCAAAAATAGTATGTACTAGGGAGGATACAGCTCAGCAGTAAAGTGCATGCTTAACCAAGCACGAGGTCCTGGGTTCAACCCCAAGTACCTCCATTAAAGATAAATAAATAAACCTAATTACATCCCCATCATCCCCCACAAACAGTATGTACTGCTAATATGTTGAATTCTAGGGGAACTAGTTCGTGTTATTTTGTATCCATTTATAACATGATCTTACATATCTCACCGTTTCATGCTGTAAGTTTTTAGTTTTATTTCTCATTTTTTCTTTGTCGTTTTGGAGTCAACTTATTTTTATTTTAGAGCTAAGTGTCCTTGAATATCCTTTAATCCAGCCATCTCATTTTTTTTAAATTAGGAAACTCAGAGATACTGTTGACCAAGTTCTGCAACTAGTCAGAGAGAGACCAGGAACAAGACTTTAGGTCTGACTTACTTCCAATATGCAATACTGCGTATCTTTATTGCCTTGGTTATAAATTACATACCACCAGTGTTCTGGTCTTCCTGGGAGTGTATCTGTCCAGACTACACACAGACCTTTAAGTTTTATCTTTAAGTTAAGATATTAGTTTTTGATTGTTTGTTGCTATATATCATTCCACATTCCTTCCAGCACTGTGGTCAAAGCAGCAGAGCCAAACAAATAATCTCTGGGAAAATGAAAATAATTCCCATAAATAACTGTTCATTCAGATCCTAAAATTTTTAATACAGTCAATATTATTTGTTGTTAGTATTCTAGTTGTTGAACTAAAACTAACTTGACCCCTTTTAGTGGCACTCATGAATTTCTTCCAGCTCTCCCTGGAGTTTATTTCCTTTGGATTATCATTTCAATATCTAGAAGAGTACAGCTTACCTAGCAATTTTATTCTTCTAAATTATTTATAAAATATTAAAGAACAATTCTGACATCAGTTCCTTTGATAAGTATAAACAGCTCCACCTCTCATTTATTTACCAGAATAATCCATTTATACCCAAATTTTCTCAAATCTATTTATAAGGATCTTTTATAGCCATTTTTCACCCATAAGATCACAACAGAAAAATGGATAGTCACATAAAAGTGGCAAGTTTAGTTTTAAAAAAATGGAGAGAGCACTGCAAATTAGAGCACTCTGAGTTTCACTTTAGAATCTGATTCACATCGTACTTATAAGAGTTCCTATCTTATGTAAATTTATTCCTGCTATTGTAAATTACAGTAGTCTAAAACCAAAGACCCTCAACTCAAGATTTATAGTAATTTAAGAATATTAGAAGATAATGCATTACCTCAGGTAGTTGAAATACTATGCCCACTTTAGACGTGGCGGAGGATAAGGTAGGCTATAAGAAAATGTCCAGGACATAGAAAGTCAGATAAGCAGGTAGGCTGACCACATTTATGTGTATCACTATTTTACAACAGGAAAATTGGCTTGAAAATAATTGCTGCAAAGATATGGAACCTCCTAATTATCGTAAATGAGTTACAATAAATTTTATAAATAAGCAATCTACTGCTTTCAAATGAAGGAAGTATACCCCTTTGATAAGCTGGCCTTCTGTAACACTTGATTTTGTTGCCCATCTATAACTTGTTCTCAGTCCCCTGTTCGCATCGTTTCCTTTTAACACATTTCTACACTCATTTTAAAATCTCTTTCTCTGATTCTTTCCCCATTTCCTTTTGTTTTCTCTTACTCCTCCTTTTACTGTCCTTTTCACTTGCTTTCTGGAACCCCTTTCTATTTCAACATTACTTTCCTCATGTCTAGATACTCTCATCCCTGTACCCCAAGACATCCGAAGTCTGCCTGAGTTTGCATGTTGCTTTCTGGGTGCCACTAAATATCCTGTTTTAACTCTCATTTAAAAAGCAGTTTCCCCTTCTGGCCTAACCAAGAAGCCATTACGCCTCCTTATCTCCCTACAAAACGCCACTCCTTCAGATAACCCAGCTGAGTGGTAGAGCAGTAGGCTCTTCAAACTAAGTCACACTAATGTAAATCGTTGATAATCTTCACTCCTCGCCTGCCCAACCCCAATCCTGTCCTGTGCCCTACGGGGGAAAATGCCTGCCAAAATAATTTTACTTGTAAATATCTCAAAAAAGAATTGGATAGAAAATTGGGATTGGGGATGTGTGTGGTGAAATCAGCTGGAGACTCACTTTTAAACATACAAAATCACCTATTTCCCAAGATATTTCAGCCTTGAAATAGGCAAGGAATTGGTAAATAAAGAGAAAACTGATCTTTGTTGAGATTTCCTGATTCTGCATGCTTCCTAAGGCCTGAGTCAGTTATGTCCAACCTTTGAGATCCAATGACTGAAGGAAAGGGAGAGAAGCAGTTATGCCAAAGGTCTGTCCAGGTTTCCAATGCGCCTGGATGAAGATAATACTGTCAGTCAGGGGATCCTAGAACACTGAAGCCCCAGTGCCAGAAAAATGAGAGGTGTGACAGTCTTCCGATTTATGCATCCAGAAAGTCAGAAGGATCTCAGTTTTCTGTCCCATATCTATTCAACTCTCTTCTTCCTCTAGCTGATCACAGAAATACTTGTTTTCATTATATGAAAGTAATACTAATTACCATCTATGGCCATTTACTCACAGCACAGTAACAAACATCAAATTTTAGTTAGCTGTAAGCTTTACTATATTTTACTCAAGTGTTTAACCTTCATAGTTCTGTTCATGTGGTAGGTCTACCTTACTAATTAAAACAACCAAACTAACAACTAAAGGGAATATTAGAAACGCCCAATAAGTACTGGCTGCATGAATTAATAAATACTGTGTGTATTTAACATGGCATGTAGCACTCACCCAAGCATTCACTGAGCACCTACTATATGCAGACCAGGGATTATCTTAAGTTCATTTGGGAGAAGTAAGATAGACTTCCTGAAAATTTACTTTAAGAATGGAGGGAGGTTTTATTCCGCCTACAGCAGAATCTCACTAATGACCCCTGCCCACACCCTACAGTGGTTCCCATCTCTGTGTTCTTTCTAACTATACAACCAACTGGAAAGTTGGTTCTTCTTCTTCAACCTCTTCAATTACCCAGTTTTATTCTGATCATCCATTAATTGCTATTAATTAGTACATGCTCTAAAGTTGCATCTGCATAACAGTTACATCTTTGCCTTAGTAAACAAGATCACAGTTTGCAAAGACTGATCCAAAATCAGAATATGGAGGATCAAACAAAATGACATCAAATAACACCTCTTCCCTGGACAGCTGTGTCCTCATCTAGAAACACTGTTTTTAATATAATAGTGATACAGAAGGAAAGGGAGAAAGTACTACTCTAAGTGATCACAGCCCAGTTTTGGAAGACAGAGCGGCATTTTAAAACTTTAATAAAGGAGGGCCATATCACAAAATGATGTCATGTTCAATTTAACACATTTAATTTTACGAAAAACCATTTCAAGGATATATTTACAGGGTCTATTTGAATAGATACAAAGATTCATGTACATCCTCCTATCCTCCTTCTCACTGATATCCACAGAAGCACATAAACACTCTAATAGCCACAGAGGTTGCCAACCATACCTACACACACCAAATCCCAATATTCAAATATTCTTCAACTCCTCAAAGACATATGCACATTCAGACATACACAGAGCTATATTTATGTTTGATATTCTAGGCAAATATAAAAATCTGATCTCAAAATATCATTCTTCATTCCTTAACTTGTAAATGTTAGATACGTATGAATAAAGTCTGAATTAAACTATTTACTCTTTAAAATGAGTCTTCTTTTTACTTTAGTTGATTCTTTTATTTAACAGTATAAAAACTGCCTATCTGCAAAAGTCCTTCCAATATTTCCAAGACCATATTCTAAAATCTAAGCCAATTTATTTTTGTTAATTGTATGAATGCAATTTATTAGAAAACAGGTAAATAGCATTTACCAGGTCCTGATTCATTATACTGCATAAGCTTAGGACCACAATGAGAAAACACTTCACATCCACTAAGATGGCTATTAAAAAAAAAAAAGGGAAACCAAGTATTGGTGAGGATGTGGAGAAACAGGAACCCTTTTACACTGCTGATGGGAATGTAAAATGTGCAAGCCACTGTGCAAACTAGTTTGGCAGTTTCTCAAAAAGTTAAACATAGAATTACCGTATGACTCAGTAATACCCCAAAGAACTGAAAACAAGTAAACAAATTCATACTTGTACACAATAGTCCTAGCAGGACTATTCAAAATAGCCAGAGGGTAGAAACAAACCAAATGTCTATCAGTAGATGAATGGATAAACAAATGTGGTATATCCTTATGCTATGGACTGAATGTTTCTGTCCCCCTAGTCCCCAGTGTGATGGTATTTGGAGGTGGAGTCTTTGGGAGGTAATTAGGTCATGAGGGCAGAGCCTCATGAATGGGATTAATGGTCTTATAAGAAGAGACACAAGAGAGGTGATCTCTCTCCACCATATGAATAAGAAAGGAGCCATCTGCAAACCAGGAAGTGGTCTCTCACCAAACATCGAATTTGTCAGCACATTGGTCTTAAACTCCTCAGCCTCCAGAACTGTGAGAAATAAATCTTTATTGTTTATGCCACCCAGTCTATGGTATTTTGTTATAGTAGCCTGAACTGATTAAGACATGATACAGTAAAATATTATTCTGCCATAAAAAGGAATGAAATACTGGTAACATGTTACAACATGGACAAACCTTGAAAACATGCAAAGTGAACTGAAAGAAGCCAAACACAAAAGGTCACATATAGATTCCATTATAAGAAATATCTAGAATAGGAAAATCAATAGGCAGAAAGTAGACTGGTGGTTGCCAGGGGCTCTGGAGGAGAGGTTAATGCAAACTGATGGGTATAGAGTTTTCTTTTTTTTTTTTCTAACATTTTTTATTGATTTATAATCATTTTACAATGTTGTGTCAAATTCCAGTGTTCAGTAAAATTTTTCAGTCATACATGGACATACACACTCATTGTCATATTTTTTTCTCTGTGAGCTACCATAATGTTTTGTGTATATTTCCCTGTGCTATACAGTATAATCTTGTTTATCTATTCTACAATTCTGAAATCCCAGTCTATCCCTTCCCACCCTCCACCCCCCTGGCAACCACAAGTCTGTATTCTCTGTCTATGAGTCTATTTCTGTCCTGTATAGAGTTTTCTTTAGGAGAAATGAAAATGTTTTGGAATTTGAGAGAGTTGGTGGCTGCACAGCACTCTGAATGTACTAAACACCAATGAATTGTTTACAAGGATTCAGACCTTATGTGAATTTTATCTCAGTTTTTAAAAAGCTTAGAAATTTATAAAATAATAAGTTTAGTTGTTTTACATTTTATTTTCTTCAGTAATAATGGGAAATTATTAGCTGGTGACTAAAGAATCAAATGTAATTACTTCAAAAATGATGCATGTGAATAGCGAAACTGAATTCTGAATTTTAAAACCTGACCAAATAAAAGGTTTACTAGTATCTCAGTTTTGATCAACACATATAGGTACATACACACATTGAAGAATATGTATCAAAATATGCCTCAATTTAAGGAGAATCATTCTCCAAACTATCCATCCTAAGTATCATCTTGTATGCATTTGTGTTTGTACCAAGTTGCTCACTTGACAAGCGGCTTTCCTGATTTGTATATTCTGAGAAACAAAGTACTGAAGATACTTAGTGTGAAAAAAACCTCAAAGTTTTCTTCAAAGTTTGGGAACTTTAAAGTCACCTAACAGAAGTGATAGGAAAAGAGGGAAAGAAATTTAGCATTGACTTAGTAGTTTCTGATGTCAATACTCCACAGTTGCAAGTGCTGGATGTCACTGTATAAAAAGCCTTTTAGAGACCCACTTTAAAAAGCAATCAAGTAAATAATTACACTGTGCAGACAATAAACATTATACCTAACAGTACAAAAGGAAAAAAATGTACTATGTTATATAAATGGGTACATGAAGAATTTCCATCAACAGCTTCATATAGATTCAAAAAGTGCTTCATATCAAAAAAGTTAGGTGATGGAACCTAAAAAACTATACATATATAGATGGTTCAAAAAGTACCTCTATTGATTACAAAGACATAGATGTAAAAGATGCATGTAAAGAGTCTGAATAAAATTATTTTATGAAATTTAAGATTAAAAAAAATCCCTAACTTAGTATTAATTTTATTTAATATATAATTTTAAATATAGTCAAGTTAATAAAAAAGAACCCTTTTGAGATCTTCTAAATGGGAAAATAGAGGATCACTTTACATTAAATGATTATCAGCACATTCATCAGAAAAAAGATTGAAAAGAGCTACACCATAAAATGCTAAAAGTGATTATTTTGAATGCTGAAAGTAACTATTCTGGGATTATGATTTTAATTTTCTCTATTCTTCCTCCGTCTTTTCAACATTTTCTTCCATCTATACGTACTATTCTTTTTTTAATTTTTTTTTTTTTTTTCAGTGAGGGGAGGTAATTAGGTTTATTTGTTTAGTAGAGGTACTGGGAACTGAACCCAGGACCTCATGCATGCTAGGTATGCACTCTACCACTGAGCTATACCCTCCCCCTATATGTACTATTCTTGATTAAAACAAAAGCAGTAAGAATTAAAAATAAAATTTATTTTCTCAAGAGGTCTAAAACTTACATGACATGGAATCAAAGAATCTCTGTTCTAGAAGAGGCCCAAAAGATCTCACCTTCTCTCAGTCTAACCTTCTGCCAAACTAGAATAATCTTATTTATGAATTGTAATGCCTTCCAGCCTTTTCCTGATACAGAGATCAATATTTTACAAACAATTTGTTCCACTGTTACCAACTATAAATTCTTCATTTACTTATCAACAATTTTATTCAGTCTCTATTTATGCCAGGGGCTGAGGTCTTTACAATAAGCTCAAATAGGTACTGCTCTCTAATTTTGCTACTATTTTCATTTCACAATGTGGAGAAAGAACATACATCTATTCTTTTCTTTAGAAGACTGTCTTTGTGGTATTTTTAGACAGCTCTCAGGAGTCCCTTACATCTTCACTTTTCCAGGCCCTATATTCAATTCTGCTCCTTTGTATACTCTACCTGTCATTCATTAATGTTCTTCTTAAAGAGGCACAGCCAGGACCTAAAACAACGTTCCAAATGATTTCTGATCAGCCCTAAATAGTCAAAATTGATAGTTTCAGGATATTTGAACATTTTTCTTTTATGAGTGTAGACTGCATCAGCATTGCTTGAAGTTACATAGTTAATATTGACAGCTGAAGATTACAGTCAACTGAATCATCCAGCTATTTTACCAGCAACTCAGGTCTTCCAAATCTACAGCTTAAACAATGCAATGTTTTCCACATTCAATTTTAGAAAAGTTTAAATATGGGGGGAAAATCTGCCTTGTAATAAAGGAAATATATCTATTTCCTGATCACACAGAGCTCTCTGTTTATTGCTTAAGCAATCTATTTATTGCTTGTTTTATCTACAGGGAATTGTACACTTTCAATGCTCAGTTGAAGAAGAAAAATCACATCATCAGAGCCAGTGTGGCTGATGAATGAATGAAAAATGAACACAGAAATGGTGAAGAAATGACTATCCCTGAGCTTTTCAGAAACCACCAATGCACAGACTCAGTTTTATTATCAATGTTTTCTCAGCAGCAGCAGTGATGCCAAGCCCCAGAAGGGATGAGAATTTCTCTTCTACATCCTTTTAATACATTTTAAGAGGGGATTTATAGGACTCCAGTTGTCCCCGTTTGTTTATTTAAATTTACAAAAATATAGACACCAATTTATTTTCAAGTTTAAAAAACTTGATATAAATCCTTGGGAAGCAAGAAATTTTAATAGTCTAAGTTTCAGATACAAATCTGAAGGTTAAATTAGCCTTTAATTAGTTGTTAATTAGTCTTGTTAGTGATAAATCTCACTCAGTGAAATCTCTATAACTTCTCACATGAGAAGACTCATAATCTACTAAAAATAAGAGGATATGCTTTTTGAAAAAATTTACCTGCCACTATTTTGTACAAAACCATACAAGTGGTAGCCTAATAAGTGGTTAGATGGTTCCTACCTACACAAGTATTTAATATGCCCACTTTTATCCGATATAGATTTTAATTAATAGAGTGTCACTTCACACACATATGTACCTTTCCCAGAAATGGTAGAAGAGCTAAGTGTTAGGGGTTACCTTGAGTGGTGAAGTTGAAGAGTGCAGGTGTGTCTCGCCCATTTGGTAGTTTGACATTTGGGTCCCGTAATTCATCAAAAAATGAATGTGCACAAGCTTCCAGTGGTGTCAATCGGGCAGTTGGTGTATACTCCAGCAGACGGCTACACAGTGCAATTGCCTCCGGTGGAGTTCGGGGCCGGAAGACCTACAGTATAAAAAAGAGAAAGTACAGTTAATGTTTTATTGTAAGAATCTTAGCAAATTATCCTCTGAGTACTGAGTTAATTCCTACCACATACAAAATTATGGTTGAATTTGTGAAAGGAAACTTCTAGAATCAAAAGGAGTTAACTACACATGATTTACCACACTGTGGTGAACTGCTAATTAAAGACTATATGAGAAAAGCTCAGGGAGGAAACTAGAGGAAATGGTAAAAAAAAAAAAAAAATCTATGTATACTAATCATAAAGCAGTACAATCAAACATGCACATAAAATATGACAGGCACAAAAGCAAGCCTGGGTCCTGGAGGCAAGCACAACTAGAAGAATATAAAATTAATTTTAAAGTTTTGACTGCTGTGGCAGTGGATAAAATGTTTCTTTTGTGTAAGTTTTTAGCAGAATAACTGTTGATAATGGATAGCACTGTTTAAATTTGGCAATTAATTTCTTTTAAAAAAGAAAACCTGTTTACTCTAGGTCTATAGATGTTAATGATTTGGTATTAGCTCTTCAATAAACAGAGCCTATCATTATTTGAAGAAATTCTTGAATACTCAGAACTTTACAAAATGTCCCAAACTGTTTTCTCAGGAACTGTTATCATGAATATGGCCAGTTTACCCTCATTTGAAATGTCCTAGGGTTTTAACCAGGAAGAAACAAATGTGTTTTTCATTAAGAGCCATTAACTCACAGGAAAAGTAAACTGAAAGCTATACTGAAGCAAAATACAAATAAATTTGTTTAAAAGACTAAAAAGAATCCTACTCACTTTACGTCTTAAAACTCCTAATAGAACACTGGAATTTGACACAACATTGTAAAATGATTATAAATCAATAAAAAATGTTAAAAAAAAACCTCCTAATAAATACATAAAACTATGAAAAAATATACTGCGTTCTAAATTATGGACAGTTAAAGAATAAAAGCAGAAAGGGGAAGAATAGAAATAAACATAAGCAGATGGATAGAAAGCCTCTGAAACTGAAGAAAAATGAAACATACATGCCTTGATAGGAAGAATACAGAATCAAATAGAAGGTGTGACAGTGGTGGTAACACACAGAGAAACAGATGTGTAAGAATGGAGGGAAACAGATCCACAAGTGAGGAAAGGACACGTAGACCGTGACAAGGCACCGAGGAGCCTGAGAGGCTAAAGTTTCCTAATGAGAAAGGCTCATGTAACATCTGGCTGTTCACCTAGGCTGAAAGCAGGAGAACCAGTTACTACCACAGAACTCATTAGATTTTAAGATACTATTTATAAGAGTACTTACTTTCTACAGTGAAAATTTTTTTCTTTTGTTTTTACACAAAGTTTATTATTAGTAAAGATGTTTTCCATGGACACTGAGAAATTGATTTGAGTAGATTATCAGAAACTTATTTCAAAACATTAAAAGCCTTAGTCAATTTATTTGGCAATGTTAGAAAACCCTCTCTGTAAGGTCAAAACCTGCTCTGTCTTTATTCTTTTGAGTGATCTGACTTGCCTCAGTCAAGGAGCTAAGTTGTTATATTATTTGAAATGTTTAGATCTTCCACTGTTATTGGTCATTTCCCCCATTCTTGCTCCCCAGACAGGTCCATAATCAAACTTAGAACGTAAAAGAAAATAATCAGTGCAAACATTTAGAAAAATTTTCATGAAAATATTAAGTACTACCGACATATTTTCTCTCTCAGGGCAGTTCGCACTTATTTGACAGCATATGGATTTATTTTGCCAGCTAGTCTAATCAAAATGTTTCTGCACCAATATGGGAGCATATAAGGTAGAATTAAAGGTACCACCACCAGAAGCAGAAACAACTATCTCCTAAATTCAAATGTAGGGTAGCCGAACAGTGAGTGTATTTTAAATGAAAAAAATTCGTGTTATATTAATGAAGATTTTCTGGTAAGGCTACTAACAAACCAGTACTGTAAGCATATTTCTGATTATGAAAAAAAAATCCATATCTTTTTGGTTTCTTAGTAGCAACAAGTGACCATTCATATTGGTACTAAGACATATATTAGCTTATTTTTGCAAGGAAATCCTAACTCATGGAATCAAAGAGTCAAAAACAATAAAGAAAAGAATTCATTCCAAGAGCCTACCTTAAAATCAAGACTTAACCTGCCTTTTAAAAACACATCCATTATTACTTTAAACTCTGAGAGATTCCTGATGAGAAAACCCTTGGTTCAGTACTCTACAGATAAAGGTTAAGTGGAAAATTATGTGGGGTCAAAACCCAATCTTCCCAAAGTCCAGATTACTGACCATAAGACACGTTGTGGTAGCATGTAACTTCCAAAACTTACAGGCCAAAATAGAAACAGCTCTTTTGAATCATCTTTGTGTCTGAAGAAAAGGAAACTAGTAACTACTGAGATCTGGTTTTTAATAAAGAAGTTTCTGCTGCTGTTTCATTCCTTACTTATTTAAATTGCTTAACACTCAATCTTTGGTTCTGTGGATTTTTGTCAATATTTATTATTTTAAAAATAGTAATTCTGAAACTCTACAACTCCTAAACTTCAGCTTAGATGTCAATAAATCACTCACGAGACTGACAATCTAAATATACCATAAGCAAAACCTATACCATACAGTGAATGAAAACAGAAATCACAGCTACCTACGTTGTTTTTACTATTACATTTCAAGAATGAATAACTGTTTAACCTTTCAGAAAAAAAGTTGTCCCCCTGGTTTTATAGACCTGCCCTGAAATTTTGGGGAAAAAAAAAATTAAGTACATACCCGCACTCCTGAGGTGAAATGTCCTGTTCCTGACGAATCCTAAAGATGAGAATGCAGTGAAATAATCCAAACAGGGGAAGTCAATCCAAAAGAGAATAGTCCAGCAAGGAAAAATATATCCAATGTTATAAGAAATCCATGGTGTGGGGGGGACATAGAAAATGTTTATACAGTTATAAACTTTAAACATCAGTCTCCACAGTAGCAAGTCCAAGTTTTAAAAATTATTTCACCACAGTGTATGCAAAAAAATTTGATTGCGCAATGGTGAGGCACAGTAAAGAAACATTTTAATTTTAGTTTATTATGTTCCGATGCCAGTGCGTTTATTAAAAAAATACAAAACCAAAAAAAGTTAAAATCAAAATGAAATCTAGAAGTAAAGTTCCCAAAGTAAAGTGTCTGGTCTTCTACGACCCGGATTCACCGTCCATTGACATGGCTGGGAGGGGGCATATTAGCCTGCTTTTAAAGATATGAATTCCCAATATGCTAATTTTTCTCTATCAGTGTATTCCAGTACACAGTATAAACATTTTTTAGTGATGAGAGGAAAGTAACAGATATATTTAATTTATATTACTATAGACTTCAAGCCAGATATTTTCAATTTGTGTGAGCTAAGAAGATCAGGCCACCGCGGATTATTCTCCATTTTGGATTGACTTCCCTGCTAAAAGATATTTACTGACATTCTCATTATCTTAGGACTCTTCAGCAAATTGACATTATCACCTCAGGAGTGCGGGTATAAACTTACTTTTTCTATTGCGGGCTTTGCCCCCTCATACCCTTGCACCCATTACTTAGGAAAGATAAAGAACATTCCTTTTTGGAAAAACTCACTGAAAAAAAATTCTGTATCTTTGAGCACTACAAATTCAACACAGTTCCATCTGAAAATATGCCCAATTCACCCACCAAAAGCTAAACAAAAATATATACAATAAACAATACAACTAAGGGATAGTCACAGTTATAGGTGACATGCATAGTAATGTACACCAACACCTAGGCACAACGGAGCCAAATATGCAAGGGAGGTAGTAGGGTCTATTATGTCTAGGTATTGAGAACAAAAAATGGCAGAACTCACCAGTAGCTGTGAATTCCCTTGGCTATTCTAAGAGAATTTAATATTCTTTTAGGATAGTTTCCAGTGGGGGAATTAAATATTTTGCAAAAATAAATAATCCGCGGATTACTTTTAGTCTGCAGACTAAAATTTAGTACACGGATTAAAATCCGGCCCATCAGAATAAATATCTCTCATGAACTAAAACACAACCAGGTGGACAAAAATAGAAAACCAGACTAAAAAAACTGAGAGCACAAAGTAAGACTCAACTGGGCCGACTAACGATTAGTGCGCAGACTAAATATGGCCAGCCAAGAACGTTAGCAAGGCCATGAAGAGCCCAAAGCACCCCCTGTAAAAACTAAAACCAAAAGGAAATAAATAAAACAAAACAGAACAAAGCAAAAAAGAAATAAATAAACAAAAGAAAGAAAGAAAACAAAAGAGAAAAGTAAAACTGAAAAGAACCAATACACTGACATGAACTTTTAAGTGATTCAAATACTACCTCACCTGTGCAGCAACTCATTTTCTTAAATTGAAACAATCTGTCATCACAAATACTAGTCCATAGAAGAAACTAAGAGAAAAAAATTCATTTTTTTTCAGAAAGGAAGTCTCTGTGGTACTGAACAAATGCAAATGAGTCCTTAACTGAAGAGTTATTCAAAATAAATTTGCATTTGGATAACTCAAAAATGATAGAGGCAATTTTCTCCTTACATGTCCTAGAATATAGACTTGCCATCAAATATCAAATTTCAACCTGGAACTAACTGTTATGACTGAATCTCCAGCCCCTTAAATATATATATACCATATGAAGGCCTGTGGTTGAATCTCATAGCACCAACTCTCAACAATTCTATTGTATTAAACAACTGACCAGAGCAATGTAAAAACGCCCATAGGCAAAGATAATTAATCTAAGTAGAATGCAGAGCAAGTGCTGTGCCTATTCTTAACAGCTATTCTTCCCAAGTTTTCATTGTGATAAATGTACAATATAGACACTGTTCTCTGGTCATACACAAAATACACAAACATCCAGTGTTAAAAACTGATAAACCATGAACACTCCTAAAGAGCAACCCTAATACTGGCTCTCAAGTAATCTATTAGTCATCTACAATTATTTGCAATGTGTAAGCCTAAATAGAGGACTAAAATGAGACAATGCCATGGATTTGTTGAAGAGTTGGAAGAATTTAAGTCTATTGAAGTGCTCGTGTGCAGTACATAATTCAGGAGAAACACAAACATCCTTTCCTTAGCTACAACAGAGCTAGCATTCAGAAAATTTCAGCTGCACCAAATAAAGACTTAAGAGTTTTCCTGAGCTCTACCACACATAAAGAATATCATATATGTGCTGATATTAGCATTTAACTATGCAATGTAATTTCTCCCTCTAACCTCAATTACTGATTACAGTCCCACAGAAGTGTGATTTACCAAATGTCCACTTATCCAATTTAATCTTTCATTATTCATAAAATGGTTAAGAATACAGGAATATTTCCTTTTCATCCACACCTCCTTATCTTAAGGGATAGTCCCCTAAGCTACAATAATTCCTGCCTTTATTGACACCTACGCAAATCCAAATCCTCCTTTAACAGTACCTGCCCCTCCATCCCCTCTAGTCCTTCTGTCACCTTTAAAGCAGGCTTCCTTTCCCCCTCTACTAATCACACTGGAGACCTTCCTTATCATACCTACAGCATGTGAAATAGCTTTGAACACCAATAGCACAAAATCAAGTATATGCTTATATATTATATATAGTATTCATATTTGATTCAGCTAAGTTAGTTTTATCACTTATAAGTTTCTCAAAGAGGAAGACTGTATATTTTAGTTCTTTTGCATCCTTGATGGTATCCAGCAGAGCACTGATTACATAAAAAGATATGTGTTTTAAAACACAAATAAGTAAAAAAAAAAAAAAAAAAGGGTTTTACCTTCTTTTTCAATCCACCATCAACCCTATCCTGTGCCCCACAAGATATCTTGAAATTTGTCTTAGCATTCTTTCTTTTTTATATTAGTCTTCTTAAATATGGATTAGCCACCCTAGCAGCTGGATTTTAATGTGCAATAGTTTCCAAAGAACTAAGAGTAATGCTAGCATAAACAGAGTGAGGTCTATTCACATAGGAAACTGGATGTTAGAAAAGAAGTGACTATTCTAGCACTAACAAAAATGTAGGTAGAAAACTCAGCAGATAACATAGTGTATTTATAAGGCAAGTGATAATGTATTAATTGAGTGTAGCAGGCATAGGGGTTGAGTAATAATACAGAAATTGATTATCTAAGCAACAGAACAAAACAGACAAGTGGCAAACAGGAATTCTAAGCCCACTTGAAAGGCATTTTTGTTAATATGTGAAACTATAGTTAAAACAGGTAAGTTTACCAAGTGAAAAATCTTGTATTCTGAGGCTCAAGGGAAAAAAAAAAAGGATGATGAAGAAAGTCTTTTTTAAAAAGTATAGCAGTGTTTTTGGTTTAGCTTTAAGCATACAGAATAATAAATATAATAATTAGTTCAGTCTAGTCTAATTCTTTTGATGGCTGAAGTGACTTTAGAAGTCAATTTCCTACTTACTGTTAGCTAGTTGGAAATACTAGTATTCATTCATTTTGCAGTATGTGTACTATGTTCTAAGAAATCACATATTATAAAGATCGATTTTTGTGGATAATGCTTTCTGGGATACTTAACCAATGATCCACATGGTCCCCACGTAACCTACAGACACTTAACTATGAAGTCAACTACTATGTATGCCAAAAACTTAGCAAAAAAAATTCTAAAGTAATTGATACTCATTTTATCATTCCCAATACCAAAGAGAAATTAGGAACCCCTATAATACATATGGTATGACTTGGTAGGTACTACAGGTGTTATGTGGCGGGAATAACCATGGAGAGCTTGGATAAATAGAAAATGTTTCAAACGGAGAAGTGAGATTTGAGGTCTTGAGAAAAGGTCAAGATTTGGCAAGC
This sequence comes from Camelus ferus, assembly GCF_009834535.1. Taxonomy (NCBI): domain Eukaryota; kingdom Metazoa; phylum Chordata; class Mammalia; order Artiodactyla; family Camelidae; genus Camelus; species Camelus ferus. The sequence goes on from NC_045696.1 coordinate 56,154,053, forward strand.
AGAGAAAAAGAAGAACATTTTAAGTGTGAAAAAAAGACACTAGCAAGAGGTAGAAACAAATGTGGCTTCTCTGGGGAACAATTAGGTGAATAGTTTGATTAGAACAAAAAATTCAGTGAAGGTACATGATCCCTTCAAAGTTAGCAGGACAACACGCCCATATGTAGCTAACATTCTAAGTAGCCCTAATCAAATTGGAAGAAATTAGGGCCTTTGGGATTCTAATCTACTTCCTTCCACTAACTATATGTATCATTTATGAATTTCATTACTCTGAAAGAATATACAGACATCTGTGTTACCTAACTGACCTCACAGGATTATTTACTACTGGGTCAAAAAGGGGAACAGTTGTCTTAAAGAACTTTAAACAAAAGGTTTAGCAGAATCAGGTACTCAAAATAGGGATGAAACTTATATATTACAATATAACTTTATTAGAAACCCTTAATCTACCGTAACTAAACACTAAGCTTTTAAACTCATTGCCCAACCATATGCATTTAAGGGTGGAAGAGCTGGACAAATTGGGAAAGACTGGGCTTAACTGACCAGATGACTCAGGAAAGGTTAAGAGCAGGACATAGAACTAAATCTCTTGCTTTTCTGTAAAGAAAAAGTAGAAATGATTAGGAACAGTGACTGGATACTCTGTCATCCAAACTGGGAAAGTGAAGAGTGTAAAGGAACATGCAATTAATAATTACACTGGACAAGCATGAACTGGGACATGTGATCACTCTTGTCATTATATATATGTCAAATTTTCCTAAATGCAATGAGGGATCAGGGAAGAATTTTAAATAGGAGGGACAATATCACATGTGCTTTTAAGAAAGCTGACTTTGAGGCCACCTCTCTCTCTCCCTCACCTTCGGAGACCGCCAGCACTCTGTCTACAGAGTATGTATCTACTTTTACTTTAAACTGAGCACCCAACCCCACCTCGTGGCCTTTCTCTCTTGCCTTCTGAAACAGCCTGCACTCTATGCAGTACGCATCTCTGCAAATAAATCTACATTTACCAAAAAAAAAAAAAAAAAAAAAAAAAAAAGCAAGCAAGCTGACTTTGACAGCAATGAGGATGTGAAAGATGTGAAGAAGGGAAACCAGTTAGGAGGTAGGAGGTTGTCTTTTTTTTTTTTTTAAACAATTTTATGATATAGTGATGGCTTAAACTAAAGCCAGGGCAGTGGACATAGGGAGGACAAATCTCAGGACTACACTGGAGGTACAATCTTTACATTTATTCAGAACAAAAATGAAATAATCCTTTATATGCATACTTTATTTCTGAAAGAATCTAAAAAAAAAGATACAACAGCTAACTGCTACCTTACAAAAGACAAAACTTGATGCACAAAGGGTGGGAGCAGTGCTTAAACCAGATCCTTACTTAATACCTAGCAGACTGTCATTTAACCATACCTCCACGTACTAAACACAGAATTTAAGCTTCCTCTCTCTTCCAACCAATCTCCGTCTCCATTTAATTCTCAAATTACTTTTGTTTTCACTTCCTTTTGCTTTCCATCTGGCTTTTATTCTTTTCGTGTACAGCATACACCAATGCAGAGGTATTTATCCTCCCCACCCTCACTCCCAATGTTGGTCCCTATTTCAAAACATTAGTACATATTTCTTTCCCAACTTAAGCCACAAATGCTTATTCAATGAATGAGGTTGTTCTGGCCATTAAGTAATAGTCAAGGGCATCTTACTGGAGTTTTAAAGTCTCAAGATTCCTGCCATATATTATACTGGGGTTATTTCATCATTTTGTTTGCCATCTTTCTTACACATCTGAATACTCTCGACCTCAATGTTCATGGAAGATATTTTCTCCCTTGATGTTTATGTCTGCCTGCTCTTTTGAAGACACGAGCTCCTACTTCTGAGGATACAGCCACACTACTGCAGCATAGGAAACGAGGGTTCACATGTTCACAGCTTCAGAAAATGGGGCTAAAGCGGGGCCTAACATAAGACCTCAATAAAGGCAAAGTAGCAGACTCCTGTTTACCTGCCTTCCAAGGGCAAAAAGATCTTTTCTTTAGAGAACAATATTATGTATGTTTAAAAAAAAAAAAACTCCATGAGCTGAGTAGCGTTAAGAGAGCATTTCTCAAGCTGGTATCCACTATCACAACAGAGGGGAGAGAGGAGTTAGTTCCCTCTAGAAATTTTAAATTTTGTTATTTTCATCTTGACAATAACCTATTTTTTAAAATCAATATAAGCATATTCAGGATCACCTAGATGACAGAGTAGTACCATGGAATTTCTGTGTTTGTATGTGGTTTAGTGTTTACAACCACAATAACACCAACCTAATTGTGTACACTAATGAGTAACTAACATACTATTACATAATAAATGCATTTGTACCAAATGAGAACCAAATTATGTCAAGGCACACTCTATGAATGAAGGGTTCACAGGAGTTTGAAGAGACAAAAATAGCTGGGAGAACTGAGTTATTATTCTACATATGGTACAGGAAAGGAAACCTAAATAAAACAAACAAAAAGGGGTTTTGTATAGCTTATTTGCATTTGAAAAAGATGAATGCAGGATACAGAAACATCAGGTGTCCATAAGGGCAAAGGAAGGTGTCAAGCACGCAAATTCAACACACTCTTCTGCTACCTGCATGTTAACTGATAATGAACCATTCCTCACATTCCACCCTGGCTAATACCTGTGTTGAAGAGATATAATCCAGGGGAAAAATGTAGAATATGACATACACTAATATTGATAGCAGTCTTGATTAAAAAAAAAAAAAGGACCAAGACTGCTAAATAAGATCTCCTGACCTCATTGCAGCATTATATTGCTCAGAAACTCTGTATTAGGGGTCACATGTGATGAATACTTAGATTAAATTAAACCAAAAAAAGCTTTGCTTAAATACAGAAATGCAGAACAAAGAAAATAAAATCACCTACACTCTTCTTACTCAAACTACTGTCAGCATTTTGGAATATTTTCCTATAGTAATTCAATACACAGAATTCTCTTTGCTTTTTGTTTCTTTTTAACATGGCTGAAATCATAGTACACTACAAACCACTTGTTATAAAACTTAATTTGGAGTAACTTTGCTTGACTCAAACTGCAACTAAGTCTCTAAATCCAAATAGGTCACCTAGGATTCTCTGAGTTTAGAACCAGTGAGAGACCCTAACAATCTGACCAGATTCAAAAGAAATTTCAAGTACAAAGATCAAAGAATGATTTATCTCAGAACATTTAATGTTTACTATAAACTTAAAAAGAGGGCTGGGGACAGGGCAACATCTTGGTCAATAAAAGCTGCAACCTGTAATTCCGGCACTAAAATACTACTGAGATCTTTGATTCTAAATAGTAAAATTAGTAACAAAGGATTTTCTGAAGTGAAGAGAGGTAATGATATTATCATAACCTGAAAAAAAGTAACCTGAATCATAATACAATTTAGAAAGAGAAAGAGACATACTTTGAATCTGCAAATGTAAATTTTCACTCATAGCCCCGAATTACTTCACCTCTTACTATAAAAGATCTATAATCAATTAAATGAACTTGTCAATGTTCACAACAAACTGTTATACATATATTTTTAATATTAAAAAGTCTGTTTGAAATCATATTGAAAGCTGAACACTTCTAATCCACAAAAGTATGTAATTGGGAAGGGGGCTACATGGCACATAGCTAGAAGTTTAAAAGATTTGGCATTAAAACACACACACACACACACACAAACACATACACACACACACACACACACACACACATACACAAAGAAAGGAAGCTTAATCCTGGCTTTGTCACAGCCACTTATGTAATCTTAGATGAGACATTTGCTATCTTTAGCTAGTTTCAGAATCTGTAAAATGAGAGATTCACTCTCACTTTAAACCCTATTGAAATTTTTTTCCCCTCTGCACACAATTTCACAAATCAAAATGACATGAAAACAAGTTTTTTAAAAAATCTCTCTAAAATCATTTCAGTTAAGTATCAAAGCAAAACACAACAAGTTTTCTCCTAAGTTAGACTTTTGCTCTTAGAACAGGCTCCATCTAAATGTTGAAGTTAGGCTTTTTCAGTGGCTAGAGACATCCTGTTGACATATCAATTGCTTTCTCCTAGCAAGATCAAATCTTCGTTTTCATTCCTGCTCCCAAAACACCAATAGGAAAGTAAACAAGAGAAGAAAAACACAAAATATCATCTGTAATAAGGTCTATATATTAATAGTTTAAAAAAGAATAAAAATACATAAAATGTATATTTTATATGCTGTATGATACTGAATAGTAAGAATCTGTAACTATGTAAAGAAATTACTTCTGAATTTTAACTAGTCAAAATTTACCTGTAAGAGCCTGTTCCTAAGTGAAATTCTTTATTTGAAGGATATGTATACATACTGTTCTCACCCTAAATAAAAACTCAGGCTGGAAACTTTCTACAGGAAATCAATGGAGATGAACCTATACAGTGAAAAACTGAAGTACAACTACCCAACCATTTTCATACACAGAAGTGCTGTTGTACTTTGTACTCTGGTAGCCGTCCAGTCTCAAAATAGTTTAAAAACAATGAGAAATCCAACTTCTAGTTAGCTACTGGTTCATGTGCTTTATAAAAAAACTCTTTTTTGACTCACCTTAGTCCAAGGATGTGCCTTAATTTGAGGGAATTTGAATTCTGTGTAGTTTGGGTTCATTTCTCTAATTTGCTCCCTTGTTGGTGTCCCCAGGACCTAAACAAAGAAAGTAAATTATTGCCATATTTTTCTATACACTTAGAAATATAGTCTTTATGTTTTAATGTATTGGTTTCACTAGAAAAAGGAATTCCAAAGTTACAAAATACTTACTGATTAAATAGAGCAGATTTTGTGAAAGCCTTTAATTCCCAACTGACTACAGAACCTATGCTATATTACCCTATACAGACTTTCATGATAATAATAATAATAATGGTAAATCAGGGTTGTAAAAAAAAGATAACTCAAAAATATTCAAGTGAAAATACGCATCTTTATTCTGTCTAGAAAAACAACCTATCGCAATGACAGCACCTAAAATGAGAATATCTTTTATTCATTTAGTAAAGTAAGCCAAAAGTTTTATTATCAATAAATTAGAAGAATCTTACTCAAACGTGGTCATCAATAATTTCATTCAACCACTGAACATTAAGTGTATGTCCCCGTGTACTAGGAACTACACCACGATACATGAAGGACACAAAGAACAAAAGATTTCCTGCTGTGATAAACTTACATATCTGTGTGTGGAAAAAAAGTATAACTACAAGATGAAAATATATTGAGCACTTCATTGCCTACAAAGCTGTACTAGGCACCAGAAAAAGGAAAGTAAATGGACCTGTCTGCACAAAACAGACAATGGGAAGAAACATTAAATACTATAACCAGCACTCTGAAGAAAGATTACATATAATACCCATCTTCGTAACTCTAGGGCCCAGTTTAAAACAAGTTTGTTGAAACAAAATATTAAGCCATGTACAATTCAAGGATATTGAACAGAAGGAGTAAAATGTAATGATAAGTACTTGATTTGTGGCAATCAATAATCAGGGCAAAGTAAGAATTTCAGTATTTTTGTCATTGTTTTTGGTTCTAATTCTCCAGACTTCACTAAAACTTTCAGAACTTAATCAAAATCTTAAGTTTCATCCTTCAAAAGACACTCTTAAGAAGACAAAAGGCAAGCTACAGACTGAGAGAAAACATATTCAAAGGACTCTTACAATTCAAAAACAGGAAGACAAACAACCAATAAAAATGGACAAAAGAAAAGATATCCAGTGCTGGTGGAAATGTAAAATGGTACATCTTAGAGAATACTTTGGCAGTCTGTTAGAAAGTTAAACATATACTTACCATACACTCATCATTCCCACTTCCAGCTATTTACCCAAGAGAACTGAAAGCATATGCCCATACAAAGACTTGTACACTAACGTGTATAGCATCTTTTTTGTAACTGACACAAAGTAGAAATAACTCAAATGCCCACAACAGGTGAGTGAACAAATAAATGGTAGTATATTCATACAATGGAATACCACTCAGTAATAAAAAAGAACATGAATGAATCGAAATAACTATATACTGAGCAAAAGAAGCCAGACAAAAAGTACCCACTGTATAATTTAATTCATATGGAATTCTAGAAAATTTTCTGCCTATAGTGACAGAAAGAAGATCCATGGTTATGAGGGGCCAGAGGGAAGTATTACAAAGAGGCACCAGGAAATTACTGAGGGTTATAAATATGTTCATTATGTCGATTTCATGGTGATAGTTTCATGACAGGTGTATACATATGTCAAACTCACCAAATTACATACTTTAAATATGTATATATACTTCATTGTATGTCAATTATACCTGAAATAAAAACTTTCAGAAATTATTTAAATATTAGAATACATAAAGTTTGAGTAAGACAGGTGGAAAGAACATTGAGCTATAGAACAATAGTATTATTTGTCAGTATAAGTCAAAAAAGAATCTAGTTAACTATAAACTGACCTTTAATTGCCTTATAACTTCTGAGCAAACTCCTGATGTTATTAGAAATAAAATTAAAAAGATGTGCAAAAATAATCTAATTATAACACATCATTCTAACTTCTATATCTAACATTGTTCTGGGGGAAAGCTCACTCTTAGGGCACTGAAAATAAAGTTATATTTCCAGTAATAAGACTTCCTTTCCTTCTTGTAGTAGAATTCCAGCTTTACAGAGAGGAACAAGATATCTAGCACTGGGAAGGGAACTCTCTGGCCTTTGCAGCTGTAGCTATCAGACATCTGTAAGTCAGGAACTATCCATACTTAACATATGAAGGCTAAAAGGAATCTTAACTTAGTTTTTATTTTTAAATAATAAAGCAAGCACTTACATTCTATATTAGATCTTTGATGAAGGGTGTCTGTGTGTATATGTACTGGGGAAAAGGGAAAAGGGTGAAAAAGAAGGGAGAGTGAACTTATTGATAATTCTGCCTCCCAAATGCAACTCCACTGGATTCTTTCAAGTGCTAAAGAAAAACAACAGCAATGATATGAAAAAATGAGTATTTAAAAATGTATACACCTTCAATAATCCTATCACACACTAATTCCATTTTAAGGCAAATATTCTAACCTATATATTTAGAGGAACTATACATTTATTCTCTGTAATAACACAATATTGCAGGCAAAAGCAAAAACCTAACATTGAATTAATAAACTGTGATGTAGTTATCCAATGGTATACTAACTAGCAATGAAAATAAATGAACCAGAGCTACACATACTTTATGGCTGAATCTCACGTAGTGGTGAGTTTTTACTCAACAATGAATATATAACCTGCCCTTTACAAAGTTTAAAAATAGGCAACACTAAACTATATTTTAGTTTACATAGTAAAACTGTGAAACTAAACTGAAAGCATAGAAATATCTAGAAAAATCAATAATAGATTAGCTTAACAGAGAGGATGTAGGAGGAAGGATTGTGACTGGGAGGGGCCTAAGTAGTTCCTCTAATTCAAATTCTTAATATGAGTGGTGGTTACATGGATAGCCACTTTATTATTATGCTTTAAACTGTACATTTTTATGTATTTTTGCAATATAATATATTTCACAATAAACAAAATGATACCTAAGAAACGCCCACTCTTGAATCAGTGAGTATTTTTTTTGTGCAGTCCCTCTACATTTACTGAGTACTCTGTTAACACAAGGCACAGTCCTAACTCCCTTGGAGTTGGTAAGAATGCCAAAAGAAATGAGGGATGTATGCTGTCCATTAGTATATGCATCTTTTTACTGTATGGAGAGAGATCACCTGAACTTATCAACCATTTGGCTGACTTTCCCACAGGGGCTATGTGTGAGAATTCAAGAATTACACACTGTGTAATGAAAAGGCAGGCTGCTTCCTGAAGTGAGTGTTTCAACTCTCATTATGCATTTTATTATAATCTAAGAATATTCCAAATGGAAGTAAAGCTGTGAAATACACAATAAAACAGGTGAGAAACATATGACATATACACAATGTTTACTTAACAAAAAAATTTTAATAATTTATTTTATGTGAAAGCACGAAGGTATACTACATGTGTGTATATGTGTATTAACTCCCACATTCTCCCTAAACTCACCATCTCACAGCCATTTAGAGCTAAACATTTACCCCAAATTTTATAAATGAAAAATTTCAAACATGAGAAAAGTTGCATCCTTTTTTTCTAAATAGTGAAAACACTCTCCTCTTATATCAAATACCCATGTGTATGATTAACATTTTACTATATTTGGTTCATCACATTTCCACTGATCCACTTTATTTTCTGATGCATTTGAAAGTCAGCTGCAGTACCTGTCAGCATACATACAATTAAATAAGGTTCAATATTAATGACTTTGTAATCCAGCATTTTTTATATACCTAGAATCCTCTTTCACTAGTACATGGATGTGAAAAAATCTTTTACGACAATGGGAAATAATCTGCTTTGATGACTGGTGATGATATTAAAAGATTCTGAATAGTACTTTTAATTGGTGGTCAGAGTTTAACTGTATTTTTACTTTAAAAATGTAGGTATTTGTGACTTTTAAGGAACTTTATTACTAACTAGTAAATGGAATCATTGATATATTCACTATCAATTATTTACAAGCAATTAACTAAATAAACTAGTCTCACCATGAAGTGGCAATGGAGACCTTTTTATCCCTTTGTTACAGCTACATGACCTTAAATCACTAAGGGTACTAGATACAGAAAGAGAGATTCTAACGTCACAGTCTATGTTTAATTTCTCTTACCAAATATTCAACTACTGTATCATTTTTCTTTTTCTTCTCTCTCTCTTTTTTTAACCTTAAAACTACATTCTCCCCAGGTTGGCTAATAGAGCTAGAACCAAGATGGGAGATCCACTAGTCTATGGGTCAGCACTTTTTTTTTTAAAGGGCCAGAGAGTAAATATCTTAGGCTTTGTGGGCCAGAGCAGCTCTGCCTCTTAGTCAACTCTACCACTGTAGCACAAAGTAGCAGTAAATAAAAGTTAATCTGCAAAAACAGGCAATAGACTTTGTTTGGTTCCTGGGCCCTAGTTGCTGACCTTTGATCTAGTCCTAACATTCTAGAGATGAGAAAAACTGAGACTCAGAAGGAACAACTTTCCAGAGGTCAGAACTAAACAGAGGCAGAACTAGAATATGTCAATCTTATCAGTGGCAAACCAATTTTAGGAGATGATATTGAAGAATTTGTTTATTGACTTGGTTGGAGGACAAACAATTTCAGTTTTTAATTTTGGTAGTTGTGAAAAATGTTGGTGCTATTAAGCATGAAGGAATAGAGCTGGAAGAGAAAACAGTAGTTAATATATTCAAGACGAACCTGGAGGAGTTCTCCACCAAGGGGTGGATATAAGTATATAATTTAGAAGAGAGCTTGAGGCTAGAACCTGATGTACAGCTATTAAGGCGACTACGAGGGTAACAGGCAAAGCAGGCTGAAGGAGAAGAGTGCTGAAGATGGGGACTCAAAAGATACAAATATATGGAAAACGGGAAATTTAAAAAGAAGGATGATATAGAAGTCTAAGAGACTGGAAGAAGTTCCCACAGACGATGACACCATGGAGGACAAGGAACATTTAAAGGACAGAGAGGTAGGTACCTGATACAACAGCCCAGGTAAAATACAGATCAAATGGTGTTCACTAATGCTGGCCATGAAGGCTTCCTTTCTGACCTTGGCGAGATCAGTCATGAGAATGGCAAGCAGACTGTAATCACTTGAAATGACTACATGAAGACAGCATGTATATATTTTCCTTTTAAAAGGTCCATCAGTGAGGGAAAGGAAAGAACAAAGAGAAGAACTTTTTTACTGAGCACCCAGCATGTAAAGCTCTGTGCTACGTATATTAATTTTCTTTTCTGATTTAAACTTTATAGATACTCTATTACCTCATTTCACACTTAAGAGAAGCCTAAGGTTGACTGAGGTAACCCGACTTCTCAGAGTTACAGTTTGTCAACAGTAAATAAGGGATTCAAATGCATGTGTAGCTGACTCCCTAAAATGGTCTACCTAATATTAAGGACAGAAACAAGAAAAGGTTTTTTAAAAATATATGCTTTTAAAAAAACACTTTATTAAACTCCATTGGTTATACCATAAAATAAAACCTAAATTCTTTGGAGTTGTGCAGGATATATTAAGATTTCATAAGTTCACAAGACTATAATTAAATGTTAAAAAATAAAAGGTTAGACTTTACTTGACAACTTAAAAAAATACAATTTAAATAAAATCTATCCATATCATGGTAATTCAACTTAATACAAAGAATATCTTGAACTGCTAATATTATGAATTATAGATCTCAGGCAACAGAATAATATGAAGAAATACTGGCATCTAATTTGCTAAACAAGTTCAAAAAGTGTAACAAATCTCCAACTTACTTTATACATTTTTGTAAAGATTATTTTAATAATTTAGCAATTTTGATAAATCACTATCAGGCTTTTTTAGCTGCAGGTTTTCACTGCTTAAGTATATCTGCAATACCAAACATACAAGTTTAGTATTTTGTCTGTGAGTGATTGTTTCACAAGTATAGAATTTTGACTGGAATGTTAAATGGTGGACAAGTACTAAGGATGTGCACATTGTAAGTAATTTTACTGAAAGAACTTTTAATCTCAAGGCCTAAGTTACAGAGATCATTGTTATAGAACTGCTTTAGGTATAAATACTGTGAGTATCTAATGGGGAGCCATAACTAATTTAAAGTGGTCAAATGTAAACTAAAAATCTTATATAACACAGTGCAATTTTGTATAACTTTCCATCAGTTGTTCAAAAACTTTGGAATGTCATGCAAAGGTTTGCATTATTTAAAAAAAAAAAAAGACTATTACACACTTCTGCTTCTAGTCATTACTAAGTAACTGATACCAGAATTGTCCTCTAGGTATAAACAACTAGAAAAATGATTGACAAAATATTCTTTAAAGAAGAAATAAATGTGATCCAAAAGGAAGAGGGGGAAAAATATTAGTCAACCTACACAGATCTAGAAATGACAGAGATAAAAGAATGGACAAGAGAGGAGTTTAAAATAGCTATTGTAATGAGGAGACAAATGGAAGACAAAAAAAAAAAAGAACCATACGGTAACTGTATAGTTGAAAAATATGGCATGTGAAACGAAAACTTCCCTGGAGGTTTAACAGCAGACAAGACACCACAGAAGACAATCAATAAACTTAAAAAAAAAAAAAAAAAAAAAAAAGGGCAATAGGAACTATCAAAGCTGAAGCATGGAGGTAAACAAAAAGGCTAGAAAAACATATGTACATATGATTGGAGTCTGAAAAGGAGATTTCGGGAACAGACACAGAAAAACTATTTGAAGAAATAGCAGCAGACATTTTTTCAAATTTGCTGAAAATTCAATAAAAATCTCAATGATGCCTTAGCAGTATAAATGTAAAAATAACACACCAAGTCACAATCAACTAACATAAGCCACTGATAAAGAGAAAATCTTTCCCAAAACAAAGAGACACATTTTACAGAGTTAACAAGAAGAATGACAGCTGACATCAGAAACAATGCAAGCCAGAAGAAAAGAGAACCTGTCTAAAGAATGAAAGAAAAAAGATGCTAAAAACCAAGAAATTCTATACCCAGTGAAAATATCCTTCAACAGACATTATTAGGCAAACAAAGCTAAGAGAATCTGTCACCAACAGTTTCACTACAAGAAAATACTTCAGGATGAAAGAAAAGTATTCCAAATGGACGTTCTTATCTATACAAAAACAAAGGTCACCAAAAATGGTAAATATACAGCCATATGCATGACATTTCCCCCTTGCTTTTAAGTTTCTTTAGAAGAAAATGAGTGTTTAAAGTAAAATAATAAAGTACTATAGAAGTAAAATGTATGATAACAAAAGGACAAAGGACAGAAAGGGGAAATGATAATAATACTGTTTAAGGTTCTTACTTTATACGCTAAGTGGCATATTATTATCTGTAGACTGTGACTGAGTATGATGCCTATTTTCAATCTTAGAACAATCTCTACAGAATGCAACATGGAGGTACGGCTTAAAAAGCCAATAGGGAAAATAAAAATACTCATTATAGCCATAGGGTAGCAGTAAAAGAGGGGGAAAAAGAATAGTAAGAGGAAAATGAATATGAACCTGGAATACTTAAATACAACCATATTGATAATTTCACTGAATGTACATGGACTAAACTCTCCAATTAAAAGACAGAAATTATCAGACTCAGTAAAAAAAGAAGACCTATGTATATATTGTTTGCAAGAAATGAATTTTAAATATAAAGACACGTAGATTAAAAGGATGCAAAAAGATACACCATGTAAACATTAATCATAAAAAAGATGACGTGCCTACATTAATATCGGAAAATGTAGTTTTCAGGACAAGGAAATTAAACAGAAATAAAGAGTGTCATTTCCTAATGATAAAAGTAATTTTAAGACTAAACTTAAACATGTCTGCAAAACTACTTGTAAAAAACACAGAAGCTTTACTCACAGTAGCCAAAAATGAAAAAAAAATCAAATGTCTATCCATAGGTGAATGGATAAACAAACTGTGGTTTATTCACAGAATACAACTCAGTATAAAACAGAATAAATAAGTAATACAAAAACAGGGATGAATCTCAAAAACATTCTGTTGAGCCCAAAAAGCCAGATACCAAAGAAATGTACTATATGATTCCATTTATATGAAACTCTAGAATAGGAAAAACTAATCTGTAGCGACAGAAAGCAGACCAGAAGTAACCTGAACCAGAAGATGGGAGACTGCCTACAAAGGCATAGGAATAGGGTGATCAAATGTCCCAGTCTATCTGGGACTATCCTGGCAAACCTCTCAGTCTGGGGCAAACTGGGACATTTGGCCACCCTGGGCTATACACAAGAACATTTTCATTGTGATGGAAATGTTCTAAACCTTGACCAGGATGATGGTTATGCATGTTTGTCAAAATTCATTAAACTGTACACTTTGCTACAATAAAATTGCTAGATTTTATTATATGTAAATTAAATCTCTACGATGCTAATATAAAAAGTAAACAGAACATTATGTAATTTGTCATGCCTTTACTACACTAACTACAACCACATGTTTATCCTTCTTTTGTTGCTATTTTAAGGCTTGCTCGCATTAAAAGTATCAGTCTGTCAAACCCTATAATCAGAATTACTTTATATACATATGTGGAGTCTTTTAAGAAAGCAAAAGTATGAGTTACGATGCAAAAGAACATAAGATGGCAAAGGTAAGACATAATCGAGAGGCATTAAAATTTTTTTTCAGCCTCCTAAATCATTCACTCATTCAAAACATTTATTGAGTTTCTATCCTCAAGGAGCTCTACAGCAGAGAAACTTTGTATATATATCAACTACAATCAGCCAAGATCAATACAACAAAATAAGCATCAATGATGTGTGAAGTGGAAGTGCAACAATGCACTGGAGTAAGGAAAAGATTCAGGAAAGGATTCTGGAAGGAGAGACAGAGCTAATTTTACTTAAGGAATCTAGGAAGCAAATGAGTCAGGCAGCACATTCTATGCATTCTAGGTATGAAGTGGAAAATGGCATGATTTGGGTAACTACATTAATAGCAGAGTGCTAACAGAGAATAAGGACTGGACAAAGGATGAATGGCAACATTAGAGGATGCAAGTTAAACAAGCAATAGACTATGAAGAGCAAAGATTCTGAATTCATCACCATCTGCAATCAATTCCACAAACATAAAACATCCTAATAAATCAACTATCCCATTTCTACTTCTGAGTATATTTTTAAGTTTTATACTAAGTTTTTATTAGATTCAGGGTGTATTTCTACCTGATTTATTTCAGTTGATTTATATTTGGAAACTCTGAAATCACATAAGCATTTATAGATTAAAAAGGTATATTTGACAAGGACCTTATCACTTTAGACACAAAACAAGTCTTGAGTTCTCCTGAATTTTAAGAGATGGAAAGTAATTTTTACCAAAACTTTTAGACTGAGGATATGCTTTAAAAAATAATTATTTTTAAGATTTTCTAGAAGCCGAGTTCCTCTGCTACTTAAAGGAAATGAAACTGAATGTAATGTTTATACACTTTTCTGTAAGTATAGTATCTCACACAATAAGAGGGGGGTGTTCAAAATTATCATGCCATTAGGAAGAGTAGTATTCTGTTATTTGTCATTAGAAAAAGATCTTTACATTTATTGGGGGAAAAAAAAGCATATATTTCAGTCCACCATCCTGGAATATCATGGGATGTAGTGGTGGAAAGACTCAAAGAACCAGAGATTAGCCTGTCCCATCCCTTTGGGGACACTATTCATCCTTTATGATTAAATCAATTGTTTTATTTGTACCCAGTGCCATGATATTTGTCATAACATTTAAAAAAATTCTTTTAATTACAAAGTTAGCCAGACCCCAAAACCCCAATAAATATCAACTCAGGAATTATGATTTATGTCCCCAAAGATTTAGAGCCAAAAATCATCTGACAAAGGTGCTCAAATATAGCTTTCACACACTTGTATTTTAATATCTCAACGCCAGAGGTCGCCAAACTTCAACAAGAGCTGTATGTGTAGTCTTTGAAGCCAATGTGAAGTAAAAGAAATCTTAACTAGAAATTTGTGAAAAAGATTATGAAAATGAATATATATATGTTCCTATGTGACTGAAGTATTGTGCTATATACCAGAAAATGACACATTGTAAGCTGATTATACTTCAATATAAATAAATGAATATATAAATACTTATACATAAATTTGTTATTCCTTTGCTTAAAATCCTGCAGTGGTTTTCAACTGCCTACAGGATAGTGTGTTCTGGCCACTGCCGACAGCTCCAGTCTTCCCTCTCTTGGTAAACTCATATGCTACTACTTCTAACCATTCAGAATCTTAGGCTCAAACCATAAAGCAACACAGAATAGATCTGATTTCTTTCACTAAGCATCTTTGTCCAAGTCAGTGTGTTATGTCCTCCATTCTTTTCCTTTTTCTAAGTGGTAAACCTTTCCATGTTTCAAAAGTCAGCTTAAGAGTTACCTCTTCTACGAAGCTTTTCCAGATAGCACTACTTCCAAACAGGATGATTCTGCCTTTGTACTCTGCTCAGACTTCTGGGATCATAACTGCCTTACTCTACCACCCTCAGTTGTTCCCTTCCTCCCTTCAATGGGTCTCTGAACTCCTTGAGGCCAAGGCCCTCCCATGTTCTGGCCCAGCATTTAACACAAATGGTTCACTAAATCAACATGTAGTTAAAATGGCATGCACTCTGAAAGACTAAAGGGATACACGGCCAGGCCTATATATAATAAATTCAATTAAAACTTTTTAAATAAATGGATAAAAATTGTATAATACAGAGGCAAGAGATTATATGTAGCACGGTTGAATAATTAAACATCTTTATTTCTTTTCTGCATAAAAGAACTGTTTATTCAAGTTGCGTAATTGTCAGGCTGACTGCTTATACCATAAACTTAACAAATTTCTGTAAAAAATTAGAAAACAAGTCACTGAGCTATTCTATTTCAAAATATCAGTGCTCGACTGACATTAGAATCCTACTATACATTTTCACTTCCAGAGGACTGATATAAAATGTTATTCCCTCTGGTATTTCCCTACAAAATTCAAGTTCTCCTTTTTTAAATCCACAGATACAGGCAGCTAAAACACTTAACTCTCAACACATACAGATTTTATCTAATTTCTATCTACCCCTTTCCTATAATATAATAGTGAAATTTGGTATAAGACACCCCCCTTCTTGTGGTGTGTGTAATGTTTCCTTCTCAAGGTTTCCTTCTGATTTCCAAAAAGCAAGGAACCAAAAAATAAATAAATAAAAGCTATAGCAACAGCAGTACAAGTCTTAAAATCCCATAAGGAACATCAATGGAAAAAAGAGAAAGCTGTCATGTTATTTGAACGCAACTAAACAATCTGGCTAAACTATTTATTCAGCCTAGGAGGGTAAGCTAGTACAGGAGGGTTCCCTTGTGGGTCCATGCTTTACTCCACTCACTCTTGTACCACGAGTCACTTAACTTGATCTCAGTTCTTCGCAAAACTACGGTCAGAGT
This sequence comes from Camelus ferus, assembly GCF_009834535.1. Taxonomy (NCBI): domain Eukaryota; kingdom Metazoa; phylum Chordata; class Mammalia; order Artiodactyla; family Camelidae; genus Camelus; species Camelus ferus. The sequence continues at coordinate 56,170,299 of NC_045696.1, forward strand.
TTATTGCCTTTTTAAAAATACAGCAGAAAGAGCAACATTATTTTATCAAAAGTTCCATACGCAGATGTCGTCATTCTTATCTTTTATAAAAAATAACATCTTTGAGATATACATCATATATCATGAAATTTACTCCTACAAACACCTCAGTGATTTTTTATTAGTATATTCAGAGGACCATTACTGCTATCTAATTTTAGAACATATTCATCATCCCAAAATGAAACTAAGTACCCATGAGCAGTCACTCCCATGTCCACTCCCCCTAATTTCTGACAAACACTAATCTACTTTGTATCTACCAATCTGCTTATTCTGGACATTTCATATAATTGGAATCACATAACACGTGGCCCTTTGCGTCTGACATTTTATTTATCCACTCATTAGCTAATGGACATTTGAAATGTTTCTATTTTTAGGCTATAAATAACGCTGCTATGAACATCTGTGTACAAGTTTTTGTATGGATAAATGTCTTCAGTTCATTTCTATGAATGGAATTGCTGGGTCATATGTCAACACTATGTATAATATTTTGAGGCTATGCCAAACCATTTTTTGTTTGCACCACTTTACAATTGCTCCAACAATGTATGAGAGTTTCAATTTCTCCACATCCTTACAAACACTAGTTATTGTCTGTCTGTATTTTAGTCATCCTAGTGAATGCAATACAGTATTCATTATGATATTGATTTGCATTTCTCTAATGACTACCAACATTGAGAATCCTTTCTATGTGTGTATGTGTGCTTACTGATCATTTGTACGTCTTTGGAGAAATGTCTAGTTAGATCCTTTGCCCACTTTTTTTTTACTGGGCTGTCTTTTTATTGTTGAGTTGTAAGAGTTACTTATTCTGGATACAAGTCTCATATATATGATTTGCAAAAATTTTCTCCCATTCTGTGTGCTGTCTTTTAACTTTCTGGACGGTGTCCTTTGAGACGCAATTTCAAAATTTTGATGGAGTTCAGTGTATCTGTTTTGTTTTTTTTTTGTCACCTGTGGTTTTTTTTGGTCTCATATCTAAGAAACCATTGTCTAATTGAAGGTCACAAAGATTTATACCTATGTTTCTAGGAGTTTTATAGTTTTGGTTATGTTTAGGTCTGATTCATTTTGAGTTAATTTTGTATATGGTGTGAGGTAGAGTCCAGCTTCATCCTTTTGCTTATGGATACCCAGTTACCCAAGTATCATTTGTTAAAATAACTATTCTCTCCCCATTGAACTGTCTTGGAATCCTTGGCAAAGGTCAACTGACCATAAATGTAAAGGTTTATTTCTTGACTCTCAATTCTACTCCATTGATCTATATGCCTACACTCATGTCAATACTATACTGTCTTTTCCTCACTTTTCCTGAGTTTTAATTGACAAATAAAATTTTAAGACATAGAAAACATAAACAGTGGTGATTTTATATACATATATATCGTGAAAGGAGTCCCTCCATCTAGTTAATTAACACATCCATCACACCTCACGCTTTTCTTTTTTCTCTTCCTTCCTTCTTTTTTGGTGAGAATGTTTAAGTTAATAGTGTTATCAACTATAGTCATCATGTTTTACATTATCCTCAGATCTTATTCATCTTATAAAGTTTGTACTCTTTACCAATCTTTCCTCACTTCCCCCATCCTGCAAGTCCCTGGCAACCAATTTTCTACTCTCTGTTTCTATGACTTATTTCTTTCCTTTTTAGATTCTACATACAAGTGATACCATGCAGTAGTTGTCTCTCTGTCTGGTTTATCTCATTTAGCATAATGCCCTAAGATCCATCCATGTTGTCACAAATGGCAGGATTTCCTTCTTTCTCATGGCTGAATAATATTCCATAGTATACACACTGTTGTGATAGCTGTAGATGTGTAATTAAGTTTCAAAAATGGGAAGTATGTCTTTATTCTTTGTTTTAAAGATTGTTTTGACTCTCATTTTTGCTTCCTGAATAAAATTTTATTCTTGGCAATAAATCCTCTCCTTCTCCTCAAAAGGTGACTAATGTTTCGATTATGCAAAGCATTCAACATAAAGTGAAAAAGTCATTCTTGGTTAGTATATATGCACAGGAGTCAAAAGACCTTTTTTCTAGGTGGATCTCAGCCACAGTGGTATGCTCAAGGAAGGCGTATATAACAGAAAAGAGGCAGGCAGGGATTAGAATCTCTTGGGTTACAAAAACTCACTGTATTCCCCAAACTTTAAAAAAATCACACCCTGCTTTGAGATATGTAAACATTCTATACACACACATCACCCAGCTCTTGCTTCATTTGAGAGTTACTAACACTCTAGTTCTTTGTAGCATCATAAGCCAAGATTTTCTTCATGTTCTCCTTCTATTACATGTAACAATAAAAAATTGTTTTACAGATATGAAATAGCACTCAGGATGCTTTTAACAAAATAAATACCCCTCTACAAGGTTTCAGTGTTTCTTCATATTTTTCCCACTACTCTACTGTTAAGAATTATTGCTCTCAAAATTCCTATCTTTTGCTAAATAAGGAAGCAGATTCTTTAGTAAAAACCTGAAATTAGCATCTAGATTTTAAGTGCTGCTAACTTGACAGACTTCTGTCCCTATCCCATCTCTCACCTGTCCCTTTACATATTTTGTGATTACTTCAAAGAAAAATAATTAAACTGGGATCCTGAAATTAATCAAATACACAAAAGATTTCAAAATGCAACCATGCAGAAGAATCTGCAATTGATAAATAAAATGCATCATATCCCCCAAAGAGTAATCCTGTGGATGGTCTTCTGACTCAGGTCCTAAAACATAACTATCAGTACATCAGTTTTGAATGATGATGTCATGAAACCTTGTTTTACGTGAAAAGTTCTTTGCATAAACAAAATATATCCTGACAACTTAGTAAATCACTATACTGCTTTTTTGGGGGAAAAGTAAAGATTTCAAATGGATACCATTATTCTTCAGTCAAAAGCTAAACTATGCTACACTGTCAGGAAACAAGACACTTTTCCATGCCTGAGCACAAATACCTATAAGTGTATACAGATTTAACCAAGTATGAGTAAGTTACTGTAGAGCCAGTAAAACTTCACAGTCGTAACTTAAAACTGATGTTTCTTCCGGTCTATGGACAACATATTAATGTAAAGATGCAGCCGAGGAGTTTTACATGAAAATCATTATTTTAAAACTCATTTTAAAAACGTTGACATTATGTGTGTAATATTTATACTGCAGGCAGTTACTACAAATTGCAACCCTAGTTCCTTGCACTGGTATAGGGATATTTAACCTAGGGTTTCTGGATGAGCTTCAGAAAACCCTAAGTTCTACCTGATGTTATATGCAAAACTCTGGCATGTATGCTTTTTTCTAGAGGAGAGTCCATTATTACAGACAGATTTTCAAAGAAGTCCACGATCCAAAAGCTACTAACAGTTGTTGCTCTAGTCAGTAATAAACATGGAAAAATTTAAATAATAATATAAGAACGAATTAAAATATTTTAATTATAGTTTTTATATATTACATATAATACATATTACAAGTAAAAATCTGTACCACAATGTGTAATAGGGTGTGCCTACATGTTCTGGGGATTGGAAAAAGGAGATACAGTAAGTTTAGTATGTTGTCCCTGCAGTCTGTTAACAACACAAGAGCTCTATAATATGACAGCACAAGAAATGTCACCAGGTAACATGTGATTAAATTCCAAATGCACATTAGCAAAGATAGATCATGGATCCATCAAAAAACTTGGAAAAGTATTTTATATCTATTAAATCTTGATTTAATCAATGTCTTAGACCTCTGAGAGACTATATGATGGTGAAAATGTTAAGCCAGGATAGAGTGCTGAACAACCTATAATACGGAGATAACTGAAATCTAAAACGTTTGCTAAGCAAAGATGATGAAAATAAGACTTAGCTGTACTTGAAAGCAAAGAAAACCGCTATCACAACCTTGATTATTTTAGATGAAGCACAATTAAACCTAGTCCAAAGATACCACAGACTGATTTGGTATATTCATTACAATAAGATTTAGGGGCTGTTTCCTTTATTTTGTGGTCCCATTTTAAAAATACTAACTTAGTGTGTTGTAGACAGCAAGTTGACATTAGGTATCACACTGTTTTCCCCAGAGCTACAAAATTCCATGAACAGAGGACACTAACCTAGCAAAAGATCAATCAGACAGGAATTTCCTACCACCCAACCTCTCCCAGATACGGTACTGGTGGTAATCATCATCATCATTACCTTTTGAAGATTAAAATAAGGATTAAATGTAGTAATATATGTCAAGTGCTTAGCCCAGTGCCTGGTGGAGAGGAAAGTCTCACTGAGTGGCAGCTTTTATGATTAGCAGTAGTTGACCAATACCTGAAAATGCAGACTTCTGAGGAGCCAAAGAGTCATCAAATTGGAAGATCAAGAAAACAATTATTTAGACAGACATCTGTAGTAGAATGCAGCTCTCTTCACTCTATGTACATTTTTTTCTTCTATTTTAAATATTTGGGTGGGGTGCAGAATTAGGGTTTTTTTTTTTAATGGAGGTACTGGGCATGGAACCCAAGACCTCATGAATGCTAGGCATGCACTCTACTACTCAGCTATACATACCCTCTCTCTCTCTATGTAACTGTTTTTATTTGTTTACTAACAAAACATTCCAGCACAAAACAACTGAAAGCATCTATTTTTTTCATAGTTTCTGGGATTGCAAAGAGATGATTGTTAAAAACTAAAAAGTGAAAATCCTCTTTCCCTCACTCCTTAGTCCCACCCTCCACTGCTAAATCTTTTTCTTTCTCAATCTTTTTTGATAGGCATCACAAGAAATGAAGTCCACTTACTTAGCTATGATAACATCATCAAAAGATTATTTAGATCTGTTTTCTACTTCCAAATTTCTAAAGTTTCTGCTAGAGGTAAGATTTTACTAGTTCTTCCTTGTGTTAGAGCTATCTAAACAAATATTTAAATCAAGTAACTACTGCGAAGAGAAAATTAATAGTTTAGTAAAGTTGTTTTAAAGGAGAAATTATGTAATTTTAATTGCCTTATAACAACTTCATTATTGCAAATAAATAAAAGTTCCTGCTTAGAAAGTTATAAAATAATGAGGCAAGTCTACCACATATAAAGTCTGCTGTATGATTGTTCATTTTTTGCATAAACTCAAATTCAGATAAGAGTATCTATTTACTGGAGGTCAGCCACCTCCAGATACTCCAGAGGAATCCCCCTGAGGTTTTCAAGAGAGAAAACGGAAAGACTGCAGAAAAGAAGAGATTAACATAGATTCCCTAGTTACCAAAAAGACTAAAAGATCATGACTAGTATCTCAAAAAAAAAAACCTGACACCTGAATTGGGTAACTCTGAGACCACCTTTCAAAGAAAACTCAAACCTACTTCTTGAAGTCCTAATTAGCAAGAGTGACAACATTTGTTCAAAATATGCAATGTCTTAGTAAGGTACAACTTAGAAAGCTAACCTAGACAACTCTTTTTCTGACATACAACTTAGATCAGGAAAACAAACAGTTATCAGAATGAGAATTAGTTATGAGTTTTTATTTCAATGAAACATCAAATATATTAAACATTTAAAGAACAGATATACAGACAGGATCAACAAGATTTAGAGCTATATTAAACACACACAAAAGTCCTACAATGTTTATTAACCTTCATGCAATAAGATTTAGAGCTACACTAACACCCTCACCCCAAAAAACAATGCCTATTAACCTCAATGTAACATATAGCTAGCTTTGGGTCACCAAATGGGTGGTAAACTAATACTGATATTTCTTCTATCCTGGGCAGTAACATTGCTTAACACTATATAAGGGACTGAGAAGCTTGATATTCCAAATTGCCCTGGGATGTTAATTCCATTATCTCATATCATCTTTAAAACATCTATAGACAGTGACCTTGAAACTTCAGTAGGGTGATGACTATGTATAAAGGCAAGATGACAAGATAACATATAAATAAAAAGAGTGTTTTGTTTTAGAGTTGGCCTACTATGACAAGTGATCATGGACTGACTTGCAACAAGCCCTAGATAATAATGAAGTCTTAAGCTATCAATACCAAACTGACAGTTTCTACTAAAATTAAATTAAATTAGCACAAAATAATATTATCAGAAAACTGAATTACAAGGACTGACGAAAAGCAGCGAAATAAGTTCTGGACTTAAAGATTTCTAAGATATAATGGCAAGCATGAGATACGGACTTACCACAGACATCCACCTTAGTTTCATGAGCAATTTCATTTCTATCTTGTATGAATTCATTAAAGTTAATGACAAACTATATATCACCCAAAATTATGCACTATAATCAGTAGACAAATGACACAGTTCTAATAAGCTAAACATATATGACAAATGTAGAATGGCAATATGCCCAGAGAGCCATAGTATGGAAAGCTCAAGTGCATCAAGTGAAAGTCTGGGATAGAAAAAAAGCTGAATGGTTGTACTAACTAGGGATCAGCAAACTACAGCCCAATCACTGTTTTCGTAGGGCCCATGAACTAAGAATTGATTTTAAAGATAACCATTTGCAATCAATTTAATGATATGAAATACTGATTTTGAACCCCTATTACGAGAAATGTTATAGACGCCCCCAAAAGAACTCAATTCCTCTAACAGACTTGTATTATTATCTTAATTTTAATTTCATCAATGAAAAATTTGTGGGAATTTGTTTTCTCTTTTGTTACATATCTTTAATATCCTTGATTTGCATTTTAGCCTACAAAAACCTAAAATATTTTATCTAGCTCTTAACAGAAAGTTTGCCAACTCCTGTATAACAACATTAATTTGAATAACAATAAGGAATATACAGGCTTTTAGGAAACAAAGAAATCAAACTATCTGAACTTACATCTAAGTGTAGTGTAGGAATCAGGAAAGAAGTGGATCTGTCAAACTAAGGTTAAAACTTCAATTTGAGACTAAAAGATGGTTACCAAAAAAGGATGGCAAATACCAGTGGTCGCAGGTGCAAATCATAGATTATATGGACTGTAAGAAAGATTCTTGATTACACACTAGTGTTTTCAACCACACTTGCATGATACCTAGCAAAAACATCTTATCAAAAGTAACATTTTAATAAAATGAAGTACAAGGATTTTAAAATAACAATCATAGTCCTGTGTATAATCAGTAAAAACTGAGGAGCTATGGCTCAGTACAATAAAAACTAAATTCAAACTGTCCAGATACAGAACAGGCTGCATTCCAAAGTAGCCATCTGATGCTGGAAGTATTCAAGAAAACAATAAAAAAAAAAAATTGTCAGAATGTAACTAAGAAGTTTCTTTCACTGGATGGAGAATTGGACTATATAACCTCTAAGGAGATTTTCAATTTTCTGTGTCTATGAAACATTTGGAAAATCAAGAATAAAGCCCAAAAGACAGTAGGTATTGTTGCTTTGAACAAACTATAACCTCAGAATGAACCAACCCAGTAGTCTAAATATACAATATACACACTACATTTTTTTTAAAGGGGTAAGAACTTATCTAAAGTCTCAAATATTAAAAACTTTAAAATCTTAGTGCTGCTGTTCTTAATGGACAACATTAATTCCAAGACAATAATACCTTGAACCTGGTGTTGTTAATAAAGGTGTTGATGGACCTAGTAAACAAAATTATATTAAACCTGAAAGTCAAAAATCTGCTTCTACCAAGGGGTCTAATCATACATACTCATTCTTTCATTTTATAAATACTTAAATATTGAATAAATATAAGTATCTCCTATGTGCTCAGCACCGTATTACGAGCAGAGAGTACATAGTAAGCAAAAATAGTTTGTGTTTTTATTCAGTTTATATTTTAGTGATCTATAGCTTTAACTATCTTAAATAAAAGTTATATCCCTTTCGTGCATCAGATAGCCAAAACAACTTTTCCAATATCACACAACAGAACAATAACTCAATTAGAAAGCAAAAGGCTGGGTTCTTATACTTCTTCTATGGCTGAACTTGCTATGTGACTTAGATCATTTTCTCCATTTCTTAAATTTTGTGTGTGTGTGTGCGCGAGATACGGGTTCTTAGAGACTAGCCACAAGATTACTTCTAGTTCAAAAATTTTGATCCAATTCTTCTCACCTTGATTATTTCCACCAATTGATCCACACCACTGTCCCCTGGAAATATCGGTTGTCCTAGCAACAGCTCAGCTAACACGCAGCCTGCAGACCATACATCTGAAGAAAAAAGAAAACAGGCTTATTAATACTCTGCAGCTTAAGTTGCGTGAAAAACTGTACACATTTTCTAATTTTACTTCGATCAGAGTAAATATCAGAAGGAAAGACTGTTTAATCCAAAACAGGGAGGAAAACGTCATCAAACTATCCCTAATGCATTTTAAAATTGTGTTAAACTTACTCAAGAGGAAACAGGACAACAAGAATGCTCCAATAAATGGTAATGTCTATTTAATTATCAAATATCAGATGTTCAAGTTTTCAACAACCAAGACAGGGCTTATAGTACAAAAACATAGGGCATGATTATTTACTTATCATACTTAAAAATAAGTCAAAGTGACACAATCTCTGTACATTAGCAGGTGCTTACACAGAATAGCAGCAAGGGTTCAACCTCCTATACACAAGGTTGTAAGCCAATGCAAATTCTGAGAAAACATCTTAAGACTTTAAACTATTGACTTTTATGTTGTAATGTGACTGATAGAAAAATGTGCTTAAATATATTACCATTTAAAATGCAAAGAAAGAATACATTTTATTTTACAAATTACAAAATAATTTACTTTTAAGTCGAAGCAGAAACCTCAATCCTAAGAGAAATCCTTAAAAACAATTTAACAAGGGGGAGGATATATAGCTCAAGTGGTAGAGTACATGCTTAGCATGCAGGAGGTTCCTGGATTCAATCCCCAGTACCTCCTCTAAAAACAAACAAATAAATAAACCCAATGACCTCTCCCACAAAAATAAAAAATAAATAAACTAAAAATTATTTAACAAATTTTAGTAATTTATAAATAAATGTAATGAATTAAAAAAATAACCGAAAGCATGCATCCTGGCTTACCCAAGACAGTGTTGGTTTAGATCTACTGTCCGGGGATAATTACGAACAGCACTCCCTTCTCTCTTAAAATTACTACCAAATGGGAAGACAAATTATATGGGTACTCTGTTCATAGCCCATTACTTAAGACTTCCTGTAAGAAAAAGCTAATTTTCAGTTTCTGGATTCCTGGGTTTTAAATGAACTAACAATCAAGTGCTTTAGGAAGATGAACATAAATCACTGCTGAGCTTTCCTTCTACCAGTAGGAAGGAGAAGAATGGTGAATGGCATGAGGACAGCAAACAATTTTAGAAGTCTGATGTAGTGAGATGAAATTGGAAATTCCTGCTCCAGGGACTTCTTTTTACTGATCCAGAAAAATAATGACACAAAATTCATTAAAGAAACTCTTAAGTTGATTTTGTCTAGCTACTCTTTCAAACACCACTGTTAAAAATATTTCTAGAATTATTTTATTAGTACATTTCTAAATTTCTTTATTTTCGTTTATAAATCTTTGAGTCTTAAGAGCAAGGGTCATAAATCTAAAAAAGGAGGCCAAATCTAGGATTTCAGTAGTTCGAAAGTGAGTTCTAAGCCTAGAAAGTCAGAATCTGGTTTTACTCGGGCAAAGGAGGCTACTGGAAAGTAAGTCCTCACAATGTCCAGCAAACTGATTCCTAATAGAAAAAACAGTATACCTGTCCTTTTGTGAGAAGATTCTTGAAGAACTGCTAGGCATATGGACATTTACAGAAGTAATGTACTCTTAAGAGGGTCAAAGGTTTATATAAACATGCCTTAATACGTCAGACGATATATCTTTTTTAAAAGAAGGAAACTGCATTTATTTTAGGTGACCCTGGCACAACTCAGCCCAGGTACGCAGATGATTAGCTGCATATATGTGAACTAAATATAAAGCAGCTGGAAAATCCAGTGACACCTCCAAAGATAAAGAGCTGAAATTTACTATTGGGGAAGAATCAAGTTAACAAATATCACAAAAGAACCACAAAAAGAACAACACTTTACATTTCTACAGTACTTTCACTAACATTTTATTTAATCCTCATAGCCACTCAGAAAGGCAGGCAGAACTGTTAGTAATCTCCACTTTACAGCCTAGCTAAGTAGTAATAAACCTGAACTCAAATCCAGGTCTACTCCAACCAAAATCTCCCTTTCACTATTTCTCACGTGTCCCTTAACATATGCCATATAACTTAGCCATGATGAAACTCTGAGCACTAAACACACACAATTATTATTATACTCTTTGTTTTCTAGTGCAGCAGATCTCAAAGTATGATCTGCAGAGCCTTGGGCCTCCTGGATCTTTTCAGAGGTGCTGAGGACAACGTTACTTTCCTAAGAATACTAAGATGTTATCTGCCTTTTTCACTATGTTGACATTTGCACTGCTGGGAATGAAATGATGGGTAAAACTGCTGGCCTCTTGGCACAAATCAAAATGTTCTTTGGCATTTTGCCCTTTGGCAAAATAAAAATGGTAGTAATGTGTTTCTGTTTAGAGGTCTTCGTTCCTATTAGAGAATTTCTACTTGTAACAAAAGACAGAAATTATCCAAGTTCTGTTTTTTTCTTTGTTTTCTGTTACCGTGGGGTTTTTTATTTTATCTTTTGTTTGTTTGGTATTTGTATGCTTTTGTTTGGTTTGGACTAAGGAATTCTCTTCAGAAACAGTATATAACAATAAAATAATTTTGACCTCCACCTGCACACCACCCTAAAGTTGCTCTTGCTCCTCCTTTCTTAGCTTCCTATTTATGACCAGCTGACCATACACTGTATGCTCACTCCTCCTAGTGGGCTAAAAAGGGGTGGAAGAGGAGGTCACTGAAGAATGAAGCAAACTGTCTCTAATTCCTTCTATCCTTAGAGGTTTTTTTGCAACAACTTCTACAGAATCAGTGGGTTTATCTAAACCACTAATGAAAAAATTGGAATTATTCCTTTTCAGCTGACCTAAAATTAAATAACTAATTGAGATAGCATGGTACAAATGTCAGTAATATGGTCATCCTATCACTTATTTAAAATTTTAAGTTAAAAATTAACCATAACCCTAAATAAATCATATAACTGCAAAGGAATAGCCTTATTATCCTCTCTTTTAATCCAAGAAACCTAAAAGTAGAATAGTAAATATACTTTAATCCTAAAACATGAAATTAAAAAAAAAATTCTACACATCTTTGTATATCAATCTTTACAAAGAAACATATTTCAGGGCATATTTATCTTTATACTTAAGTATAGATTAGTAATCCTAAACTACTAAACATAAGATGCAATTAATAATTACTGTCTGAAAGATCTGTCCAATGATGTTAGTGGGGTGTTAAAACCTCCTACTATTATTGTGTTCCCATCAATTTCTCCCTCTATGTCTGTTAGTATTTGTTTTATACATTTAGGTGCTCCTATATAAGAGAAGTAAGCCAGAAAGAGAAAGAAAATACCATATGCTATCACTTATACGTGAAATCTGAAAAAAAAAGAAAAAGGGCACAAATGAACTTATTTACAGAAAAGAAACAAACTCACAGACATAGAAAACAAACTCAAGGTTACCAGGGGGAAAGGTGGTGAGAAGGGATAAAATAGGAGTTTGAGATTTGCAGATACTGACTACTATATATAAAACAGATGAACAATAAGCTTGTACTATATATAGCACAGGCAACTATATTCAATATCTTGTAGTAGCCTATAATGAAAAGTAATATGAAAATGAATATATATGTATGACTGAAGCATTATGCTGTACACCAGAAACTGACACAACTTTGTAAACTGACTATACCTCAATTAAAAACAAAATTACAAGTCATTATATTCAGATTCAGTACTCACCTATACTAGAGGTATAATCAGTGGCTCCAAAGATCAACTCTGGTGCCCTATAGTACCGAGAACAGATATACGAAACATTGGGTTCTCCTCGGACCAGCTGCTTTGCACTAAGAAAAAAAAAAAGCAGAAATTTTAAAAATTAAATCTAAACCATGAAAAGAACCTAAACTGCTATCATTCACAATACCAAATGTTTATCTAGGATTCCCACAGTTTCAATCATGCAACATACAAGAAAAAGAAAATATGAACCATTTTAAGTATCTCTGACAAAGGAAATCTGTAATTTTAACATACCACCCTGAAAAAAAGAACAGTAATTCTTAGAGAATGCATTTGTCAATGGTCACTAAGGAAAAAGATTTTTTAAAAATCACACAAGGACAAATGCTGAATTTCTTCTAATCCTGTTCCTTGAATTCCACCTCTAAAATACAAAGGAAGGGCAGAAAAATAAGAGGTACTCCCCTCACCAAAAAGCATAGTAATAGAATATGAGAATGAATATTTTTTTTATCCAATATGCTAAAGGGTAAGAAATTGTCCACTCTAATTCAACTTCTGACAGAGTACCCCAAGGTGACCCAATCTACTTTATTTTTCTACCATCTTGGTCAATTTATTAACTGTCTAAACATTCATTATCCAGTAAAAAAGATAGGCCCTTTCCTGTAGGTGGGGATGATTCACAGCCCACGAAGTCTAACTCTGCAGTTGTAAGTTTAATCACATGTTCTCTTAATCCAACTTTCTTTCCAAATACTTTGTGACATGCATTTTAAACATTAAAGTAAGTTAAAATTTGTTTCTTTTGAAATGTTTCTTGAGGTAACTTGAGTACACATAGAAATAAATAAACTGCTATAGGAGCTAACCATTGTGACACAAAGAAATAGAGATAAATACAGGAAATAAACACAAAAACAAAAAGTGGTAAAAAGGTAAGAAAAGTTTTAGGTAAACATACAGGAAAATCAGAGTACAGAGAGGTGAAAGTAGTCACAAAGGTTTCTTTTGGGCTTTCTTTTCTTCCATTTATTTCTGGTCAATGGTAACTCTGATCATAACCTGTTCTCGCATCACAAGTTTTGACGGTGGGGGGTAGTTTATTTTTTAACATTCTTCTCAAGTATTGACACATAGCAACCATTTCATAAATTACTATTATTCTGTTTTTTAGGCTACATGAAATATAAGACACATTTCCGGCATAACTGATATAAACTTTCTACTTTATAAAAGATTTTTTTAAATTAGCAAGACAGATTTCAAATACATAGAAAATATATTGAAGATTAAGAAGGTAATATCAGAAACTCCACAGCCTGTAGACTTCACTGATTGATGGCACTACCTTCTTTCTCTTTAGGTGAGGCTGCCTGCAACTTCCTGTCTCTTGAGGGTTGAGAGTGTTCAGTACAGTGATCACCAACTAGCACTTCACATACTTCCTGGCTCTCTTTCATTAAGTAAAGAATTATGAACAAGAAGGCAATACTGTTTTGTTCAAGTCACCACCAACCTGGCACTAAGAATCTAAAGTGCGGCCCAAGCTCTACTTGCCCAGACCAACTGTTAAAAGCAAAAAAGGCAGCTTTGTTATCAGAGCTATTAAAAATGAACTATTACAAGTGAAATCCCTACTCCAAATATGTTAGAACAAAGTGATTTCTATGTCCCAACAAAATGGCCCACAGCAAGTGTTTTGGAGAACAGAAACTCCACTAAACTTGATGTCTCATAAGTATTTTTACAATCCATACCAGTCAGTCACTCTCAGTGGGGAAGACATCCCCATAGCAAGAAAATTCATCTATTTTGGGCAGTTTGTCCTACAGATAATATGTAGTAGTACTTCATTCAAGCATCAAATAAGAGTTTTGATTTAATATCCTTCACCCTTTCTTATAGTTAGTTGAAGGGACAGAGTTACAGCCTGCAAAATGAACTGGATCCTGTGATAGGTGTCTCAAATTAGGAAACTGTAAGAAGGGGATAGTCTAAAAGAGGACACTCCTGTAAGACTAAGAATTAACTTATGACAAAGCAAACGTGCTTGTTTTTTTAAGACTCTCTCCCAAGAGACAGCCTGTGGAGAATGTATCCTACATTAAATCTAAAATTTAAACAGCGAATTGGTATAGAAGTATTACAAAGTAGGAATACAGATACTAGCAGGTGTGGGTCAATATTGATAAGAAACTGAGTTGAAAAGTAAGAATTTAGTGAGGATGAAAAAACTGGAGAGGATCCAGGTTACATGGAGGTGTATTAAGGACTAAGAGGAGAGAGATTACTCTAGGTGGTTACACTAGAGACTAAGTAGAAGATTAACTGCCCAAGTTACATGGGGATACAGGCTTGATTTTATGTTGAAAGGTTAGATCAGAGATGATCTACAAGATGCTGAATACTATGGAAATGAAAAGGATCAAGTCTTATTACACTATATATCATCACAGAATGAGTTTAAGACAAAAAGTACATTGGAATTTGCTTTAAAAAAAAGGAAGAAAGAAATAAGACACTAAATTAGAGAAAAAGTTAAGAAAACACTGCTATATACCTTTTACCTCATCTCTAAAATGAGGTTAACTCTAAAGAAGATACACAGTAATATATAATAATCAGTATTTTTTAAATTAGTTTTTATTAAAAAGTAATATATATACATAATGAAAATTCAAACAATACAAAAAGTATGATCAATGAAAAAGTAAGTTTCCCAACTCACATGTAGCAACCACTTCCAGTTTTCCTTCCTAGGAGTAATCAATGCTATGAATTTATTATATATCATTTGAGAAATAAGCCATGCATTTATCTGTGCACATATGGCTATACTCTGTGTTTTTAAGATACAAAAAGGAACATACTATACAGAGTCCTGACCTTGCTTTTTGAATTTAATATTTCTTAGAGATCATTCCTTTCAATTTATAAAGAGCTACTCCATTCTTTTTAATGGCTGCACGTATTACATTTTATGTGTTATGTACTGTAATTTATCTGGTCATTTTCCTACTGACATTTATAAACAATGCTATGAAAAAATTCTAGTATATATACTATTTTGTAAATGTGTATTTGTAAGGGAGTAATTCTTAGGAGTTAAACTGCTGGATGAAAGATTATACACATTTATAATTTTGAACTTACCAAAATACCCTAACAAGAAACTGCACTAGTTTATACTCCCTGAATAATGGTAACAATATTTTTAGACTGACAGTGTAAAATTAATATATTTTAAAGAGCATATAGGGCAGGGGGGTGGGGTAGGAGAGAAGAAAGGGAGAAGAAAAGAGAGCTAGTTTACCTTCCAAAGTCACAAAGTTTTAAGACAGCTGTATCAGGATCCAACAAGAGGTTCTGTGGTTTAATATCCCGATGGCAGATTCCAAAGGAATGGATATAGGCTAAACTTCGAAACAGTTGATACATATACAACTGGAATAAAGAGTAAAAATTAATTGAATACTTTCCATTTCTAACAATTCAGAATCCTTAAGCAGGAAACAAAGTAACAGATTTTCAGAACAGAACAGGTGAAATGCTGGGGACTGTTAGCACTCAATCTTCCTTTAAGAAGTTTCGTATCATTTCTACATTAATCGGCTAATTAAAGTTTAATTAGTGTTATATTTGTACCATCCTTTAATAGTTTAAAAAAGGAAATTTTACGTGTTTTATAATTTTTTATTTTACTAACATCTCACCACAAGCCTGTGTTTTCCTAAACACAGATTAAAAAGCTCAAAAGGGTATTCCCAAATCATGTGGCTAATTAAGTTAGCAACATTTAGACCAGAAGCCAAGTCTTCTGTTTTTTAAGATCATTAATCTTTAAAACTATTTACAGTTTCATCTTTAGAGTAATATTTTTCTGAGATGTTAGAGGTTACTGACATAGAGGTCTGGGGAAACTTACATGTGAACCGAGAATATCTATAATCAACGATCTATTAAGACATCAGTAACTCTGTTAACAGTATCACCACTCTTCCTGTTAATATCCTTCATAATTAGGTAGATTTTAAAATGCCATTTAAAAATAGATTCTAGCTGACTACTGACATCAATTTAAAAGAATATTTATTTGAATTTTATCACAAAACAAGATACACTGAGAAACTGGGTCTGCATGGAAGAAAGAATTAGACCCTTGACTGGGAAAGAGAGGATCTTTGTGAAGAAAGTGATTATAGCTTAAACCTATTTATTCCAAGGTCAGTGTCCTGGTTCACTTATAAATTTTTCTGTCTATTCACCTCCTGACCTCTACTACAAAGTTATATATCATGGAAAGAACTTTTGAAATGATTCAAACCAAAGATACCAGTATCTTGGTAAAAAACCAACAACAACAAAAAAAGACAGTTAAAAGTCAGATAAAGCACTGACATACGGTACCATCTACATGTGAAGTGGTCTTGACTCCTACAAAAATATACCTAATCACTGATTTACAGGAAATACTGAGGACAGAGGAACATATTAACACCATAGTAATCCCATCAGCAAAATCCAGACTGAAATACTGTACATCAAATGACCCAGTGTCAAACAGCAAAGCTATAAAACATTAGAAACATTAGGGGAACATCTGTCAATTATAACATATGGACTTTACTTGGATCCAAACTCCAACAAAGAAACTTTAAAAAGATATGTATAAGACATACCAGGAATACAAACCATGACTGAATATTTAATGATACTATAAAGTACTATTTATTTGTATAGGTAAGACAATGGCATTGTAATTATGTTTTTAAAAAGAAAGTCCTATTTATTTATTTATTTATTTATTTATTTATTTATTTATTATACACCCCCCCCCCAAAATACTTGCAGATGAAAACAGTAACTGTGATTTGCTTTAAAATAAAGGAAGGGGGAGCAGAGGGTGGTACAGATGAAATAAGAGTGGACATGAAATGATAACTGTTGAAGCTGTGTGATGGGTACATGGGGTTTCACTATTCTATTTTCTCTACTTTTACTTATATTTGAAATCTTCAATAATAAAAACAAATGTTTACAGTGACTAACAAAAAGATCCTGAAATCAGCAAAATTTCTGCAGACAGATACAGGAAAAGAAAACCATTTGGCACATTTTATGTTAAAAAGTGGTTAGAAAATAGGGATTCCTTAGTTAGGGATCAATACAGATCTGCTAAGAGGTAAATAAATTTGGAAGGCAGATTCAACAGAGGTATTTACTATATCCCTCTCTTTTCCAAGGGAATTTTGCCAATTCAAAAAAATATGATATATCTAGCCTCATAACCTTTTTCATGAAACTGTATTTTTTGTTTTATAGTTATTTGTGTATCCTTTTTTCTCCTTATTAGAGGCAAATGAAGTATTTTATCAGGCTTCATATTATTCGGCAATCACTTTGCATTTATTTGAATTAAAGAGCTGGAACAAAAGCTTGTCTAACCACCGTGCACCTCTTAGTGAATGCTCCCAACTTACCATTTTTTAAGGCAGTGTTAAGATCTTCTTTTACTTTACAGTTTCAACAATGTTTCTCATATATTAAGTTCATCTTACAGACCAACAATGCAGGAAATAAGTACAATTTTACAAACAGGGAAGTCAAGTAGAAACTGGATCAGTAACTTGCCCAGAAAGCACTTAACTAAGTAGCAAGATTGAGTGTCAAAACTAGGTCTTCAGGAATACATCTAGGGTTTCTCCTGCTTCATAAATGGGCCAGTTCTCTATACTGACAATAATGAGAGTCACAGTGTAGGTAGAAAAGAATCCATCATCATTCTAAAGTAAGAAGCTCAAAGATTATTTTAGATTTAGGAAGTTCAAAGGGACATACTATTGTGCTGGTTATCTTAAACAAGATCTGCTAATCAAAAAAACAGAATAAAGTACTAAAGTAAAAGTAAACTTCAAATTTACTAAAGTAAATTTTACTTTACTGAAGTAAATTTATAGTAGAAAAACTATGTCTTTTAGTTCCTACTATCACTGATTGAGCCACAACCTCAACCAAGTTTTGTTAAGCCCAAATAAAATTATACTGGAATTAGATTTTTAAATTCCCGGCACTGTATTCAATAGGAATACTGGACTCCTTGCCAAAATCATCTAGCTACCAAAGTCCTGCTTTGGTACCTATTTCATTACTATAAAGTTTAAAATCGTAAAACTTCAATACACAAATAAAAACACTGAGTCAATGCCACTTTACTGTCTAGAATTATTTGTATTAAAGGTAAAGTGCAAAATATTATATTTAGATATCTGAACTTTTAAACTTAACTCAGTTAATTTTCTCAATGTCAATAGTTAAACAAATAATGTGCTTCTAATAATCTACCACACCTTTAGTCACAATTATGTTGGATAAATCCTAGTTACTCTGCTGTTAAGTTCTGACAAATAAACAGGATGACACTGATATCAGGTACCAAAAATTAAATAACATCTTAATAGAGTCCGCCCAAACTTAAAATTATCAAAAGTTTAAACTTCAGCTACAGACACACTATTATCTATAAATGCAATAAAACAATGAATTTGATCATATTTATACCCATATTTTATAATTTTATATGATATGCTTGCTCCTATTTTAGTCCATGGCTCAATAAGGGTTATAAGAAATAAAAGGTGCTGTGGTGAGCAAAATTAAGATCTGTAACTGTCTGAAAAAATTCATTTGTCAGAAAGATGACAAGTATTTTTAATACCTGAGTCATGAAAGTTTAAAAGGTGAAAGCTTCACACACTTAAAAACTATAAAAAAATTTAATGAAGCTCTAGCAATACCTACTTTGTAGCTTTTCCCTCTCAGTATGAGATGTAATAATATAGTTAAAACACACGCAAGCATTCTCCCTGGCTCAAAATAAGTACTTTCTAAAACAGGAAATAACCCAATTTTTACATACCTTGACATAGATCACAGGGAGCGTCTGTTTGGCTCGACTATAATGTCTGGCAACTCTGTATACTGTTTCCGGAACATAGTCCAGCACCAGATTAAGATAGACTTCATCTTTCTGAAAGAATTTATTAAAAACAAACAAACCAAAAAACTAAGATTAGGAACTAGTTTTTGAATACCCAAATTAGAGTAAATTCTCTATATATTCATTTATTCAGATTTTTAAAGAAAAGATTCGTGTGTTCAATTTTAATTATACAAAATTAATTCAGAATATAACCATAATAGTAAAAATAAGTATACCACACTTTTTTACAAACAATTTCATGGCAAAAACACAACCATTTCAATGCTTAAAATTCCTAATTGTATTTAAACTATTATTTTGGTTATATGATTTTAGAGGATATCATCTGTCACAAAGTTTCATATTTTTTAGTTTGAGAAACATCACCATCAGGAAAAGGAGTCATGGTAGTAGAATAAGTATAGAATAGGGAGCTAAGAAATATGCATTTCTAGTTCTAGCTCTGCTGCTACCTGATGTATGTAAATCACTTAATCTCTCCAGGCTTCAGTTTCTTCAACTATTACATGATAAGTTAGACTTCAAAATCTCTTTAACCTCTACAAAAAGATTCTATGGTTATCTGATAGTACATAATTAATAAGACAACCACTTGTCTCCTACAATTAACTGGAAAAAAAAAGTAACTTATAAGGCAGCGAGTTACCATACTCACAAGTTTATTGCAGGTCATATGTTTAAACAGCCATTCTCAGCAGCATAAAGACACCAATCCAAGATCAGTGGAAAGAAAGAAGGGAATTCCAACTAAGTACCAAGTAGGAAAAGAGAAACAGAGTGCTACCCTTACCCTTTTCATGTGAATCATTATCAGATAAGCAAATGGAAGCAGAAAATAAAGTTGAGAATCACTGTGTTCAAGTCTAGAACTGGCTACTTGCTGAGCGGGAAAATCTGCAGGTAAACTTTCACAATTTTCCCACTTTGAAATCATCTTACCTACCAAACTGAAGTGAATTTCATTTTTCAGCATTTACTGAGCATTTTCTAAATGTCATTAGTCACTGCAGAGGGAGTAAGGGTGCAAGTAAGAGATGTCATCTACATTGAGTATGAAAGGGGTATTTCAGGCAGAGAGAAAACTATATTCAAGATGGGGGGGGGGGTCAAAGAACACAGCAGAGCTCAGGAAACACTTTAGTGAGACAGCATGCCATTGACCCTACTACCTTTTCACTTTCCCTCACTCCTTCATGTTCTCCTCTCTTCCCTCCATAACTAGTTTAAATTCTATGGTCTATCATTGCCCTCACTCTCTAACACGGGGGTCAGTAAATAACAGCAAAGGCCTGATGCCTATTTTTACAAATAAAGTTTTACAGGAACACAGAGATGCTCATTTACTTAAGTACTGTCTATTGCTGCTTTGGGGCTACAGTAACAGCAGAGTTGAATAGTTTTGACAGAAAGCACATAGCCTGCAAAACCATAAACATTCACTATCTGGCCTTTAATGAAAAAGTTTGCTAAGGCTACTCCAGTATATACTCTTCTCTTACATCATACTTGTTTGATAAACCACAACCCTGGTTAGATCCAGCTTTCCACCCATTCCATATCTGTACCCAAAGAGCTGAACCTGGCTGCAAAGAAACCTAAAATTGTGCTGATTGATTTCACATTAAATTCATCAACAAGAAATTCAATCGGCCCTGCAATCATGCTGCATTTGTCTAGTCCATTCACTTTTCCAAATTACTTGATTTCTTCTCTCTTTGTCTTCAACTTCTAACACCTCTTCTCCTACCCTCACCCTCAGCTGATGTCTCTCCTTGCACCACATGTACCCATTTACCAGCATCTATCCCCACATGTTCTTCCTTCACTACACTAACCAGAGATAAGCTGACCAAGCTCGTTCCTAAGGCAAACTCTGCCACATGTTTAAAAACAAAACAAAACAAACTATTCTGCTTTTCCTATTCACTCATTGCTTCAGTAATTTTCCTGTCTTCCTCCATCAACTATTTTCTCTGTGACAGCATTACAATCAGTACACAAAGTTGTTATTTCTTCCATTGTTGGAAAAAGAAAAACAAAAACCCAAACCTCTGACTGCACTAATCACTGCATTTTCTGGCCCCCTTTAACAGCAAAATTCTTCAAAAGAGGTATCTAAACTGACTTCCACCAATACCTGTCTCTTCTCATTCCCTCTAAAACCCACTCCAATATAATTTCATCACCATTACTCCAGCAGAATTATTCATCAAGATCAATAATCTCCTTGTTGCTGTATCTAATGCTGATTTTCAGGTATCATCTTACCCCTCCCTTCTACTTGACTTAGCACTACCATCAGACATACTTGATCATGTTCCATTCTTTGAAACACTCACTTCACTTGGGTTTTAGAATACTACACCCTTTGGGTTTTCATCCTACCTTAAAAACAGCTCTTCTGGCTCTCCATTTCTGGTTCCTTCTATTCTCCTTTAACTCCTAAGGAATGGAGGATCCTGAGTCTCCGTCCTCAAATCTCTATTCTTTGTGTAAGCTTACTCTTCTACTCTTATGGCTCAATACTACTATACACTGATGACTCTCAAATTCTTATAGATCCTGGACCTCTGCCTTTAAGTCCAGACTAGTATATCCAATTGCGTACTTAACACCGTCAGGCTGAAAACCTTAGAAAAATCATTAATTCCCTATTCTCCTCTTTCTATCACACATACACTTCTTACCATCTGCACTGCTATAACCCTGGTCTGAGCCACTATTACCTCTCACCTAGATTATTGCACTAACCTCCTAAATGGTCTCCCTGCTTCCACCTTTAGCCCTTTACAATCTAACATCAACAAAATATAAGGTGGAGTATATCTCTTCCACTCCATCTCATTAAGATTTATTCTTATAAATGGTCTACAGGGTCCTATTCACACACTTCCTTATTTCCCTGACCTCTACTCCACTGCTCACTCATTTCTAGAGACAAGAGCTTCCTGCTGTTTCTTGAACACATCTGGCAGGTCTTCACATTCAGGGCTTCTGAACTGATCAGTACTTTGGCCTGGAATGTTCCCCACCCAAATATATACATAGCTCACTTGCCCAAACTCCTTCAAACCTTTGCTTAAGTGCTACCTCTTAGGGCGGCTTTCCCTATTCCCCCCATTTAAAACTGCAATTGATTCCTCCACCCTACATTGCCATCTACCTTTCTCATTATATTCTTCCCCATGATACTTAGCACTTTCTAACCATATAGTTTACTTTTTATTGTCTGCTTCCCCAACTAGACTAAGCTCCATGAAGGAAAAGATTTTTGTCTGTTTTGTTCTTTACTGTATCCTCACCTGAATAGTGCTTAGTACACAGTATGTATTTCATAAATATTTGCTGAATAAATTAAGCTCGGAGGCAATGGATATTATTTAAAAATTCAGATGACAGTCTGCCAGATTTTAACTAAACAGCACTATGAAAAATGGGCATGCAGAGGGGGGCAATTGGGAGGATGAGAATGAAAGTAGTGGGAGTAGTTGGAAACCTCCTACAAAAATCCAAGGCCTAGGCAATAAGGACTTAAAAACCAAGGGAAGTGGGGAGCAAGTATATTGGCTAGTTAAACAAGAGAGTAATAGACAACCTGAGAAACAAACAAGTTTGGATTTAACAATCTCTTAACTTGGGCAACTAGGCAGGTAATGAGGCACGGAAAGCACTAAGGAGCAAAAAGGTGTGAGGAAAAAAACGTAGCTGAACTTTTACTTAACGCATCTCAGAACCTTTTAGGTGGCTATGTCCCACAGGTGGTTGGAAATACATAGGTGGCTGGTCAAGTCAAACTCAGAAAACAACAGTGGAGTATAGCTAGAGATTTAGGCAATATAGCCGAAATTCTGAGAAGAGAAACACTCACCTAAGAAGAGTATATACAGTAAGAGAATGAGGAAAGGACTGAGCATAAAATCTTCAAAACGTAAGAAGCAGGTGACATTAGGAAACAACTTAGTAATGACTACGGAAGAGAACTAAGAGGCATAAAAGATCAAGGAAAGAGATTCAAAGCCGAATTTCAATAATGATGAGATGTGGAACAGCAAAGCATTTCAATGTCAGGAAGGATAGGACTGAAAAGGTTGTTGGATCTGGTATACTGTGGTTCAGTGATGGCACTGAAAAGAGTAGTTTCAGACCACAGTGCCAGTAGCAAACAACCAGTACTGAGTTCATGAATGAGCAGAAGGCAGGTGAGGAATAAGAGGCATTTAATTTAGTTTGTTCTTAAAAAATCCCTAGTGGTGAAAGTAAGGAAAGAGTTGGAAGTTGGTAACTTGAGGGTAAGGAAAGTCAAAGAAAAATGTTGATGTGCTTTTTGTTTGTATTTTTTAAGGGCTAAAAGACCCAACTTTATTTGTAGACTGAGTGGATAAAGACAGAATAAAATCATAAGAAATGAAAGAAAAGGGATAACTGATGAAACAAGATTCTAGAACATCATAAGAAGAGGAAAACAAGAACACAGAGAAGCCGTATCATGTAGTAATTAAGAGGCAAGGTTAGCATGAGTCAATAAAGTCCCAACTTTGCTACTACAAGTTATGTGACCACAAGCAAATTACTTAACCTCTCTAAGTCTCAGATTCCTGTAAAATAGTGCTACTTTAAAAGACTGCCATGAAGATTATAAAGAGATAATCTATATGAAGCATATTACATGGCATATAATAGACTCAATTTTAACTATTATCTTTAAAAAGAAATGATACCACATTTTTTTCCCTGTACATCTAAAATAAATGATTAGGTGTTAGGGAGAATTTTTAAGTGAAATGAATGTATGTCTGATTATCCTATTCCTTGTAAAAGAAGAGGTAAGGTTATACGTAAAACTGACGGTAGTAAAAGTAATCCTGAAGGCTAAGAGAAGAAATTTTCAGGGATCAAGATTTAGACTAGAATTGGTTCCAAGTGAAGGTGAGGTCCAACAAAGGGAATAAACATAGAGAATGATGAACTGGTGTCAAAAGGATTGCTGTATCAAGTAGAATCTAAGTAATGGTAACTTGGGTTTTAGAAAAGTCATTAATACAGACATTAAAGTTATCCTCTTTTAACTACTGTTTGACTACAAGGTTTCTTGATTTTAATTAATCACTTGACAAAGTTAATCATGATATATTTATGAACAACTTGGAGATGTATATGGCAATTTGATTCAGTTGCTAAATAATCATACCAAAGTGAAGAGTAAGAAGATTAAAAAATGAATGCCACATTCAAGGGAGATTCCTTCTTGTAGGGCTACAAACTGTCCTCCCCGTGTCCTTTCAAATTTTCGTAAATGACTTCATTTATTAGGGGTTGCAAATGCCTTCAATGGCTGAACAATAAATGTCAATGTGTGAAGCCAAAATGTGTAATGCAGCAAGAGGAGGTGGTTGGTAAATCAGATAGTAATAGATTTAACTAAAAGGACTCCAATTTTCTAAAAAACAGCAACAATGTGCTAGACAAATAACACATATCAGGGTATGGATTTGGCAGTCAGCTTACAATTTTCTGCTTCAACACAACCACCTAATATTGATGCAAACCTAGAAGAATAGCTTAAAATGTAAGCCAAACCCACAATGTAAAATTTAACAAAGATAAATATAAAACTCAATGATTAAAGTCAAAGTATCAATTTATCATGCAGAATGACAGATAAGACTTGATAGTAATACATCTGGAAAATAAATGATAGGTGTAACCGAACAGAGCTCAAAAGGAATCAACACTGAGATGCAGCTAATGAAAAAACTTGATGCAGTATTAGGTTACAGTAGAAGTATTGTGTTCAGATGAAGAAAGATAATTCTACTCTACTTTGTACAGTTCAGGCTTCATATCACTGTACTAATGATATCCATTTTTAGGCAGTGTATTTTATTCATAATATTAACATAGCAGAATACATCAAAAAAAGTTAATGAAACCTCTGCTATAATAGGTCAAATGTTTGAACCAGTACTTCACAGTTTAACGTAAGCCTATCTTTTGCTCAAATAAATTTTATTTATTCATTCCATTAACTACCAAAAACTTGCCAATTTTCTTTAGAACCACAGAAGAGGCCTGTCCATTTTGTAGGTATATAAAACAAACATTTTGACATTTAAAAGCTGTCATTTTGTCTGTCTTCATCTTCTAAGACGCTGCTAGTGTCTCATTACACTCAAAGGCACTGTGAACTACCTTTTACTTCATGGCTCTGTGCTTATATTCAAATCAAATCCACCTTATAAAAAAAGTAACTGAGTCCTAAGACCTAAAACCAAAACAAACACAATCAGTAATACTACCATCAATACTGATCTGAAATAAATGGGCTCAACAATATCATATTCTTTTAATGCTCTTGTTAAACCTATAGATGTTCTGCTGTAAATTAAACAGTCACAGGAATAATCCCTGAGGGGAGAGTGCCCATTCCCAGGAAGTCACATCACATAATATTTTCATGTTCCTAAAGTAGTCTTGTTTGGAGGTTTGTGCAAAAGGTAATTCATGAGAATGGGGATGCTAATATTCAGAGAAGAAAGAAGGACCAGAATTCAGCATTCCTATCATATGCAATTTTCTGGAAAATCTTAGGTCTGCTGTTTTCTTAATGGCGCCCATCTTTTGGATTATTGTACACAATGCCTGAATATTCACAAATTAGTACTAAGTTTTAAAAGTCAAGTACAAAAATACAACATATGAAGAGTATCATTTAGATGGAAATACTGAAAACAGCCTACTAACATAATGAAAAAAGTACTAATTTCTAAGAACAGTTACTAGGCTTTCAAATTACATGATGTACAATTCCAGGGGTGTTTCTCTCAATGATTCAGCTTTCCTATCATTTTTATTAATAAACAATTCTCTAACTGCTGAAAATCACTCCTCTATGAACTCCACTCTAAAACCGTTCATTCAGTTGACAAATTCAAATGACAAAATTTTGATCACACCTAACAAAAATTCAACAAGAGCTGAGATAACTCCATCCACTGGAAAATAGATACTATTTACTATAATGCTTTTACCCCCAGATAATTTTTTATGTCAAGGAACAAAATTGTTTGAAGCTTCAGTTTTAAATAGAATCATGCTATCATTTAAAAAATTTGATGGAATGCAAAGCAGCATATCAGAGAGCCTGGTAATAAGACATTAAACAAAGTGGCATGGTAGCCCAGAATTCTCCTTAGAATTGGGTTTAGGGAACTTGCACTAGCAAAGAAAACCTTCAAAGTGGATGCCTTTTGCTCTGATGAATGTGCCAGGCTGGCTAAAGATGGGAATAATCCTAACAGTAAAATGGGTGTGGACTAGGAAAAAGAGAAATATTCTTTTGCTTGGAGACAGGGGGAGGGAATGGGGTAAGAGAGATGAGCATCTAGCACACAACAGTGATTATAGCAGGCTTCATCCTTATCCCACATCTTCAAAAAAAAATAAATGCCCAAATTACATAAAGTTTTAAAAAATTATAAGTATACCAGAAGAAAACACGTGTGTTTGCAAATATTGGAGGACAAAATATTTATAAGCTATTAAGCAAAATAGCTTAATAGATTTTGAATATTTAATAAGCTTATAAACAGTTATTCATACATCTATGTAAAGCATGTACATATGGAATAAGGTACATAGTAATGAAGTTAAAAGTCAGGATTGTGAGTGAAAATTTTTTTCTTCTTTAAGAATTTCCTAAAAAGAAGCAGTAGAGGCTCAGAGAAAACAGGTACCAAGAAAGAGAATGAGGAAGGCTCGGGAAAGATGGAAAGCCACACAAAAGTTTAGAAAGTATCAAATATTCAAAGAGGATGAGTAGAAACCCAGTAAGTGAGAGGTACAGAAATCCAGAGAAAGAAGTTTAGATATCTACAGAGGAAGTAACCAACAGAGAGAAAAAGAGAGACAGACATAACACCAAAGTTAAAGAGGAAAAATAAACCTGACGGGATGACAGAGACCAAGAGAGTGGGAAAGAAACCTAGAGATAGAGAGATAGAGACCTAGAGCCCAGAGTGAAAGGGGAAGAAATCCAGAAAGTGAACAGAGACTAAAGGAAAAGGAGAGAAAAGGCTTAGAAGAAGAGACTGACAGAAAATGACAGAGAGAAAGAGAATCAGAGATGATGGAGATTGAGAGAATTATAAAATATTCCTATTTACATTTAAACTCATCCATGGCACCTAACCAAGAATTTCATCCCTATAATCCTAAAACACTGAATTCTTCTCCTCATCCTTACAATGCCCTCAACACTTTCCAATTGCCTCCTCACATCTCCTCAGGCTCATGTTCTTACCACTGATCTCTTGCTCAGAGCTTCCCCTGAGCTCTGTGAAACCCCAGAAGAAACTCTTCATGGAGTTTACAACCCCAGTCTCTTCAGAGGCTTCTTTTTACTGCCCTACCAAAGGCAAAACCTGGATCACAACCAAAGGCACTGGTTTCCTTGGACTTCTCTCAAATGAAGACTCCTCTCAACTCTCAACATACTCTAGGACCAGAAAGCGATACTGGCAAACTGCTGGCTCTCTGCTGTCCTGGCCTCAAATAATATCACCTCTCCCTCATTTTTGAACTCCTAAGAGCTCTACCACATGACTACATACCATATCTACCCAACCATTTTAATGTCATCTCTCCACTCAGTGTCCCACCACCACCACCTATTAAGTCACTTGTGTATCTGTCTACTGAGCATCTCCATTTGTATGTCCTTGAGGCATTTCAAACTACTAATTATTTCCTTCCCCCAAACCCTTCTAATATATACACATAAGCAATATATAGTGGTTCTGTTAGAAAAATGCCAACCTAATATAGGTCACATTCAGAGAGAAATCATCTATAAGGATTTTTAAGAATTCCGTAAGACATTTAGATCCCTTTCTAAACATCAGCTCTAAGTTCACTACTAAGTAACCTACTCTTGGAAAGTTAGAACTGACAACAAGACACCTGAGCTCTCAAACGTAGAACAGAATCCATCTTCTCACATGGGATGTATTAGTTTACTACCTGGTCTCTTGTGTGGTACGTTTACCTCTGCCAGAACAACTCAGAAAGCGAGGAAGTGGAGATCATGAGGAAGGCTAGAAGAAATTATCTTTTTGGTAGCTGAAAGATTATGGGAGTTCTTAAACCTATGTATTTCTGCATATCTTTAGAAAAGCTTCCTTTTTGACAAGGGAGGATCATTATTTTGAGCAACGTACCACAACTTTTCTTCCTTTCTTTCTGTTTTTTTTTTTTTTTTTAATGGAGCTGTCCAATATAAGATGGGTCTTTTTTTCCACTTTGGAAAACTTACAACACTTACGAGAAAGTTCTGAGATAAATGAAATATTAGTATATTTACTTCTTTTTTATAATAGAGAGGTGTACAGTTCTTCTGGTTAACTTCTCTTAATGACTTCTCAATTGCTCTTTATCCATAAGACCATTTAAGATAAATAAGCAGCTCTGAACTGCAGCAGGGAAGAAAATCATCCTCCGGGGTATACAGGTAACAGTCAGTCCATTGTCACTCCTGAGGCAGGATTAAGTGAGAGGGCAGACTCTGACAGGGGCTTCCACCAAACCAAAACCTGACAGGTAAGCCTTTAGGTGCCAACACAAATAGAGCTTGACATTCAAAAGTTTTGTTCTTTCCCTTGTGCTCTTTATCTTCATAAGAGTTAAATGAGTTGACATTTGTAAGGCACTGAAACAGTGCCTGGCATATAAGAAAAGCTATATAAATTAAGTAATCAAGAGAAGATGTTTAAGGGCTTTGTAAGGAGGCCTTTGCAAATGAATCAACATTCAATTCACTGGTTCATGGAACAAATAATTCTGACCTTTACTTTCCTCCCTAGGGTATTATAATGTCTAGCATCTAGTAACAAAAAGCCATAGGGATGCAAAATTCCATTATAAGAGAGCTGTAAACATAACAGATGCTCCATAATTTTATTTGGAAAGGAGAAGGAAAAAGTTCTTAAAGACATGTCAAAAGAGATAGGATCAACGACATAACAGGCAGTTTTAACAGCTAGGTTAAAAAAAAATAGCATGAACCAAGTAATGAGCTTTAGAAACAAGAGTTCAAATACTTATGAAGGTTTACAGTTCCTAATACAAGTAGAGGCATCATTTAAATGTTTAAAAAAAAAAGTACCTAAGAAGTAAGAGTCACTAAAGGGCCAATTTGCTAATTATGGTTATTAAAACATTAGCTATGACACAAACACACATATACACAACAATTATATATATATATATATATCTGTAGGCATTACTTTCCTACATTACAGGCTCTGTCATGAAAAATAATTTCTAAGGAAATAATCATAACATTTAATGGCAAATGATTAAACAGTGGTACTCTGGGAAATATGTAAAGTAAAAAGAACTCGGCTAGAAATCAAGAGATATTATAGATCTAAGGGCTCTGGGACAGTATGTATATATATATATGTGTGTGTGTGTATATATATGTATGTATGTGTATATATCTATATCTATATCTGTATCTCTGAGGTCCAGAATATCAAATGAACTTACCCAAAGTGGCATTTATTTAGCCAAAAACAATGAAGTGTTTGTTATTTGCCACCCCAACCCCTTCACCCCTTACTCCAAACCAGTGAAAGAAAAATGTAAAGAAAAGACTGAATCTGGGATGGGACAGTGAACAAGCAGAAAGAAAAAGACCACAGTAAAACAGAAGAAACTGATTTTCTATGCCTTCAACTCCAGTGAGTACAATGACATTAGTTACTGCATCTCCTAAAGAGAAAGACCAAGAAGGCAGGGGCAGAGGGCTGCTGGAGATTGAAAGTATTAATCTTCTTTAATTATCCTTTGCTTTCACAGAATTAAATGTGATCATAAACAGTGACCACTTATAAGAAGCTCTTTAATACTGTACCTTTTCCAACTTTTTCCCTAGGCAAGGATAGGTTAAACTTGCCTCCCAATGTTTAGCCTACCAAAGTCCCCTCCCCCTACAAGACCTCCGCTTAACAAAATGACATCATTTTCCTGCTTCCAACAAACAGGTGAACTATCATGGGGCTCCAGGAGCACGTAAGTAACACAAAAGGTTTTAAAAACTATGTAAGTTTGCTTTAGAACTGACAACCAGTATTCAAAAAAAAAAAAAAGGAAATTCTTGAAAATTAATTCCCTTTATCATTTCATTAACATTTTCCTGATATAACTAATGATTTTCAATAATCAAACCTTAAGGTCAGAATCACTAGCGCATGTGTTTTGGAAATATTCCATTCAATTACCCAAACTGTTTGAGGGTGGGGGGGATGGACTGTTTCTAGAAGAATAAGAAGTCTAACACAATATTCCATATACACTTTCTTTAAGACCTACCTTTTCACCACTTGAGTAGAAGAAATAACGCAACCGGACTATGTTACAGTGATCTAGCTTTCTCATGATTTGGAGCTCTCGGTTCTGAAAAGGAAACACATGAAAATATTTTTTAAATGATAACTGCTATTCATCATATTGACTAATATGCTTCTGAAATAACGTGAAACACTACAAAGAGCAGGCTATAGATATACTACTAAAAAGTATCACCTGTAGACCAGTGCTGACCTGTTACTAGCCTATGAACTATTTATTACTGCTCTGCAGTAAGGTAAATACAGAAATGGAGAAGTGGTGTTCAGAATCTTTTATTACAATCTGACAGAATAACTTTCTAACTATGAATCTTATAGTTAAAAGTAGGGTCTATATTTTGTATTCTCCTAAATTTCACTTTTCTTGTAATTCATTTTTATTGCATTTTACAAAAATATCAGCCTTCAATGAATTGGAAAATTTTAAAACTGATACTTTACTACAAATAGCTGGAGAAGCACTGGTCTATAGTATGTAGAGGATATCTGAAATGAGCTATTTTACTGTAGTTTTTTTAACTATAATAAAAATCAAACTTCTTACCAAACAAATGAATCTGGGTGTTAAGAAAACTTACAAGCCCTATTGTTTTCCAAGATAACAGTGAAAAATCTGAGAGTTAGTCCCATTAGAAGAGCTCAGTTGCTAAGTTTCAGAGTTAAAAAATAGCATACTGGAAACTGTACAGTCCTGATAAATTTAACAATCACACACATAATTTTTATTTTGGGGAGTTTCAAAGTTAAGTTCATTCTTCAAGAAAAGAAAACATTAGATACAATGAATTCCTAACAACATAAATTTTGCAGTAATAATTTGAAGAGTACATACATATTAACAAAGATAAATTACAATATACTTAGCTGTCAGAAATTCAGTTAACAAGATCCAAATTATATAATACAGAGAAAGAATACCAAAATATCTGCTAAGTGGGCAGAAAATATAAAATTTCAGTTAACATAATGATTCAGAAGAGTTATACACATAAAGTATACACCTGGGAATTTGGAAGGGAAATGCGGTTATGGTTAGGAAATAAGGCCAAGTAAAGTGGGGGCGGGGGATGCACAGCAGACAAAGAGCCTAATAAGCAGAACTGTCCTCGAGCTGAGCGGGCTCCAGTTCTTAGAAGATGGTATTAGAAAGCGGCAAATGTTCCTTCTCCTCTAGAAACTTCCAATAGACTCTATGATGGTTCCAGTGTGTTCTCTAAAAGGAAATGGGAAACTCAAGATGACTCTCCATCTGTCCCTTTAAGCTGACTGTGAGAGCTGAGCTTCTGTATACAGTGATAATTTAAATTCTTTTATAAAACATCAATCTTTCATTCCATTACTTAGTATAAAAGGTTTATATGTGCAGCAATAAGCAATATACCTGCTTCAACAAAGATAATAATTGATGTCAGATTCTGAGTTTTGACTGTTACAGAGAAGGACACAGAAAACTTTACAAATTTCAAAACTGTCCATTTCCATTCCAAATTGAAGCTATTCCTGAATTATGTCTATACTTTGTCAATTCACATCTAGGTAGCTAGTTCTGTGGGAGAACTGTTACTAAGCTAAGAATCACTCCTCTCAGATATTAAGATTGTTTTTTAATATAGCCTACTGTGTTAAAATAAGTTATCTATTTTTCAAGTCTCATTAACCAACATAACAGAGAAATATTAAATTCTCAGATAATAAGAAGTTGTCTTAAGGTTATGCAGATGATCTTTCATCAAAAAGAATTCATAAGTAAAGCAAGTACAGAGACCTAAATATTCATCCACCCTTACTTTCTGTTCATATTCTATTATTTTTAAAATTCCCTAAAAGATCCAAAATATAAATTTTCTAGAGCAATATTTTGAGTATTTATCAAGCCAATATTAGGTAAAGTTTATGCCTGAGATGGATTTAAATATGTAACTATCCCAAGCCTAACCATTTTTACTGAGTTGTCCTTTATTAGCTCACTAGTGACATACTAATTCTTTAGAAAAAAAACTTATTCTACAAAAATAGTTCACCTGTTTTGTGCCAAGCATCACTCACAATGTTATGGACAGGGCAGTGACCAAGACTGACAAAGTTTCTATGGAGGAAAGGAGGAATAAACCACACATTTTCACATAAAGAGGACAAATCTTGATAGAGAGAAGAGGCTGAATTTTAGACAGGAAAGTCAGAGTAGACCTCACAAAGAAGGTAAGACCTGAACACAAACTTAGTGATATGAAGATGACAACCATGTGAGGATATGGGGGAAGAGCACAGCAGTTATAAGGAACTCCAAATGTAAATGCCTGGAGGTGAGCCTGACGAAGAATGTGACTGCAATATGCTAAGAAAAGGAAGAGAGGTGGGAGACAAGTTCAGAGAGATAGGTAGGGGGTATGTCATATAAACTCTCATTAATCATGGTAAGAAACTGAATTTCACACTAAATGTAAAGGAAAGCCAATGAAGCCAAGAAAATGACATAATCTAATTTACTTTTTTAAACGATCATTCTAAAACCTAAAGAGCATAAATTTGGAGGAAAAAGTGGATCGAGAATTCTGTTTTCCATCTATTAAGTTTGAAATTCTTATTAGATATCTCAGTGAAAATATAGAGCCGGAAATATGCATCTGTATTTGTATAAATGGGACTTAAAGCAAGGGGATCTCATAACCTCACCTAGAATAAAAGTTTGGACAAATACAAAAATATATTTACAGGTATAAAAAGGAGCAGAATAAGTGGAGTAATCAATGAAGCAGGATGAAAAACAAGGGAGAATGTTATCTTAGATGCCAAGTAAAGTAAGTTTTCAGAAAAAAAGAGAGTGACCATTTATGCCCGAAGCTGCCGAAAGGCTGATTAAAATGAAAACAGAAAACTAACAACTGGACATGGCAAATGCAGAATGTTAGTGACTTATAAGAGTGATTTCAGTGGTGACAAAAGTCTGACTAGAGGGTATTAAATTGGGGCTGGGAGACACAGGGAAAGAACTAAGAAGTCAGAAAGTTTAAAAGATAGTAAGAAGTTGTGTTAAGGTTTCAGCTATAGCAGAATGAAGAAATCAGCAAATTCACTCTCCCAAAACACCTATAAAAGAACTACATTGTAGAAAACAATCATTTCAGGGCTCTGGAAATCAACAAAAGGCAACAGCAAATCAAGAAGCATTTATTCATTAAACACTGCTAGATACTGGAGTTAGGATAGTGGGGGCCGGTAAAACCTTTTGCTAGGAAATATTACCATCCTCCACAATCACCTTCCACCTCAGACAGTGAGGTAGTTTTATATGGTCAGGGTTGGCCATAAAAACTAGGAATTTTGCTTCTGTGGAGGGGCTACCATCATTTAGAACAGAACAAAAACCCATGACCAACGGCACTGGTATAAAAATAGCAAATTTGATAGGAAACAAAGTGAGGAAGCCCACAGCTCTGCTACCCTGAGGATGCAGTCCCAGCTGGGGAAAAATGACAGACTGGCAGAACACTAAGAAATGTTAACAGGGAGATCCTGGAGATGAGAGAGGCGCTAAATGAGCTCTCCACATACCCCTGGCTGATTTAGAGGTTCTGCACATATGCAGGAGAGATCCAAGAGGGCCTAGGAGAAAGTACAAACTGAGGCTGACTTAAAAACTGCCCGAATTTTGAATGTATTCCCCAATCCATGTACAGAATTATCAAAAAATGATGGAAGCTTTATAAACTAATGTTTGAAGACAATCTGTAACCAACAGATGGTTGACCACTAAGCTTTGCAGACAAAGAGTCAACTCCTAAGAATCAGGCTAAAAATGAAAATTAGAATAAAGATTTAACACAGAATTCATGGGCTTCAAACTGTGGAGAAGGAAGATTCTATACATTAGATGCAGGTAAATGGGAAGGGAAGGGAAGGGAAGGGAAGGGAAGGGAGGGAGGGAGGAAGGAAGGAAGGAAGGAAGGAAGGAAGGAAGGAAGGAAGGAAGGAAGGAAGGAAGGAAGGAAGGAAGGAAGGAAGGAAGGAAGGAAGAAAGAAAGAAAGAAAGAAAGAAAGAAAGAAAGAAAGAAAGAAAGAAAGAAAGGGAAAGAAAGAAAAAGAAAGGAAGAAGGAAAGAAGGAAAGAAGGAAGAAAGAACCCCCCCCCAAAAAAAACAAGTTTCAGGAGGATTAAAAAAATAACAGAACCCAGAGTTGCTACAAAATATTATCAAGTATGTCCAACTGTACAAAAAAATTGTGAGATATGTAAACAATAGGAAAAGCTGATCTACAGCCAGGCTAAAAAAGTAAAAGAGCCAAAAGAAACTGATTCTAAGTAGACACAGCTGTTGGATTTAGCAGACAGGAACACAAATCAGCTATTACGTTCAAAGAATGCAAAGACCTGAAACCGTAAAAATCCCAGAAGAAAATATAGGGGTTAAGCTTCTTGACATCAGTCTTGGCAATGATCTTTTCAGATTCAACACCAAAAGCAAAGGCAACAAAAACAAAAATAAACAAGTGGGACTACATCAAATTAAAAAGCTTCTACACAGCAAAATGAAAAAATCTAAGGAAAGGGAGAAAATACTTGCAAATCATGTATTAGATAAAGGATTAATATCCAAAATATATAAAGATCTCATACAACTTAATAATAAAAAAAATTGATTTAAAAATGGGCAAACGACCTGAATAGGTATTTTTCCAAAGACGTACAGCTGGCCAACAAGTAGATGAAAAGATGTTCAACATCTCTAATCACTAGGGAATACAAATCAAAACCACATTTGTTAGAATGGCTATTATCAAAAAAAGGCAAAAAATAACCAGTATTGGTTAGGATGTGGAGAAAAGGGACCCTCTGTGCACTGCTGGTGGAAATGGAGATTGGTGCAGCCATTATGGAAAATAGTATGGAAGTTCCTCAGAATATTAAAAATAGAACTACCATAGGATACAGCTATTCCATTTCTGGGTATATATCCAAAGGAAATGAAATGACTATCTCAAAGAATACCTGTACTCTCATGTTCACTGAAGCATTATTTACAACAGCCAAGATATGGAAACAATCTAAGTGTCCATCAACAGAGGAGAATCCTCAGGAAGATATTCCATCATACAAATCATGAACTCCCATATCTGATACCGAAATACATGATCTGCTTAATACTTTACACTTCAAATGTTTGTCCTGTCATTCTATATGGATTGCAAACTTCTTAAATGTATGGACTGTAAAGTCCTTAAATGCAGACTGTATCATATTTCTTCTTATGACCTACATAATATCTGTTTAGTCCTTTGCACATAGAATACACAGACTGAGTTAACTAGCCTTAATTTACACTTGATCTTTTACCTCAAAGTCACTGAAGGTTTTTTAGTGGAAGGGTAAAGTATTAAAGGAGCTTATTCAGATAAATCTGGCTAGATTATCCCAAACTAATTATGGTAAAATCTAATTTGAAGAGAGAAGGCCCCTGATATTTGGATGTTGCTTCACAGCTTGAAAAAGCTATTGTATTTAACTTCCCTCACATGATTCTAAGGAAAAAATATGTAATTACTAAATATTTCCACCTACATCTTACCAACAGAAAACAAATTCAGAGGTGTGAAATAACTTGTCCAATTTATTAATGAAGGGCTCTATTCAATATTTTTTGAGCATTAGGAAATTAAAAAGCTAGAAATAGTGGCAAAGTGGCATAAACAAGTACCTTCAGATATTATAATCACCAAGCACATTAAGGAACACAAGAGACTAGCTGAGGGTTAACAATGAAGTCTTTTTCAAATAATTTAGGTAAAATAGAAATTACACCCTATAGTTCAAGAACTGCTATATCCCACCACCATGCTTTATCTGATTCAGGAATTTTTATCTTATGGTGACCATTTATAAAACTTAACCTAGCCTAATATAAAAATAAACTCCAAACAAAGGTTAAAATGCATATTGAAAAGGTGTCAAAATAAACAAGCACTAGCAAAGAATACTCTGAAAATGAATTTAAGAAAAAAAGTTCCACTTAACATAGCATCAAAAAGAATGAAATACTTAAGAATAAATTTAACAAGAGGGTTTAAGACTTGTACACTGATAACTATAAAACAAAAGAAATTCGAATCTGAATAAAGAGAAAGACATTCTGTAATCATGGATTAGAAGATTAATGTTAAGATGGTAATGTTTCCAAACTGATCTACAGATTTAATGTAATCCTATCAAAATTCCAGCTGTCTTTTTTTTTTTTTTAAAAAGACAAGAAGTGCAAGGGGCTCAGAATATCCAAAATAATCTTGCTAAAGAAAAAAGTTGGAGGACTCACACTTCCACATTTACTACAAAGTTAAATAAGTCAGTACTGTAGTTGCAAAGACACAGACACAGATCAATGGAATTAAACTGATATGAGTCCAGAAATGCCTACATTTATAGCCAACAGACATTTGACAAGAGTGCCAAGACAATTCAATAGGAAAAGAATAATGTTTTCAACAAATGGACCTTGGACAACTAGATATCTACCTGAAAAAAAAGATGGAAGCTGCACCCTTTCTTTACACCAGACACAGAAATTAACTCCAAATGGATCACAGACCTAAATGTAAGAGCTTAAATTACATAACTTAGAATAAATCATAAAAGTAAATCTTTGTGACCTTGGGTTAGGCAAAGATCCTTAGATATAAGACCAGGGCACCAAAAACAAACAAACAAACAAACAAACAAACAAACAAACAAACAAAGGAAAAATAGATAAACTGGGCTTCATCAAAATAAAAAACACTTGTCCTTCAAAGGATACTATCAAGGAAGTGGTAAGACAATCCACAGACTGAAGAAAACATTTGCAAATCATATATTTGATAAGGAATCTGTATACAGAATTAAGACCTCTATTCAACAATAAAAAGATAAATAAACCTATTTTTAAATGAGTGAAGGAAGGACTTCTGGTCTCCAGTTTGGCATTGGAGGAACTTGGAAGTCATTCCTATCATCTTCACAGTAAGAGCTGAACAAACTGAAAACGAGCCCTCTCCTTAAGTCCATCACAGAACTGTGGTCACAGGACAAACTGCTGCCCTAAAAACCAGAGACAAACAGACAGATACATAAAAGCTTACTGGAGAAGCCCAGGAGCAGAAATTGCCTGTGAAGCCAGTACCAGTACAGGAAGACTTAAACTGTAACTGACAGGGGTGCAACTGTTAACAAATCTGAAAGTTAAAAACTACAGAAGGGGGGCCCACACTTTTCTCAGTTTTTACTTCCAGGAGTCCTACCAGGTTCACATAATGAAGATCTAAGAAAAATCTGTTGGCTGCAGGAAGAGGGAAAAAGTAGCCATTTAAAAATAGGCCTAGAGCATTCTTTTCTTGAGACTTCCCTCAAGAAAAACTATTCTACGGAGCTAATTGAACTGAGGGAAAGGAAATACCCAACACTAGCCTTCACTAGACTTTCAAGTGGCCGAAGGGAAATAACCAATTCTAACATCATCTAGCCTTCCATGTAAAGGATGGGAGATATAAAACTCCAGTCCCCTCTACCTTTGTCTCCCCTATTACGGATGATGGGGACAAAAAAACCTAAGAAGCATTTATAAAGGTCAAGCCCACAACACGGGCTCACTAAGAGACTACGACCTAATTTTAGGAATATAGAACACTTGCCCTCCCTCCACACCTTACCACCACTTATGGAGCCCTGTGCTCCTCTATAACAGCAGGGAAATATATGGAAAGAAATACATTTCTCAGACTTTATTTACGAATTCTCTCAGGAAACCCAAAGACAACAGCAGAGACAAAATAAAAGAACACCAGAGGAAATTTTAATTTATGACACAGCTACAGCAAACAATAAACATAATCCAACTCCTGCCAGATAAACATAAAACTTGACATTAAAGGCCTATTTACCTAGATAATTTTTACACAATATAGCAGGTCCAGCTTTCAACATAAAATTACACAGAGTACTGAAAGACAAAAATCAAAATGTAAATAGAGAGCAGGTATCAGAACCAAACACAGCAGAGAGGATAAATTATCAAACTGGGAATTTAAAGCAATTATGATTAATATGCTATGGGCTCTAATGGAAAAAGTAGATAACACACAAGAACAGATGGGTAATGGATGCAGAGAGAGATGGAAACTCTAAGAAAGATTCAAAAGGAAATGCTAGAAATCAAAAAACACTGTAACAGAAATTAACAATGCCTTTGAGGGATTTCATAAACACACTGGACATGGCCAAAGAAGGAATCAGTGAGCTTGAAAAGATGTCAATAGAAACTTCCAAAACTGCAATGCAAGGAGAAAAAAGAATGAAAAAGACAGAACAGAATATCCAAGAACTGTGTGGGACAATTACAAAAGGTGTAACATGCATAATGGGAATAACACAAGGAGAAAAGAAAAAGGAACAGAAATAGTATTTGAATCAATAATTGAGAATTTCACAAAATTAATGTCAGACAACCAACCACAGATGCAAGAAGAGGATATGCCAAAAAATCTACACCTAGGTATATCATATTTAAAATGCAAAAGATCAAAGGCAAAGAGGAAATCTTGAAAGAAGGCGGGGGGGGGGCTCACCTACAGCCATATAAAGAATTATATCAAATTTCTCTTCAAAAATCACATAAGCAAGAAAAGTAAAGTAAAATATTTAAAGCGCTGAAAGAAAAAAAAAAGCCATCAATCTACAATTCTGCATCCAGCAAAATTATCCTTCAAATGTAAAGGAGAAATAAAGATTTCTCTCAGGAAAACAAAAATTGACAGAATTTGTCAACAGCAGACCTCCCATCCAAAAAATGTTAAAATACAAATTCATCAGAAAGAAAGAAAATGTCATAGGTGAGATCAGGTCTGCAGAAAAGAAAAACAGAACACTAGAGAAAGAATAATAAAAGTAAAATATATTTTATTTTTCTTATTCTTAATTTATCTAGCAGGTATCCATTTGTTCAAAATAATAATAACAGTGTATTCAGTAATGGTATCTAACAGATTAGCGAAACTGATGATAGCAATGTTACATGGAATGGAAAGGAGAAATTGGAAATACCTTGTCATAAGGTACTTTAACTATTAGTGAGGTGTTTGTTACTTGAAAATGGACTTTAAAAAGTTGTAAAATGTGTATCGTAGACTCAAGTACAACCAATAACAAAGATTTAAAAAAAGTATAACAGATATGCTAAGAGAGAAGAAAAAATAGAATCATATCAAATGCTCAATTAAAGACAGAGGGAAAAAAAGCAAAACAAGAAACAATGAACAAAGGCAATGAATAGAAATAGTAAGATATGGTAAAAATGTGGTCCAACTATATAAATAATCTTTTTAAACATCAATGGCCTAAATCTATAACATGAAAGACAGAGACTATCAGTGAAATTTTTAAAAAACCATTAAAATTGTACAGGTTTATACATCACATATCATAATTAAAAACATGTAAAAATCATTTTTAAAATAAATTTTAATATATAATCTAAAAGAAAACGACTTTAAATTCAAAGACACAAAAACATTAAAAGTAGGGATGGACACAACAAGAAAACTACAGACCAATATTCCTGATGGAAACTGAATGTAAAAACCCTCAACAAAATACTAGTAAACCAAACTCAACAGCACATAAAAAGGATTATACAGCATTACCAAGTTTTAAACCTGCAATGCAAGAATTCATACTTGAAATGCAAAGATTTATACCTGGAATGCAAAGATGGTTTTACCTAAGAAAATCAATGTGATACACCACATTAGCAATATGAAGGACAAAAATCAAATGACCACCTCAGTTAATGCAGAAAAAGCATTTAACAAAATTCAACACTCTTTCAAGATAAGAATGCTCAACCAACTGAAATAGATAGGAAGTGCCTTAACATAATAAAAGCTATAGGTGAAAAGCCCACTGTTAACATTATATTCAATGATAAAAAACTGAAAGTTTCTTCCCAAAAATCAGGAACAAGGCAAGGATGCCCACTCTCATCACTACTATTAACACAGTACTTGAAACCCTAGCCAAAGCAATTACACAAGAAAAATAATAAAAGGCACCTAAACTGGGGGAAAAAAGTAAAATTATTTCTGTTCACATATGAGATGTTCTTATATGCAGAAAAACCAAAAGAATTTAAATAAATAAATAAATAAATAAATAAATAAATAAATAAATAAAACAAAACACCAACCCTGTTAGAACTAAGAAAAAATTTCAGCAAAGTTTCAGTATACAAAATGAACACTCAAAAATTCGAAAATTGTACCTCTTGGGGAGTGATGGAAATTTTAGGTTATCTTGATTGTGGTGGTGGTTTCAATGGATGTATATATTTATTAAAATTCATAAAATTGTACATCTA
The DNA here is from genome assembly GCF_009834535.1 of Camelus ferus. Lineage (NCBI taxonomy): Eukaryota > Metazoa > Chordata > Mammalia > Artiodactyla > Camelidae > Camelus > Camelus ferus. The sequence goes on from NC_045696.1 coordinate 56,211,071, forward strand.
AAATATGTGTAGTTTACTGCACAGGAACCATACCACAATAAAGGTTTTTTTTTTTTAATTGGTTGTATTTCTCTATACCAACAATGATCAAACAAAAAAGACAGCAGTATCATTTACTACAGTACCAAAAAGGATAAAATAGTTAGGGAAAAAACCTGACCAAGGAGGTGAAAGACTTGTACACTGAAAACTATTAGACTTAATATCATTAAAATGCCCATACCACCCAAAGCCAGCTAGATTCAAGCCAATCCCTATCAAAATCAAATGGCACCTTTTGCAGTAATAGAAAAACAAAATCCTAAAATTTATATGGAATCTCAAAATACCCCCAAAGAGCCAAACAATATTGAAAAAGGACAAAGTTGGAGGTCTCACACTTTCTGACTTGAAAACAAGCTACGAAGCAACAGTAATCAAGACAGTATGGAACTAGCATAAACACAGATATGTAGACCAATGGAACAGAACAGAGAAACCAGAAATAAACCCTTACATATATGACCAAATGATTTTCAACAAAGGTGTAAGACTACACAAGGGGAAAGGATAATCTCTTAAAGCAAATGGTACTGGGAAAATGGAATATTCACAAGCAAAAAAAAAAAAAAGGTGATGAACTCTTACCTAACACCATACATAAAAATTAACTCAAAATGGATCAAAGACCTAAAACTACAAAAACCCTAGAAGAAAACAAAGGGGAAATGCTTCAGGATATTGAAGTTGGCAACATAAATAACTTTTCATGACTAGCTTATTTCGCTTAGCATAATGTCTTTGAGGTTCATCCATGTTGTGGCAAGTTAAAGGAGTTCTTTCTTTTGATGACATCAAAAGCACAAATGATTGAAACAATAGATAAATGGGACTACATCAAACTTTAAAACTTCTGAGTATCAAAGTAAATTAAATCATAAGCTAATTTATATGTGGAATCCTGTAAAAAAAAATGTCAAACTCATAGAAACAGAGAGTACAATGATGGTTACAATGGGCTGGGGGAGTGGGAGAAATGGAAAGATGGTATTCAAAGCCATAACATGATGGGGATCTAATATACAGTGTGGTACCTATAGTTAATAATACTGTATTGTACTCTTGAAATTTGCTAAGAGAGTAGATTTCAAGTATTCTCACCAATGCACACACAAAAAAGGTAATTATGTGAGGTGATGAATATGTTAATTAACTTATTAGGGCAATTATTTCACAGTGTATACATATAACAGATGATCACACTGTACAACACTTTAAACATATGCTATTTTGTGAATTATACCTCAATAAAACTGGGAAAAAGTAGAGTTCAGCCAAAAACAAAACAAACAAACAAAACAATAAACAGTTAAGTTGGTAAGTTTAATTATATATATATATATTTTTTTAATAAAGAAAAGTAAAGGGAAAGAAGACAGTATACTATACTAAGACTAAAAGAAAGCTGAGGTAGTTACATTAATTTCTGACAGACTACAGAGCAAGAATGATTATCAGGGATAAAAGGGGGCATTACATAATGAAAAGGGGGTCAATTCTCCAAAGAAACATTACAATTCTTAATTTGTATGCACCTAATAGCAGAGCATCAAAATATCTGAGGCAAAAACTAGTGGAATCACAAGGAGGAATAGACAAAAATCCATTATTATAGTTGGAGGTTTCAATATCCCTTCATCAGTTATTAGCTACTGATGTATCCAGCAAGTAGAAAATCAGTAAGGATATAGTTGAACTGAATGACATTATTAATCCACTGGATCTAATTAATATATTTACAGAAAAATTTTACTCAATAATAGCTGAATACATGTTCTTCTCAAGCTCAAACTAGAACATCATCAAGATAGAACTAATTTGGGGCCATAAAACATACCTGAGCAAATTAAAAAGAATAATCATCATACAAGGTATGCTCTCAGACCTCAATGAAATTAAACCAGAAATCAATAACAGAAAAACAGTCAGAAAGACCCCAAAATATTTGGAGCATAAACAACATACTTCTAAATTAACACATGGGTCAAAGAGGTCTCAAGAGAAAATAAGTATTTTGAGCTAAATCAAAATTTGTGAATGCAGTGGAAGCAGTGCTTGGAGGGAAATTTTTAGCAACGATTGCATATATTAAATAAGAAAATCCAAAATCAACCATCTAAGCTTGCAACTTAGAAAACTAGAAAAAGAACAAATTAAACCCAAAGTAGGCAGAAGAAAAGAAATAATAAAAATTAGAGAAGAAACTGAAAATAGGAAATCAACAAAGAAAAATCAGCAAAATCAAAAGACAGTTCTTTGAAAAGATCAATAAGACTGGTAAGCCTCTAGCCAGGTTAACTAAGAAGAGAGAAGACATAAATTACTAATATCAAAAGCAAAGAGGTGCCATCACCACAGATCTCATGGACAATAAAAGAATAATAAAGAAATATCATAACAAACTCTGTACCCATAAATTTGATAACGTAGCTGAAACTGATCAATTTCTTAATCATATCTATAGATGTAGAAAATGTACTTGACAGAATTCAACATCCATTCATAAGAACTCTAAGCAAACTAGGAATAAAGAGAAACATCCTCAACTTGATAAAGAACATCTACAAAAATTCTACAGGTAACTCTATACTTTACAGGCAATAAAGACTCAAGATTCTCACCATTCCTACTCAACACTGCATAGAATGCAGTAAGATGGCCCTGTGCTGCCCAATGAAGGTAATAAAGGGTACACAAACTAAGAAAAAAAAGTAAAGCTATCTTTGTTCATAATGACATGACTTTCTGTGTAAAAAATCTCAAGGCATCAAAAACAGAAAACACCCTGGAACTAATAACCGACTATAGCAAGGTTGCAGGATACAAGATTAAGGTCAACTGCTTTTTTATGTACCAGCAATAAACAACTGAAATTTGAAATTAAAAAACAATACAGTTTACAACGGCACCCACCACCACTGCCCCCCAACAAGAAATACTTAGGTATAAAGCAAACAAACTATGTACAAGATCTACAGGACAAATACTTTAAAACTTTGAGGAAAGAAATCAAAGATCTAAATAAATGGAAACCTATCTTGTATATGGAGAGGAAGACTCAATATTGTCAAGATGCCAGTTCTTCCTAACATGATCTATAGATTTAATGCAATCCCAATAAAAATCCCAGCAAGTTATTTTGTGGCAATCGAACAGCTGACACTTCAGTATTGTAGAACAGTCAAAAGACTGATGCTAACTGACTTAAAGACTTACAGTAAAGCTACAGGGGGAAAAAAAGCCCAGAAAAACAAAAAACAGTATGCTACTAGAGAAAGAACAAACAAATAGATCCCTGGAACAGAACAGAAAGCCCAGAAATAGCCACCAGATATAACCAAAAGAACTTTGACAAAGGAAAAAAGGCATTTCAATGGAGAAAGGACAGTCTTTTCAACTGATAGTGTTCGAACAACTGAACATGCAAAGAAATGAATCTAAACACAGATCTTACACCCTTCACAAAAATTAACTCAAAATGGATCAAAGGCCTAAATGTAAAGGGCAAAACTATAAAACACTTACAAGACAACATGGGAGAAAATTCAAGTGTCCTTGGGTTTGGTGGTGACTTTTTAGATGCAACACCAAAAAGCACAACCCATGAAAGAAAAGTTGTAAATTTGACTTTTCATTTAAAATATAAAATTTCTGCTCTAAGTCACTAATGAAAAGACAAGTCACAGACTGGGAGAAAATCTCTGTAAAACACATCTTAGAAAGCACTGTTATCCAAGATACACAAAGAACTCTTTAAACTCAACAGCAAGAAAACAATCAACTATTAGAAATGGGCAAAAGACCTGAACAGACACTTCACACTTTTCTCCCACCTCCCGCCTCTGGCAACCACCAATCTCTGTATCTATGAACTTAATCTTTTGTCATTGCTGTTCCTTTTTTAAAGATTTCATACATAAGAGACCATGTGATATTTCTATTTTTCTGTCTAATTTATTTCACTTAACACAATGCCCTCAAGGTCTATCCATGTTATCACAATATCAGGATTTCCTTTTTACAGCTGAATTTTATTTCATCATATACATACATATCACAATTTCTTTATTCATTCACCCATTTATGAACACTTAGGTTGTTTCCATAGCTTGGTTATTGTAAATAATGCTGCAATAAACATGGGGTACATTAATCTTTTCAAGTTAGTATTTTGTCATTTTCTTCAGATAAATATCCAAAAGTGGAACTGCTGGATCCTATGGTAATTCTATTTTTTATATTTTGAGGAATCTCCACACTGCTTTTCATAGTGCTTGCACCATCCATTTTCTCCTAAACAGTGCCCAAAGGTTCCCTTTATCCACATTCTTGCCAATACTTGTTATTTCTTGCCTTTTTCATAACAGCCATCCTCACAGGTATGAGGTGATACCTTACTGTGGTTCTAATTTGCATTTCCCTGATGACTGGTGATGTTGAGCATCTTCATATACCTGTTGGCCATCTGTACATCTTCTTTGGAAAAATGTCAATTCAAGTCAATTGCCCATTTTTTAATCAGGTTGTTGGGGTTTTTGCTACTGAGTTGTATGAGTTCTTTACATATTTTAGATATTAGCTTTCTCCCGTTCAATGGGTTGCCTTTACATTTTGTTGATGGTTTCCTCTGCTGTGCAGGAACTTTTTAGTCTGATGTAGTCCCACTTGTTTATTTTTGCTTTTGTTGCTTCTGCTTTGGGTTTTAGATTTAAAACATCACTGCTAAGACCTATGTCATGGAGTTTACCACGTACGTTTTCTTGTAGGAGTTTTATGGTTTCAGATCTTATATTTAGGTCTTTAACCCATTTTGAGTTAATTTTTGCGTATGGTATAAGACAGTGGTTGAATTTCACTCTTTTGCATGTGGCTGTTCAGTTTTCTCAACATCATTTATTGTAGAGATTGTCCTTTTCCCACTATATATTCTTATCTCCTTCATCATAAATGATTTGAACATACATGCATCGGCTTATTTCTGGGCTCTATTCTGTTCCATTGATCTATGTGTCTTTTTTTATGCCAATACAACACTGTTTTAATTAATGTAGCTTTGTAATATAGTTTGAAGTCATGAAGCATGATGCCTCCAAATTTGTCTTCCTTCTCAAGACTGCATTGACTATTGGGGGATTTTGCGGTTCCATACAAATTTTGGGATTATTTGTTTTATTTCTTTGAAAACTGTCATTGGAATTTTGATAGGGATTGCATGAAATTCCTAGATTGTTTTGGGTAGTATGGACATTTTAACAATATTGATTCTTCCATTTCATAAGCAATAATATCTTTCCATTTAATTGTGTCTTCATCAATTTCTTTCATTAATGTCTTTTAGTTTTTAATACACAGGTCTTTCAACTCCTTGGTCAAACCTATTCCTAGGTATTTTATTCTTTTCAGTGCAACTGTTAATGAGACTGTTTTGTCTGGTAGTTTGTTATTAGTGTACAGAAATGCAAGAGATATGTGTGAAACTTTACTGAATTGGTTTATTCTAAGTTGCTTTTTTTTTTTAAATGGATTTTCCATACACAATATCATGTCATCTGCAAATAGTGACAGTTTTACTTCTTCTTTTCCAATTTGGATGCCTTTTACTTCTTTTTCTTGCCTAATTGCTCTGGCTGCCTTCTAATAAGTTTTATTTCTCTTTCTTTCAAGCCATTCAAGTCACTGAAAGGCAGAAAAAAGACATTCAGGACCACAAATGGCATGCTTCCACTTTTTTTCTCTCTGGGATAATGGAGGCAATAAAACTACATATAATTTTAAAAGCAAAATCAACAGACTCCTTCCCCATTAACCTTTATACAGTCTCTGAAAATTCAATTCAATTAAAAACAGATTTTATTAATCATCCTACATAGGCACTTGAGAAAGTAGCATAAAACAGTCTGTTACCTTAGAAAGTTTGGTGTGTTAACTGTGAAAATGTGCCTCTCAGATATCCCATTGCAGGAAATTTCATTGACCAATGGTCCCAGCTACTGAGCTCTCAAAGCCATTCTCTTCTTTGGGGCCAAGCCAAGCTTCCCACGAACTGTTCCCAGCCAATGACTCAGCATGGCAGATGTACTTAATAAAGCCCTTTTCCCAGGAGACACTGGATTCCTCTAATGATTCAACCTTGGACTGATGATTCTCTACTGGTTTTGCTGTAACTTTCTTAGAGCTGCAATGCAGTGTTAAGACTTCTCCTACATCTTCTATCTCTTCTACAAAGGTTAAAACCTGTTTTTTTACACTTGGTAACTACAAGTTTTCATGACCCAAAGAATACAGCTCTATATGGCATAACTAAAGATTACTATTTCTTTCAAGTTGTCTGCCAATTTTATCAAGAAATAGATTTTCCACAAAGGACTTAAAATAGCTATATAATTACAAATAATTAGGTACCTGAGAATAGAATTAAGAGAAAGCAAAGCAAAGAGGAAAAAATCCAAAATAAATAGCAGTTTGTAGTAATTAAGATGCCTAAAAATAAAAACAATAGAACTTAATTTTAAGGGGTTTTAAAATTAAGTAAATATTCTCAATACATTGCTTCATTTGATTAAGACAAAAATCAAGTGAATAAATGGAGCAAAACGAGAGCACAATATTTACTGAGTTTTTTTATGCACCAAAATTTTTATGTATCAAACTAGGGCATTGTTGTAGTAATAGCATTTCAGCTTTACAGATGATGAAACTGAGGCTCATAAAGTTAATGGATATGCTCAAGCTTACAAAACTACTAGTAGTGGACCAAGGTCTTATTTCTTCTATATTGTCTCCAGAATATGCAGAGAATGATCGCAAAGGATGGAGCCCAGACATTATCTCTCCTCACTCTTCAAAATGGTATACATTAGAAGTAGGGCTCAAATCACTCTCCATTCACAACAGAACAACAGTGACACTTCACTTCCCTACCCCCACATCCCAACCACAGAGGAAATGAAACCATGCAGGATATATGAAACCTATGACTAGTTCAAAGGAGAACTGAAATTAATAGTTAATGAAGCTAAGATCACTAATTAATTAAAAATGTAGCTTACTGATCTTCAAATTGGAAAAGCCAGCCTCAACAATCATCAGTAGCTTTGGGGATTGATTAATCTTCTCCCTGCTCTTATATCAAAGATCTCCTACATAAGGTACCTAGCTGGACTTTACACCTAAAACCACCACTACAGCATTTTCTATCATAAGCACTTCCAAACTGGCGAGTTGAGGTAGTTTAATTTTAATTTAAATAATTTGCCATAGTATTATGGGTCCAGAAGGAAAAGGGCATTCAAATTGTAACTAAAACACCACTGAAATGAAGTATTACACCAGAAATTTATTTAAAAAAAAAATTCAGTCTTTAGATATAGCAGGAAAAATTACCCTTGGTTTTCTTTTTATTTCTAACCATTCTTTCCCTTCTTGTTTTTTCACTGAAACAAACTGCCTCTCACTGACACCAGCAGAGGTTCAGAATGTTGGTCTATATAACTGGGCAAGAAGACCCTATTCCAGTCTTGTTTTGAAAATACATAATTATTTACTGCAATCTTAGGTAGCAGCTATTTAAAATCACAGAGGTGAAACTACAGAATTGTAAGCTGCCAGGAAAATTGCTATTTTATAATAATTAAGAGAAATGAATTGGTCAATATATCAAATTTTATTTTCTGGCAAATAGTTAATATTTAGGAAGAAGAACAAAGAATACTTAAGTTCCACAAAGAAAAAGTGATACACTGGAAATAACTGAACTAGTATACTATAAGATAGCCTGCCACTTTTTAGCATTCAGAAGGAAAACAAAACCAAAGTTATACAATAGGAACAAAAGCAATAAAATACTTAGGAAGAATAAGCTTAACAACAAATGTCAAAATCCTTTGTATGTAAAACTCCTGAAAAACACAGAAGTAAACCTGAACAAATGGAAAGATGTCTCTTATTCCTTGGTAATTCAAATCAATAGGTGATTTAACTCCCTAATAAGTTAATATACAGTTTAGAAATTCCAATTACAAATATCAACGTTTTTTTTATGAAGTTAGCCAAACTGATAACAAAGTTCATATGGAAAAATAAACATCCAAAAAATAGCTGGAAAAACATGAAAAAGAAAAGCTACAAAGGCAGATTAGCCATACCAGACATTAGAACATACTATAAAGATGCATAATTAAAACTGTGATACTGACATAAAAATATGCAAATGACCTAGTAAAACACAACTGGAAAGTCCAGAAATAGACCAAGTATATGTGGAAATTTAGCATACAGTAACAACAGCACCTCAAATCACTGGAACAAAGACAGACCTTTTAATAAACTGTACTTAGACAACTGATTAATGATTTACAAAGGATAAAATTAGATCAATATTTCAAACCATGCATAGTAATAAACTCCATATATATGAATAAACTTCAAATGGACCAGGGATCTAAATGTAAAAAGTGAAATATTACAAATGCTAGAAAATATGGCTGAGTTTCTCTTTAAGCTAAAGAAAAGGCTTTCTAATCACAATAAAATCCAGGTATGATAAAAGAACACCAAATTTGACTGCATGGAGGCAGGGGGGACATCTATATGGCAAAAAAAAAAAAAAAAAAAAAAAAGAACACACAAAGCAATAATACTACATCACAGACAAAAATTATATCCATAATAAAGAATTCTTCAGCGTTGAGAGGAAAAGATCAAAAATTCATTTTTAAAGTGGGCTAAAAAAAGAAAAAAAGGACAATTTTCACACACATTCACAAAAACAAGTAAAATGGCCACTGAAAGGATAAAAAGATGTTAAAATTACATTTATAAGATTGTAAATTAAAACTACAATGAGATACCATTTCTCACCTCAAGACTGGCAAAAACTAAAAAAGTAAATCAATGCAAATTGTCAGCTGTGGATAGACAGGCATTCATATGTTGTTACTGGAGAGAATGCAAATCTGTACAACCCCTTATGCAGGGAAGCTCAGCAGTATCATACAAAACTGCCTATGTGTTTATGCTTTGATTCAGCAGTCCTAGTTCTTAATTTACCCTGAAGATATACATCCAATAAAAAAAAAATTACATATGCACAAAGGTTTTCATAACAGCCTTCTTGGAGATTATAAAATATTGAAAAAAAAATTCAGTATCCATATATAGAAGAAGGTTGGAATCAACTCTGCAATACTACGAAGCTGTAAGAATGATGAGAAAAATCTCTGACATGATACACAATGACTTCCAGGAACAATAGTTAACAGAAAAAGTAAAGTACAAAAGAATATCTTTAACAACATTACATTTTACATAAAAAAGAAAGCAAGAAAATTATAGTCGGCCCTCTGCTCCATAGGGGCCCCAGGGATTTAACCAAGCTCAGATAAAAATATTAGGGGAGAAAAACTCCAGGATGTTCCAAAATTCAAAACTTGTACTTGCCACATCAGCAACTATTTACACAACATTTACATAGTATTTACAACTATAAAGTATCCACATTGTCTTAGGAATTATAAGTAATCTAGAGATGACTAAAGTATATGGGAGGATGTGCTTGGGTTATATGGAAATACCACACCATTTTATATAAGGAACTTGAACAGCCACAGATTTTTGGTATCCACAGGGATACCCACAGGGGGCAGGGTCTTGGGACCAGTCCTCCCTGGATACCAAGGAATAACGGTATACTTGCAGCTCATTTGGGCAAAACAAACCCAGAAAAAAATAAACCAGAACATGGTAAGACTGGCTATCTAGAGACTGAATGGAAACAAGACCAGGAATACAGAGGGAACAACATTTGTGTATTTCTGATTCTAGGGACCATGTTAGTGTTTCACAGATTGAAAATATAATTTTTTTTAAGTCAAAAAGAATGGGGATAAAGTTCTATAAAGGGATATGTATAGAAACGGATGACTCAAACTGTACTTCAAATGAATAACTTAACCATGCTAAAGGAAAAAATTTCAATTTTTTTAAAAAGCAAGAAAAAGAAGAACACAAGTACCATACTTCTGAACAGAATATATTAGTTTGACATAGCAAAGATAAAATGTAACAAAGTATTCTGGAGTCAGACTGTTTGGATTCATTTATCTGCCCATTTACTTACTTGCTAACTGTATGACCCTGGACAGGTTAATTTATAATCTCTTTGTGGGCAGGTTTCCTTATCTGAATAATAACAATACCAACCTCACAGTAGTAATGATAAGGCTTATATAAAACTACTCATGTAAAAACCTTAGATTACTAAGCATATATTAAGGATTTGATAAGTATTTGCTATCATCAACTACTAATTCAAAAACACATTAAATTTGTGGGTATCCAGGAGATGGACGTAATAATAGAGTTCCTGTCATGAAAAAAATTGGAATTTCCTAGTTTATGAACATTAAGTGTTCAAGCAATCTAGAATAGAAGATCCATATGGCTGGCTGGAATCATCTGGGAAATTTCATAAAGGAAGAATCTGACATGGATCTTTATATATGCCCAGGATTTAGACAGCAGGAGAACAGGAGAGGTAGAAGGGAAACTGAATAAAAGCAGAGAAGCCATAGAAACTAATATATCTCAAGGACAGTAACATATACAGTTTGTAAAAGCTGAGTATTTGGAGGTATGGCAAGACTATGGAAGCTCCTGAATGCACAATTAAAACCAGGCAGGCTTTATTTTCTAGACTATGAGGAATCAGAGAAGATTTGTGTATAGGAGAACAACATGGCCAAAATTAACTGTGGAATTATTCTAAAGTTGGCAAGCATAAGGGACAGGAAGTGAGATCAGAGGGAGAGTTTTACCAGTGGTTAAACCAAGTAACAACAAGGATCTGACTGAAACAGTAGTGATGAGAAAAGGAAAGAAGGTATAGCTCAATGAGGCAGTGAGGGAAAAAAAAAAATCAACCAAGCTTGGTGATGACTAGATATGAGATATGAGAGAATGCAAGAGTCTGAATGACGGGTGAACGATAAAACTGTTAGAAGGAAAAAGCAAAAAGGAACGGGAACCAATAGAAAAGATTTCCGTTAAGACTAAAAGATAAGTCAGAATTAGACAGAAGCCTTGCCAATTTGAGACAACAGTACAACATTCAGATATCAAGATCCAGTAGGCATTTGGCAACATGGGACTAATGCTCGGGAGAGAGACAACTGAAGACCTAAACTTTAGAAATTTTTTTTTAACCTCTCTAGAATGTTTGAGACATTCAGGAGCATACAGACACTAGACTACGTGTTGTTTCAGAGCAGTAATCACCTCTTATTTTTATATCCCTTAATGTTTAGTACAGTTCCTAGCACATAGGAGACTCTCAGTAAAATGTTGCAGAGGTGGGAAGAGCAGGGAAGGGAACAGAGTTAACACGGCTTGTTAATGGCAGAGCCCTGATTAGAGCCCAGGTCTCCTGATGCTCCACTATATCATAATGTAGAGATGCTCTCTGACCATCCATGCACAAGATCCCCTGAAGAGATGGTGTGAAAAATGAAAATAAACTGTGGGAAGTACTGGTTTCTATGAGTATATAGAAGAGAGACATAAGAAGATAGCAAAGAAAGGTCAGCTATGGGGAAAAAAATGATCACACAGATTCAAAGGAAATTTTTTAAGAAAAGAAGCACAGTCAACTGTACCAAATGATCTACCACAGGCAATGTTTCTCTGGTCTCCTTTACCAGTGAGACCCAAAGCAGAGAGAGGCCACTTTTTTAAAGTAAGAAATTAAGAAATTTTAATCGACCCTTCACAGCATTTAAAATACATATGTCACTCATAGCAGCAGTTTAAAACTAACAGTGCAATCTTCAGTAAATTTTATCTCTACAAAATACACAACAGAAAATAAAGTCACTACAGAAGTTGAGCTGAACAAAAATGTGCACCATAAATGAAATTTGAAGCAAAAAGAAACAACTGAAAAAATAATCATTTACATGTATTGACAGCAACAAAATGTATGAAATACTGAAGGTCTTACCTTAAATCTCTTATCCTGCAATACCTTTTTGATGGCCACCAGTTCTCCTGAATCACAAAGTTTGGCTTGATATACCACACCAAATGATCCATTTCCAATCACTTTAGTATCTGTATAGCTGACTTCTTGTGGCCTATCTGGACCCTGCCCAGGAGTTGCCACCACTGTGGTCACCTTGCTGCCATCCTTGTCTCCTAAAAGTAAAAAGGGATAGAAAAATAAGAGCTGCAAAGAATTAAGCAGAGAAAATTGCCAAGTAAACTATATTCTTTAGTACAAATTATTTTTAAATGCTCATCTTAGTTTATCACATAGAATTACTTCAACTGTTTCAATTATAAGTAATTATTTTAACCACCATTTATTCAGTCATTCTGTAGACAAAGCACTATGTTTAGTCAATACATGTGATTTCACTTAATGAAAATAACCCAATGAAGTACATAGTACTGTTCCTGTATTAAATATAAAGAAAAGAATGTTAAATTTGCCCAGATCAAAAGGTGAATGGTAGACCCACAACCTTATCTCTCCAACTCTAAAGGTCCTAATTCTCTCCTCAAGGCTTTCTTATTTTACTTGAAAATAAGATACATACAACTGAAAACATCTACATTATACTAACTCTATTCAGACCACCCTGCCTTTAGAAAGCTAAGATTTTGAATTTTTGCTTCTCTGCCTTACTTCTTTTTAAGAAAACAGTGATACCTCTCCAAGAAAGGTCAGATGGGGAAAAGAACAGGGGAATGTTAATTTGGGGCTAAGAGATGGGAAACTTAAAAGAAAATCAAACCCATTCTGAAATGAGCTTCTTTCATAACTAGCTCAGCAGCCATGGAGTCTCTGCCTACTCATGGCCTTCTCACTACCTTCTGCCTTCTCTCCCTGCCAGTAGCAATCCAAATACTCTCTTTAATTTAATCTCAAAGCCACCTCCTTCTTGACTGAGCATACTTTACAATCATCTTGTTCTCTGAATTCTTAAACTACTGTAAACCATTCTATATAGCCTAGCACCTAATTTTAAAGAGCTTTAAATTTTACTTTTAGTGATTTCAGAATACACAGATTCTAGTGACTACAATCATTGTGAAGTAGCAATTTATAACTTGTGTTTCTTCTTTCTTGACAAATCTAAAACCAGTTCTCAGTACAATATAAATCCTTAGGCTTACTGACTAAACTACACGTTTTTTTCCCTTTGCTACTCTTCTATTATAGCTATTTTATTTTTAAGATGTTAACTGAATTCATATTAACCTCAAAAAAGAAAAATAATATACTATTTAACCCTAGATACCAAAGATTATGAAATACATATTCATCTATACCTCACATTTTAAAAGATTAAAAATATAATAATCTAATTTTCCAATGGTTTGAGTTTTTCCCCTACCAAATATAAAACTGCCAGCCAAATAAATATCCAAATGTTAGAGGCATGCTGTAACATTTATAGTCATTTAAGTTCACAGAGGTATTAATGTAGACAAAAGCCAGAAAGCAATATCCATAATTGATGAACTCTTTTGCTTATATGGCAGCCTTCATGACAGATAGAAATGCAATAAATGATTCCTACACAAGATAGCTAGGTGAATAGTAGGCAGTCCGAATTTTATAACAGCCAGCTATCTTAAACATGCATGTCGTTAGTTTTAAGGTGAAACACCCAAACAGATATTTAGTTAGCACAAATCCAACGCCACCTGTAGAAAGAATAACTCAAATCTTGTCAACACCACCATTTTTATTTCCAGCATATGCTTTAAATGCACATAAACCCCAGCACAAGTCAACACATATATAGCAGTTCTCAAAGCTTTCAAATATTCCCTTCATACCTCACTTCCTAGTAAAATAAATCTTAAAAATACTTGCTAAAAACCTAGTTTAATCTGAGTTCTAAATCTTCACTCCCCTCCTCAATATTCCATATTACTTTTGTTTCTGACCATGTTAATTTCAACAACTTTTGAGTATAAACTTACTGTAAGTTATTTTTTCATTTGTAAAATAAACCTATCTTTAAACGTATCTTGTATTATGGCACTCCTAAAGATAGAATCACAATCTTCTAAACTTAAACTTTAAGTGAGGTGATCTAGAAAGGTTAGATCCAGAAATATTAAAATCCAAAGTACTGAATACAATATCCAACTGTCCCAAAGAAAATAAAAAGCAGGTGATTTCAAACAGTTTGACTCTTACCTGTATCATCCAAGTCAAAACTACATTACCAAAAAAACCTCTCTCTGTATATACTTTAAGAACTATGAATTAGTAATTTCAATTCCACTGAACAAGTTGCTTGCAAAATCTTACAGATCTAATTCACAAAACAAAGCATCATCATTTTTTAATTAAGACAAATTAACATATTAAGAACGGCTATTATACTCCCCAATTTTAGCTGAAAACAAAAACCGCCTGGGGTATATAAAACCAAAAATTATGCTTTTCTACTATGTAACCATACTTCAATAAACAAAACAATAGCCACAGCTTTGTACTTACTACCATAAAAGAATTTAAGCAATACAAGCATGTGTAATGACTTTCCCTACTTGCTTCCTCAGCCTGCATTTCTAAAAAAATCTTCATATTTCAGAAAAAATGGTTTCAAGGCTCCAAGAACCAGCTTTGAAAGATATTCATCACAAATGTGGTATTTGGCATCGCTTAAGCCTCAACTACTGAGCCTGTGAATGTCTATCCCAGCATCATGATTTGTCTATGGGAAGAGGCATAAATAAGATTAATTCTGCAAAAATATTAAAAGCAGAGTAGAAAGATAAACAGGTCCTATAGATGCTATAGCTTAAGGAGATTGTTGAGGCCTCAATTTTAAACTGCAACTGGATGTGGACAAAGACCAATCGTTTCACCTTCTTGCACATCTAATAAAAACCATAAACAGAGAATTAAAAAACTAACTACCTTGGAAGAAACTTAAAAGGTTTACTCTATTCTCTTTTGAGCAGTTATACTTCCCACTAGTAGAAAATCCTAGGTATACAAGGAACAATGGTTCTCAGGCTCTGTCTCAAATATCCTGGAATTTTTATTCATAAATCACCAAGCTCTTCAGACTACTCCATCAGAGACCTGAAACAGCGTAACTGTAAAGAATGGTAAGATAACGCTGGGGGTGACTTGGCATGAACATTAGTACTGCATGGGACAGTCAGCAGCTAGTGTGCCAAGGAAAAGCATGTCACCATTTGGCACTGCAATTTGCCAACTCAGCAATAAAATAACAGCTATATAAAATTTCACTGTACAAAGAACTTTCTGACTCATTGTTTCATCTATTCTAATACTTATAATAAATGGTGGGACATACTTATTATGATTACTATGCCAATGAGGAAAGTAAGACTAAGAGAGATGAACTTGTCCAACATACAGCTTTCAAGTAGAACTCTTCACCTGCCTCATGCTATCCCTGCTATATTTTACATCCTTAAGAAGCAAATAATGTTTCTGAAAATACAATGTAAAAAGATCAGCTCCAAAGTAATAAGAGAATAAATGAGTAATTTTTTACAGTTTTCATTCCTAATTATTCATTTATTAATAGGTAAAGAGCTATTTCCAAAAATACTTTGGCAACATTAGATTTTGAAACTTCTCCCAAAACAAAAGCATATGGAAAACAAAAATACAAAAAGTTAATTCTGTGATGTTCAAACAATTTAACTTTTGCTACTAGAAACTGGATAACTTTGGATATCAACAATAGAGCAGCATTTTAAGCACTGTTACCAAGAGACCAACTAGAAATTCACTGAATGAATGAAAAACTAGAATTCATAACAAATGTGCCTCATTTTTAAAAAAAAGGTCACCACTCTGCCTAATATTAAATTTCCCAGAATGCATGGTATCGTGAGACTCACACTAATTACAATAAAATTAGTCTCCAAACAATGCCTCTGTCTCTCAAGAGCAACAACATTAAAGCAGTGGGAACAACTCAGCTCTAGGCCTTCTCTCTGGCCAGAGAACTCCTAGGAGCCACTATTACAATTAAAATTCACTCTGGTGGTATAAATTTCCTACTATAATTTGAACACAGAATTAAATTCCCTACTCTTTACCACAATAGATAAATTTTACATATATAAACCACAAAAGACTCCTCATGAAGCAATGGGAAAATGGTATGCAACAGAAGAACCACTCTCCATTGAAGGTCATTAAATATAGAATACAATTTTACAAAAGCCTTAGGGGTATCCCAAAATGGTATGTGCAGCCTAGTTTTCAATCTCTCAAACACAAGTTTGTACCTGTAAGCAATCCCTGTGGTTACATTTTTAAAGTCTTCTTAAGTCACTCCTCAGACCCATCCTCCCTGAGATGAACAAATGTCACAGGGTAACACGATCCACACAGAAATGGACTGAGCATCCAAAAACCAAAGGGCCACTTCAAACATGTGTAATTATTTTGGAGGTATCTGACATGGACATTCTAATTTCATTGTTTCTTAAGATTCAGAGCTGAGAAAAAGCAAGTAACTGTGACACTTCATAACTAGGCTTTTAGAGATGTTCATACACCATTCTACTGATATAAACTGAAAAAAGTCAGTAATGACTGTCTTTGTAAACTCTTCCTTTACCTCAAGAATAACATCTCCAAAAAGGAACCCTCCTACACTGCTGGTGGGAATGTAAATTGGGTGCAGCCACTATAGAGTTTCCTTAAAAAACTAATAAGAGTTACCATATGATCCAGCAATTCCACTCATGGGCTTATATCCAGAGAAAACTCTAATTCAAAAAGATACAGGCGCACACCAATGTTCACAGTAGCACTATTTACAATAGCCATGGAAACAACCTAAACGTTCATCAACAGATGAAGAGATAAAGATGTAGTATTTGTATGTATATATGTGTTCGTACACACACACACAAACACACACACACACACACACATATTACTCAGCCATAAAAAAGAATGAAGTAATGCCATTTGAAGCAACCTGGATGGACCTAGATTATCACAGTAAGCGAAGTAAGACAGTAAGTGAAGTAAGAAGGACAAATATTATATCAATTATATATGGAATCTAAAAAAATTATACAAATGTACTTATTTACATAACAGAAACAGACTCACAGACATAGAAAACAAATTTATGGTTACCAAAGAGGGGAAGGGATGAGGGACAAATTAGGCATTTGGGATTAACATATACATACTACTATATATAAAATAGATAAACAACAAGGACCTACTGTATAGCACAGGGAACTGTATTCAATATCTTAATAACCAATAATGGAAAAGAATCTGAAAAAGTGTGTGTGTGTGTGTGTGTGTGTGTGTGTGTGTGTTTAAGTATGTATGTGTGTGTTTGTGTGTGTGTATGTGAATATGTATGTGTGTATATACATATATATAACTGAATCACTTTGCTATATACCTGAACCTAAACACAACATTGTAAATCAACTGTACTTGACTAAAATAAAAGGGAAGTTTACATGTAGAAATAACAGAAAATTAAAAGTCTTCAACAAAAGCCTAAAGAACCAGCATATAACACCTGTGACTACAAGGAAGCTACAAAGTATTTTTATGAAGTTTTTATTAACCTAACAATAGGATTAGTAGGGAAGCTAGTTCTGCCTATGCTTTCTTATGAAGAGAAATAACTATTTTTCTGGATGTTTACCAACAATATGGCAAACTCTCTACTGAAAAATATTATTATATAAATTACTCAAAAGAATCAAAGAAAATCTTATTTTCAGGCATGATTAAGATAGTCTCAAGGGGTAACACTGACCATTGTCAAATTTTCAGGTTTTTAAATTAAAGTTTAAACAACTCTTCACCCTAAGTAAATGGCTAAGGAATGTCCATTAAAGCATGATGTTCTCCCCAAAATAAACACAGCAGTTTACAAACATAAAAGCAACATAAAAGTTAATAAGCAAAACAAATAAAAAGGAACTAAGTTCCACAGAAAATCGGAGTTGGACAAATTGTAAAATAAACTTACTATTGTCATGAAAGAGAGGCTCTACCTTATGATGTGGAAGCTCTAGCCAGAGTGCAACTGCTCACATACCTTGGAATAAAATCATGAAGAAAGAAAGGGAATGCCAACTAAGCAAATGAATAGGTCAAATCAACCCTAACAATCAAAAGCATGATAAAATTTTAGGACAATTTCTATGTAATCTTATTGTGATAAAAATCTTTCTAGTAGGGCCTTTTGCCTTAGACACAGTTCATCTCCACGTGATTCCATCCAAAGAACTGGAAAAACCAAACCAAAAATTTACTAAATTTCCTTTGGGGATAGAAAGAATAAACAAAAGGAGAAGCAGGGGAAGCAAAATGGACAGATGTCATACATGAGCTGGCTTTTGGAGGTGTATATATCACTGTGTATCACTTCTAGAAATGAAAGGAAAACGCAGAGTGGCAGAGGATAAAGATGAGACAGAAAAGACTCTACAGAGTCCTTGACAACACACTAATTTCACACTTTAAATCACAAGAAGATACCAGGCCAATGGGATTAACAAGCATCAAATTTCTCTTTAAAAATGTCAAGTTTTTGTCCTTAAAAAGAGAAATAATGGTGTTAATATGGGCCCTGAGGTCATACAAAGGTTTTAAATCACACATATTCTACCACTTAATATCTATTAAATGCAGATAGCTGCTACTTGATAGAGCTGTTGTGATGATTATATAACATAGGTTAAGCAGGGTTTTTTTGTTTGGGGGGGGGGGTTTCTTGTTAGTGTGTGTGTGTTTTAAGTGCATGCCACACAGTGAGTGCCTGACAAATTACAGTTCCTCTGAACTTTGAATTACTGGCAGTGGCTATCAAAAGAAACATTCTTCTTCTGTTCTGCTATGCTCTTTCACCACCCGGTACATGCCCTACTACAGTGCTTATCACAGTGTTCTATAATTATTAAGAGTCCCTCACTTGACTATGAGCTCTTAGGAAAGCCAGACATTATCTAAATCATTTACATTTCCCCACTGCTTATTAGCAGAGGGTTCAGCACAATGCAGGTGCTCAGCAAATGTTTGCTCTTGAATTCATATAAAAATCACTCAAGCAGAACTGTTAGGATTTGAGAAATGACTACTTCTTGCTAAACATTAAGCAGTGCTTTTATTTCTTATGCGTGTCATTGATCAGATACAAATCCCTAGGGATAACGGTATACAGAAGTCTTACAAATAGCAAACCAGAATGGAGGCTTACTGAAGACACTGCAACAAGCCAAAACAAATAATCCAATTTGCCACATGTGTATTTATTTACAGGTAGGAGACTTACTCTGTTTCATAATCCTTTTCCAAATAATTCTGGTTTCTTTAGAGCATCAATATGCAGCAATGGATAAGAACTGGGCAGGGGACATCTCTGAGGTCTGAAGTTCTGTTTACATCTATATATATAAGTACATTCCTTGAGTACCATTTTATATTTGCAACCATTGCTCACAGTAAATTTAAGGAGTTTACTAAAAATGAAGATTCTAGAATTTCACCAGCTGACAGACTCAGGAAATCTGCAGTAGGGCTCAGGAAACTATACTTTTAATAAGCATCCCCCAAATGATTTTTGAACTGGAGTCAAACATATTTTTCTTTTTTTCTAACTCAAGTGAACTGGAATAAAGCAAAACCAAACTCAAAATGAATAAATATTTTATTAGTTTTAAGCCCTCACTTAAAACAATATCAAGATATATTTTATTTTTCTATTTTTACTTATTTATTTATTTTTCAAGATGTATTTCAGAAACAGGTTTATTTCCCATGAAAGTCTAAAAGCTTGCAGTACGTATGTAAAGAGCTTTGGCTTTTAGGAATTAACATTAGAATCTTAAAGTTTTACACATGCTTATATGCTTAATTTACAAACTGCCCAATTTGAAGTGGGGAGAGAGTAGATAACACATTTAAATTTTTCTTAATAAGGAAATTGACCTTATACCAAAGAAACAGTACACTATACATGGATGGAAAGAGTAAATGGTAAATACTTAGGCTAAGGAAACAATTCCTTTTAAAAACACAATGACTTGATCCAGGGCTCACGCTTCTAGCAACTTCAATCTTGAGCAGCCATGAATCCAGAAGAAAGCCAAAACACAGCTCTCACAAAGCAGATATATTTTACTCTAGTCTTTAGTGAGCATAATATTAAAATCAGCACTCTGAAACTTTTTTTTAATGGATTACATCTGGTTTTGGCCCGACATACATCCCCTTGATCCTCAACATTACCTTCTGACAACCCAAATCCCTGCAATGGAACATCTCACTCAGTCTTGCTGAACTCTGCACCAAAGTTATCCCCATTTCTAAATTCAAATTGCTTTTCCTATAGCACAGCATACAAATTTACATACATTTTAACATGCATTTTAAAGTGGAGGTTATTAACCTAAAATTTTTTGTTATATTTCCAACAGCAGTGAAAGGGAGAGGGGAAGCACGGGGTGTTTTCTCCCAGACTTCCTTACTCTAGGTTGGTTTCATATGCTTTATCAATTACACTTTAACAACTAATATCCAATCCAGGAGGCCAACAATCATGTTTATCACACATTTATTGCTGTAATCCCATTTTATGCCTATGCATGCAGCAGGCTATAGAAAATGTGCTCATTTGTAAGTGAACAAATTCCTATAGGATTCCATTATACTTTGAAAACTGCTGAAAGTCTGAAAGTCACTAAATCAAGTACCTCTACCTCCTATGAAATGATCCAAGACTGTAATCTCTCAAAAGGTTGAGTCACTCAACAGACGGAGAAGAAGATGCAAAGACAAAACTCAGTGATTTAACAATTTTCCCTGGGACCAGCCCTGATCACCACACACCATCATCACAATAGTCTATCTGTGCAGCACTTTATAGTTTAATAACATGTTCAGAGCCACTACCTCACTTTATCCCCCTATGAGGGAGGTAGAACCAATACTGAACTACAGAACTGAAGCTCAAAAGATAAGCAAAATTGCTTAAGGTTATACTGTAATATTGAAAACTACAACCCAGGTCACCCAATTCTCAAGTTTAGTACATTTTCCAATGCCTATAAAAATGGAAGTGAACCAAGTCATTTATTTCTATTCCAAAATAAATCCATAAAAATAACTCAGCCAACAGAACCACACATTTAAGTAAGTGTCCTCACATATTTTAATATAAACTGCAAAAATGCCTTCCATATAAAGTTGCTTCGTTTTGCCTGAGATACAAATCATCTAAAATAAGTAAAATAAGAGCCAGAATTCCCCTAAGGAGTATCAAATCAGTGAACTAATAGCAAACATTTAAACACTTGAACAGATTTATCAGAATACAAACTAATAATCCACTGGTTAAAAACAGCTGCTACTTTTGCAGGAACAGAAGGAACATTTCCTGCCCCATCTTTTTTTGCCTGGGATGGAGGGGTGGGGGGGAACGTGGTGGTGCTGGTTTATTCTAAATAAGAAACTATCAGGGACAGGAAAAGCAGGGCAGCATGACTTTTCAAAGCAAGAAACAAAAAAGGAATATGAAGACCAAATCTCTTTACATTACACAGTTTCAGGAATCTCCTGTTGATCTGGCTGAACCACAATATTTTACTTTTCATAAATTTAAACATAACAGAGCACATTTGCTTAATAATGATAGTAACTGAATTTATTTTTTTTAAAATGCCCCAAATGTATATAATATTTGGGTGGTGGCTGCCACATCATGAAAAACCAACTCTGAAATACATGCATATATAAATACCAAAGTAGTATACTTTTCCTCATTCCCAGTCCTAAACAGCTTCCAAAGACACCCAGCCCCAGTTACCGAGGGTGTCTAAGCCAACATACTTTCTTATTACGTTCTCTCTCCCCTCAAAGGAATCATTCACATTGCTTTACTCTCTCCCTAGTCCCCTAAACTCACATTATTCTGTCAATTAATCTACCTCAGAGGACAAACGTCGTAAGTTACTGCACCTTCTGTTCGCCACCCTGCTCCAAAATCTTGGTTACCAGAAAGAACTTTTTCTTCCTTATCTCTTCATTCAACTCAAGAGCTAGAAAACCAACCTTAACCACAACTGGTCTAAAGGACAGCACTTTTGCTCTTGTTACACCAGTATCAAGAAAAGTAAAGCCGTGAGTTAAAAAGCCAGTTGTCATCAACCTAGAAAGCTCCTGAAAGTATCCAGAAAGATCGGTCAGCCTCCCATAATCTCTACTCATCTCCCTCAGATTAAATCCCTTTATCAATCTAGTAGTAACAGGATTCAGAATTTTGTAAAACTAATTTTTAGGTGGGGGTTAGATTTAATTATTATTCAGTAATAATATAATACAGAAAATATTATTATTCTCTATTACTCTTCATTGTAATATATAGATACCTGAGCTAATTTTGGCTTAGCTGGGCTTTTATAGGATAGCCTGGGAATCTAATTTTATTTTACATACTTACGAAACTTTCAATGGAAAACTATGCTCTAAGTTCCAAGACAACTAACGAATGTTTAGAACACAGTCTGTTCACAGACTAAGACTATTCTGTATAAACTGGGGGGAAAATACACATAAAATATTACGTTTAGGTAATTGCTGGCTTAATTCCTTTTTTATACCCTACCTCCAGAATCTGCAGAAGCATTGGAATACATACACTACATCAGTGGAAAAGTGAGTTCCATTTAAAATGATAGGAAGAGAGAGAGAGAGATGCAATCCTATACTTCAAGTACTTGTGTTTTAATAAATCATCTGTATGTGGCTTTATAAAATATTAATTCTCACATGTATTTATGCTATATACATCCTTTCTATTTTCTAAGTATTCTCTCCTATTAATAGCACACAGTAGACTGACAGAAAGTTTCAAAAATTTTGAGGACAGAAAAGGAAAGAAAATACAGTAGAATGTTTGGTTCAAATACACTGTCACTGATTAATTCACTGCATGTTTAATAAGCATTATCTGTGTACCAGGCAGGTATTATGCTAAGAACTAGGGTCCCCCAAAATGAGTAAGACAAGGCCCTTTCCTTCATGGAGCTTTCTATTCAAAGAGAATATACTTATTAATGAAATCTGAACTAAGTATTTATTTAAAACCTGGGCTCAGTATTTCCTATAACATAATAGAGCTAAGAATCTTACTAATTGTCTTCACAAAATACTTAATCTTAACAATCCTATTAAGTGCATGAAGTTACTTCCATCCCACAGATGAGGAAACTCAGGCTCCAGGAATTTAAGAAAACTCACTGGAGATCACAAACTATTGAGAGGGGCCACATTAAAACAGCTGTTCTAACATGAAGTGTCAGCTCTGTTACTAATATATCAATCTGCTTCTAAGAAAAGGCCAAACAGGAAAAGTACCACTACCCAGATTATGAAATTAACTTCAATTGGAAATGAAGTTCAAAAAAATTTGTAAAAAAACATTCTGGTGTGAATACATGCAAATAATAGGGCCAAAATTGTACTGAAGACTTTTCTGACTTGATTCCCTCCAAGACTCCATCCAATACAGCCCCCCATTCTGTGTACATACATGTTTCACAGATCAGATACATTGTAGTAAAAGTTATAAAGTAAGTATCTGTAGAGCCATCATACTTTTTCACTAACTTCATTATAAAAACGGAAACTATGTACCCACAGAAGAACTCCACAGTAAGTAGAGTTTAAGGCTTCAGAGATTTGATTTGGTAAAGACCTATGCTACTTATAATCTTATAGATCAATGAGGTCAACAGAAAGCCATCTAAACTACTACTCTTAAAGTGTTACATTAAGTCTCATCAAGAATGATACTATTTCCCTTATCTTTGAGAACCCATACACACCACCCATAGTCACATACCTCTGTCCTAGGTACCTGCATTATCCAAAAAGGAGCAAGTAAATATTAAGGGAGAAGAGAACAAATGTACCAAACAATCCAGGTACCATGACAGACAGAGAAGAAATGGTGGAACTTAGAGGCCAATAACAGGAGCTGAACCTTGCCAATTTCACTAATATATCCATTAAAGCAAGTGAAGCAACACCAAACTGCAATAAACGGTGTCCCAAGTAGACAGGACTCATAATTTACAAATGTCCTTGGAAAACTGAAATATTTGATTCCAAATAAAAAAGAGAATACTTTAGTTGGGTTATTCTACTTCCTGGGTAGGGTAAATATTCCAGATAATTTAGCCAATAACATAAATGGACTCTAGAAAGTAACCTGGCAGTGACATCTTAAGTTTTCCCTTAAGAATAAATTTTCCAGATTCACATTTCTGGGAGTGTAAATAGACAATTCTTACATCCAATACACATACACAAAGCCTAATTAACCACTAATTTTCAGCTTACATTTTCAAGTATGAGTAGTGCTGCTACATTGAGGGTTTTTTTTTTTTTCTGTACTTTTTTTGCGGGGTGGGGAGTGTTATTAGGTTTGCTTACTTAATTATTTCTTAATGGAGGTGCTGGGGATTGAACCCAGGACCTTGTGCATGGTAAGCAAGCACTCTACGACTGAGCTATACCCTCCCCCCATTACATTAAGAGTTAATACACATACACACCCCTCCCTCTCTTCTCTGAAAACTTCCCTCCTCCCATTGGGTTGAGTATCTGAATGTATTCATTCAAGCATTTATCTCTTCCTAGGCTGCACTGTGAAAAATCAACAGTAACAAACTCCTTGCTTTCATGGACCTGAAGCCTAGTGAGAAAAGCAAAGATTATTTATACAAATAAGTCCAGTTATATAATAACTGAGATAAGAGTAGATTAAAGAGAATTACAGGATGCAATCAAGCTCATAATGAAGGATCTAGACTCTAAACAGGGTTGGGTCACCTAGAGAGTGATATATTTTGGCTGAAATCTGAAAAAGTGTAAAAGGGGAAGGAGACAGTGGGATGGGAAAGATAATAAAGGCATGTTAAAAGAAGGCATTGAAGGAGTTTAGTACAATATGGGAATAAAAGGATAGTCAGTCACAAAAGACAATGCATTCCATGATTCTGTTTATATGAGATGTCCAGAATAAGCAAATCTATGAAGACATAAGGTAAACTGGTGGTGGCCTAGGGCTGGGGAGGGAGATGGGAAAGAGAGGACGGAGTGACTGCTAATGGGTAAGAGATTTCTTTGGAGGATGATGAAAATGTTCTAAAATTAGATTATGGTGATGACTGCACAACCCTGTAAATACACTAGAAATACATGAACTGTACAATTTGAATGAGTGAACTTTATGGTAGGAAAATACAGACTCCCTAAGAGGATGGGCACCCAAAGCCCAAGACAGTGTGGTTAAAGCACAGTGAGAAAACAAGAATGGAGAGATTGGAGAAGAGTCCAGGCGCTGTATTACCATGCCGTTTTGTAGGCCATTTTAGTATCACTAGATTTAATTAAATGATTTCTTGTCTGATACCTCAGTATCTATTCATTGCAAGTCAAAAACAGTTATCTGAAGAAAGATCCACTCTCTCTCCCACATGGGCTTTACAGCAAAATCAGATAAATAATTTGACTACTTTAGCTATCAGATATTTTAAATGAAACTGATGTTACTGAGAACTGGTTTCTAATCAAGCAGTTTATTCATAAAGTTAGAAAAACAATGACCATCAGTGAAAATAAAACATCTACGTTGTTCTAATTTAAAAATTTATCATCTAAGTTGAGAAAGTGAATTAGTATCATCACTGTTTCTCTCCCAGTAAGTAACAAAGAAAAAAAATTATTTTTTAAAATTATCAAAAACTCACCATGACCAACCAAACAGTAAGAGAAATAAGAGAAATAAACCACATAAGAGGGGAGGTCAAGGTAAAACACAGAATACTTAGGCCACAAGCAGAGGGCATGGCGCCTAACACTGCTCATACTTCTAAAAGTAATTCTGAAGGAAAACGGTAAAAAAGACAAAATACTGAGAATTCCCTAGGATATTACTCAATATGGTAAATAAAGTGGAACATGAACATGCCATAGGCAGCTATGGAGCAGGGGTGGTAAGGTAGGGGAGGGAGGGTTCAGGGAAAGTCTGCAGCTAATGCTTTTTACTCTAAAAACCCTCTACTCGTCACCTGTTAACCTCAGCAAAGGCAGAAAGGCCAACATTTTCCAAGTTACTGCACTAAACTGAGGAAAAAAACAGAAGTCCCCAAAAGTGGAATATACCCATGGCTTAGTGGTGGAAAAGACATTCAGGAAGGACTGCAATGGCTAGGAGACTGCCCCATTTACCTAGCAACTAATACCCCTCAGGCTACAGAAGAGTGGAATAAGAAAGAGCTGTCCAACTCAAACATAAAATTTTAAAAACTGACACAAAAACACTACAGGAAAAACATGCAAAAGCCAAATCAAGAACTTATCTGGAAGAACAGGGGAAAAAAAAAAGCAAAAACTTCTTCCAAGAGTGTAGTACTACAGAACTTAAAAAAGAACATGAAATAAATAAAACAAGAGTCCAAAGATAAGGTCATAAAACAACAAAGATAAACAAGTAGAATTATTTTGGTTTTTGTATTAGTTTCCTGTGGCTGCAGTAATAATTTATCACAAACTGTGTGGCTTAAAAGAACAGAAATTATTCTCTCACAATCCGGGAAGCCAAAAGCCTGAAATCAAGATGTCGGCAAAGCTATGCTCCCTCTGTAGGCTGTAGAAGAGAATCCACTGCTTGCATCTTCTAGTTTCTGGTACCTGTCCACATTACTTGAATCATGGCCTCATGACACAAGATTCCAATCTCTGTCTTCACAGTCACATAGCCTCCTCCTCTGTGCATCTGCTCTCTTCTGTGTATCTCAGGACATTTATCAATTAGATTTAGACCCCACCCAGACAATCTAAGATGATGTCATTTCAAGATCCTAAATTTACCTGCAATCTGCAAAACCCCTTTTTCCAAGTAAGGTAATACTCACAGGTTGCTAGAATTTGACATGGATATCTTTTGGGGGGTTATTTTTCAGTCTACCATAGTTCTCAGTCTGTGTCTTAGCTTAGCAAAACAACCATAGATCTAATAAATAAACCACAAACAACAAAGAATAGAAGAGACTTGGTGAAAATTAATACAGGGAGAAAACAGAATCACAATAATGCAGAGGGAATCAATGAAGAGATTAAAGTAATTCTGGAGAAGATAATAAATGTGGAGAATAAAAATGATAATTATTATTCCAAGAATGGATTCCAACACATAAACAGGAAAACTATTCAAAGATACAAATTTCCTTGAAATTGAGCGAACTGTATCTGCAGGACAAAAAGTTACGGTGTACATCAGAAAGAACTGACTCAGAATGATTTGAAGTATCTTGGTTAAACTGAAAGATAAAAAAAGATTCTATCAGGCATCCAAACAGAAAAAGAATTAGTTACCTACAAGGTGGGAGGGGGCAGGGGATATTTGTGGAAAAACCAACAGACTAGTTATGAAAAAATAAGCCAAGCTTTTTTGTACCACTGTTTGGCTTAAGATCTTGGAAAAGTTAAGGGAACCTCCTTTGTATACCTCAGTTTCCCCATGTGTAAACTTAAAGGATTGAATAAATAGGAGCTTTTAGATCTCTTTCAGTTCTGAAGGTATATAATTTCATGGCAGCCAGATGAAGAGGATCAATATCAAACACTAGGTGTTATGGCCCAATATTCACCTTCCAATTTTTATTCAGTTACAGGTTGGGAAAGAAAGATCTTATTATTTCAGTCACTCTTTCCACCCCCAAGTATACTACCATTTTCACCCAGCAAATTAGCAAATATTAAAAAATAAAAAATAAACACTCAATGTTAACAAGGATACAATAAAACTAGGCATCCTAAAACATGATTAGCTCTTACTGAGTTCTAGAAAGGTTTTATCAGTTTTATACTTCTATTTTCAGTGTTTGAAAATTAATACCTTAAAATTGTTTAAACTGTTCCAAATATCAAGCAAGAATGTTAGAAAAAAAGGTCACTGAATAAAGAAGGAGTACTTGTTAGGGGCAATGAGAAGGTATCTGCTGAAATGAAGCAAGAGCAGTGAAAGATAAGGTGTGGGAAAGAACTAAAGGTTTATATCTCCAGGAGTAGTTATCAACATTTGAGCCAAAGAGATCCTATAAGAACTGGTTATTGCAAAGGGGTCTCTAAATCCATACACAAACCAACCACTATTGGAACTGAGCAATAAATAATGTCATACCCACAAACATATATAACATATATGCTGACTCTTAAACATGAAATCCTATTTTGATTAAGTATTTTTTCCTTAAAAGCATCAACAATGACAAACAACAACAAAGCCTTACCCTTTGATCTGGTATTTCCTTTTCTAGAATATGGTGGAAAAAAGGTAATTTGAAACTGAGAAAATGACTGATTTATACAGACATTCATACTCATTGAAGCAATATATATATATCTCACAAATTGGAACCAATCTAGATGCTCCAAAATAAGAGAATCATTAGGTTAATATGATAATGCTCACAGTGAATGGAATATAAACAGCCATTAAAATTAATTTTCAAAGAATATCTAAGGTTATAAGAAAATATCCATGATACAAGATTACATGAAAAAGCAAGTTACAAACTGCTATATATTGTGTGATCCAATTTTGACAAAAAGGTTACACAAGACAAGCACATCAAAAAATAAAGTTTTCTCTAGATAGTGAGAATATAGGTAAATTTTTATGTTCTTTTTTGTACCTCTTTGTAATTTCCAAATTCTCTGCAACTGAGCATGTAAATTTTTTAAAGATGAATTTGCTTAAAGTTCTAAAAAAAAATTCTCTTCATAGAAGTATTACTGTTATAATCTAACATCTCTTCACTGGGTTTTAAATTATCCAAATATGCTTATTTAAGGAACTGTTTAAAGTAAAAATGAGCAAATATCTACTTTTTGAATGATTTACCCTTAGTTCTAAAATTGAGTATAAACAGCATTAAGACAACATGGATTAAGTGCCTCACTCATAGTCAATGTTTATTCTTCAATCTTATATTCAATATAGAAAAGAGTGACAATAAAATAAGCTGGATAAATCATGACTTATTATGATGTATATATAAAAGATTTCCTAAAGGATGCTATCTGTATTCAGATTCAATTTTTATGAACCACTCTGTGAATATTCATTTAAATCATAAAACAACCAATGAGGTATTACTATTTAACAGGTGAAAGAACTGAAGATGCCAGCCCAGAGCCTCACCATACCACAAGCTAGAACCTACTAAAGACAATTTACCTTGCCAAAAACCTGTTCCTTATCCAACAAACTACTTGAAATCATCCAAATTACACCACTAAGGCCCTAGATCCCTCCTGCCAACCAGAAACTTTAAAGACTAAATCTATCACACCCCATATACTTGTTTACCTAAGTCTTCACCAGAAATGCTAGCTTCTCTCATTTGCCATTAACTGTCACCCCTCTATATATTCTCTATGTATCTTTCCTGTGTTAGTCAATTTCTCAACCTACCCCTTCTACACTGTCCTCTGAATTCTTACTCTGATCAGCAAACTCCACCTTCCAGCCTTAAGGAAAACATTACTTCCCCAAGGACACTACTTTCATAAATCCCATGAGGCTGAGGCTATTCAATTTCTCTATGCATCTCAAAATAATGTCCTTCTTGCTCCCTACTGTCATTTCAGGTACCTTTGGTCATCCAGAGGTTTGGTTATCCAAATCAAAAACAAACAACCCCCCCAACCCCCCATCCCCTGCTTACAATTGAGGCCCTCCTATTTATTCTGGTTCCTCTTCTACAAACCTCTTAAGTGTTGGAGTCCTTCTGGGCTTGGTCCAAGATCCCCTTCTCTTCTGTCTCTATACACTCCCCAAATGGATCTTACATATCCCTAGAACTTTAAATATACGGTATTTAAACGATTATCACTTGAGAGTTACTGGTTCTCAAATTTATTTCTGTAGCCCAGACCACTCTTTCAGCCTCTGGAGACCCTTATATTCCACCTCCCTCTTCAGCGTTACACATGTCTATCTTGTGCCTCTGATTTAAAAATTTGAAAGGGTTCAACATGCTCTAAAAGAATCTTCTATATCTGATTTGATTCTCATCTCATGCCATTCTTCCCCTTACCCACCTATCATTCAATCACACTAGGCTTCTTTCAATTTACTGGGTACACAAAGCTCTCTGCCTCCACAGGACTCTTACATATTTCCTCTTCCTGGAACATTTTTTCTAGCCCACTAGCCAACTCGTTTTATCCTTTAGGTTTCAGCTTGAATATCAGTTCCTCATAGAGAAGCCTTCTCTGTGACCATCCTATCAAAGCAATTTTCCTATGTTGCTATCCTTTCACTATAACCAGTTCTTTCCCTTCAAAGCACTTATCACAATTTGTAAATAAGTAAATACACAAATAATGTCCTAACCACATTAAGTATTCAAACTATATCTTTCAAATGAATCAAAAATCAGTGAATGGATTTACCCACAACCATACAGCTAACAGAAAAGCAAGATCTGCCCAATCGAAAACCAGTATTCAATATACAATAGTAACTGTCCCCACAATGCCTCATCTCAAACATAATGTAGTTACTAACTTTAATATTTAACTAGACTTAATAATACTTACTGGAAAAGGATACGGTAAAGTTTCAAGACACCTTAGAATGAAAAAATTACAAGGACCAGAATGCTCAGAAATGTAATGGGAGGTCTGAATTTTGGAAAAAGTTATAAAATAACTTTATTTCAACATTTCTCAAAATATTTCTAAAACATTTTTTAATCTGAACAAACAAGAGACAATAACTAATTCAGCAGAGTTTCAAATTTTCACTAACAGAACAACTGTTTGGAATGAAACATTAAAATATCCAGAAAAAGCAGTAACTTATATTCTTAATTCGGCCCACAAAAACCCTATTTAACACTGGTTAGGAAGGCTTTAGCACTAAAAATAGTACAAACCGGAGTTCTAGGTTCAGGAAGCAGGACCCTTAGTGAAAGAACACTGAGGATAAAAGAGGAAGGTAAGAGTTATTTGAGTCCCTGGTTAAGCCCTCTCGTTCTGTGATTCTGCTGTGTCCTAAGGTTCTTTTCTCCATGCCCCAATGCATGCGTTCAACAAGAAACAGAGGAAGAAGAGGGAGGAGAGAAGGAGAAAAATAGACTTTATGAAACACTTGACAACAATTTCAGTGTTGGGCATATCATATTTCACTTACTTTCACCATCGCACAACGCAGTTATTATCATCCTTTGTTTCAGAGAATAATTAACTCTAAGCATATACTCTTTCCAATAACTACTTCTTCAGCAACCTACTCTAATTAAATAATTGTATAATTAACTATTCAATGTACTGTCCACAAAGAGATAAACAGTCTGCACTTTACACCAGTTTTCATAGACAGTAAGAGCTCAAAATTTCTTAAATAACTGAATCAATAAATAAATGAATGAGCAAAGTAAACTGAAGTTCTATCTCCTCTGTGACCTGTCTTAACCATTCTAAACTACAATGATTATTTCTCTTCTGGAGTCACACTGTCTATCTCTACCTGTGCTGTTCAATACAACAGTCACCAACTACATGAGGCTTTTGAACACTTGAAAGTGGTTAGAATGAAATGAGACATGCTTTAACATATAACAGATTTTGAAGACTTAGTATAAAAAATAGAATTAAAATACCTCAACAAATTTTATATGTATTACATGTTAAAATGTTAGTATTTTTATATAATGGGTTAAATAAAATATATCACTAAAGTTAATTCCATCCATTTCTTTTTATTTTCCTAATGCGGCTATTAGAAAATTTTGTGTCTTACAATGTATTTTTACTGAACAACACTGATCTATAACCTATGTATTTCTATTTTATAGCATCTCTTATTTAATACTCATGCATGCATGTTTCCCTACAATGAACTGCCCCTGGCCTTATGACAGTATGAACTGGAGTGTGCTTTTTAAAACAGCTTTAAGTTGTAATTCACATAACATACAAT
The DNA here is from genome assembly GCF_009834535.1 of Camelus ferus. Classification (NCBI taxonomy): domain Eukaryota; kingdom Metazoa; phylum Chordata; class Mammalia; order Artiodactyla; family Camelidae; genus Camelus; species Camelus ferus. Next base: position 56,243,161 of record NC_045696.1, read on the forward strand.
TCACCCACTTAAAGTGCACAGTTCGGTGAGTTTTGGCATAATCACAGGCTTGTGCATCCACCATCACAATCAATTTCAGAACATATTCATTACACCAAAAAGAAACTACACTCCTTAGCTGTCATTCCCCAATCCCTCCATCTCTAATAGCTGTAGGGAAATATGAATCTACTTTCTATCTCTACAGAGTTGCCTATGCTAGATACTTCATTCAAACAGAATCATGGAGTCTTCGGTGATTGGCTTTTTTCACTTAGGATAATGTTTTCCAGGTTCATCCATGTTGAGGTACTTTGATCTCTTACATTTGGCGGGGGGAGCTGATTACTGAGTAATATTCCATTGTATAGATAGACCCCATTTTTTCCTCCATTTATCAGCTGATAGACATTTGGGTGTTTCTACTTTTTGGCTACCTGTGAATAATGAAGCTATGAACATTCATATACATGAACATATGGGTATATATCTAGTAGTGGAATTGCTGGAGTGTAATGTGTAACCATTTGAGGAACTGCCAGATTGCTTTCTGAAGCAGCTGCACTATTTTATGCTCCCACCTGAGGTATATGAGGGTTCCAATCTACCCACATCCTCACAAACACTTGATATTATCTGACTTTTTTTTATTCTAGCCATCCTAGCAGATGTGAAGTAGTATTTTGTTACAGCTTTTATTTAGATTTCCCTGATGGCTAATGATGTTGAGCAACTTTCCATGTGTTTACGGACCACGTGCATTATCTCCTTTGTAGAAATGTCTGTCAATTTTTAACTGGGTTATTTGTCTTTCTTGTTATTGCACTATAAGAGCTCTTTATATATTCTAGATGAAAGCTCCTTATCAGATATATGATTTGCAATTATTTTCTCCCTTTCTATGGGTTGTCTTTTCCCTTTCTTGGTGTTTTGAAACATAAATGTTTTTGTTTTTGATAGTGTTCAATTTATTTATTTTTTCTTTTGTTACTTGTGCTCTTGATGTCATATCTAAGAAGACATTGCCTAATCCAAGGTCATAAAGATTTACTCCTATTTTATCCTAAGAGTTTTAAAGTTTTAGCTCTTGCATTCAGGTCTTTAATCTATTTTGAGATAATTTTATATATGGTGTGAGGTCCAACTTCTTTCTGCGTGTAGTTATCCAGTTATCTCAGACCATTTGTGGAAAAGACTAATAATCTTTTCAAAACCAACTGACCACAAATGTAGGGGTTTCTTTCTAAACTCTCAAATATATTCCATTGATCTATACGTCTATCCTTATGCTAGTACCACAATGTCTTGATTATTGTAGCTTTGTAGTAAGCTTTGAAATTGCAAAGTCTAAGTCCTCCAATTTTGTTCTTTTTCTTTTCAAGATTTTTTTTTTTTTTTTTTGGTTGTTAAGGGGTTGTTATGGATTGAACTGGATACCCAATAAAGGCATGGAAATTCTAACCCTGAGAATCCCAGAATATGATTTTGTTTAGAAATAGGGTCCTTACAGAAGTAATCAAGTTAATATGAGGTCATTCTGGTAGACTCTAATCCAATTTGACTTGTGTCCTCATTAGAAAAAAGGAAATTTGGGGCACAGAGACCAACACATAGAGGGTAAACAATGTGAAGACACACATGGAAAAGACATTGAAGGTGAATGAGTGATGCATCAAGAAGCCAAGGAACACAGAGGACTGTCAACAAACACCAGAAACCTGAAGAGGCAAGGGAAGATTCTTCTCTAAGCTGTCAGAAGGAGCATGGCCCAGCCAACACCTTGATTTTGCACTTCTAGCTTTTGGAACTGTGAGACAATAAATTTCTGTTGCTTCAAGCCACCTAGTTTTTGGTACTTTGTTTGGAAGCCCTAGAAAACTAACATAAGATCCCTTGTATTTCCATATGAATTTTAGTGTCACCTTATCAATTTCTACAAAAAAAAAAAAAAAAAGGCAGTTTTAACAGGGATTGCATTAATTCTGCGTATCAATTAGGAGTACTGCATCTAAACAATATTAAGTCTTCCAATTCATGAACATGAAATGTCTTTCCATTTACTCAGGTCTTCTTTAATTTCATTCAACATTTTATTAGAGGAGGATATAGTTCAATGGTAGAGTATATATGCTTAGCATGCATGAGGTCCTGCGTTCAATTCCTAGTACCTCCATTTAAAATAAATAAATAAATAAATAAATAATAAATAAATAAATAAACAAACAAACAAACAAACAAACCTAATTACCTCCCTCCTGTACCAAAAAAATTTAAATTAAGTTTTTAAAAACAATGTTTTGTAATTTCCAGAGTACAAGGTTTTGAACTTCTTTTGTTAAATTTATTAGACAATTTATTAAACTTACTGTTAAATTTATAAGTATTTTATTTCTTTTGATGCTACTATAAATGGAATTTTCTTAATTTCATTTTCAGTCTGCTCATTTCTACTGTACAGAAATACAATTTATTTTTATACACTGATTATCTATGTTGCTAATAAACTCATTTATTAGCTGTAATAGTGGATTAATAGTGGACTTCTTGGACTTTCTATACACATCTACAAATAGAGATAGTTTTACTTCTTTCTTACCAATCCAGATATCCTTGTTTTTTCTGGGTTGTTTTTTTGTTTTGTTTTTTTTTTTGTTTGTTTTTTTGGACAACTGCCCTAGCTAGAACCTCCAAAATAACATTCAATAGAAGTGGCAAGAGTGGACATCCTTATCTTGCTCCTAATCTTAGGGAAAAGCATACAGTCTTTCATCATTATGTATGATGTTAGCTCACAGTATTTTCACATATACTCTTTACCAGGTTGAGAAACTTCCTTTTTATTCCTCATTTGTTGAATATTTTTATCATGAATAAAATGTACTTTTAAAAGTGTCTATTCCACACAATACGTAGCTCGTTGGCACTCTATATGATGTGTTAAATGACTGAAACCCGTATCAGATACAACTTGCCAAAAAAAGTGTCTCGGGTTTTTATTTTTTTAATGTAGCACAAAAATATAAGAAAAATATAAACACTAGTTTATTCTGATAATTCAGAAAATATCTTCATTAAAAATATTTGTTATTGAACTAATTCCAATCATTAATTTTTGTTGTAATTGTTTTATTTTGATGTTTCTTTTTAAACATCCTCAAGGTATCACCAATTAAAGTACCCTAAGTTAAAGGGTACCATGACTCATTTAACTGCCAAATGACTCTGAGAATAACGATTTAATTCAAGAAACAAATCCATGTCATGTAGCAGTTTTAGGAAAGGAATAGGTTACACAGAGATCAAAATAATAGAATGTCTCAATAAAAGTTTTAGAATCACTGTTAAGACACATTTACAAGTTCCTTACCAAAGAAATAAAATTAACCTAAAAACCAAATTTGCTTTAATTGACAAAACTCAAAACTTTATAACTCAGCAGGATAGCATTTTCTATCAGTGCATTAAACAATTAACATTCCAATATCTTTTTTTTTTTTACTAAATATACAGAAATGCTGAATATAGAAGTATAGAAATATCCATTATTCACTGGCAATTACTTAGAGCAATTAAAAAAAAACAACACTGCCTGGCTTTTACTCAGGGTGTTGCCCTAAAGATCCCCTGCTTATCCCTCTATCTTACTCAGTCCTAACTTTAAAAATAGGCAAGCATTTCTTAACTATACTGTAAATGGTTCCTTCATCTACTCTTTGGAAGAAAGGATCAAATGGTAAGATAAAGGAAAAGAATATCTTTAAAGTAATAGCTTATCCATAGCAATTAAGAAAGATATACTTCTCTATCCAGAAGTTCTATGACATTGAAGAACAGAAGACACATTACCTTAAAGAACTCATATTCTTATTGGAAAGATTAACTCAAACAAAACCTAAAATAAATTATTCTAAATATATAAGCAAGTGGATAGTGTGTAACACATCACATGCAAAGAAGTAAAGTATTTTTTTATAAAGCACCACAGCTCTTCTTTCATCATCATGTTTTACATATAACCTTTATTCTTGAGCTATTTGATATTTACTACGTTTAGAAAACACTGAGCATGTAGAATGAAGTAAGCACTCAGTATTCTACATTTTATGCTCTTTAAATGATGATTATTCTTGGTCAGTCATTAAACTCCCTTATGTAAATCTGCTTCTGCCAGAAAGTCATTAATAACAATAGGAACAGTCCAAGCGTATTGTTTATTCTCATTTAGATTAATTACCATTATTATTTCCCTAGAATTTACAACATGCAGGGAATAAAGTAACTGAGATTAGTGAATGAAAAGTACATAAAACATCTGGGGGTTCTTTATTATTAATAATAACCTTCCGTAACTGTAACATAAGCAATAGACTATACTGAATGCTTTATATTACATATTTTTCATTTAGCAGAAGAATGGTTTTTATATATGAGGAAACTGAGGCAGTTAAATAACATGTCCAAGGTCACAGCTAACAAATGGAAAATTTAGAATCTGAATTAAAGAACTGATTTGTTCTAGAGTCCAAGCTCTTACTCAATATGATACTACCTCCTAAACTATTTTTAAAATCTATTAAGTCAAAATAATGATAATAATCTCAGGTTTCTTATTTTAATAATCATGATTCACACTTGAGCATGGCTCCATTGAAAGAGGACATCAAAAAGGCATGACAGGTTTTCAAAAAAAATTATGCTAAATCAATATCTACATCCAAAAACAGAGTTGAATAGAAACTGAGTTTACACCCTTCACAAGTATTAAAAAGGATCACAGATCTAAAGTAAAATGCAAAACTATAAAACTTCTAAAAGATAACATACAAGAAAATCAAGGTGGCCATGGGTCTGGTGATGACTTTTTTTCAGGTACAACACCAAACTCATCCCATGAAAGAGAAACTGGTTAAGGTGGACTTTATTAAAATTAAGAACAGAATACACTGCTAAGAAAATGAAAAGATAAGCCACAAACTGGGAGAAAATATTTGCAAAACACATACCTAATAAAGGACTTGTATCCGAAATACATGAATAACTCTTAAAACTCAACAAATAACCCAATTAAAAACAGGTACCTCACAAAAGAAGATATACAGATGGCAAATAAACATATGAAAAGATGCTCAACATTATATATCAATTAGGGAATTGCAAATTAAAACAAGATACTACTACAAATCTATTAGGATGGCTAAAATCCAAAACACTGACAATACCAAAGGCTGGTTAGGATGCGGAGCAACAGGAACTTTCACTGATTGCTGGTGGGAATACAGAAGTGTACAGCTGCTTTGAAACACAATTTGGCAGTTTCCTACAGAACTAAACATATTCTTACCATACAATCCAACAATTGCACTCAAGAATATTTACCCAAATGAGGTGAAAACACACCATTCAAAAACCTGTACACAAATGTTTTACAGCAGCTTTATTAATATTTGCCAAAATATGGAAGCAACGAAGATATCCTTCAATAAGTGAATGGATAAACAAATCTTGGTATATTCATATAATGGAATATTATTAGGCAATAAAGAGAAATGAGCAATGAATGCCACAAAAATACATGCATATTGCAAAGTCAAAGAAGGATGTCTACAAAGACTACAGCACTGTATGATTCCAACTACATGATATTCAGGAAAAGATATAACTAGAGAGATAGTAAAAAGATTCCTGGTTGCCAGGAATATGAAGAGAGTAGGAATTATTAAGAGAACGCAGAGGATTTTGAAGGCAGTGAAACTATTCTGTATGACATTGTAATTGTGGATAGATGACATTATGCATTTGTCAAAAGCCACAGAACTATCCAAAAAAAGAGTGGACTCTAATGGCAATTATGAATAATAAACTATGAACTTTAGCTAATAATAATGTATCAATATTGGCTCAACAATTTCAACAAAAGTACCAAACAATGCAAGATGTTAATAACAGGGGAAACTGTACATGTGGGGAGAGGGAGTGTATGAGAATTCTTTAGTGGTTTCTGTTCAGTTTTTCTATAAACCTGAAACTGCTCTAAGAAAAAACATTCTATTAATTAAAAAAAAAAAAAAAAAAAGAAAGAAAGGCATTACAGCACAATGGTTCTAAGCCACCTGAGTGTGTATTACTTGGAAAACTCAACCAGTATTAAAAATTTGATGGGACAGAGTAGTTGGAACTTTTATTTTGCTTTGTTTTATTAACTTATTAAACATGCCTGGTACCCATTCCAAACCTATTAAAAACAAAAGCCTATGGAAGTCAGACCTAATATGTTTATGTTTATAAAACACCCCAAGTGATTCTATTGTCAACATGATGCAAAAGAGCTAGGAACAATTGAGTTAAATAGACTGGTCTGACTGCTGCTTCGGCACATAACACAACTTCTTTGCACTCCAACTTCCTCAAATGTAAAATGAGAGGGGTTAGACTTGACAGACAAGAGCATGAATCAAAATACTAGAGTCACTTTCAGCTCAAAATTTCTTTCTCCTCTACATGAACATAAGTTTGAACTAAAATGATTTCTAAACCACATACTCCTTTACTTAAACTTAAGATAGACAAATACTTTTTATTGTTTTAACTAAAGTGATACAAGACCTATAAACAAGACCTAACCTGTTTTAGCTGATCAAATAAGCCAATCCTTTTTCTATCACAACTCTCTCCCCACAAGAACAAGAGCATTCAGGTCTTTTGCAACTGCCTGAGGTACTGAAAAAGATCATCAAGAGTATAAATTAAGAATCTGAGATAACTAAGAAATCAGACACTCCCCAGAAGGCAATCCAATAGACAGGTTGCCATTATCTCTCACTGGCAGCAAATCTCTCATATTTCCTAACATTCACACAAGCAAAGACCAGCATACATGAAACTCAATGCCAACACGGTTCAATTTCCTTGTGTTAAAATTAGTCTAAGTATCATGCTGAATGTCAAAAGTTTCATCCTAGAAAACTAAAATTTACCATCTACCCTCAAGCATCTAGCACATTATACAACACCTGTGTATCGTATCACATAATATATATACAGTGGACAATCAGGTATTTTTATTTAATTTATAGTTATCAAATAGTTGTTGAACATTTACTATATATCAGGCACTATGCTGAGCAGTGGAATAGAAGAGTGAGCAAAATCAAGCCCCTGTCTTCATGAAGTTTATACTCCAGAACAGAAGACAAACTAATATACACCAGGTGATAATAACTGCAATTAAAATAAATAAAGCAAGGTAAAGGCATTTATTAACTGGGAGGGGCCACAAGAGCACCTTCTGGAGTGATGATGAAAATGTTCTATACTTCACTTGATCTGCATGGAATCATGTTCACTGAGTTGTGCACTTAGGCTTTGAGTAATCTGCTATATATAAGTTGTATCTCCAAGCATCTTTTAAAGCTTGCTAAAAGCAACACCTAGAAGACCAACCCCACCAGCTCCAATCATGATTTCCTCCTGATTACCACAATTATTAATATACTACCAGGTATGGGGAAATATACCCTCACTGCTAAATAAAATTATACCATCGACAGCCACACACATGAATTTATTTCATTATGTATATTTAACTTTTCAATTGTAATGCACTTGTTTCTACTGCCCCACAGTTCTTTGCTTAAAGTCAATCATTTAGTAAGTACCTACTGTATACACACAAGTTAAGCCAAAAGAAAATGAAACTCTTGCCTCAACTTCCAGTAGAAGATAAAAATAGGATGGTCCTAAAAGGGAGTTCTACAACTAATATGATAAATCTAAAATGGGATATATGTCTTAAAAAAAAAAAACTTTAACCATTTTGTACTTCCTCCTTTCCCCATTGACCTCAAAAATCCCAGTGTTTTGTTTTAAAGATGAAAACAAAGAACAAAAGAACTGTGCACTCAAATCATTCCATAATCCATAGAGAAAAAGTCCAGTGTACTGACCAAGGGCATCTAGTTTGGTTCCACCATTTACTACCTGTAGTACCTTAGCCAAGTTTATTCATGTCACTTCCCTGTGCCTTGAGCCTGTCATCTATAAAATAAGGATAACAGAATCTACCTCATAGGTTATAAATGAGTTAATTTCTGTACTGTGCTTAGAACAGCCGCTAGCATAAAAAACACCAGAAAGGTGGCTACAATGACTCCTCCTCCTCCTACTACTTCTTCTTCTACTTCTACTGGTAGGAATCCTACCAGGGCTGGCACCTAGATCCCACAAACAGGCATACTAAACTAGTAAAGAAAAAGTATAGATAGCTAACAGCTAATGGCAATAACAGCATGCCATTTTTGGTCCCATTTACACCCAGACTAACTCAGTAGTTTTAAAATGACTTTGTCTTGTAATATTGCATCAGCCTAGCACATTCCACCTAACTTGTTCCTTATATCTGCACTATGTAAACAGATCATATGATGCCAAATTAACGGCACAAAATATTCAAGTAAAATCAATTAAATTCCCCAGTAAAAAAGAGGAAAAAATGCTTCTATATGACAAGGGAGGAAGGTTAGTAATTAAAGCAAACCAACTTCCTTTTTAATGGGTTTAGCCAGGTAGCCTCTCTTTGGTAAGTATCCATTCTCCCCAAAAGGAATCTTTTGCTTCTTTATCTAGATGACAATTCAAATCGAGAATTTAACCAATATCTGTACCTACTATGGATCTAGCATTTTCATAGATACAACCAGAAGACGTAAAAGTTGTTTACGACATAATTTCTGCCATGACAGACTAGTTAGGAAAAGTTCAACACAAAAGCAATCAATTCATTCAGACAACAAATAATTCTTGAAGGAGTAGTTCAGTATCAGGCTCCAGGCCCGACTCAGGGCTGGTTTTAAAGTCTACTAGGGGAATACTGTTAAATGGATAAAACTGAACAATGGGTATGCTAAGTACAACAAAAGTTGTAGAAGGTATGAAGGAAGCAAGAAGAGGGAATAATCTAGAATGTCAGAAGATTCCTTAGGAAAATAACATCTATACTAGATTTTGAGAGATATATAAATTTACCACAAAGAGAAGAGATAACATTTCAGGAACATACCAGAGAGACTGAGATGCCTTCTGAATGAGAAAGTAAGCCAAGAGAGGTAGGCAGGGACTTTATGCCATGATAAGGGTTTTAAACTTTATTCTGTAAGGAATGAATAGCAAATAAAAGATTCACGCAAGGGTATATATATGGTCTGACTTCTGCACATTTACCTTGGTGAGAGAGAAGAGTAGACATGCTAGAGACAGAAAATTCAATGGTAGGCACATCTCTGTAAAAGGTCTGACAGTAAGTATTACAGGCTTCGCAGGCCATGGTCTCTGTCACAACTCTACAACTCTATCTTTGTGGCATAATAAGAGCCACAGACAATGAATACCTAAACCAACAAGCAAGGCTGTACTTTCATAAAACTTGATTCTACAAAAACTGGCAGCAGCTGACCATATTTGGTCTGTGAGCTATACAATTTGTGAACACCTGTCTAGGTAAAAAGTGATAAGGTCCTAAAGTGAGGGCTACAGAAATTAAAAGAAATAGATTCCAGAGATATTTAGGGGGTGGGATGGATGTGAAGAATCACTACCAGTGAAGAATTAGGTATGCATATGAGGAGGAAACAACTCTGACCCCTGGGAACAAACCCAGGGATCTCTATGGATGATGGTGCCATTTACCAAGATAGAGAACAGAAGGGCAATATTCAGATTTCATTTTGTTTAAGAAAAGAGAGTGGGTAAGGAGAGAAACTGATTACAATTTTAACATGTTCAGTTTAAAGTGATTGTGAAATATCCAGGTGGTAATTCCAGAAGGTCTAGAATTCTGACGAGATCTGGGCTACAGATCTAATTTGGCCACAGTTAGATCACCCAGGGAGAAGGAAGGTGGATAGAGTAACAACAAAGGGCTGAGGTCAAAATACAAACGTTAGGAAGAGGGCTCTCCTCCTTCTTCCTATAAGGGAAGCATTGTGCGGGAAAGACTGAGGGGAAACAACGTGAGAGATGGAAGAGCAGTTTCAGTGAAGTGGAGTGCTAAGGTTCACTGCAGCTAAATTAAACTACCAGATACAGTTTTGTGAGGAGGAAGAAATTAGTGGGCCAAATACTGAAGAGGTCTAATAGGATTTAGGATATTCTGGGCAGAAAGAACATAAACAGACACACAGTGCTTAAAAACAAATGACAGTCCAGAATAGGTAAATCCATATGGACAGAAAGCAGATTGCTGTTTGCCAGGAGTTTACAGGAAGACTGAATGGGGACTGATAGCTCATGGGTACAGATTTTTCTTTTTAGGTGATGAAATGTATGGAATTTAATAAAGGTGGTGGCTGCATACTGTGAATGTAAATACATGTTTACTTTAAAGTGTTTAATTTTTTTCTTGTGTCAATTTCATCTCAATTTTTAAAAAATGACAGGGAGAAAAATCAGTGGGCAAGCCAGAGAACAGAACACTGGGAAATAAAACTGAATGGCCTATGACAAACCAGATTATTAAAAGTCTTCAAAGAAAGGCAGAAAAATTAATCAGATGAAAATAGACAACAGAGGGCAATTTTAGGCATCTCTTCCAGTTTTCTTAACTAGAATGGGACATAGCGCAACTGTTTAATTAGGGAACCCAATCTGCATTATGTGGGAAAGCTGTAACTGTGATGGAACTAAGACAAAAACTGTTGTATATATAGCACAGCTACTCAGTGGAGTAAATATATGCTTTATCATTAATAAAGGTTAAAAACAAAGTATATGATTAGGTAATTGAAAAAGGAAGGAGACTGACTGCAGAAGTTCCCCTAATTTTTCAGGTCTCCCTGTATTTACAAGCTTTGCAGTGTGACTTCGTAGTTTTTCCCTACCACTTGAATCTGATCTAGACTGATGCCATGCTTTGGTGAATAGAAGGCAGTAAAAATGACAGTTTGCCAGTTTCTGAGGCTAGGCCTCAAGAACTTCTGCATGCTTCCACATTTCCCTCTTGAAAATAATGCTCTGCCACAGTGGAACAAGCCCAATCCAGCCTGCAGGGTATCTAAAGACTTGTGGTCCAGTCACCTTGCTACCTCAGCCAACATGTAGCTAACCACCAGACATGACTGAGACCACACTAGACAAGTTAGTCTTAGCCAGTCTGCTGGTTAAGCCATGAGAAATATGAGCAAGCCCATATAAGATCACTTAAGCCTGGCCCAGATTAGCAGAACTACCCAGCTTATCCAAAGACTCATAAGCAGTAACAAGTGATGGTTGTTTTAAACTAAGTTCTGGAATGGTTTGTTATATCTTAATAGTTAACATACCCTAACGATAGTACTAGTAGTGATATCAGGTAAAGACCATGAATCTGGTATAAAAGCTAGATTCATGTCATCAAATACCCATTTGTTCAGTGTTTATAGATACGCGACCTGTATCTTAAAAGAGAAAAAGTAAATCTATCTATTAAATTCTTACAATTACTTTGTGATTGAGAATGTGAAAACCAATCTATTAAGCCAACACCACCCCTTTTTCTAAAATTTTAGCAACTTAAAAAACATTAAAAACATAATTGCAAGTTTTGATAACATGACATGTCTTTGGAAAACAACTATCACATACTGGCCACTGGCTGTACTTAAAGGGGAGGAATTTATATGGCTAACTGAAATTGGAGTTTTTAGGGTTTTTTTCCTTTTAAGTAAGGGAATTATCAATAAAAAAAAAGAACAGATAAATAAAAATAAAATTTTTAAAAGGGAATTATTCAGAGGTTTCTAAATTTTCCAGGTCTTATTACTGTGACTTTTAATTTTCAAAAGTACTATATCATAAGAGCAACTTATAAATACAAGACAATCAAATCTTACTTCAACAAGTCAAAAAAACTAAAACTTACTAATTCAATACCTCCCACAAGTGGTACAACAGTGTTCTCATCTGGCAGGCATCTAACATATTTCAACAGAGGACAGAGATCTCATCTCCCCTTCAATGAAAAACTAGCACTGCTTTAATGGTCAAGTCACTAACCTATCACTGCCAAAGCCAACAAGCTCTACCTACTGCTGAGAGAGTAATTTTGTATGCAAAGCAAGAACCATCATAAAAAGAACTTATGATTCATTTGGTATGACTGCAGACATGGAGAGACTTGAAAATAGGAAGCACTTTTTTTTTAAGGCAATGAAACCTTCAATAATTTCTTAAATCATTCCTGAATTTAACATGGTCTTTTTACTAAGCCAGTTATCAATAAAAGTAAAACCTGTTTTACGGCATTTAAAACAAGTGAAAATCCTGTGTTTGTTTAGCAGCTTTAAACTTTAAACATAATTAACGTATCCAGAGAAATTCTCAGAATAAACAATTAAGTTTACTATTTTTAAACATACTAAATGTTCCTCTCCTTTATACAGGGGGTCTGTTGCTGTTAGAAAAGTTCAATGGCGAGGGCTACATTACAAATGTACTTGTATGTACATTCACAAAAGCTACAAAACAGGATTTTCCATCAATGTTTTACTATACCAAAAAAGGTACAGATTCTCAATAGACTCAAATGTTTAAAATAATCGTACAGTTTATCTAAAAGAAGAAAGAAAAGAATGACTAAATCAATGGTTATTGAATACTAGATAATTTCATTCTCCGTCTCTCTTAAGAGCTCGTCTTTTATAAAAAGGTGAATATAAGCTTTCTCAGGCCATGGCACAAACTCCTAACTTCCTGTCCTCCAAGCACTATCCTGAGTTAAATTACAGGTTACTCAGTAGTTTTGATACTAAGCCTGCAATATGCAAGAGCCTCACTGGGTTACATTAATTTCCTGTCCTAAAATAGCTAGTCTACGACTACCTCTATTCTCCTACACATACGCTTTTCAAGTAAAATATCCCATATTATAATTCTGGTTCATTTTCACCCCCCCTCATTTTAAAATACTACTTAGTATTCAGTCCAAAAATAAAGGGATTACAGAACCAACTGGAGAAAAACAGTGTTTCAAATGCCTATGAGAAAAACTTTCACTAAAAAGCTATACCACCTATCTGGGGAAATAAATCTCCTTGTTTATATATGCTGCAAATTCCCACTGCCCTACCAGACACATAAAACATACTCTATGATTCTATTTTAATCTATTTCCTTTTCAAATATAGTAACACCCTTCTAATCAAGAAGACTTCCAGAAGCATTAAGCTTAGAAAATCAAAACCCTGGGGACAGATGTCCTCCATGATGATCCTGTGATGTAAGTATTAATACTATCATTTTGAAAATAAAGAAAGTCAAGTTTTGAAAGTAAGTCATTTGTTCAAAGTGGAGTTGGGATTTTAAAGCAATCTAACTATGGAGCTCTACATCCTTTAAGTAAAACAGTACAGAAAATCATATATATACATATATATACAACAGACTAAACTTTATGGAAGCAACCCCCAGATCTTCCTTACAATCTACTGATTAAAATCAGTAATCTCACTCAGAGCACAATTCTAATGATGATATAGATTTCCCAGCTTACAGTTAGAGCATATTTGTACAAACAGGTGGTATTAATGCTACGACCAACCACATTAATAAGTTGGGGCGGGGGGGTGATGGGGTATGGACAAATGCACATGCAAGGAAAAGATGAAACTGACCATCAAAAAACAACTGCATGGTTATATTAAATAGCCCTAAGCTATTGTATTTTGGAATGGGGCTGTTTCTATGTCCTTCAGTAGAACAGTAGAGTAAATGATATACACAACTGAATTATCATTATAAGGTATCAAAAATCATAGTCAGCATTATCTAAAGTATATTAAGAACAATTTTTACAAAAAGGGCAAACAAAAAGTTTGAAATCGTTTCTCTAGAAAGTTCAAGATAATGGTATTTTCCAATCTCTCGGTTCAATCTCTTATTCTCTCCCTTCTTCTTCCTTAGAACATAAACATTCTCAAATCCCTGTTTTTGTCCACTTCTAATTTGCACTTCCCTAGCTTCATAAGCAAGCTTCTAAAAGTAGCCAACACTATCTTCTACTTCCTCACTTTTATCCTCTTTGCCATAGCTTGTATACCCAGCTCCCCACCTAAGCTGTCATTGCTTAAATCAACAATGTCTCCTTATTCCTAAATCTAAAGAGGTGTTTTCAGGTGTTATTTGTCTTTTTAAGCAGGATTTAACACTTCAGGTCCCCTACTTCTCTGCCCTGGTCCTTCTTTAAATTCTGGTCAGTTGCACTCTACACACCACTCTTCTGTTTTCCCTCTTCTGACTACTTTTTGCTAGATTCATTTTCCTTTGCCTGTCTTTCAAATGCTGGAGGGTCCCTGTCCTTGTCTTCTATTAAGAATTCTCAAAGGATGATCTTAATCATTCAACTACTTCTGCTACACTGCTAACTCTCTAGCCCACAAAACTCTCCTAGAAGCTTTCCAATGCCTCCCACACATCACCACCTGAATATTTCCAGGCCCCTCAAACTCAACACGGCCACAACATAACTCATCTTGAAAAGCAAAGGAATAGAGACTTACAAAGTATAGATGTGCAGGGGTTTTATTTTGTTGGGAGTAGAGTATATGCCCTATTTTAGTAAACATTATTATCCACCTTGTCTTCCAAGTCAAATAGCTGGGAGTCATTCTTGACTCCTTCCTTCACTCGACCCAGAGAGCTAAGTAAGTCATCAAATACTAAAGGAAGACAGTACAGCCTTAGCCTTCTCAAGACCACCCTCTTCTCTTCACTCCCCCAACATTTTTCAACAATAGCTTGCTTAGGCTCTCCCATAATACTCATAATTGCTTATAGCTATAATAATACTTATCACAAAACATGTTTATTATCTCTTCATTAACCTGCAAATTTAGTGACAGGGGAAACGGTGTCTTGTTCTTTTTATCCAAAGCACCTAGGAACACACAAAAAATAATAAACATTAAGTCTGGTGAGCGAGGGAATTGCAAGAAGCAAAGCAGCACACCAAAAGATGTACAATTTATTAAGCCTGGAGTAGGAATTTATGTGTAGTTCAACTTGCTAGCATTTTTCAATACTGAAGTAATCTCCATCACAGCACAGCAATAACAGCACATCTGCAGCACTCTGAATATTCAAAGTGACAAATTATTCTTTTCTTGTGTATGCTTCTATGCACATTTTAAATTTCCTACAATGATTATACATCACTTTCATAACTGGTGAGCAAACAGTATTATTTAGAGTAATATGCCACAATCATGGGTATAAATGAAAAATCTTTTATATTTTTAAGGACAATATGTGTGAAACTGAAAGTTGGAGTTGGGGGAATACATCAGGAACCTAAGAAAATATACCAAATTAGAGATACAACATTAAGCAAAGATTGCTAAGACTACTGCTTTCAATGAAAGTTAAGCTCAGCCAGTAACAACTGAGAAAAGGTAGGTAAGTTTACAACTTCATTACAGTCAGTCAATGATTTATAAGAAAATGGGACTTTCAAAAGACGTTGGCTAACATGGGGGGCGGGAGGGTTATACTCAAATTCATTCCAGATTTAAATTCAGTCATAAAAATACAAGAAGAAAATATAATTGAATATTTATATCAGCAGTTCTCAAAGTGTAGTCTAGATCTCTGAATTGTTTCATGAGGCCCATGAAGCCAAAACAATTTTCATAATAATATTTCACATAACATAACAATGCTTTCTACTCTCACTCTCTTTGCAAAGAGATTTTCAAAAATGTAAAATTTGGAAAATATAATTTTTTTAATTAAAAATGTTTAACATGTAGAGGACTTACTGTTTTCTAATAAATATTTTATAAATTTCTCAGTTTTAAATTATAGAAAGGAAAGGAAATTATAACGTGGCAAATATCAACAGATATAACTCACATGAATAAGAGCTCTTTAGGGCCCTGAATAGTTTTTAAGAGTACAAAGGGGTCCTGAGGCTAAGAAGTTTGAGAACTGATATATATAGTTTGGAGAAGGGCAAGAAGCTTCTCTAAGCATGACCCCAAAGCTAGAAGACCAAAAGATGTGTTGATATAAATTTTTTAAACTTTTATGCATCTAAAAATAAACATAAGCAAAATTACAAGAAAAATTGACAATCTGGGAGGTAACACAATATACAGTAATGTGTTCACAGTATTCATGTATGAAGAGCTCTTTTCACATTCACTAAGGAAAAGACAAATACCCTCCAAAATGGGAATGACAATATGAAAACTAATGGGGAAACAGTATAATAAGCAAGGAGTCAATATGCATGTAGAAAAATAACCCTCAAACTTATTAGTAATCAAAGCAATGTAAAACTGATCAAATCAACAATGATGTTTATTAACATAATCTAATTCAGTGAGAGTGCAGGAGAACAGGTGTCCATATAAATTAGTTAGGAACACAAATAGTCACCATATCTCCAGAGTGCAACACCACAACACGGATCAGAAATCTTAAGTGTACATACTCCTCAACCTCCAACTCTACCTTAATAGGATAAAAACTTACGAAAAGGTACGCTACAAGAATACTTACTGAGGCATTATTTACAAATGCAAAAGAGAAAACTAGAAACAACTAAACATCTACCAAGAAGGGGATGGCTGAATATATTATAGCATCCCACTGTATGGATTAATTATTATCTGATGATTTAAAATGTATTTATATGAAAAGATACCTTTGATATAATAGGTTTCAAAAAGGCAGTTATAATTTCTGATGATTCATTTCAGTAGAAGATAATATATCTGTGTGAAAAGATCTAAGATGTGCCTGCAATTTTAAGTATGTGCTAAATATTTTATGCTTTATCACATTTAATATTCAAAACTTTATGATGTAGGCTGCCCTCTCTATACCTCAGTTCTTGTATCTGCAAAACCGAAATAAATAATTTGCCCCCGAACCATGAAAGCCTCAATTCACAAAACCATTAGATGATGGATGCCAGATTTGACTCCAGGTCTCAGAAACTGGAATCCAAACTATATCATGTTAAGTATCATCTGTACACCAAATGGTTAACAGAGGATCAACAGCACTATCATTCTCCCCAGCCCAGCTACCTTTCTACCTTTTTACCTTTTCTCTTCTCCTTCATCTTATGCTTCTTGCCATAATGAACATATTTTATTTTTTATAAGAAAAAAAAAGAATTTTTATTTTGAAATACTGGGGTTCAAAAGCCAAATACTCAATTTGGGGGAAAAAATTTACAGCACAGCTTTCAGTACATCAAGTTATTAAACATTACCTACTGACTTCAAAAAAAAAAAGGCAGCTTCCTTTGGGAAGTGTCACAAAAAGTTTATAGACTTTAGCATCAATTGGCCTAGTTTAAAATCCACAACTTTTAAGCTATGAACCTTAAGCAAATGACTTAAACTCTGAGGATTGTTATAAGGGCTACATTAAAAGAATAAAGCAGGCAAAAAGGATAAGATACAAAATAAATGCTAATACCTTCAAAAGATATATATTCATACAAATTCTAGCTCAACAGCAAAGTGATATTAAAATTATGCTGTGCTTATACATCTCCTCAACATTAGTTAATGGCTCATTTTCAATTTAAATTTAAATCAAACCCCTAAATACCCAAGAAAATAAATTCTCTTGCTTTTGGGAACCCCATACCTAGGAGAAGCACTATGAAACAAATATTTTTACTGTCTCATTACTGAATCTGTCCTACTGACTTTTGTTTGCTCAGTAGTTTAGTGGAGTGCCTAGCAAAGAGTTGGCCTAGAGTGCTGGATGAATAAATGTGGAGATCTTGGAACACCTAACACTCCGTCTCTCTAATAATGAGTCTCATTATCACTCAAGTATAAAAGATTTCACACAAAGCTGTGGTACTAATTAACATTCAACAACAGTTTTGATTTCAAAAAAGCAATCATGTAGCAAGTTTCATACAACTCATTTCCTCACAACTTGTTATTTTCTAAGAAATGTATCTAAAAACACAAAGTCCCTGGGATGAATCTTAAAGTCAAAGAGAGAGCAAGAGAGCTCTTAAACCTTAATCCAGCTCCCTCACAAGGACCAGAAAGGCCAAGATCTCACAGCAAGCCAAAGATTCTTCTCCGATTCATTTTATTGGTCTTTTTGTTACTTATTTAGCAAGTTAGTAAATAATATCATAAAAATTAATAATTAAAAAAATACCTGTTCTGGAATTATTCAGAAATTAATTCAGAAATTCCAATTTGTCTATAAATTTAATTCTATTACTAGACCAACAATGAAACAACTACACTACAAAACAACTATGGAATCCTAATCTTCTGTAAACACTTAGAATTCACCTCCATCAACCTTTAAATAGAACATCTAATCATTCCACAAATGAATACTCACTATTCATTATTCAAAAAATACTCATTGAAATCCTATTATGTGCCAGGCATTGGTCTGAGTTCTGGAAATACACAAGATATTAAAGAAACAAAAATTCGTGCACTCACTGGAACTTATATTTTAGGCCAGGAAGGTGGGAAGAGCAGACACAAACAAAATAAATGAAGTATATATAACAAGGTGATAATGCTTTAATAAAAAAAAAAGAGCAGAGGAGGGGAATGAAAAGTGCAGGATCAGAGTGCAGCTACACTTTTAAAATAATGGGTTAAAGAAGGCCTGACTGAGAAAAACATTTTAACAAGGCCTCAAAGATAAACTAAGTAAAATAAAGCAAGCACAAGTTCTAGTCCTACATAGATCAGATGGATTAGCAGCAACCTGGTGAACTAATTTTCTCAATTCCTGAAAAGGGCAGAAACAAGACTGAAAGTATAAAAGTCAGAATTACTGAATTCCTAACTGGAAGAGAAAATACTTGATTACAATACCATGAAAATATAGCATGTTCTTTTTTATTTCATTCCTTCTTCCTCTTTTTTCCTCCTTCCTTCTCTCTCTTTAATTCAGATGAAACTTCACTGCCAGCAACCTCAAAACTAACATTTAAAATACTGTCATTTTGCCATTGTCAGGCTTCAAACTTTAGATACTGAAACTTAACTTCCTACTTTTTCCATTTCTATTCCCCAAGAAACACCATCAAATTAACAGAAATCAAAGACTATGCTTCATCTTAATTCCTATTTTATGTGTTCACCAAAAGTTATAGATTTAAACTAACTACTAATGGAACTCTACTTTAAAGGTGCTTAGAGAATTAGTGTTCAGGAATCCTGAAGTAAATCCTTTTACAAATTCAAAAAAACATCTTAAAACTAACAAGTTTCTTGTTAGACAAAATATGCTCACTGTAGAAAAACCTAGAAAAATAAAGATAGCAAAAAGAATAAAATTAACATCTTTGAATGACAGGATTATAACTAGATTATAGTGTAATAAAGGATTATCAGCATAAGTATTTGGAGAATACTGTTTTCTCTATTTTGCTGCAGTCAATTCAATCACATTGCTCATACTCTTTTTCACTCATTCTTATGCTATTTGCACTCATCATGAACTTATTTCTATGTTAAATATTCTTCTACATCATCATTTTTTATCCTATTGCATGAATACCAAATCATTGTTGAGAGGATTAAATAAATGTATGGCATGAAGAAAATACTATTTACTGTTGTTAGTCCCAGGATTAAATTTTTTGTAAATATTCATGTATATCTAAATTTATGAGCATATCCTTAATTTTTTCTTTAAAATAAATCCACAGAAGTAGAACTTCTAAAACTTTGCCAAACTGCCCTCCAGAAATAAATTTACTTTCCTGCAGCAACACCCTTGTCATAACTATATTATACTTATAATCTTTGCCAATTTCACTGAGGAGGAAGGGGTTTAACTTTGTTTCATTCCATTTTTGTGTTTCATCAAATATACTAAATGGAACATTCTTTTTTCACATGCTAATTCTATTTCTCCTTATGTGAACTTATCAAAATATTTAAAAATGAATTATTCTAATATTTATGATCAGAATAGTCATACATTAGATTTGTTTAAAGCATGTTACCCACAGTGCTATTCTACAAAAACATTTGCTTATGTTACACATTTTAAAAGAGGGAGTTATACACATTCATTCCACCATAACCCTCAATTTAGTATCTTCCACTAATATTTTAAAAACAGAACACTAGTACCAAAGTCTAAGGGCAGAGGTGCGTAGAGGAGGGGAAAGGGCTTCAAATTAAAGTATTTTAAACTACCTAATATGTAATATATAGTACCTGAATTAATACACTCACTTAAAAGAATTAAGTAGATACTTTAAGCACTAACATGGAAAATGTCCAGGATATATTAATAAATGAAAAAAGGACACAGAACATGATCCATTTGTGATTTACGGCAAAAACAAAACAAGAGTGGGAAGAATAGGGAAGCAGTCGCTGTCCTAGGTGCTAGAGACCCAGCGATGAACTAGACAGGTTTTTCCTGCCTTTATGGAGTTCACTGGTTAACAGGTATCCTGACTTTATTTGGATTTACTTTTAGTATTAAGGCACAGTAGAATATAATAAAATTTCTCAATTTCTTTCCAAATATAAGTTTGAGTCTAAGAAGAATGTAAAGAGGAATACAGCTACACACATTACTTTCTGGATTTCAGAGCAGAAATTACAATATAAAAAATTTAAGAAGTTAAACACACACACAAAATATATTTCCTAGTGTTAATGAAAACAGAAAAAAAAGTCTCAAAATCACTTTTTTAAGTCTTTAGTTAAACTCAGGAATCTTTTTCATTACCCAAATCTGAAACTCAATTGATAATATTAAAGAAATCAAGGTATTGATTATTCATATGATCCCAATTTGGTTTAAAAATTACTTACAGTGTATTAAATGCTGTCTACTCCTAAAAAATATCTTGAACTAACTTACTAATAGTAATTTCTGGAAATAGGATCAGAGAGACTGTG
The DNA here is from genome assembly GCF_009834535.1 of Camelus ferus. Lineage (NCBI taxonomy): Eukaryota > Metazoa > Chordata > Mammalia > Artiodactyla > Camelidae > Camelus > Camelus ferus. The sequence continues at coordinate 56,264,040 of NC_045696.1, forward strand.
AGCAGATGGAAATCAGAGAAAACCTTACACATTTTACTGTGCACACTCCTATACTGTTTGAGTATTTATGGTAAAATAATATCTTTATGATATAAATGAAAAATAGTTCAGTGCAGAACCCAAAACTTGGTCCCATCAAAATTTCCCTATGTAATACCTTAAAGTAATCAATAAGGAACTGCTTGAATAAAAAAGTCAGTGTTATGCAGGTATAAAAAGCAGTAAGGGAGAGCCCCCTACACTATGAGTGTTTTCCAGGACTTATGTTAAGTCAAAAAACATAAAAGGTGTAAAACAAAGTATAAGTTTTATCTAAGAAGGAAAGAGAAATATGACTAAGTGTACATACATTTTCTAAAAAAAACCCCAAAAACTAATAAAAATGGTCACCTATAGGGGAGGGAGAGGATAAAAGCTAGATTTTTCTAAATACACCTCATATTGTAGTTTTGGTTTTGCAATCATGAAAATATTTTACATAATTTAAAACAAAAGTAAATTAAAATGAAAACAGGTTATTCTCCAAAACTGACAGCAAAACAGACAAATGTATCAAACTAGGTATCAACTGGGTGGCTTAAACTCAGACAGAAATCATTTCAAATTATTTTAAAACAGTAATTTGACTGTAAATTCCTAGTAGAATTTACATTAATTGTAAGAATTCTTAAATTGTTTTCAGCAAACATTTTCTAAAACAACTCAAAATAGCAATACTAATATGTATATATAAATATAAATAATAAAACAAGTGATTCACTACTCTCAAGACTTCCAGCATAAATGAAAAGAGCTATAAATATAAAGCTGAAAAAGTTAAAGGAAAAATCTTATAATCTTTAACCCTTAAACTTTAAACAAAATCAGATTTGGAAATACTGCTATGAACTCACAATGTATTTTTTTCATTTGAATAATCATACAACAAATTCAGCAAAGCTGCAGAATATAAGATCAACACATAAAAATCATTTGCATTTTTATACAGTAGCAATGAACACTCTGAAAAGGAGTGTTTACAAAAGCATTTTAAAAATTCACTTTACAATAGCATGGAATAAATTTAACCAAGGGGATACAAGACTTCAAAACCACAAAACATTACTGAAAAAAATTAAAGAATACTTGAATAAATGGAAAGACATGCCATGTTCATAGATCATAAGATTTAATATTAAAATGTCAATATTACCCAAAGCAATCTACAGATTCAACACAATCCCTATTCAAAACCCCAAAGGCCTTTTTTAGAAAAATGGAAAAGAAGACCCTAAAATTTGTATGAAATTGCAAAGGATTATGAATAGCCAAAACAATGTTTTTTAAAAAAAAAAGTTGGACTACCTAAACTTCCCAATGTCAAAATTTACTACAAAGCTACAGTACAGTGTGGTAGTGACATAAGAGAGATATATAAATTAATGGAATAGAACTGAGAATCCATAAATAAACCGATGCATCTACAGTCAACTGGTTATCAATAAGAATGCCTAGACCATTTAATGGGGAAAGAACAGAGTCTTCAACAAATGGAACTGGACGACTGGGCCCTTACCTCACACCATATACAAAAATTAACTCAAAATGGATCAGCAACCTAAATATAAGAAATAAGACTATAAAATTCTTAGAAGAAAATTTATGGGTAAATCTTGATTTTAGATTTGGCAATGTTTTTTCAAATATAACACCAAAAGCACAGGAGGAAAGAAAGAGGTACATTCAACTTTATCAGTCTTTAAAACTTTCATGCATTCCTGACAGTACACTGTCGAGAGAGTGAAAAGATTACCCACAGAATGGAAGGATGTATTTTCAAATCATATATCTGATAAGGGTCTAATATCCAGAGTATATAAAGAAGCCTTATAACTTAACAACAAAAAGACAAACAACTCAATTTAAAAATGGGCAAAGGACTTGAATAGATATTTCTCCAAAGATAAACAAAATGGCCAGCAAGCCCATGAAAAGATGCTCAACATTATTAGTCATTAGGGAAATGCAAATCAAAAGCACAAGGAACAGACACCACTTCACACCAACTAGGATGGCCATTATCAAAACATTGAAAAAAACAAGCGTCGGAAAGGATATAGAAAAACTGGAACCCTGATACACTGCTGATGGGAATGTAAAATCATGCACCCACTGTGGAAAACTGGTGGTTCCTCAGTAAATCAAACACGGAATTACCATATGAGCCAGCAATTCCATCCCAGTTTTTAGGTAGACATCCCAAAAAACTGACAAGTGTTGGGAAAAAAAAATTGTACACCAACGTTCACAGCAGCACTATTCACAATAGCCAATAGCTGGAAACAACCCAAACGTCCACCAACTGAATGAACAAAACGTGGTTTATCCATACAATGGAATACTATTCAGCCATATGGAGGAATGAAATACTGATAGAAGCATGGATGAACCTTGAAAACATTATGCTGAGTGAAAGAAGCTGACACAAATGCCACATGTTGTATAATTCTAGTTATATGAACTGCACAGAACAAGCAAATCCAGAGTCAGAGAGTAGATTAGAGCCAGAGTCTGGAGAGAGGGAGGAATACAGACTGACTGCTTAAGGAATATAGGATTCCTTCTGGGGTGTGAAAAAGTTCTGGAACTAGACAGGTGGTGATGGATATACAACACTGTGAATATACTTAATGCCACTGAATTGTACACTTTAAAACAGTTCAAATGGTCAATTTTACATTGTTTATTTTATCACAAAAAGAGAAGTCTCACATACACACACACACACACACACACACCTCTGTCCACTAAAAGGGCCTACAAACAACAACCCACTTATAGCAACAAAGACCCAGATTATGATCTTTAAATATCAGAAAGGAACATCTTGTTATACTAGAAAATAGGGTTACCAAAGGTTACTGAGGTTTTAACAAAAGATACAGGAGTCAACATGAGGGGGTTTCCACTAGCTAAAGATGAGACAATTTGAGAATTAAAAATAACTGCAATGAATTAAAACAAACATATTCAAAATCAGGGGTTCATACTGATACTAAAAACAAAAAAAAAAAAAAACCTCACTGGCCACCTCTATCACGTAACAGGAAAAGAATCAGGCGTTTATCCTGCTGTTCCTCAGAATCATATAATTGACTAAGGTAAAGAAGTTCTTTATAGAAGTACTCCAGCAAACAAACAGAAGTAATGATAGAATATCACCACTATCAGATATAATGATCTAGACTGGGGTCAGCAAACTTCTGCAAAGGGCCAGACAGTAAATATTTTAGGCTTTACATGCCATACAGCCTTTGTCTTAACCAACTTTGGCACTGTAGTACAAAAGCAGCTACAGACGATATGTTAAGCAAGCAGTGTGGCTACATTCCAATAAAACTTTATTCCCAAAACAAGGAGAGGATCTGATTTCATCCATAGGCTGAAGTTTGCCTTAACCTACGCAATTGTCATCAATGTAGATGAAAGATTGATGGGGAACTTCAGAATAGACGGTGAATCAGGCTGACAATAAACCCAACAATCAACAGTAACATCACAAAAAGAGAGATTTCTAAACATTATTTGCCACCTGATATTATGCAATACTCAGCATCACCTAAAAAAGTAACCCGACTAAAAGAATCTAACGGTCTGCCGGAAATACAGGGGGTAAAGGTATATCTTCCTCTATTAAATGACTACAGGGATTAAAAAATAATCAACAAAACCTATAAAGTGGGAAATTTCAAAGAACAAATGATCTAATTCTTCAATAAATAAATAACAAGGAAAAGAGGGGAGAATATTATCATCAGATGTAAGGAGATTTTAAAATAGCAATCAAATGCAAAATATGGACGTTGTTTTGGATCCTAATTCAAACAAACCATTAAACAGAAAAATTTTGGGGAAATGTGAATCCTTGCTATCTGATGTTAAGGAATTTTTCAAATATTCCATGAAAAGTAGAACCATGATGCTATAGTTCTGTTTGTTTATTTTAAGCATCCCTAGAAAAATGTATTTGAAAAAAAAGTATGATCTCTGAAATTTGCTTGAAAAATATTTGGTAGTGGCAAGGGTATAGATGAAACAAAATTGACCACATTTAGATCATTATAGAAATTGGAGATGAACACATGGTGGTGCATTACACAATTCTATTGACTTTTATAGGATTGAAAGCTTCTTAATAATGAATAATTTAAAAATAAATACTCCAAAATGGAAAAAACATTCACCACCATTTTGGAAATACTAGGCTCCCTTAAAAAAAAAAATTAATGAAAATTATCCCATTCTACCAGAAACCAAGTTCAATGCCCACAAAGAGCTAAGTGGAAAGGGAAAGGGAGAAGAGAAGTGGAAAAGGAGAAAGAGGGAAACTGTGACTCATTCTTCCCCTCCCTCAGCCTAGTCAGTGACAAGGCAGTAAGGTGCTGCTACTAGCTGCTTCTTTAAAAGTGTCCTGGCAAGGACAGAGTATTTTACTTTATAAGAAAAGGTGTCCTAGGAAAATCACTCTGCCTCAAGCTGTGAAAACTGTTTGATGTTCTTAGAGCCCCCACGGATCTTGGTTATTTCAAAGAAGGAAATAAAAAGTTACCAAGAGAAAAAAAAATTGTTAGAGGGGGAAGAGACCTCTCTCCCCGACTTCCTCATAATTGAGAAGGAAGAATAAAAACTGAAGGAAAAAATATACTACACTCTGCTGAAATCAACTCACATTTAATAACCTTGATGGTTTTGAATGGTTCTAAATAATTCTCCAAATTTTCAATGGGTACCTCAGATTATTTAACTCTACTGAACAAAACTGTAGACATCCAAGTTGGAAGAAAGAGGCTCTTTCTTGTTTGCCAATTACAGTTAAACATTTAACACCCAAGGGTCAAATGCAAACTAAACTGTCACTGTATACAGACTAGCCTGAAAATAGTTTTCAGAAGAAAAATATGCAGTATAAAAAAGACGGACTACATAGACATCAGATCCACTTAAAAAACACATCTCACATTAAACAGGCAAACAAAAACTTCATGGGCACTAGGCCAACATCTGCTGATTACAAACAGTACTCACTGAAAAAGTGCCAGATCCCTAACAAACTATAACTTTCTTAGTGTCCTATAAAATATATTCAAGATGGAACCTCCATTATTAATACCTTGGAGATATTGTAGGTTCGGTTCCAGATCATTGCAATAAAGTGAGTCACACAAACTTTTTGGTTTCCCAGTACACATAAAAGTTATGTTTACACTGCACTGCAGTGATTAAGTATGCAAAAGTATTATGTCTAAAAACAAAAGCATATACCTTAATTATAAAATACTTTGTTGCTAAAAATGCTAACCATCATCTGACAACACAAGGTTGCCACAAACTTTCAGTTTATTTAAAAAAAAAAAGTGGTATCTGCAAAGTTCAATAAAGCTAAGCAAAATAAAGCAAGGCGCAGTAAGGTAAGGTATGACTGTATTCTAAAAGGCAACAGGTGATGTTTTTCCTCAAATAAGTTAAAAAAAAAAAAAAAAGACGACTTGGAGGCTTCCTTTATGACCACCCTATACATGCCCATTAAAAAAACAAATAACCTGAAACTAACATTGTAAATCTACTACACTTCAATAAATAGTAAGAAAAAAAAAAGATAACAGAGAGGTAACAACCTACACCTAAGCCTTAATTATTTTTATTAATACTAATAGCAGCTAAGATTACTTTGTGCTAGACACTGTGCCAAGCACCTTACATGCATAATTATCTCCTTTAAGGACTACAATCACCCAGAAATGCAGGTATTGTTATCACTATGTCCAAATAAGGAAACTGAAGCTATAAAAAGTTCATAACTTGTGTAAGCCCACTATACCTAATAAAAGAGCAGGCTCTGGCTTTACAATGTCAAAAAAAGACATAAAGATATACATACCTAAAGGTACTATCAAATTTCACTCCAAAAGTACTTTAATTTACAGAGTATTCTCTGAAACCTTCCCCCTCTCCCCCCAGAACATGGAGCTCATCTAAGCAAAGCAAAGGATACAGAACACGTGTCAGGTAGTAAATTATCCTTTCCTTCTTCCCTAAGTAGGGCAGCTTAGTCCCTTTCCTAGTATTACTGCTAACTGCTGTTTCCAAAGTGTAAAATCCAACCAAATGGGTAGTTCACTACAATCACACAGTAGCATAGCAAGGTCAAAACAGCAAAGGTTTAGGACTCAGAGACATTAGGGATTTATTCCCAGTTCTGCCCTGTTACTAGTTTTATGTTCTTTACCCTCCAGAAGGGCCTCAGGTTCCCTGTCTGTAAAATGGAGATATCACCTAAGTCCTGTAGAGTAATGCTCTTTAAATGTTGGCTCTCTTCCCTTTTCTTGTAAAATAAAAGCAAGTTCCAAATGCCTAAGACAAAGCCTCCAAAGTGTGATCCAAGGAATATCAATCCTTCAAGGGATCCCATAAGCAGCATTTCCTAAACTTCTTTGGCCAAAGAATATTTATTTCAGCATTATAATGTATTATTATATTATACAGCATTGCTTAGAGTAACTGGTATAGGAAACGCTGACCAAAGGACTTTCATCTTGGTTAAAAAACAAAACAACACTTTGCTTCAGATTCTATGATAGCTCTTTTGGCTCTTCAGCATCCATTTTTATCCAGTCTAGTTCCTGCCTACATTCTGTATTGCTGAGTTGGCACATAAATGCCTTGTAGATATATGAATACTCCATTTATTAACTATTATACATTAAAACCCAGACATCCTCTTTCAAACATGACCTGAAAAATCCAACTGCAGGATAAACAGGGCTTGTTATCACAATATAAACAGAAAACTTTTTTCCACTAGTCTTCCAGTTAGAGTAGACAAGGAAAGAAAAGTTCATGTATCAGTGTACATTTATCAGAACTGTATGAAATAAACCAATTATTACAAACAGAATGTGCACCTGGCCTCACCCGCAGAGAAAAATGCAGTACAGAGGATCAGAGCCAATTATACTGTATCTGAATTTTGTATCATCACAGAATTTTACTGTAATCTGACATTTAAAACACTTGCCAACTAAGAAAAGTTCCTCAGAAGCACAGAAAATTTTCTCCAAGTCATGAAAACTATAAATCAACTTTTTAAATTAATACGTAACTACCCTCAAAACTATAAAAATACTAAAAAGAAAAACATGATTATGAACTTATGTATTAAAATTTGGTCTGTACATTCAAGATTCAATGCTTTTAATTTGATTTATTTTTCAACATTCAACATTTATTAAGCATCAACTAAATAAAGAGGATCTTCATGGATCTTTATGTCCAAGAATAATGCAAAGCAACAACAAAAAATACTGAGACAAGAGACCACAGGAAACAATAAAAATGGAAGCAGGTGGGTGATGTCTAACACCTGCCTTGAGTCAAGCTATGATGTTTTCAACAAGCTCAAAATTGGTGTCTTCACCAATTTTCACCAAGTTCCCAGAGGTAGCAAGGCTCCATTTTTGCACATCATTCACATTCTCTTAAGACAGTAAAGAGTAAGAGCTCTAGATTAAATTACTGGGTTAGAATCCAAGCATCTGCCATCAGTGTTGCTGGTTATAAAACCTCAGCAAAATTTACCCAACCTCTCTGAGCCTCAGTTTCCTAAACGATAATGGGATCTGGCTAATAACTGACTCTGCAATATGGATTCGACTGTATTTATTACCCATATCTTACAGTCACTGTTTCATAGATGGTCTGTATTAACTTTAAAAGCAAGGTATTTGCTCTTAAAATTTTTATTTCAAAAGGATAAAACACTTTACTTGTATATGATTGACAATTTACTTTCTCCTTGGTAAGTAACATTAATAAAAAGCAAAAGTTCCTAAGCCTTACCCTAAGAAAACTTAAATCAACCAATTTCCCAGGATCTTCCTATTCTCTTTCTAAATTATAAAGGTCATAGAGTGTAGCAATTAAAAGAACAGATTCAAAGTATGGCTACAAAATCTGCTGGCTGTGTAAGGAAGGCCATCTAAGCTTCAGTTTCCTCATTTGTAAATTTTATTTGCCTTACCAGACTGTGGTAAAGATTAAATGAGATAGAAATAAATTGCTTAATACAGTGCAATGACATAGTAAATAATGAAATTTTTTTTGTCTTTACCTGAAGGCTGGTGGCCTTAGTTCCACACACCAGGCCTATTCCTACTAGCTGTGAGATCTGAATAAATCAATTAAAATATTTTTAATTTAATTTCTTCATCCATTAAATGGGAGAGAATATTGCATCAAAGTATTATGAAAGTTAAATGAAATGACAGTGGTTGACACACAGTAAATACACAAAGGGTAGCTGAATCTCAATTATCCTAGTTCTAAGATTTAGGCTACCACAATTAGCATCCAGGGAAACTCAACACTCATCATAACTACAAACTTTTCTATAATTAACTTCTTCCCCAACCCTCACTCCTGTGATCAACAGCAGCATTTCTTGCCTCTTCCCTAAAATTTAGAAAGTATATAGGCTTTCCCAGGTACATGTGAAAAACAAAAAGATGACGTTTAATTTGGACATAAAGTAAAGCCAGATTTTTAAACAATATCTTACTCCTAAATTAATACTGATAGCTAACAAGCTGTACAACTTATGTTGATACCATGTAGAAGACATTGTAGTCAGAGTCTTCTGCCACTGGGGATTTTTCTTTCCTAAGGATCCAGGAACTGGTTCATCTGCTCTTACTTTAGAGGTCACGACACACAGACCCTTTGTTTTTTACTAAGTACTCATTCTCCACTATAGCAGAAATATAATAATAGACAGAACACTTCCTCTATCCTTTGAAAGTGCACAGCCATTCTTTAATTTTCTAGAAATTGATAGAACGTAAATATATACTGTACTATTAAGGCTTCAAAAGGCTTTCAATAAAGGTTATCCGTGACGTTCAACTGAATTTAAACAGAATTATGCTTTGTTCTTTAGTAACTGGTTGGATTTCAAGAAGGGCACAAACATTTACTACTTAAGAGAAAGTAAAATAAATCTCTTTTTGTGTAAGAATCATGCCCTAGGCCAGCCAACCATCTCACAATGTACACAATTAATCACAGAAGTAGATACCATGTTCATCAGTAGAAACCAATTATCCTGAAAACATGGTTTCTCAAAACGCAATACAGTCAAATTTTACAGCTATTTAAGAGGTTGGTTTATTTAGCAAGATAATCTATATTGTTTATTAATATTTCTTACTTTCTCTGGGAAAGGTCTTGAATTGATACACAAATATACACTAGTCTATCAGACAAATAAACAGTATCCGAGAGATGTAAAAAGAGGGCCTGTAAAAATTACAGTTTTCATCAATCCCCACAAAAAATTTACATGTCTAAGTACATCCATGGTGAAAGGGCCTATTCATATTTAAATAGTTTACTTTATCTCTTGCAGAATAGCCTACTTGGTGAAAATAAACTGATTTGTCACTTTTCATTATTCTAAATCTGTCTTCTACCCTCATCCACTCCAAATAAACTCCTGGAGGACTTGGGGTATTATAATACCTGGATAGGCTCAATGTTTCAGAGGTACTGTACTTATCAAACAATGCAACCTAGCACCGGAGTTCTTTCTTTCATTCAGCTATCCATCCAAAGAGTTCACAGCCACTCTGTGCTAAGCATATAGGATAACACAAATGTCTGTATCTGAGTCTCTTTCTTTTTCCTACTATTGCTCCTTTGTGTTTAAACAAACACCTAGGTTTAACTTCATAAATTAATTTCTTATATCAAAACTTAAATGTTTCTAGAAACATCAGCAATAGTTTGATGACTTGGAAACTCTAATACCATATTTAACTATCATGTATAGTATAAATGTAACTATCATGACAAATTGCCTTCAACTTAAATATGTACTAAGTGTATAGAAAGCACTGTGATCCACATTGCAGGAAATATAAAGATGAGTAAAATATTGTTTTTGCCATACTGGGATTTATAATCACCTGGGGAGAGACAAAACAAGTTAACCAGAATGCAAGGCAGAATATAAGAAGAGTGATTGTGCTACAGGAGTTACACACAAGTGCCTTTCATACCTTACGGTAAAAGGCATAGCAGACTAAGTAGCTGATGTGGCATGTGAGATTCTGAAACGTGGGTAGGTCTTTGAAAGAGCAAGGGGAGAAAGTATATGACAAAGAATATTTAGACTAATAGGATTCCACTGGGACCAGGTCAACTATGGCAATGACAATATCTAACAAGCATACCAATAAGAATTTCAATATACATTTTAATAGTTATGCTAAAATATGGGGAAAAAATCATTACCTCCTATACCAAGCACCTTTCTGAAGAACATAAATCTCTCAACCTCCTTTAATGTGGTATAAAATTTCAAAATAAACTGAAGATACGACTAAAAACAAAACAAAGCAATGAGACAAATCAATGAAGTGTTTTTAATCTACATTCCCCTTATCTATTCCTTTAGAATAAATAGACCACATATATGATTAGACAGACTGACAACAGTATCACACAATAACATAATTCCTGGAAAATTCTAAATCTGCACTGTTCAATACAGTAACAACTAGCAACATGTGGCTATTGAGCACTTAAAATGTGGCTACTCCAAATTAGGACGTGCTGTAAGAATAAAATACCCACTAGGTTGTGAAGATTTAGTACCCCCTCCCAAAAAATGCAAAATTTATTATTAGTAAATTTTACACTGATTATGTGTTGAAATAATATTTTGGACACACTGGTTTAAATAAAATACATTCAAAAAATTAACTTCACCTGTCTTTTTACTCTTTTTAATGTGGCTTCTAGAAAATTTGAAATTACATATGTGATTCACACTTGTGGCTTGTATATTTCTATTGAATAGTTCTGCTTAAACAACTGCTTAATATTTATATTGTTCAGATTTCTGTACTTGCTTCATGTTGTTGCTTCATGTTGGCCTGGTAATCACTTGATCATATGACACAAAGTAACCTCCCAAAACATCTATGCCTCAGTGACAAATTAATGAAAGGTGAGACAACTGTCAAAAAAGCCTGTCAGCTTCTTAACTACTCTTTTGGACCAAAAGTGGGAGAAAAAAACAAATAAAAACTTTTCCAGGTACATTTACCAAACAGTTAATACTCCAGGCTGATGTCATGAGATTAAGTTAGAAAAGAACTACACGGTGATGCAGACATGGGATCCGGGAAATAGGAGAGTGGACTCTGAAGAGCAATGAAATAAGCCAGAGGATGACAGATGTACCTTGGGGGCATGGAGAACAACCAGGCCAGATCCCAGCAGTAGGACAGGACTCTAGGAAAAGGACACTCCAGGAAAAGAAGAGAGGGTAGGGCAAAATCTACATAACGCCCAATAAAATTGAGGCAAAAAAAAATTAAGATTGTAATCATTGCAAATTGCAAGAAAAAAATGGCAACAAAAAAGTGTAAAAAAAATGTAAAAGCAAAGGATATGTGAGTTTCTTTAAATTATTAAACAGAGTTACCATACAACCTAGCAATTCCACACCTATGTACCCAAAAGATCTGAAAATATATGTCCACACAAAAACTTGTTCAAAAATGTTCATAGCAGTATTATTCCTAATAGCCAAAAAGTAGATAACTATCCAAATGTCCATCAACTGATGAACAGATAAGCAAACAGTGGCATTTCCACACAATGGAATATTACTCAGCAATAAAAAGTAATGAAGTACTGACAAATGCTGCAACATGGACAAACCCTAGAAGACATTACATGAAGTAAAAGAAGTCAGTCACAAAAAGCCATATATTGTATGAATCCATTTATATAAAATGTCAAAAATAGGCAAATCCACACAGATTAGTGGTTGCCTAGAGCTAGAAAAAGGGAAGTATTAGGAATGACTACTAATGAATACATGATTTCTTTTTTGGGTGATAAAAATATTCTAAAATTAGACTACAGTGATGGTTATAGACTCCATGAATACTGAAAACCACTGAGCTATATATCTTAAATTAATGAGTTTTATGGTATGTGAATTAGATCTCAAAAAAACAGTTTTTTTTTAAAGGAAAGGTAACCATTGTACACTACTCAATTCTGCACAGAATATTGCTTAATGTTTAGATACTGAGTATTAATCATCTGAATAATAATTTAAGTAAATAAAATTAAAACTGGTGGTATAATTATATCAGTAAAATAGTAAAAGGGAAATGGGGATGACAATAAATAATATCTACCATAATGAGATGACAATAAATAATATCTAAAAATAATTTTAAGAAATAGACAAATAGCATACTAATTAAAATTATGACAAAACTCCTAGAGGAAATAGCTGTCATAGTTTAGGTTGCCTCTAAGAAACATGAGGCACAGAAGTTTAGCTTCCATAACAAGACTAAGTCATATGACTAGAATACATTATTAAATAAAAAAAAATTTTTTTAATTTTTTAATATTAAGGAATGCTTGGTTTAGGAGCAGAATGAAACCGTGCGCTCTTAAAGAGGTAAAAGGCACAGGCTTCACTGACATTGACGCACTCTGCGCCTCTGATCTCTCAAGAGAACAGGTTTTCTCATCTAAGATGTTTGAAAAATGGAAAGTTAAGTGAGAATATCAATAACCTTTTGTCTTTTTCTTTTACCATGAAATATTTCCAGCAAGGACACAAACAATATCTGCTGGACACTATAGATCGTTTCTCAATATACAAACAGTGGTGAATATTTTCAGTGTCCTGCTTAAGTGTTCATCAGTTATGACTATTACCATTTTACCTCTAATAGCCAAACAGAAGCACTCTCTCATTTTTGTACTTACTCCCCATCATATTCAAAAAAACAAGTTTAGTAATCTACTAGAATGAAAAACAATAGTAATTTTCTAGAATAATTGATAGAAACATTGTTTTAATTCTAACACTCTTATGCTAAAGCCAGTGTTAATTTAGTTCTGTATATACAAAATATGATTCCAGAGCAGAAATACCCTGTAAAGATTCAGAATGTCTATGGATGATACTTAAGAAACTGGAATGCTGGCTGTCACCAGCAAAGGCAACTGGTAATTACAGAGCAGAAACAGGAAGGAGACATCATGAGTACTTTTTAAATTCTGTATCATGCAAGTAAATTCCAGTTTTTTAAAGCATAATATGTAAATAAGACAGTATGGAACTATTATACAGCATCCAATTAATAATACTATTGTGGTAGTTACTATATATCATGCAAATATAATATACATATAGCTATATATTATTATTGAAGCCCTACCAACTCAAAGCTTTCCCTTCTCTTCAGAGCTGGAGTAGCAATTTGACTTAGCTCAGTAACTTCAACACAAATTTTGAAGAAAATGGTTGATCAATTAAAAAGAATTAACCAATTTTATGAAATAAGGGGAAATAGAGGGAGTCACATTTTTAAAAGATAGATTAGCCTATATTGGAAAGAAATCTGAAATACCTTTTCACTTGTATTAGCCAACTAAGCCCCTAAGAATTTCTTAGACCTCCAAAAGAGAAAAAAGTACTTTGCTTTGATTGGCCTTTTTCCTCATATCAACAATTAAGGTACCTACCTTTTCAATTCTCATTACAGAGGCTATAAGTGTATTTGGTGAAGTTACTCTCTTACAGCTAATTTAATTCATAAGAAAGCTTAAATAACTCCATGCAGTGCCTTCTAAGCATTCTACAAATAGAAGGTATAGGCATGTTAAAATCCAAAAAGCAACTCTATATATATCACAGAAGAAAAAATAAGGCAACAAATCTTAAATCACGTAAAATGCTGTTGCTGAGTAACAAACAGAGATGAACAATGAAAGAAAGAGCTAGAAATTATTCCCTGGGCTAGAATACTACACTTTAGTATCTTTATCCACATCACTGAGAACCAACAAGAGTTGGTCAACCAGACAGAGATGACCCAGTTTTCTTCCTCATCACTTCAGTGACAAAGAAATTAGACTGTTTGATGCAGTGAGAAGTTATTACAGAAACTCAGCTATCCAGAAAAGATTTTCCTGCCTTCTGTCCCTTCAAAAGAGAGTGAAGTTAGTATAATTGAACTTTCTCCAGATCAACATTTTGAACAATTATCAGAGTGATTTCCCGTGGAGCTGTGTGAGCCTATACTAAATAATCCCAATATGCCTGTTTTCCTGAATTGTCTGTCTACTCTTTTTAGAAGCTGTAATGCTTAATATCAGTGTACATTCATTCTTTCTAATCTTCAGGGTGTTTTTAAAGGCAATTGAATGATTTAGAACTATGTGTTAAAAAATAAAGAACTCTAACTAAAAGCCAAAAAGTAACCTATGAGGTAAGTGTATGTACCATTTGTCTGGGGATTTCAGCTACTCAGGAGCTTTTTGGTCTAATTCTTGATTATCAAATACCAATTAATTCCAAAAAGGTGATGTTCCCAATGCACACTGATTCTTTAAAAAAGCAAAACAAAAAAACAGAAGGCTCACAGCTCCTGACATAACAGGTGTCCAATAGATACTTGATTGTGTACATAATTTTTTTAAAAACTTTCATTAAGTTTGCTGTCAAATATTAAAACAAAGAGCAGAACACTTAGAACACTTCACAACCTACAGGAAGAGATGGAGAGGAATAATAATCCTTAATAATGGCTAATTTGGAGAATCACATTCTAATATTACCTAGAAATATAAATATACCAGATTTACTTACAAACAAGCAGTACTTTTCAAAAAAAAAAAAAAAAACCACTGCTCCAACTGAACATTTAACCAAAAAATACCATATATTACTTATTTTTCTTTTAGTGATGGCATAAGCTGTAATAATTTTGTTTTCAATGTTAGTCTTAAGACGTTTTCCCTGAAATCTTAGAAGAATTGAGGATTTTTTTCCAATACACCTATATTTGCTAACACTCATGCCTGAAACTAATTTCAAAAGCAGAACTAATCATGAAAGTCTTACACAGTTCACTGCTAAATTATCAATGAAAGACTATCCTAAAAACAAAAGGCATTTTAGCTTATCTCTGGAATCCAAGTGTTAAGTTAACAGCAATCCATTCTCTATAACATATATAATAAAGAGCAAGAGCTCTAGAATCAGAATGCCTGGGTTTAAATTCTAGGAGAGCAACTTTCTATCAAGGTAATATTGGACAAGTTGCTTCACCTCTCTAAATCTCATTTACCTTTCTATAAAGTGGGGATAATAGTATTAGCTACTTTGTAAAGTTGTACTGATTAAAATGAGCTATTGCATGTAAAGAATTTGGCAGAGTGATTATTAGCACACAGTAAACATTCAATAGGCATATCACAAGTCAATCACATTATTCATAGCCACTTTCTATTAAAGCAACTTATTTATTAGCCTCCTAAGCCAAGGAATTCAACATAATACAATTAATGGTAATGAAAAAATGGAGTATTAATGTTACTGCTATGCACCAATGTTACTAATATTTTTGCCTTCCTACCCACCATTTCTCTGGCCTATATATTCTTTCAAATTATACCACCAACTAAAATACAAGTTGCTAGAAAAATAATGCCTCCGTCAGAAATGTTTACTTTTTATTACTAAATTGATTTAAAAGGACAATCAAGAAATTAACAACACCAAATTATGCTAATAAGGGAACATGATAAGGGTTCATATTTATGCCACTGTTTGGCCATGGTACCCTGGAGACCAAAGGGAAACGTTGGTTTGGCAGAATTTGTTTCAAAAAAACCAAAACATCATAGTCTAAATCTCATCAAACTAAAACGCTTCTAAGTAAACTACTCAATACAAAAATATAAGATTCAACCATTTACAGAATTTTAACTTGCATATCATTTGAAAATAGTCCTTTCTCCCCAAAACATAAGCAAAAGTAGGAAAGGAGACTGTAAACTAAGAATCCAAATCTACAAAGTTGTGTCTTTATATCTTGTACCAGACAAGTACATTACAGACTTGGGTATAAACTGAAATAATTTACTGAATGTCTATTATGTGCTGAATATTAACTCATTAAAGAAAAAAAACTGGACTAAAAACTCAATAATAAATAGAATAGAATAAGTTCCCTTTATTTTATCAATTTAATCGTAGGAAGCTTTGGGGAAAACAGATTGCTCTTTTAACTCTACTGTCAGTTTTTCCTCGCTGTTCTTTTCATACAGGTCTTTCCATAAATACACATTTCTACATCACGCTCAACCAATTTCAAAGACAATTTATATAACCAAGGAAGATTTGTACAACCCAAGAGAGAAGCAAAGATTGCAATCTCTACTTTAAAACCAATGAACCATGAAAATACTCCTATTCTTGAAATCATGCAAGATTCCCTCTCCACAAACCACCCCCCCAAAATAAGCTAGAAAATGACGTTAAACATTCCAACAAATTCATTTACTCCTGGTGATTATGGTCTCAATAGAACAATATCTGGGAGGGAAATCAGGTTGGTCCTGTTAGTATCAGCATATAGTCCCATCACACCCATGTGCTCTGCCCCTTCAATTCTCCATTGCAGGGTGGAGCATCATAAGAGACACCGCATTTCCACAGCCTGCCTAATACCATCCCTGTCCCAAATTCCCATGAGTCTTATTAAAAAGTATGGAACTGTGGCATCAGGGTTGGCACACAGCACATGTATGTTTCATAGCCTTCTCTAATCATAAATCACACACAAAAAAAGAGTTCGTCTGGTCTCAGAATCTTCTGCTTACACTTTCCCAGCCTTGCTGTTTCTCCAAAACACTATCTCACACCTGCAACCCAAGTACAAAACAAGGGGCAGATAGCACAGGGTACAAGTATGTACTGCTTTGCAATAGAACTATCCCAGTGAAATGAGAAGATGTCACCCTCATTTTCTAAATGCAATTCCCTATCAGTCAAAACTGATTTGTTAATCTCCTGGGTTCCCTTCAAGTTTTTTCCTAGAACTTTTGCCTTACAGTCATTTCACAATTAGCATTCTAGAGGCACTGCAACAAGAAAGTATGCAATTCTTACATGAAGGTCTTAGTGTTTAAACAACTATGGAAAGGTCTATTGGGAAAGGAATGAAAATTTAATGAAAGGTTCCGGTTTTCAGTTTCACACATGAGCTCTCTTCTACATTAACATGGATAATCTAGAAATCGGCTAAATTCTAATAACCTAATTTTTAACATGTCAAAAGCGATTGAGCTCCCTTGGGAATAGAACGCTAAGTTAGCACCTGCTCTTTGGTTTCAATCACCATATAACTAAATACTGTACAGTAATATGCTGGTATTAATTATTCTCTCTTCACTAAAAAAAAAAAATTTGATCTAGAAAAGTTTTATATGAAGGAATAATTTAAGTGATTTAACTTAGTTAGGTAACTAGCTAAATTTTCACTAATAGCTTACCAAAATAATTTATCACTAATATTGTAACCAAAATCACCACATATCTATTTTGAGTAAACTACATATGATGCTACAGAAAGAACCATATGACTATTAAAATTTATTTAATTAACACTTAAATCTGGATATGGACAAAAAAGAAATGGTTTCACCATATTAAGTTAAAAAAATTCAAATATACTGATTTAAACTTGGCATAAATGCTTAACAAAAAAGGCAAGAAATGCTTGTTATAAAATAAACTTTTAATTTCTGCTAGTCTTCATATTACCATCATTTTAAAAGCAAGGTTTACCTAAGAATAGCCATTACTTATTTTAAAAAAAAAGTTTTAAGCATGTAACAAACAATAAAGGCTGTATAAAATATCTAAAAATTTTATGTCACAGTTTAGTCTAAAAAATATTTTCATATTTTCAAATAAATTACCATGGGGCTATTACAACTAGGTTTTAAGTGTGAGGCCTTCGAATCTACATAAAAAATTATTTTCTTTTTTAGGACTTCAAATGGAAAGCATATAAATAAAAACCCTTAGCTTACTACTCCTGAAAATAAACCCACCATTTTTAGGTGTAGAAAAATTAGAAACAGTGCAATTAATAGACTAGAAAGTTAAATATCATTGCCAGTAACCAACCGCTGTCTACTGAATTTCAAGGAAACCTATGGTATATTAAATTTTCAAAAAGTGAACTCATCTACCTTCTCATCTCAGTATTTTCTCAACTTTCCCATTACAATCAACAATATAACTTGGCGGTCAAGTCTTCCAGACCAATAACATCAGAATTTATTTTTAACTCCTGACTCCTTCCCAAATATTCCCCTTCGATCCAATCCAAAGTCCTGCCAGTTCTTCATTCACACTGTCTCTCAAATGTATTCTTTTCATCCCATTTTCACATTTTACTTTATATTCTCTAATTATTTACAACATACCCTGCTACTCCTTAAAAGGGCTCCAATGTTTCTACTCTAATCCATCAACTTGGCTGCCCAAATCACCTTCAAGTACCTTATTCAGTAACCTTTAGTAAATTCCAATTTCTCCTGAATCTCAACCAAACTCTTACAAGGCCCCCTCTGCCCTCTATTAGTTAACGTTAACACATTTCTCAAACGGCATCTCTTATTTTTCTACTTAGGCCCCTTTAACTCAGATTTACCAACCTGCTTTATAAGCACAAAATTCATTGATCTGTCATACAAAAATCACCATGTCTGTGCCTCTGTCCATTCCTTCCATCTAGAATCCTTTATGCTTCTCTATCAACTCAAGTTACTGCCTCCTTTAACGCCTGTCTTAAAACACCCCTCTATAGGAAGTCTTCCCTCTCCAACCAATCTACCTCACCCCTTTTTGTCCCTCTAAACACAGCATTTTATTTGTATTTATAATCTTGCAGTCATCAGGCTATTGTTTTCACATTCTGTCCTATAACCTGCCTCCACAACTAAGTGATAAGCTTTTCAGGCCAAGGGCTATAATTTCTTATGTATCTCTCTTTTCAACAGGGGTCCCTTAGAAAACTAGTGCTCTAACAAATGCTAATTATTTCCCTTTCTTTTTATTTCCCCCACCATGGGTTTACTATTCATTTAGTTTTTTATTGAAGCTTATTTTTTGATGAATTAACAATTTTTAACATTTTCCCTCAGTTTTAATTTCTATAGTAAATATCAAAAGAGACCACATCATTTCTTCTAAAATGTCCTTAAAGTCAATGTTGTCAAAAACACATTAGCACTGAACTCCAACTTTTTAAATGTTAAGTCAACCTATATGGTAACAAAAAATTCAACATTTTAACCTACACACTTTACAAGTTACTCCATCCTCAGTCAACATTCACACAATTGAGAATTAAGGGGTCATTTTCAAAGAGAATCCTGGAAACGAAAGGCCCCAAATTTATTATAAGCTGTTCTATTTTGCTCTCTGAAACAGATATAATAAATTAATTACCTAAAATTGATTTCAAGTGGTTTTTAAACCAAGATGAAAAACATACAAACACTCCAGTACCACAAGAGCCTCTTAAGCAGCTATTAAAAGATTTGCTTCATCATAGCTGAAAATTACCCCAGAATTTTTAACTATTCCTCTCAAATGACCCCATGAAGTGCTTAGAAAGCTTGACCATTCCCTGAAAGATGCATCATCAGCTTCCCTCTTCACATACCCTGCATTCTGTACTAGCTAGTCACCAAAAAAATATTTAACTCTCAAAAATAATCTCCCATTCAGCTATTACCTCAGACTACCCCGTTTCAGGCAAGTTTCAAAAGCCAGTATGAATTGAAATCCTGAGTTCAATTAATAGTGATCATTTTATGTTGCTTAAGGATGTGATCAATTTCACATAACTGCATATACTGTTTTTTAATCTCAGTTCTTCAATTCTCTCCTCCTTCTAAGCAACAAAATAGCTTTTCTTTACCCTCATGATTCTCCTTTCTCAAGGAATAAGGAAACAAAATAGATATTTGTCAAATTCTGTATGTTTAAATAAACTGTCATTAAATATCACATAAACATTCATAAATATACACTGGAATGTTGAATACTTAATATATGAAACACTCAAGAACATAGATTTTTCTGCACAAATCTGGGAAGAGGGGACAGCCTAGCAACAACCCTGAACAGAGCCCAAATATCCGTATGATATTCAGGACCACGGCCTTCTGCAAAACCTATGATAGAAAAGTCTAAATCCTTATTATTCTAACTAACTCCATAGTCTTATCTAAATTCCACAAGAAACCAATTCAAGAGTATTTTAAACAGTTCCAAGAAGGGATTCCCGAACTCCAGATCATTTAACAAGCACTGAATGCAATGGCACCCCAAAATTGAACTTAAATGATGAATCAATGACAATTAACATTCAACTTACTATTTGGCAACATGACAATACAAACCTCAATCAAAACTTGGACCTACTTCCAAATTACCTTTCGATTAAACATTAACTCTATAGTGGTAGACTGGTAATGTCACATCAGGAAGGTTAAGAGATAACATATTAAACCACTTATTCAATTTAAAACAATGTCTGTTGAGATACTACTGCTACTGAGTATCTATCAGCCCCACCAGTCCCTTCTAAAGGGAGGAATCAATGCTGGCCTCCAAACCTGAGTTTGGTACTGAGTAAGTTCATGTCTGGAATAAGAATAAATATTCTGTATAGTCATATAAGCAAGAAAGAAATGTTAGGAGACAGTAACATTTAGTTCCCCTATTAACTATACAAAACTATAATAACCCCTGAGACCTGAGCTAACTAAACTATCCCTCATTCCAATAGCCACACACTCTGCAAAAGCACATCATGGTTATAAACCTTGTCCTCTTTATTCAAAAGGATGAGCAAGTAAACACTTCCATCACTATTTTAACATGGACATTCTCAACCACTTGATAAGGATGACTATCAACAGCAAGAAAACTGTAAGAAATGTTTCAAAACAAACCGTCCAAATAAAAATCATTTTCTCAATTCAAGGTTAATGAGACCGGGGGAGGGGGTATGGGAGGAGAAAAGAGGAAGCTGCCTCATCCTTGACTGAAGACAGGTTTTTGCCCTTTTCCATTATCTCTGATTGTTTTATCAGGAGGTCTAATATTTTAAGATCATGGTATTACAAAGTCTCTTATTTTCAGGGTGAGGAGGAGAAAGGGTGTAAAATAAAATCAATACTCACTGCTAACTTTCATGCTGCCAAAAGCTGAAGGCTGCTGCACTGGCTTGCAGCTCTCCGCAAAGGAGGTGGTTCTGGGCCGCCCTGACATGATCACTCTCTTCCCGAATCACCTTCTTTTCCTTCCTCCCTCCTTTTCTTCCTTTTGTTTTATGTTGGGGTGTTAGGTTAGTGATAAACGCAGCATTAAGTTCTTCCACAGGAAAAAGAAAAAGATTTCGTCCTCTTGGCTTTTCAGTCCTTTTGTATAGCTATAAAAAAAGGCGAGCGATGTATTTCTCCTTGAAGACAGATCAGTACGGATATTTAACATATAGATGATTGGGGGCTGGGAAAAAATACAATTCTTTCCTCTCCCTTTCCTTGGAGGGGAGAAATGGGTGGGGAGGTCCTAAAAAATATATATCACGTGAAACGGGGGCAAATACTTGATTGAAAATAAGTACTTTGAATATTATATTTTCCCCGGGGATTTTTTTTCCGAGTCAATGAAGAAGGGAAGCGGCGGAAGGATCACGAGTCTCACGCTTGAAAAGAAGGGGGGATGGGAAGGAGGGAGGGAGAAGGAGGGGTGGCTCGGAGATGCGACGAGAAACGCTGCGGCTCCGGCAGCGGCGGGATCCGGCGGGCTGACGGTGAGGGCCCGGCGAGCTGGAAGGCGGCGGAGTCGCGAGTCAGTCAGAGGCGGGCGGTGGCGGCGGCTCCTTTCCTCATTGCGCCAGGAGCAGCTGCAGGCGGCGGCTGGATCCAGCGGCCATGGCGGCGTCGGTGGCGGAGGCAGCTCCCTTCAGACCCCAGGCAGCGGCTCCTCGACTGCTCCCCATACGCCGGGGACATGGGAACCCGGCAACCGCTTCCGTCCCTCGGGGCCCCCTCCCCCGTCCACGGCACCAGCGCGGCCGCCCTCCCGCCCCTCGCCTCTGCTCGGTCCCGCTCAGGAAGTGTCCGCGCTTTGCCCCTAGCCCGGAGCCCTGTCAGTAGCTGCGGGGCCGGCTCCTCCTCGCTTCCTTCCTTCCTTCCTTTGTCACTCGGCCCGGGCGGCGGCGGCGGCGGCGGCGGCGGCGGCAGCACCAGCACAAACCCGCATTCGCCCGGGTCGGGGGCTGCTCTGTGTAAGGAGCGCCGTCTGCGCAGCCGCCTAGCTCTTCCCCACTCCCCCTCCCCCCTCCTACTCGTCCTCCGCCTCCTTCCTCCCCCACCCAGCCTTACACCGCCCAGCGCCCCGCCGCCCGCGTAACAGGCGTCTGGGAATCGCCGGCCGAGTGGAGCGCCCGCCCCCTTCGGCAGGGGAGCCGAAGCCCGAGCGGAGCCAATCACGGACGTCGTTTGTTTGCGGCTCTTCCCGGAAAAAACCGATCCACGTGAGGAGCCAATTAGAAAATGTCGCTGGAAATTCACGCCCAAGGGCGGAAAATGCCGAAGATAGCCGATAGAGAAGAAGGTGGGTTCGCCTTGTTCTGTGGCTGGCTGGAGGAGAAATTCGACAATGGCAACAGCGGCCAATCAGAACCGCCGGCCCTCACGATAAAGCTTGAAGAGTTAAGGGCAGTGAAGCCCGGAGTCGCTGGTTAAAGCGCACTGCTGGGCACCGCGGCCGCGTTGTAATTGGCCGAAACTCCGCTGGGAGTGCACCTCCCTCGGTGATTGGTGAAGGGATGGGGCTTCCGAGGACAGCCTGGCCAGTCAGAACGTCTCCTCCCTCGCCGAGGTGGGGAGAAGTGGAAAGCGAAGGGACGGTATCTATAAAACGCCTTCTCATTGGCCTGAAGCTTTGGAGTTGGAGTGCGGGCGAAAGTGAAAAGGAGGGAGGCCGAAACCCGTAATGGTAGCCAATCGGCACTCACTGCCGTCCAATCGCAAGACCTAGCTGCAGTGTGATTGGCCTTCGGCCTCCGGCGGCGGTCCCAGCAGCGGGGACAAGCGCGACTTGGGTCGTGGCGGACAGTCTGACGGGCTCGCCTGCGGCTACTCGCAGCCAGTGTGGAAACCGCAGCCCGAGAGCGCGAGCCACTGCGAAACTGCTGCGGTCGCAGGGGCGAGGCTCGGAGAGCTCCAGCGAGCTGAGGGTTTAGGGGCTATCCCCACCCACTAGAGACTCTCGGCGGGGAGGGGCTCGTTCTGCGCGCCCCAGGCTCCCCTTCGCCCGGGGGTACACGTCCCGAGTACCGGCGTCTTTCCAGAAAGGGCCAGACGGGTGCAGGGCGCTTCCCGGGCTGCGTGCAAGTTCTCGGACGCTAAACTGAGAACAAAGCTTTTAGAGAGGCAATGTCTCTGGGCGGCCGCGCCCCGCCCAGTCGCCGAGGCCACTGATAAGAGTGGGGCCGACTGCGCCTGGTGCGCGCGGCCAGGCCCGGCCTTCTAGAAACGCCCCTGAGAAATGAGCTCATGTTGGATGCGCGCGCTCCTCGGGCGAGACTGCCCACCGCAAAACGATCCCAGAAAGCAGGTGAGGGGAAGTGCCGTCAGGCCGGATATCCCGAAGCCTCCAAGGAAACGGGAATAGCCCTTAGTAGTTTTTGGTCCTTCGGAACTAGGGCGAGCTATAAAAGTAGTATGTAAGTAGGTTTCACACATACGCCAGTGTTCATTGTTCTACAGAGAACCGATTCCTGTGGTTTGCCTTAAGGACAGTGAGGTATGGCTACGTCAGGATAGCGGAAAAAGTAGAGTGGACAGTTAACATCCTGACTGTAATCCCGTGGTGTCTAATATCCACCTGCAGAGTCACCCCTTTCTGTTAAGATACGATCTCTAGAGAGCACATATAGAAATACCCATTCTTAATCAGATTAATTAGCTATTGCTTTGAGAAACTCATGAGGGAGTTGGGACAGAACGAAGTAAGCTTTTATGGGAGACAGGAAAGGTCTAGATAGCGTTTGCAAACTCATGTCTACAGGGGCCAGAAAATTAAAGCAAATGAATGAAACTGGACTGGTACAAGACAACAGGGAATGATAAGGAACGTGGCAAATTGGAGTGTCCGTGCTGTAACTGAAGGGAGCAGCTGTTCAGCTCTAGCAGATTGCTGCCCTGAGGAATGTGGATCCAGTGTTCTAAGATTCTGTTTTTTCGCCCCCCAAAAGAAACCCTAAAGCAGGATTTTTGCATGAAATCTCTCGATTTTTAAATGTTGGCAGTATTTCCAAGCTCTGCAAGCCAAGCTAAAAACTTCCCAGGGTAGATGTGGCCAACATGCATTCAATCCGTAATCTAAAACCTGGGCATAGATTTTATAGCCCAAGAGCGGTAGAAGCTCTTTTTCTTTGCAGGGAAGAGTGAACATGAGTTCTCTGGATGTCATGGAGGAAAGTAAAGAATGTTAAAAGCAAACTCTACGTGGCAGCTTTGTCAGATGATTGTTACCTCTCCATGCAAACTATTAGGAAAGACTTGCCACTGGTCCCTAAAATGCTGTGAGACAAAGCTTGAAATCCTACCTTTCTCTTTACTTCCCATCCCTACTCCCAATTATACCAGCAGGAAAGTGAATAGCAAATGTTTAGGTTATACAGATTAGAAACATGCATATTTTGTGTATAATAAAGTACAAGAATAGTCTACCTTAAGACTATGATTAGTAGCTTTACTGTTGCTGCCTTCAAATGTTTTGAACTGATGCTGTTTAATATAAAATATCTGATCAAGGTGGGGAGGAAATTTTATAGGAAAAAAAGTAGTTTAGTCTAGAAATAGGACTTAAGAAGGGAGAAATTTAAGAGAAAATACAGAACGACTGAAATTAACATTTATTGTTTCTCCAACCTTTTAAACTCTTGCTTTACCTTCCCGCCTGCTTTAAACCACTTATCAGTTTATAGTAATTTTAACAGTTAATGTTTACTGAGTGTTTATAATGTGCAGGACACTATTCTTAAGTGCTTCACACACCCTATCTCAAATTATAATCCTATGATGTAAGTACTGTTATCACCTCTGTTTTAAAGATGAGAAAACTGAGGGCCAGAAAGATGTACTAACTTACCTGAGGTCCACAGAGCTAAAGTAAACAGAACCAGGATTCAGATCCCCTGTACTTCTCTCTCAAGCACAGTCCCTGCCTCTCCTGGTATATTTTCCTTTATCAAAAAGTCTAAGCCTTATGTTTTCAACTCTGTGTGCCTAGTTGTGATTATATCCTCTAGTTTGGTTTTTACCGGCTTGGTTTCCTTTAGGTCTCATCACGTGGTCCCTTGTAGAGATCAGTGATTCTGAGCCACAATAATAATAAACCAGAGGATTAGAAAAAGATAAATATCCAAGAAAGCTGAGTGATACAGTACAGGTAAGTAGTGTGGTAGGGGAAAAAAAAAGAGGTTGGTAAGGGTGTCCACAAGGTAATAGTTACAAATTAAAATGAACAATGAACTGGCTTCTGTATATTTGCATAGTACTTCGCACTTAGGAAGTACTATTATGGAACCATTATTGTTTTTACAAATGAGGAAACTGCACACTAGAGTAAGTGACTTGCTCAGAATCACTTAGCTGCATTTTTAATTGAAACTAGAAGAAAATATATGCAGGTTTAATAATGAAGATAGCAAATGGAATATGAGATGCAGTTTATTTAGATGAACCCAGAATCACTCAGTCCAAACAGAACTCCACAAGCAAGCTCTTTCTAGGATCTCATTTACTTAGCCAATATGTATTAAACACCTAAATGTTGGGTGCTAGTCTTCCAAATTTAATAAGATAATGTGTCTGCTCCAGATACTTGCAGGAAGATACTATGAGAGAACCCTAGGAAAGCCCTCCACTATCAAGGTCAATGTAAAGATTAAGAGAAAGGGAAAATAAATTTGCATTTATTGAATGCTTGTTCAATTCTTCCCTAAACCCAAAGAGATAGGTACTGTTAACCTCCCCCACCCCCTTTTTTTTTTCACTAGACTGAGGGAAAAGTGAGCAATAAGTACATTACTCAAGGTCACACAATTAAAAAGTGGTAGAGTTGGGGTGGAATCTATAGCCAAGTCTATTTGATCCAGCCTCTTTCTACTAGATAACTCTACCCTGCATCAAAAAGTAACATTGTTTATCCCATTTATGTAAAATTATGTGTGTCTGTGCTTGCACACCCACACACAGGAGTCTGGGAATAATTAATTTTGATGACATTGTGGATGATATTGTATTCATGCTTTCCAGTATTATCTTCATTTTTACATAGGAAAGTACTTAAAAAGAGAAAACAAAGACTGCAGAAGAACCAAAGAAAAGAAGTAGCAGTGTGAAACTGCTCAATTTGATTAAATCAGCTTGATTTATAGGGCGCTGTGCCAGATCTTAGGAATACAGGACTGTGAAGATGAATAAAAGTCATTCAGAGGTGACTGTCTTGCTCCAGTCTTAGGGAAGCTCAAGTAGAGTAACCTGTAAACAGACAACACCATAATATCATCTGGGCACTATGGAGGAAAGGTGTCCCAGAAATCATTTTCTAAGTTGTATTTAAACTACTGGTCTCCACAGTCAAGTTCATGTACCCAGAGGTTGTATAGGATGATCCTTTGGAATGCTAGACCTGCTCGATCTTATTTCTATCTTAAAAAGTAAGAAATTACCTTTCTGATGGTTAATTTACTGGTAGACACTAGTGCTCTCTTCAGTTCCTATGTCAAAGGAAAAGGTGCCACAGGGTCTACAAAGAGCTATCCTAAAGGAAAGGGATGACTCCACAGCCTAGAAGGGAATGTGAATACAAGGTGCCATCCTGCTTTTTAAAATTTCCAGCAACATATGGCACTTGTGCTTAATTAAGTGGATTTCCAGTCATATTATTTGATTTTTAACTAACTTGACCCTCACAGATAGAAAATAATTCCTATAAATAAAGTATAGATAACAGAACGAACAGAAAATGGCAAAGCTGACATTCTACCCTGAATAGGAACCCTTCGTTAGTCACATCAATGGGTAAAGAACAGTGATGAGCTAATCGAATTTGACAAGAAGTAGGCCTGAAATTTTTGGGATTCTCAAGAATTCTTGAAATACAAAGTTACCATCTACTATTTTTATAGTCAGAGGCTACCCTAAGTTTAAGTATGACAGATGTAGCTAATGCCAGTCTTCACAATTACCAAAATGTTTAAAGACTATGCATCTGGTACAGTTAGTAATTTGGTGTGGAAGAGGGGTGAGAATAAAAAAGTTTGGGGCCTTAAATAAAATAAAAATTGTTTTAAAGTATTGTTTATTATGCCTCATCTTTTTATTCCTATATATGTCTTAGGTGTGCATATCATATGAGTTCAAGAGTATATGTTTTATAAATATGCAGAGTGTATTGGAGCTGCCATTAAAAATTATTTACTAGTAGAGTATAAGAACAAAAATTTTATAGACCACTGTTTTAAACAAAGATTATTTGCAAAAAAAATTTTTCCCATTCCGTAGGTTGTCTTTTTGTTTTACTTATGGTTTCCTTTGCTGTGCAGAAGCCTGTAAGTTTCATTAGATCCCATTTGTTTATTCTTGCTTTTATTTCTATTGCTTGAGTAGACTGTTCTAGGAGAACATTTTTGAGATGTGTGTCAGATAATGTTTTGCCTATATTTTCCTCTAGGAGGTTTATTGTATCTTGTCTTATGTTTAAGTCTTTGATCCATTTTGAGCTGATTTTTGTGTATGGTAGTAAGGGAGTGTTCTAGCTTCTTTGTTTTACATGCTGCTGTCCACTTTTCCCAACACCATTTGCTGAAGAGACTGTCTTTATTCCATTGTATGTTCTTGCCTCCTTTGTCGAAGATTAGTTGACCCAAAGTTTGTAGGTTCATTTCTTGGCTGTCTATTCTGTCATTGGTCTATATGTCTGTTTTTGTACCAATACCATGCTGTCTTGATGACTGTAGCTCTGTAGTATTGTCTGAAGTCTGGGAGAGTTATTCCTCCAGCCTCTTTCTTTCTCTTCAGTAATGCTTTAGCAATTCTAGGTCTTTGATGGTTCCATATAAATTTTACTATGATTTGTTCTAGTTCTGTGAAATATGTCCTGGGTAATTTGATAGGGATTGCTTTAAATCTGTAGATTGCCTTGGGCAGTGTGACCATTTTAACAATACTGATTCTTCCAATCCAAGAGCATGGGATATCTTTTCATTTTTTAAAGTCTTCTTTAATTTCCTTCATCAGTGGTTTATAGTTTTCTGTGTATAATTCTTTCACCTCCTTGGTTAGATTTATTCCTAGGTATTTTATTACGTTGGGTGCTATTTTAAAGGGGATTGTTTCTTTACTTTCTTTTTCTGTTGATTCATCATTAGTGCAAAGAAGTGCAACTGATTTTTGAACATTAATCTTGTAACCTGCTACCTTGCTGAATTCTTCGGTCAGCTCTAGTAGCTTTTGTGTGGACCTGTTAGGGTTTTCTATATATAGTAACATGTTGTCAGCATATAGTGACATTTTTACCTCTTCTTTTCCAATTTGGACCCCTTTTATTTCTCTCTCTTGCCTGATTGCTGTGGTTAGGACCTCCAAGACTATGTTGAATAGGAGTGGTAATAGTGGGCATCCTTGTCTTGTCCCAGATTTTAGTGGGAAGCTTTTGAGTTTTTCACCGTTGAGTACTATGCTGGCTGTAGGTTTGTCATATATAGCTTTTATGATGTTGAGATATGTTCCCTCTATACCCACTTTGGTGAGAGTTTTTATCATAAATGGGTGTTGAATTTTATCAAATGCTTTTTCTGCATCTATTGAGATAATCATGTGGTTTTTGTCCTTTCTCTTGTTGATGTGATGTATGACATAGATTTTGGAATAGTTGAAGGGAAAAACATTCCAGGCAAAGAGAAGAGGATATGCAGTGGCAGAAATGTAGGTAACAAGGTATTCAGAGAGCTGAAGGTAGTTTGAAATTATGTAGCACATAAGCTCTGGACCTAGAGAAAATAAAGAAAAACAGTATCTGATAATGGAGGTGTAGTTAAGTAAATTATGTTCTATTAAGTTCATATTATTCAATCAGTAAAAATAATAAAAGCAAAGACTAATAGCAACTCAGAAATAATACTAATGTAAAAATACAGCACTTCAGATTATATATTACCATATTTCCAATTCTGCAAAATATATGAACATTTGAATCAAGATTGAAAAGGACAGAAATTAGAATAATTTCATTAATATATTGGCATATTTAACTATAGATGAAAATATTCACTTTAAATATTTTTATTTCATATTTTTACAATAAGTTAATGTCTGTTTGGTTTTAAAAGGGAATTGGCTCTCAAAATAACTCATTTGTTCACATATTCCTTAGCCTCTGATTACATGGAATTCTTAATGGAAAAACTTCAAATTTCTCAGCAAAACTTTCCAACACTGACATTTTTACTGATAATCCTTTGTAATAAGAGTTATACTGTATTAATGAAACTAGCCAATATTTATTATATGCAAGACATCTGCTAGGCACCTGATATAAAGAAGTACATGAGCCACCTGAGTAGCTCTAATTTTAACATCTAAAGGAGCATAAGATGAAAAGAAAACAAACCCTCAGTAAGTAACAAACCCTTACTGATTAGATTATTTTGAGCTGTTTCAATTTTCTTTCTTTTACTCCTTTTCTATTCATATTTTTTTAGAGTGAGCTTTTTAGGCCAGCCAGAGTGTAAATATTTTCACATTGAATTGAATAAGTGATTTCACATGAGTTGAAAACATAAGTGTGTTGACTGAACACTTCGTAAAGTACACTTCTTTACAACATTCTAGGTAATTCAGCCTTGTTATATGGGCATTAAAATGTATTAAATATAGGCCTGCAAAATTCTCAGTTGGAATAAATACTTCAGGAACCCATTAGCCAGCAGTAAATCAGAAAATGTTATACTTTCTTGTTCACATGGAAGTAAGACTCACATCTCAGAATAGAATAAAAATCTTAAGATATTTAATCTATATCACATTGATGGTGAATGTGAAAGCTACAAGAAAGTTGTCATTCTGTTTCTTGGCTGTTGAATAGCTTAACTTGGATGGGGGAAAAATACCTGAAAAAAAGTTAAGGAACGCAGAGAGGGCCTGTCTTCCTCAGTCAGGACACAGTTTCATTTGGATTGTGGCAATCAAGATACATCCTTGCTCGGACTTCACTTCTGTGCCTTGTGGGATGAAATTCTGAAAGGGAATGGGAGAGAATGCACAAAGCCCCAAGCAATGTGTGTTCTTGTAAAACATCTGGATCAGAGAGGAGTAGAAAGTGGCAGATATCAGACCAGAAAGGATTATCATGGGAGAGGTTTATAGCTCAGTTTTGTAAACCCATTACTATTTCACCATGTCTATTGTTCCTTATTTTTATAAGTTATATTGTATATGAATTGGTAGTGCCCAGTATTTGAAGATAAAAGGAATAATTAAGGAAAAAGAACCATTAATTCCCTAAATAATTCTTACTACTTGTTTAGAAACATTCAAGAGTCTCAGGAAAATACTAACTCAGACTTTTTTTTGGTTGAGGTATCAACATGTCTGTGACGGCTGAGCACATCCTCCTGTCAGTACTCTTCTACTTTCTTGACAATCTGAATACAGTTTTCATGTTTAGTCCTCTAATCAAAAGTGATCCAGTTACTCTAATTTTTATAGTTAAATACTTTGGCCATGATTCTATAAAATTCCATAAATTTTGCTGGTTTGTATTGGAAAATACATGAAAGACACAATATTTAATACCCTGATACCATTAGGAAGTGCCTATTGTGTGTCTCCCGCGTGCCCAGAATGATGCCAGATATTGCGTGAAACACATTTGCTTGCAGCAAATTGAGAAAACTGCTTAAATGTTTTAAAACCTAATTATGGCCTGTTTACTGCATTTTTAAAATATTTTCAAGGTCAGAGGGATATGGCTTTTAGAATTAAAAACAAATATCTTACACAGCTCAGTCAGCTGGAACTCTATGTAAGTAAACTATTCTATGGAAGTTGAACTTTTAATGTAGCATGAGAGGAGTTAAAGTGAAGTACTTCTAAGCTCCAGAGAAACTATCGAGTGAAAAATTCGTCAACAGGAGTTGCCGAAAGACACACACACAGTCTGCCTCTATATCTAACTCTCTTCCTGCTTAAATGGAATTACGTGAAGTTGTGAAGCATTTCTCTTGATCTCAGTTGATGCTGTGCACATAACAGGAACTCAGTAAATGCTGGCAAAATGAACAATATGATTACAATTGAAAAAGTGAAACCTAATTATAACCATTAAAATTATAACTTTATAAAATGTTTGCATATGGACAAGACTCTGAGGAAATGTCCAAAAATAAAAACATTTGTTTTATTCATTTGTTGGCTTTTGGAAAGTTTTTTCTTACATTTAAAATTTTTCCATTATTGTTGCTACAATATAATTTGCATATCAAATTTTCTAAATTAGATGCATTCAAATATAACAGAGAATCACAGCTTGGGACAAAGCTCTGTTCACCTCTGGGGTTCAGACATATCTTGGCATATCTGGCAAATTGGTGGCTTTAGGCTGCCAAGAGGGTAGTTTACATAAGGGTTTTGGCAGAAAGACTGCCGAGAAATGGGTGCCATCAAGGAGAGGGTTTGGCCAGGCTACTTTTCCTTCAGTTTGCACTGCTACAATGCACTAATCAGTATTCCCATTGGTCCATGCTTGTGCCATGCCAGCGAACCCTATTTTGAATGGTACTCTTGGACTGAGGGGATATTGCTTACCTACCTTGAAGATTCATACTCTAACACAGTCTCATGGACTCCTCCCAGAAAGCATCATGACCAGGAACAAGAATGTGCTGAAATCTTTATTACATCACAAAATATAATCCAAAGATGAGTGATTGGGTTTGTTTCCACTTCTGCAGGAAATATGATACAATTTTGCAGTATTGGAGACTGCAGAAAACACAGAAGCATTTTGATTCCTTGAGAACCACACTGGAGATCATGAAAATGCCCAGTAGAAGGTGGTGGTGACCTGAATTAACAGGACTGGCTCAGTAATGAGTACTAGGAGTGTTCAAAGACGACAGAAGCCTCAGCAGCAGACATCCACGTGGCCATAGATAAGACCTGTTCTGGAGTCCATGTAAAACACTGTCTAGGGGCTCTCAGAAATTATGGGCAGGGGACTTTGCAAGGAGCTGGAGGTCCTGCATCAGCAGGGAGAGGCAAAGGCCAATGAAATATGAATTTTAAAACCATTGGTAATAAGTTCATAATTATGGTTTTAGTTGATAAAGAATATGAGATGTGAAAAACAAATCTGCTGAATCTGATTCAATGTTCCCCATTCCTACATGCTTCTTATTTGTGTGAGCACTTCATGGAACTAACAGTGCTGACAGTTTTTCAAATAAAGGGCATATTTTTCTTACAATATGACCCATAAGTACAAGTTAAACACTATTCTTCACCTGTTGTTCAACCAAAGAAACAAGGATATATTCCAATACTGGGAGAAAAACTAGCTGGACTGAATTTGTTAATATTTAAGGTCTTTTAAAGAGTAATTTTGAATGTATACATCCAAAAAATGCTGTTTTCAAAGCCTAAAGCTTGCCAAAGAGGCAACTCCAGGGGTTTACCTTTCATGTACTGCTTCATAGTTTATAATGAATGTTATACTATTGGACATATACCAAAACCTATAAGGTAGAAAACAGGTAATATTACTCCCACTTTACAGATTAAAAATGGAGGTAAGGAGAACTAAAATTAGCTTTTCTGGCTCAACCTTAGTACACTGGTCAATAATATTTATCAAGTAGTGACAGGTATATGGCATTCCACTATGTTCTTGGAATAATATTTTTTAAAGGCATGAAGGTATGTGCTCTGAGCAGGCAAGAAAAGTCTCTCATAAAGATAAAAGTGGCATCCTTTTAAAAATTTTTTTCATGGGCATTTTTTTTATCATTTGTCTACTTACTCCCTTTATGTGTTGTAGTGATTTGTGTTTAATAGCTGCATAAGAATAAAACAGAGGCACTGAAAACCAATACTCTTTGAGTACAGAGCAATATTCATGGCACCTACTATATGAATCAGAGATTTTTTTCTTAAAGAAAGATGTACATATAAAGTCCTTCTAGATTTGAAATATGGTTGCAATTGGAATTTAGCTAGTGAACACACTGAATACTTACCATGGGCAAAGTACTGTTCTTAGTGAGACTGAATCAAAGAAGAACATAAAAAAGAAGAATATGTTCACTTTCCTTAGTAATTTTTAATCTGGCTAGGAGGGGATAAGACATAGATTAGGTATATTAAAAAGCCTCAATAAATATTTATTGAATGAGTGAATAGATGGATGACTAGAAAAGTTCATTATTGGTCCAAAGTAGCATATGGTAAATACCAAGAAAATGAGGGAATGTCTATATAAGAGATCAGGCGATAGTTCAACTAGAGAATGGAATAAGCCACTGGTCAGACCCATCTTCTGTTCTTACTCCTGCTAATAGAGTAATTTCTCCACAAGAAAGAGGAATTCTGTTACAAACTTTTTTTAAGGGGAAAGGCTGGGACAGCACACTGGGAAGAAGAAAACTACAGTTACACCTGGACACTATAGGCCTATTTAGTTAAAAACTAAAGGTTTTCAGTAGGGTATTTGCCAAACCCAAAAAGCAGCAGGAGGTGCAAGGCCAGTGCCTAGAAGGAAATCAGAAGCTATATCAAGAGAACAAGAGATTATCCACTAACTCTGTAAGGATGAATGGGGCATCTGAGAAACAGAGTGAAATTAGAGAACAGAGTTGAGATGTTGCCTCCCTCATTTTTAAGGATTGTGAAGTTATGGAGATAGCAGAAGGAACAGCTCAAGGGTAAACAACAGACCATTATGTCAATTTTTTAAAAAAAGACTGCAAAATGATGTTATATTTATCATTAGGAAGTCACTAGATTCCTCTATAACTATGTGGAGTCAGAATTATGTATGTGAGGTCAGGTTGTAGAGCAACTTTGAATAGATAAAAGAATAATTAAGCTAAGGAAATCAGGGATTAGAGATAAGTAAGAGTATATTGAGAAGATATGGGGATACTAGTTTATCTTGGGAGCAAAACAGAAATTGTCCTGACACCAATAGTGTCTTAGAGGAGCACTCTGAGGTCAGTATGATGATCATTTTAGAAGCCAAGAGTTGGCACAGAGACAGGTATTCTTCTAAGTTAAGATTTGCATTGCTTGCTAATACAATGGAAAATTGAGCATAGTTTGGAATCTCTTTCATGGAAAAAATAGTTAATTTGAGATAATCCTCACTGATATTTTGTACATTTGCAGGGACAATAGTAATCTATAGGATTTTGGGGAAGACACACTAAAATTTATCTCCAAAGTGAATGAGTCAAAAGTTGTAAATTTTAGAGACTGGCTAAAGCTTCATCAAGAAATCTGATAGATTTTTTTTTTCTTTTGGAAAGTGGCTCAGGACCCAGTGAATCTGGGGACAAACTTCAGTGCTTTTGCCAGGTGCCCATTTAAAACACTGATCCTTGCCTTGAACTATAATGTTGTGGCTATAATGTATTGGCATTCAAATGACAGCTTAGGAAAAGAGGCCTCATTATGCTCCCTACGGAAACAATTTGTTCCCTGCCAAAATTAGGATTACCTTGCTTTAGGAAGAGGGTGCATACGATGCTGACAGCCAAATGATGATTTACCAAAAATAACAAATTCCACTGTGGATGGCAAAGGAGCCTCATATAACCCAGAAGGGAGAGGGTATTAGGAATGACCTTCCAGACAGTTGTTGAGGGACATGCTGAAAACTGTGCTGAAAGCAAAATAGTCATAGCTGGGCGTGGCACTACTTTAATGACCTGGCAAATCTGAAACTACCTTGGTAAAGGTAAATCATTGGGTGGGGGTTTTAAGCCCTAAGTGTTAAGGCCTAGAGCAGGCATAGCAAAAATGAGGAACTTGATCACTATTTATTCCATTTCTATATACATGGCAGACATGGATAACAGGTAACTCAGTCTCAGGGTCCTTCTCAATCTACACAGCACCTTAAGTAGGCACTGCCTATCAGTGGGAATTGTCAGATCATTTGAAACCTGTTTCCTTGCCTATGGATTGCTCCCATATGATGCCTAGTCTGCTCTTAGATGAGAGGATAATGGTCCTGAAAAGCATTTGGCTGTGAGAGAAGCTCTCATCTCCCAAGATATTGGGCAGCACATCTAAGTGAACATCCACTCATGAGGATGTCCAGGAGCTTGGGGATCCACCTGCCATTCAGCTGACCCCAGGAGATGGACTTCCATGCTTCATTACTCATGGCCCACTGCCCAAGAATACCTGCTCTGAGTAGACATCAGCTAAGTGAGCCTTTCCATAATGAAATGCTGGCATGGCCAGGCTGCCTAAAAGAATCTGTGGTTACTTGCTTCTTGGCCTTGGCTTAGGACTATTTATGCTGTTGGAAAATACTTAGTTTTTGAGCTGATGAAATGTGACAGCACCTGTGAAAACTGTTTGAAAACTTTAAAAGCCGGTACTCAGGTAGGGAATATGGGTGAGGGTGATTATTAGGAGATAACAAAACTTAAGCTCAGAATTTTTCCTTAGGCTTACAATTTCTTATTTAATTAGCTCTTTTTTTTAATAAGACTGGAATGGAATCTTTCCCTTTCTGGGAGGCAAAAATAATGAGATGTTTGCCTTGACTTTGCTATTATTGTGTATTTGTAACATCCCTAAATCCACCCCAGTGCGTCCTACACACTTGTCAGATTGATGTAACTCTCACACCACTGTCATCACTTAACCCAGCTGCTCAGGAACCTAAATTGATCCCTCTATCTGTTGTAGAAAATACAGGCTCTTCTTTCTTGCATTCAAAGTCCTCCTTCAACTACGCATGCTTTCCACTCACCCATAAGCCTCCACCATCCCTCCAATCTCACCTCTTCCTGCTTCACATTGTAGAAGCAGGTACTGTTACAGCTGGCAGTCATCAAAAAGATGGTGCTCCAAATATTCATAAAAGCACTACTTACAATTGTCAAGATAGAGAAACAACCTAAGTGTCCATCAACAGATGAATGGATAAAGATGTAGTATATATATACAATGGAATACTACTCAGACATAAAAAAGAATGAAATGCCATTTGCAGCAACATGGATGGACTTGGAGGGTATTATGCTAAGTGAAATAAGTCAGACAGAGAAAGACAAATACTGTATGATATCACTTATATGTGGAATCTAAAAAATACAACAAACTAGTGAATGTAACAAGAAAGAAGCAGACTCACAGATACAGAAAACAAATTAGTGGTTACCAGTGAGGAATGGGAAGGGGGAGAGGTGCTATAAAGATAGGGGATTAAGAGGTACAAACTATTATGTATAAATAAGCTACAAGGATATATTGTACAACGCAGGGAATATAGCCAATATTTTATAACTATAAATGGAGTTTAACTTTTAAAAATTGTGAATCACTATATTGTATACCTGTAACATATGATATTGTACATGAACTATACTTCAATAATTTAAAAAAAAGATGGTTCTCATCCAATCTTTGTACTTCATAGTTGGGGAAACTGAAGCCCAGAGCGGTGAAGTGACATTCCCAAGGCCACACACGGCCCTTCCACTGTGGCCAAGACAACATGCTTTCCATTCCCTACACAACTTGTTCCTCTGGTCCCAAGCACTGGGACAGGATGGGTAGAACTGGTACCCAGGGAACAGCCTGGCAAGGGATAAATGATGCATAAAGCAATATTGAGAATTAAAAACCCAATGTGCTTGCAACATACTGTGTTTGCAACAAATGTCCTTTATGTAGAATTTGTGACCCTCTCAATAGGGAATTAACTAAAGCTGGGAATTAATCTGCAAACTTTTGTTTTACTGGCTTTGCAAGGAATACTTGGACAATTGTCTTCTATCTAAATAGAATGAATTATTGAGGGCTAGAAATGTTTAAAGGTATGACAGGGTTTCCCCGGGGAATGGCCCATTGGGTTATTATTAGTTGCCAAGGTTTTCCTCTGAACTGAAGTTAACAAGGTCATTTGAAGGGTAATCATACTGAGGAACTTCTGTACAATGACCCCGTTACAACTTGCCCAACTAGAAGCTAGGAAACCACACCTTCTTTAGAAAGTTTATGTGGTAGTCAGTGGGAGGTGGTTAGTGATTTAAACCTTACTGATTATCATGAATGGCAGGAAGATGAAAAAAGTGAAGGAAAAGCCTTGATTATATGAAAATTGTTCAAGAAAATCAAAGGAAGTCTTGTAAATGTTCAAATACATAATGTAATTCAAAATGAGACTGATCAACTTTCTACATCTGCTTTGATGCGTAGATAAGGATACTTATAATTCAGGTATTAAGTATTTAAATATAAATTACTCCTTATAAAATGAGGGTTTTTTAAAAATAAGTTTTCTTTATTATTTAGAGCATCACCCTGGAACTTAAAAAAACTAAAAATCTCTCATCATCATTTTTAGATATACACAGACTATAGAACTTATTCAGATTATTACAAATTCCAAATAATTGGAGCCTGAATTAATGAAGTTTCAATATGTCTACAAGTGGGTGAGGCATTAGTCTGAGTGCCCTGGTCAAGACTGAGTGCTTTTCATACTTTACCACTAAAAAAAAAAAAAACAAAAAAAACAAAAAAACTATTCCAATAAGATCTGCTCACAACAAAGCTCAAAGGAGCAAACTCTGTCCTCTACTCCACAAAATGGAAAATGGTTGTTTGTTTTAATACAAAAATGCACCCCCAACTTCTGCACATAGGCGCGCACACACACACAGACATAAGCCCTCGTGACTGACTCCTCAGGAAGATGCTTCATTTTGTCCATAGCTTCCTTCTTTCCTGGCACATGGCAGAGGTACACCAAGAGCCCTCCATACCCAGGGTGAGAAGCAGGGTGTGCTTAATCTATGTTTAGGAAAAACTTTACAAGTCATATCATCTAATTTGAGTGGGGAAAAGTGGTCACACTTTGCATAAGCAAAAGCTCGCTGAACGTTTATTAACTGGAATATTGTTGACTATTGAAATGAGAACTCTTTGTAGCTGAAAAGGTCTACAGAAATACATTAATAATATAAAGATCAGTATTAGCCAGTCAGCCCTTTGGTATGTAACTCTTTAAAGCCCATGACTCATGAACAACAGCAAGCTGTGCTTTTACCGCTTCTTCACTTATGTGGGCTTCAGTTTCTTCTCTCTGTTTAGTCTAACCTCTGTAGGTGAACACTGTTCCCTTGCTTGAGATCAGAATAACTTTACCTCTTTTCAGTTTTTTATTACCATCACAGCACTTCTCAAAGAGCAAGGCGTGAGGGCTGACCTTCCCGATTTTTGCTTCTTACTCCAAGAATAATTTGAAAATCCTTTTTGGCTTGGCTTTGGCATTACGGGTGTGCCGTGATCCATTCCTGGGTTTGTCTTCCTGACACACCAGATGCAGAATCGTGAAGTTCTGTCTTTCTTCTCCTGGGTTAAATGCACGTCCAACAGGCCTCAGATCCTCTGCTTTTGCCATGCCTCCAGCCTTTCACAGATGGAGCCCTAGGTAACCTTCACCTGCAGGCCCCAGCCTGCCTGAGCCATGAGTCAGTTCTCCCTAAGGCCGGAAGAGTATCACCAGTCTCAGCCCCAACCGTCTGAAATTCGGCTTGCTGCCCACAGAGTGCTAGCAGTGAAGAATCAGGGCCTGTGAGGCTTTGGAGTAACAGCATCTCTAATCTGTGTTGGTCCCAGGGTACAGGAGAAAGAGCAGTGGCTAAGGAGCCAGGTGAACCTGAAATGTTAGAGTTAGTCTCCCTCTTCTGACCCTTAGCTGTGTGACCTTGGGCTAGTCACTGAACCTCCCTGAACCATCTGCTTCTTTTCCATATAGAGGAGGTCATCTTTAATTACTAGCCCCTACAGGGGCTCTTGCTAGTAACTATATTTAGTTTTTCTATTATACTATTTAACAATTCAATACAAATAAAGGCTTCTTTTTAAATTTTGTATCTCAAATTATCTTTGCCTGATAGGATGATGGAAACTTTACCTATTTACCATATAAAATCAATATTTAAACCCTTAAACCATACCTTTAAACCATAAAGATATCGAAGGGCTATATAACAATAACAACAACAACAATAATAATAATATTGATAATATTTAGTGAGGGCTAATTGTGTGGTAGGTACTGACCTAGGCACTTGACATGGACTATTGTATTTAATCTTTACAACAATCTTAGAAGTAGACACTATTATTATTGTCATTGTATAGATGAAGAAACTGAGGCATGAAGATCTTAGGCAACATGATCAGCACAGCTAGGATACAGCAGAGATTTGGAGAGAAAGTTATTAGTTAAACCAAGAGGTTATTATTTTTATACTTCAAGCAGTTTAAGTCACTCCAGATAATAATAAGTAAATGTATTGGCTGTTGTCACATTTGTTTGTTGAATACCTGCTGGGTACAAAGCAACGACTAGAGATGTGAACTATGGAGCATTATAAAAGGAGGAACATATGGTCCCTGCCCTCAAGAAAATCAGAAGCTAGTAGGGGAGCTGACTGAGAAATAGTGAACTCCCATACAACTAAAATACAGTAAGTGCTTTAATAGTGCTACAAGCTAAGAGCCACTGAGCTCAGAGCTGATAGCAACATATTTCAGTCATATCCAGAAAGCTTGATTACAAAATTTATCTTTGAGTGTTGATGGACAAGGAGAATTTTGAGAGTGAGAGAAGTGAGAGAAAGACATTCCGGGCAAAGGAACCACATGGGAAAATACACTGAGTCACTGTTGACTCACTAACCTCAGTGCAGGGCTTGTTCCTGGAATAGCAGGGAGTTTAGGGTTTCTAAGCCTTAGGGTATCTGTGAGGAAGTCCTCATTTGATAGATGATAGTAGAAAGGTGGAACCATAAAATCTTGGAGTCGAAGGGTCCCCTAAGGTCATCTAATCCAATAAATCATCCAATGCCTAAATCTCTTCCAAAAGCCTCCTGCCAAGTGGTCATAAAATTTAGGCTAACATATTCCTAGCAAAAGATACATTTTTTTCTCCTAAGGCAGCTGATCTCATCACTACCTGCAATTATACTTCTCAGTTGTTTGTTTGTTTATTACTCATGTATTGTCTTTCAGACTAGAACTCAAGTTCCATCAGGGTAGGGATTGTCTGGCCTATCAGTGCCTAGCAAAGAGCAGGCATACAATAAATATTTGTTGAAATGAACACATTCAATTTCAGGACAACTCTGACACTCAGAGTTCTTAGGTGATTTCCACAAGGTGGTCTTTTATATATATGAAAACAATTATAATAACTCCCTTGTATTTTCTCCAAGTTAAGTATCTCCAGTTGGTTAGCATTTCCTCATGAGATACAACTTTCGGGCCCTTCACTATCCTGGTTATCTTCTCAAATAAACTCCACTTTATTTCTTTTAATGTGTTGTTCTAAAAATAGAAGGCAATAGTCCAACTTTGTGATACCCTCCAACTAGATAGGTCCAATCACCTCTCTTGTTCTAGGACCTACAGTGTGACCCAGTTGGCACTAACTTTGTTGAGGTCCACTTCATACTGTGGACTCATGTTTCTATCCATCCTCCCTACTCACTCTACCCTCCTCTGTGTTCTATGGCTTACTCACATCAATCCTGTCTTAACTTGTGCAGATAGATTTTGAAAATCAAGCCCAACACCTTACATTTAGCAGGCTATTACAATAATCCAGGACCAGAGACACAAGGTAGTAAACTAATGCAGTGTAGCCAGAAAGGAAGAAATATATGAGAAAAAGAGAAACACGTTTGAGGCATTATCAACGGAACTTGCAACCCACTGATTTAGTGACTGCTAGCACATGTTCTCAGTGGATGCCTCACCCTACAGACTACTTATGAACTAGGAATTAATTCCCAGCTTCTCCCCACCTCACTGTCCCTGAAGAAAGCATACTACTCCTTATAAGTCTTTAATATTTTTCCTAGTTATTATATAGAAGCACGTTGGGAAAAGTCAAAGGCAGCAAGATTTCTAGCCTAGACAACTAAGAGAATGATGGTCTCAGTAAAAGAGTTAGTCAAATTCAGGGGCAGACTTTAAGGTAATAATGAAGCACTTGGTTTGGGGCATGTTGAATTTGAAGGCCTGATGATATCTAGAAGCAGATAGACATTTTGTAACACTTTGACTTTAGAGCACAAAGCTAAAATGCAGGTTTGTTAGTCATTAACAGAGATGCCAGAAGCTTTACCCAGAGAATAAGAATGCTGAAGATCATCTAGACCAA
Source organism: Camelus ferus (assembly GCF_009834535.1). Lineage (NCBI taxonomy): Eukaryota > Metazoa > Chordata > Mammalia > Artiodactyla > Camelidae > Camelus > Camelus ferus. The sequence continues at coordinate 56,305,480 of NC_045696.1, forward strand.
AAAAAAAAAAAAAAAAACAAAAAAACAAAAAAACCCTAAAAAAAACCCAAACAAACAAAAAACAAAACAAAACAAACAAACAAAAACCCTTGGATAAGAACAAAATCTTTAACAACAGCCATATATAATCAGTATTTGGAGAAGGAGTCTCCTAGAGAGAGAGCAGTGCTCAGAAAGTATGAGGAGAACTCGATGGCTTTAGAGTTGGGTCAGCCAAAGCTGGACACAGTTACAGAAAGTAGAAGATAAAGGAGTCACATCAAATGCAGCAGAAAGCTCCTGGAGAACAAAAGCTCTTAAGATGTAACTGAGTTTATCAATGAGGAGGTGTTTGATACCCTTGGAGAAAATAATTCCAGTGAAGTTGGACCCACGGTGCAAGTAGCTAAGAAATAAGGATTAAAATTGTAGCAATGAAGTCAAAGCAGTAAACACAGACTGCTATTCTGAGAAGCCATTGTACAATACATGCAAAGTAAAAAGAAACAAATCTGTATAAGATTCATATGACTTACATGTTCTAAAACATAATATAAGTTTAATTACCATTTCACTGTAATTTCTAACTGACTCTAGAATTAGGCACTTGATAGGTCTATGACTGTACCAGGTATTCAACAGATCTCACTATATGAAAGAGAAAAATGGTAATAGATTGTTATGGATAGATTTCATTGAACCTTTTTAGGTTTCATAAGATTATTGAAATTTATGGACTGTTCTGCTCAATTGTGTACTCCTAGTTATTACTTCAGCACTCAATGCAAAAGAAACTTTTCAGCACTTAGAGCTTTATGGTCACAGGAAATGCTTTAAACTTGCAATTTACACATATATGTTTATTGAAGAATGATAGGGTGCTCAATAAAGGACTTCCAAGCAGAGAAATATGTTACACTAGGTTAAAATCTCTGGGGGAAATGAGATGGAAAAATGTCATGTAAAATTTTCAATTGTGAAAGGAGAGCTTGGTATAAACTTTCAAAATGGATGAGTATCAAGATACCCTGGCATTTAGATATCATTGGTAAAACTTAAAAGCAATGAAATAGATTTATTTATAATATGCTGGAAACTATATCCTTTTGAGCCCTTTAAACTTATTGTGAAACATTTAAATGTCAATTTAAAAAATATATTAGAAAGAACACAACTTTTCAACATTCTTTTAGAGGTTACTGCCTACACTATGACCTAAGAGGCTTACCTTACTCTCCACGGCTGAGAGAAATCATTTTGTTTCTGGTTTTCAAAAAGTAGACACACACAACATATCCCCAGGGTTTGAGATCCTCTTCCTCTCACCTCACATCCTCTTCTTTGCCCTTTAGGGATGTATCTTTGGCTCCAAGTCCTATATGCTTATACATTACCTTTTTCAGTCCCCCATCCCACACACACTTTCTTCTGAACTTGTAATTTTCCTTCAACATTGCTGAGTTGTTCCAGTTATTAGGAGACAACTGGCTTCTTCCTTCATCCTTTGCTCCAGCATTAATTCTCAAACTTTAACATGTATCAGAATTACCTGGAGGGCTTGTTAAAACACGGATTACTGGGTCCCACCTCCAGAGTTTCTGATCTGGAATGTCTGGAGTAAGGCCTGAAAATGTGCATTTCTAATAAATTCCCAGGTATTGCTGATGTTGCTGGGCTAAGGACTTCAGTTTGAGAACCACTACTCTCAGCTAATGTCTGCTCTGCCCCTCAGAGGTCATGTGGCCTAAATGGCAGGTACCATATGTAGAAGCTAAGAGTGGCATCAAAAGAGATATACCAGGCAGAAGCATTTGAGCTTTCTCAAACAGATTTCTCATACAATCTAAAAATTCTTCAGGATTGGATTGATTTAGAGCAGAGTTCAAACAAAAAGGGCCACAAATAGAGAAATATTGACAAAGTTTCACAGTACTCACCCCAAAATAAAGAAACTTACATTCATGTTGGATCTTCTATATGCCAGGCATTCTCCCAGGCAGGGTCTCACATGTTAACTCATTTAATTCTTGTGATCTAAGTTTTACTATTATTATTTATTAATTATAATAATACTACATTATTATACATTATATCTAAATAGTAAATAATATTTATTATGTGTTCTCTTTACCCATAAGAAAGTTGAAGATCAGAAAGGGTAAATCTATTGCAAATTGTCCTTTAAACTATTTACTAATTTCAGGTGACCATACAGAGGGATGAAAAAAAATCATCAATTTATCAACCTGCTACTACAGGCAAATAAATACTTCAAAAAAATCGTAGGAAATCATTTAAAGAATCAATAATGAGAACAGGCAGATTTTACTAAACAATAAACAGTTGGTCCCATTTGGTTCATTCATCAACAACAAAGAATAGAAAAGAATCTGGAATCTCGTTCCACCTAGTACTGGTCATTGATTTTTAAAAGAAGCATTTGCTTCCATCAACCATAACTCAGTTCTTTCAGCATTACCAGAAAAAAGAAGCCGCCAATAATAATATATGATTCAAAATTTCATACATTATAAGCTACAAAATAACCCTAGATCACAGAACATTCTCATATCCTAGAGAATGAGCTGATGAAGACTAAAAATTAGGGAATGTTTATTATTGTATTGAGAAATTGCACAGGGGTGTGTGTGTGTGTGTGTTTGTGTGTCTGTGTCTGTGTCTGTGTCTGTGTAGTGTGTTCTCATATTGTTATTATTCTCAATGTCTGGAATCCAATAAAAAGTTACCAGGCATAAAAAGAGAAGGATATTTTAACCCATTGTGAAAAGACATATCAATCCATCAAAACCAACCCAGGGTTGACATATATTTTAGAATCATTGGATAAAGATATTAAAATGATGTTCCATAGATTCAAAAACTTAAATTGAGACACGAAAGTTGTAAAAGAGAATCTTATCAAAATTTTAAAGATCAAATGTACAAGTATGTGAGATGAAAACTACCATAGATGTGATTAACAACTCATTACACACTGCAGAAGAAAAGATGAATGAACCTGAAGACAGCTATAGAAGCTACCCAAAATAAAACAAAGAGAGAAAAGTGAATTGAAAAAAAAAATATGATGGAGCATCAGTGAGCTGTGGAAAAACTTAAGCAGTAATTGGACTTACTGAAAGAGGGAGGGTGGACAAAAAAATATTTGAAGAAATAATGGACAAAATTTTGATGAAACTGCATTGTAAACAGCACTGCTATGAACACTGGGCTGCATGTATTGCTTTGAATTAGAGTTCCCTCCGTATATATGCCCAGAAGTGGGATTGCTAGATCATATCGTAAGTCTATTTTTAACTTTTTGAGGAATATCCATATTATTTTCCATAATGGCTGCACCAAACTATGTTCCCACCAAAAGTGTAGGAGAGCTCCCTTTTCTCCACACCCTCTCCAGCATTTATCATTCATGTACTTTTGAATGATGACCATTCTGATTGGTGTGTGGTGATACCTCATTGTAGTTTTGGTTTACATTTCTCTGCTAACTATTGATATTGAGCATTTTTTCATGTGCCTATTGGCCATTTGTATGTCTTCATCGGAGAATTGTTTGTTTAGGTTTTCTGCCAATTCATTTTTGGATTGGGTCATTTGGGTTTTTTTTTTTTTTGTTGTTGTTAATGCTATTAAGTTCTCTGAGCTGTTTGTATATCCTGGAGATTAAGCCATTATCAGTTTCACTGTTTGCAAATATTTTTTCCCATTCCATAGGTTGTCATTTTGTTTTGCTTATAGTTTCCTTTTCTGTGCAAAACCTTAAGTTTAATTAGGTACCCCCCCCCCCTTTTTTTGCTTTTATTTCTATTGCCTTGGTAGACCACCCCAGGAGAACATTGCTAAGATTTATGTCAGAGAATATTTTGCCTACATTTTCTTCCAGGAGGTTTATAGTGTATTGTCTTATGTTTAAATCATTAAGCCATTCTAAATTTATTTTTGTGTGTAGTGTGAGGGAGTATTCTAACTTCACTGATTTACATGCTGCTATCCAGTTTTCCCAACACCACTTGCTGAAGAGACTGTCTTTTCTCCATTGTATATTCTTGCCTCCTTTGTCTGAAGTCTGATGAAAACTGTAAACCCCTACTCCAAAAAGTTTAGCAAACCCTAAGCACAAGACACATGAAGAAAACTACATGAAGACACATAATAAATTGTTCAAAACAAGTGATAAGGGTAAAAGCTTAAAAGAAGTCAGACATGTTATGCACAGAGAAACAAAGACAGGAAGGAATGACAGGAAATTTCTGTTGGAAACAATATAAGTGAAAGGACAGTGTAACAACATCTTTAAGGTCCTGAAAGAGAAAAAAATAACTGTCAATCTAGAATTTTATATCAGGGAAAATATCTTTCAAAAAGGTGGAATAAAGAATTTTTCAGACATACAAAAGCTGAAAGTTGAAAGAATTTATCATCAGTACACCTTTGCTATACAAAATCAGGAGATTTTTATTTCTACCTTTCCAATCCAGATGCCTTTTATTTCTTTTTATTGTCTTATTGCATTGGCTAGAAGCACTAGTACAATTCTGAACACAGTATGGACATCCTTGTCTCATTCCTGATCTTAAAGGGAAAAGGCATCTTTGTTAATGGTCATTTTATTAAACTCTTTAATCATCCATTTAGAACATACCATCTATTTCCTATCAGGACCATATCAGTTTTTTCCCTAGGTAGAAGGCAAATAAGAATCAGAGGGTAGAAATTACAGAGGACAGCAAGCAACTTGACATTTAAAAAAAAAAGCAAATGCTGTACATCAGAAATTGACATCATAAACCAACTATACTTCAATTAAAAAAAAATTAAAAATTAACAAAAAACCCAAAGCAAAACAAAAACAAAAACTGCTTTCTAACAGTGAGAACCATTAAGAAATGAAAATGGTTGCCTTGGGAGAAAGTGCCTTTCTAGAAGTTTCAGAAAACACATGCTATGAAGAGTGTGGCAGTGATTTTAATCCTTTATGGGAGAAGAAACTAGTTGACCTCTTCAGTTTTCTTATGACTGTGATGATTCTTTGATAATTTGAGGCTGTGAGATGTTCAAAAAAGGGAAATTATAAGCAAACTAGGTATTTGAAAGCTTACATACAGTGTTACATTCAGGCAATCCAATATACCACTATTTTTTTTCAAGCTTTTAAAAATACAGTTTATTAAACCCATAATTTTCTGTAATTTTGTTTCTCAATTTATTACCCAGGTTCCATCTTTTTTTTTAGACTTCATTTTTTTAGAGCAGTCTTAGGTTGACAGAATTGAGAGGAAGGTAGACATTTTCCATATACTCCCTACCCCAACACACGCATAGTCTCCAAATTATTAACATCCCCTACAAGAGTAGTCCATTTGTTACAACTGATGAACATACACTGACACATCATAATAACCAAAGTCCATAGTTTACATTAGGGTTCACTTGTTATACCTTCTATGAGTTTGTAAATACCACTACTTTTTGCAGAAATATGTTCAAATTATGTTTTAAATGCCCCCTTGAAATCATTCTCAGGGAATCTTTAGTAGTCAATTCATTGTAAACCCCAACACTTCATGGCTCAATAAAGAAGTTCCATTGTACAGAAGTATTTGTACCTGGTAGGATTCACGAAGCTGGCTAGAAGAAATTCAGACTGTCAGAAGAAATTCCTGATTGGATGAGACCATAAGAAAAGATGGTGCTGAGTGATCTGTTGGTGCTGGACTCTGGGGTGTGTTTGTTTGTTTGCTTTGGTAGGTGTCTCTCTAACCTCATGGGGTCAGTGGAAAGATAAAAAAGGCCTCTTCTCTTGCTGATTATACCACCAGGAAGCCTCAGGTAGTTGAAATGAAAATGCTTCAAAATACAGGAACAGATACATTGCCAGAGAGAAAACAGGACAGACAACTAATTAAGAGCTGAGCACCGGAAGAAAGGCCAACAAAACAGCCCTGGAAACCAAATTAGTGAGGTGAACGAGGACTGCAAAGGATTGTAGTGAGTGTCAAACTTAGATCTGGGTTGACATCCCAGATAATTTGGCAACAATTAACAATGCATGAAATTTAGGTAGATTGGGACTCCATTTGTACCTAATTGTTCATATTTTATGAATTAACACATATGCAAAGATGTATAAAGAAAAGTCAATATACTCTTTTACCTAATCACTGTAACCAAGTCTGGTACCCAGAGGCAACTTTTGTTACCAGTTTGTGGTGTCTCTTTTCACAGATAATCTATGAACATACAAGCTGGGAGGTGGGGGAGGTATAATTGTAGCACAAAGGAAATACTGTTCAGTATCTCACATTTATCTTTTAACAATACATCTTTGAGACATTTTCTATTTGTACAAAGTGTTCTATTTCATTTTTTAAAAACAGCAGCATAGTTTTTCATTGTGTGGAAGTACAATTATTTATTTGACCAGTCCAAAAATGATGAATATTTAGGTTGTTTCTAGTCTTTTGCTAGCATTTTTCTGCTGCTTTTAAAAAGTATGCACCTTAGTGGTGACTTTTAATGAAAATGCTCAATAAACATATCAGGAACTTAAGAAATAACACTTCATACTTAACAAATTATCTAAAATAAAAGGTTTTAGACTCCGAGGTGAAACTGTATGTACAACAAACTCAAAAACAGCTTCTACACTCACAAAGCTCACAGACTAGTTGAGGATACAGGCAATTCCAATACTGTGTGGCAGGCATATGGGAAGGGAACATGTTGTGAAGAATGTCTGACTCAAATATTTGATTTTTACATTACAGAAGCTACATAAATGTTCTAGGTGTTGGTTTGAGGTTCAGTTTCTTCTCATGTGAACTATTTAGTCATAGCCATTGTCTGCTTGCCCATGGAAGCTAAGTATTTATTACATATGTGAATATCTGTATTTTTCAATATATAAACCCAAAGCTCATTCTGTTCCAGCCACACTGGCCTTTGCTGTTCCTTGAACAACACAGGCATTCTCCTTCCTCAGAGCCTTTGATTTGCTGTTCCCTCTGCCTGGAAATCCCTTCTTGCAGCAAACACATAGTATGTCCTCTCTCCTCTCTCAAGTGTGCTCAAATATCACTCTATTTAAAATTGCATCCTTCATCTCCCAAGACTCTCTGTTTTCCTTCTCTGATTTATTTTTCTCCTTTGTGCATTTCACTTCTAAACTAAAAAATGTATTTATTTTGTTTATTTTCAGTCTCCACCATTAGAACTTAAGACCCACAGAGTCAGCAGTTTTGTCTTATTTGTTTTATTTATTTGTTTCATTTATTTTATTCTTCACTAGATCCCCAATAGTTAAAATAGTGTTCAGCACTTAGTAGCTGCTCAATAAATATTTGTTGAATAATTAAATTGTCATCTATACAAAATTGATGTAACATACATATCATTCTGGAATTAACTTTCGTATTGAAGAATACATCTTAGATATCTTTTCATGTTGGTATATATATATATATTTTTTCTCATTCTATTTAACTACTATATAATTCTTCAAAGTAGTATGAATCCTAGTTTAATTAGTTTTTCTTTAATAGACATTTGAATCATTTCCAATTTGTTGCTATCACAAACAACATGTAATATAACATATTCATCTTCATATAATTGTGGTTTTCTTGCAGGGCTTAAAATTTGAGTATTGAACACTTAATTTTATATATTTACAAAATCCATCCAGTTATTCTGCTAAATTTTCTTATAAATTCAATTAATTTATTTGTGGGTTATTTTGTTGTTTCACCTGCAAATAATGAGTTTGTTTTCTCCTTTCAAGTTCTTGTCATTTTATTTCTTTTCTTATCTTAAATTTACTGTCTTAAATTTAGAATGCCCAGTCTAATATTGAACAGCAAGAATCCTTAACTTATTCCTGGTATCAGAGGGGAACTTTTAACATTTCACAAGTGAGTATTATATCCATGTAGGGTTTCTGTTGAAACTATCAGATTAATTATGTTCACTTCTATTCCTTATTTGAAAAAAATTCTGACGTTCTTCAAAAAACTAAAGATAGAAAGAACTATCATATAATCTAGCAATTTCACTTCTGGGTAGATATCCAGAAAAAAATGAAAACACTATTTCGAAAAGATACATGCACCCCAGTTTTCATAGCAGCATTATTTACAATAACCAAGATATGGAAGTAACCCAAATGCCCATCAACAGACCAAATGGATAAAGAAGATCTAGTATATATATCGAATGAACTGTTACTCAGCTACAAAAAAGAATGAAATTCTGCCATATCCAGCAACGTGGATAGATCTAGACATTATGCTTAGTGAAATAAATCAGACAGTGAAAGACAAATATTGTATCACTAATATGTAGAATCTAAAAAATAATACAAATGAATGTATATGCAAAACAGAGAGAGACTCACAGATGTAGAAAACAAACTAGTGGTTACCAAAGGGGAGAGGGAAGGGTGGAGGGGCAAACAGGTATATGGGGTTAAGAGATACAAACTACTGTGTATAGAGTAGATAAGCAACAAGGACATATTGCATAGCACAGGGAATTATAGTCATTATCTTGTAATAACTTTTAATGGAGCATAATCTATAAAAATAGTGAATCACCATGCTATACACCTTAAACTAGTATAATATAGTAAATCAACTATTCAATTTAAAAATGACATTTTAAAACTGTCAAGAATAATACGTATCCATACATTCACTAGAATTAGCAATAAATATATTTAAACAAATAATTTAAAGTAAGATTCAAAGAAATACAAAGACCTAGGTAAAATAACTAAATTTGTCTTCAGCTCTTTCAGATTTTCTTTCCTATATTTTCTGAATACAAACACCAGAACTATTTTCTTTAAAATGCTAATTTCATCATGCCATTCACGTGCACAAAATCTTTCAATATCTCTCTGTGCCTTTAAGAAAAATTCAGACTCCTGAGCTGGCATTAAGATTTCTCTTCAATGTGGCAGTCCCAAGTCAATCTTTCTAGCTATTGTCTCTCACTATTTCCCCACAGGAACCTAATAAGCCAAAAGGGTCACTGAACAAGCCTTGTGCTTTCCTGCCTCTGTGCCTCTGTTCATACAGTCTCCACATACAAAGGTTTCACCAGCTCGTCCTACCCGTATCAGTTTTACTTATCTCTAAAAACTGGGCTCATAATTTCAAGTTCTGTGCAAAGACTTCTATGATTCTCAGCCCAGTTGAGTCAATTTTTTGAATTCCTACAGCAAAAAATATCCAGCTCTCCAGTTCTCAATAGTGGTGTCAGGTTGTGAGGAATGTCACCATTTGTTACCACCAAGCATTAAAGCAGGGGATTGTAAAATTTTAAATAATTAACTAATAGAAGCAATTTTAAGATTCCTTCCCACATTATTACCACCTTCCATCACTTGAGTCCTCACAGGCTTTCTAGATGGGAGCTACCTCTGCAGCACCGGCAAGTACACGTAACTGTGGGTCTGCCCAGGAGCGTGTCTCACTGTACGATTCTAAGAGCAGCATCCCGTCATTCCCTAGGCCTGCCCTTTTGCCCAGTACTCAGGGGTCGTGTTGGAGACCCAGAGGCTTGGAAGAGTTGAGAGTTCCATGCAAGGACAAAGGGGAGGGGAGGGCCTTTGAGATGACTCTAAATCCATAATAGGCATAGTTACTTGTGGGGTGGGGATATTGAGGGAAGGAGTTATCATTTGGGTGTGGAGATTTGCAGGAGGTTAACAACAAAACTTTCAGAACAGGGAGGGGTTGAGGGATGTATGGTAAAGATCGCTTTGTAACCGAAAATCCTTGCTTGGGAAAACACAAGAGGCCACCCTTGTGTTTTCAATCCCACCTTTGCGCAGAGACTGTCAGAAATAGGTGGGTGGAATTTGAGAGTGGTCAGATTTCTCAAAATTAAAGGTAACAGCAGAGCCAGAGAAATGCAACTTTTACCATTACGGTGACTATTTTATTTCAAACTGATGTGGCTTAGGACAGCATGGGTTATATTCAGAAGTGGTTTTTTTTTTTTTTTTTTTTTTTGGTCATCTTAGGGCACACAGGAATGATAGAGAGATAAAAATAGTTATATTTAGGTGAAAAGTTATGGGCAATTTTTGTGGTGTTATAACAAACATAAAGTTTAAGTAAAATATAAAATGTTTAGTAACAAATAGTTATTATTAAGCTGTTACCACAAAATTAAGAAACACAAAAATATTAAAATGTTATTGAACTGTTACCATAAAATTATATATATATAATATATACATTCATATATATGTATGTATATATGTGTAGTTAAAGGCACACATTGTTCACATTGGTCTGGGAACGATTTCTGACTGGACACTTCATAGGTCAATGTCAGCTTCCACACCAGGCACCCTTGGCCCCTGCAAATTCTCTTAGGAAAAGCCAGTGCCGCTGGAGACAGCAGGAAAGGGTTGTATTAAGACCTGAGTGGGGAGAAGAGGGTCAGGGAGTCACTTCCTGCACACCAGGAGAAAGATAAAAGAAGAAACTAAATGATACAAGCTCTCTACCCTCAAGGTCAGCTCAGGGTAAAATTGGGTTGTAAACAGAATAGTTCAATATTTTTATCTCATTGGACCCCATTTTCTTCCATTTCTACTTTGTATCTTTATTAAAATTATGAAAGAATGTTTCCCTTCTTTGCCACACTTAGTTCTGTTTCTTAGAACTTTCCTAGCACTGGAGCTTATACTCTGCCTGTTTCCTGAGCCTCTGGCTTTATTGTCAAGCTTGCACAATGCCTCACAGGCCCTCAGGAGATTCCTCCACATTAAGCTGGCCCTGAACACGCTGGCTGCCTAACCCCCAGGCTGCCACCTGCTGTCTCGCCCTATAGATGTTCATTTACCGGGGACGCACCCTGACAATCTCTACAATCTCATGAATGGCATGGCCTCCTTTCCCAGGTGGACTCGTGCCTATCATCCCTGAGAACGGGCTCCGCGCTGACCTGTAACTCATCTGACCTCAGGGGGCCCTGGGAACAGTGTCCTGCCCCAATTACAGAAAGCAGAGTGTGGCTGAGGTCAGCCCCAGGCCGCCCTTGCTGGGCCTATTGCCCTGTGGAGGATTCTTGGGGTTTCCCATGGCTTAGTCAGGCATCTCTTCAGACTTCATGAGTATCATTCCAGTAAGCCCAGGCTGCAGTCCTCCACAAATCACATGACTCCTTCACTCCCACCCCAAGTGGCTTGCTCATTCTCAGCCTTGTCTGATGCAGTCACTAAGAAAACCTCACCTGGACTGCTGTGGTTCTTCAATGCCTATGAGAAACTCTTCATTTTGTCTTTACCTGGTCTGTCCACTACCCTAGGTGACCACAGGTATCATGGCCTGGTTAATGCTGAAGAATATTCTGAGAGCCTGACAGAGTCCCTGGCTTGGGGTCCAGCTTACCATAGTTGAGGCTTTAAGGTTAACTCTCAGGAAACTGAGGAAGTGTCAGGGCTGTTTAATGCCCCAACATTGCCAAATAATGGGTTTTCTGTTAAACACCTAAAGCATGCAGAATTTGATTAATCCCACTGTGACTTCTGGGGATGAGGCAGAGCACCCCAGAGTTTACAGACACACCACACCCACTATGAAATACTGTGACCTCAAAGTATGCTGTAGATCAGTCATCTTTTTTTTTTTTTAATTGTAGTAGTCAGTTACAGTGTATCAATTTCTGGTGTCTAGCATAATGCTTCAGTCATACATATACATATATACGTTTTCATATTCTTTTTCATTATAGGTTACTATAAGATATTAAATATAGTTCCCTGTGCTACACAGATGAAATATGGTTTTTATCTATTTTATTTATAACAGTCAATATTTGTAAATCTTGAACTCCCAATTTATCCCTTCCCAACCCCTAGATCAGCCTTCTTATACTTGACTGTGCATGTGAATCACCTGGGGATTTTGTAAAAATGTGGATTCTGATTCAGCAGATCTGGGTGGGACCTGAGATTCTGCATTTCTAGCAAATTCCCAGGTGATATCAATACTGCTGCTCCAAGGACCACACTTCAAGTAGCAAGACTCTGAAGGAAGCCAAGCAGATGGCCAATATTCTAGGACATGATTCCAAATTATGTCATTCTATGGACAATTTGCTTGCAGCTGGAAAGGAAGTCATCTTTGAGACAAATGGAAATGGCCTTCATTCACTTTGCCACTTTCCCCAGATAGATGACATTTCTTTGGGAGTAAGCAGAGATAAGGGAACAGATTAGTGTCCAAGAGGAATCCAGCCATATGTCAGTATTTCCACACCATGGCACATTACCTCCTCAAATACTCACCTAAACACACCCCATTTCTCACCCACCCAGCTAGTGAGTCAGCTCTCAAGGCCCTAGGACAGGGCAGAAGAGAGGATGTGAAATTGCTCAGTAACTGCATAATGGTTAGTTTTGACAGCTGGGATTTTCAGAGAAGGTAACAAGGATCTTTTCAACCTCCACCTGCTGTCCAGGTGGCAGTTGGCAGCTCACTGGGCTGGGCACTATGGGGATCAGAAATAAATAAAACCTTGTCCCTCTTCTCTAGACATTTGCCGCCTAGTGAGGAAGACACATGAGCAAATAATGATGGAATGATGTGTTAAGTCTTCAGAAGTCTTATGACAAATATCTATTTTGAACATACCCAGTGAAAGGGTAGGGCTAAAGTTTGGGAACGGACTTAGAAAAGGCTTCACAGAAGAATGGCATGGGAGCACAGGAAGGTGGCCTAACCAGAGTATCCCAACAGGCCTCCTCACGAGGAAAGCTAGGAGGAGAGGACAGCTCCAAAGAAGAGTCCCCTGGATCAAGGTTTTCCAAAACACACATCAGGAAGGAGATGGAAAGTGGAGCAAAGGCCCTTGCTTAATATTAGTTAAATATTTGATCAGATAGAACTCCTCATGAGGTATGAGGGTTTTCTCTTTTCACTTTTAATGTTTCTCTGAGTGATGTTAGAAGTATTTCTAGTAAAGTTGAAGGCAGATAAGAAAGAGTTGATTGCTGTAATGAAAGGGGGCATTTACGAGCTTCTCAAAGATCTTTGCCCTAGAAAGACATGGAAATCAGGCAGCAGTGCTCCAGGGACAGGCTGATGCAGGGCTAGCTGCAATAGTGGAAGAGGGTGTAATTGCCATCTAGTGGCCCAAACCCAAATGTGAGCCCCAGTCTAGGCACCTGCAGTCTCTTCAGGTATGGAATCATCATAGTCTATACATGTCATTTAGTATAACCTCCTTTGTCCTCTTCAGAGTCCTAGTGCCTGAGGTGGGTTACCAGAGAATATTGATCCAACTGTGCAAATGTCAAATGAGCAGTATACACATTAATTCATACTAAAGTGTAAAGGCTTACTCAAAAAATGTCAGTGACTGATCCTGTGCCTGCGTCTAATTTGAGGAGAGAAATTGATGGCGGAACCAGAGAGCAGGAAAAGCAGGGGTGGGGGCAAGGGAGTGGGTTGTCCCCAGAGAAGAAACAAATACAGGAAGAGGCTGCTGGAGCAGCAGCTGCCTTTGATTTTACTTGTTTACCTTCCTGGGAAGGGGCAAATAGAAGCTGCTCATGATATTATTTTTAGAGCTACTTTCAAGCAGTGTGGCTAGAAAGGGCTGTGGTGCAGTTTGGCTATGAACATTGTTTAGCATGCCTAGTTTTCTTATAGAAGGGCTTTGTTCCTAGGTGCACCACCATGTTAAATTAAACACTCTGAAGAAAAGAATTCCCTATCAGTGCCCCCTGAGTGATTTGGGGTGGCTCCTCTGGCCCTGGCATGGTGCCAGTTGCGGGTGGTCTGTTTCACTGTTTCCTGCTGGACTCCACTTCTCCAGGGTCCCTTGCTGTTTGCCAAATTCTTACAATGAGAGAGAGCCCAAGGGCTCCTTCTAGCCTGTGAAGAAGGTATTTTTGGATGAGGAGGCTGTAGTGAGGCTGAGCCTTTCCAGAGCAGGTGAGAGAGAGGCCAGGGTGCATATGACACGGAGGGAGAAGGGGCAAGGACTGGGGATTTGATAGACAGACAGACAGACACAGCTCTCATTCTGGCTCCTTATGACCCATATGACCATTTAGGCAAGTTAGCTCATCTTTCTGGTCTTAGTTTCCTTTTCTATAAAAAAGAGATTAAAAACAATGAGTGTTACGTGAAGATTTAAAGGGGATAAGAAATGTAAAGCACAAAGTCTGGCACCTAGTAGGTGCTCCATCATTACCTTCAAATCTCTTCTAATCACCCCCATTTCCTTCGCTGCACCTCCCTACCTTCTGTTGGAAGCGTACCTCAGGCTCCAGTGTTGCTCCAAGATCCCCGTCTTCTAAGAGTTCTCTTTTGGTGCGAGACAAAAGGATGTGTTACAGCTGAAGCTTCTGAGTGCTTCCAGGTGGGGGGCCTCCTCCTTGCAGAACGCCCGCCTCCTCTCTGGAACCACTTTCTCCCTCCCCGGCTCAGGCTCAGGTGCGGGGAAAGGGCTTCTTACCGAAAGCCGAGGGGTGCGTGGCTCAGTCTGAGCGAGACATGTTCTTTCCCAGAGCCCTAATTCTTTGGTGTCATTTCCAAAGTGGTTCTTCTCACTTTCTGAGTGTTAAAACCTCAAAGATTTTAAGCATCTTGGCTTGAAGGATAGATCCTAGAGACAACCTCAGCTGCTTTTAGTTTGGGCTGGGATTTCTCATATTTAAGTAAGTTACAGGCCTCTCTCAATTTGGTAAAAGAGAAATAACAAAGAATCTACCATTTTAACCATTTTTAAGTATAAAATTCAGTGGCAGTAAGTGCTTTCACATTGTTGTGCAACCGTCACCCCATCCCTCTCCAGAACTTTTTCATCATCCCATACTGAAATCCCATACCCATTAAATGATAGCTTAAATTAATTCCCCTTTCCCCACAACCCCTGGTAACACTATTCTACTTTCTGTCTCTATAAATTTGACTATTCTAGGCACTTCGCATAAGTAGAATTATACAATATTTGTCCTTTTGTGTCTATACAAGCCTCTTTTATTTTATTTTATTTTTTTAACATTTTTTATTGATTTATAATCATTTTACAATGTTGTGTCAAATTCCAGTGTTCAGCACAATTTTTCAGTCATTCATCGACATATACACACTCATTGTCACATTTTTTTCTCTCTGAGTTATCATAACATTTTGTGTATATTTCCCTGTGCTATACAGTGTAATCTTGTTTATCTATTCTACAATTTTGAAATCCCAGGCTATCCCTTCCCACCCTCCACCCCCCTGGTAACCACAAGTCTGTATTCTCTGTCTGTGAGTCTATTTCTGTCCTGTATTTATGCTTTGTTTTTGTTTGTTTGTTTTTGTTTTTGTTTTTTAGATTCCACATATGAGCAATCTCATATGGTATTTTTCTTTCTCTTTCTGGCTTACTTCACTTAGAATGACATTCTCCAGGAGCATCCATGTTGCTGCAAATGGCATTATGTTGTTGGTTTTTATGGCTGAGTAGTATTCCATTGTATAAATATACCACATCTTCTTTATCTAGTCACCTGTTGATGGACATTTAGGCTGTTTCCATGTTTTGGCTATTGTAAATAGTGCTTCTATGAACATTGGGGTGCAGGTGTCATCCTGAAGTAGATTTCCTTCTGGATACAAGCCCAGGAGTGGGATTCCTGGGTCGTATGGTAAGTCTATTCCTAGTCTTTTGAGGAATCTCCACACTGTTTTCCATAGTGGCTGCACCAAACTGTATTCCCACCAGCAGTGTAGGAGTGTTCCCCTTTCTCCACAGCCTCTCCAGCATTTGTCATTTGTAGATTTTTGAATGACGGCCATTCTGACTGGTGTGAGGTGATACCTCATTGTAGTTTTGATTTGCATTTCTCTGATAATTAGTGATATTGAGCATTTTTTCATGTGCTTTTTGATCATTTGTATGTCTTCCTTGGAGAATTGCTTGTTTAGGTCTTCTGTCCATTTTTGGATTGGGTTGTTTATTTTTTTCTTATTGAGTTGTATGAGCTGCTTATATATTCTGGAGATCAAGCCTTTGTCGGTTTCACTTGCAAAAATTTTCTCCCATTCCATAGGTTTTCTTCTTGTTTTACTTCTGGTTTCCTTTGCTGTGCAGAAGCTATACAAGCCTCCTTTAAAGGAAAAATATATGTATTACAGACTGATTCTATCACCTGTTCTCAGGTTACACACGCACCTGCACACATGCACACGTATATATAAAAGTAGGTATAGATTCCTATGTGTATAGTTCTGTTTACAAGTTAGGCAATTAGAAAGCCAAATCATCAAACTAAACCTAAAAATCCACAAAATCCTATATAATTAAATTTAATGTGAGAGATGATGTTTTGCAAAACCCCAAAGTTGTTTAATAATAGAAGGAGTTTTGGTTCTGGTTCTATGTTTAGTTTCTGTCTGCATTTTGACTTCAATTATTTTAATGCAGAGAATAACTGTATGCAATAAGCATATTATAGAAAATGTTACTAGTACCATCAAAACTTGTTTTGATGGTGCAGGATAATCCAACCACACAATGAAACATAATGATGCCAGCAAGCAAGTCCTGAAGACTAATTTT
This sequence comes from Camelus ferus, assembly GCF_009834535.1. Lineage (NCBI taxonomy): Eukaryota > Metazoa > Chordata > Mammalia > Artiodactyla > Camelidae > Camelus > Camelus ferus. The sequence continues at coordinate 56,322,055 of NC_045696.1, forward strand.
AATAAAGTTTTACTAGATAATAATGTAAAATTATCTTTTCTTAGAGATAAGATTAGCATTGTGATGTTATTGAAATCTGAATTAAAGGAGGCATCTCATCTAATTCTTATTAGAGTTTGGAATGAAAAAGTCCTTTATCACAATTACCTACCATACTTACTGCTACTAAACTGTTGCAAGTTGGTACATTCAAAGATCAACTCTGAGCAATAGAATCTGAATATAAAATCAACTGCTATGGCAAGGTCCTCTTGAATCTAGCATGCTTATAAAACTGTTTCAATCATCTATTGCCATGAAATAAACTATACCCAAATTAGTGGCTAAAGCAACATTTATTTTGCTTGGAAATCTATGTTTTGGGTTGGGCTTGGTAGGTACAGCTTGTTTCTGCTCTACTAGGACTTACCTGGGGTGGCTCGAAGACCAGGAGCTAAAATCATCTAATGCAGAGGTTGATAAACTTTTTCTGTAAAAGATAGTAAATTATTTTCACCTTTGCAGACCATAGTTTTTGTTGTAACTACTAAACTCTGCCCTTGTAGCACAAAAGAAGCCATAGGCAAATAAGCGAGTGTGGTTGTGTTCCAATAAAACTCTATTAATAAAAACAGGCAATAAATCAGATCTGGACCTCAGGTCAAAATCTGCCAATCCTTGACCTAAAAGCTTCCTTACTCCCATACCTGGTAGTTGACGCTGGCTGCCGACCCTTATCTGAATCTTCCAGCCAGAATACCTCGGTGGGTCTCTCCGTGGGGCCTGAGCTTCCTCACAATATAGAGCTATGCTCCAAAGGCAAGTATTCAGAGAGGAAGAGCCAGGAGGAAGCTCTGTCTTTTTTATGACCTAGCCTGAGAAGCCATGCATCATCACTTCAACCGCACTGTTTCCCGAAGCAGTCACAAAGGCCCACTGAGGCTGAAGGGGAGGAAATGAAAGCTCTACTTCTTGATGGGGTAGTGACAAGGTTCTGGAAGAGCATGGGACCAGGGATATTGCTGAGCCCGTTTTTGGACAAGTCTTCCACCTTTACCATCTACCATGTGATGATTCAATTCTCCCCCTAGTTTTTTACATTCAAATCATTTCAAAACCCTTGCTTAAACCCTTGCTTGATGTCATTTGAGCTTCATTTGTTATGAAGACATTCACAAATACAACTGGTACTGAAATTTCTTGGAGCTGTTCTAAGTCATCTAGATTCAGGACAAGTTAAAATTTATTTTTATATTATCATTAAAATAAAAAGCCAATTTCAAAAAAAACTCAAAGAGATCTTGTGGTTCTTTGAAAATATTGTCTCCACTTGAGAAGCACTGATTCAAGACTTAGGCCGTAGGGGAAAACAAACAAACACGGACCAGTCCAACTTCCTGGAGTGAAGGTCGAAAGTCCTGTAATCACGGGCTGTGTGCACTTGCTCTAAGAGTCCTCTCCCCACAGCTCCCCGGGGAAGCTGTAGGTCAAGGATTTGGTCTTTTTTCCCTCAGAGACACCAGTAACAGCCCCTCATTGTTTTTAACCATTTTCAGCTGCATTCTGGCTCTTCCGAAGCCTCTGCACAGCAGTGTGAGAAAAAGTTCTCTTCTGCCTTTATAACTGGCTGGAATTCAGATCGACATGCCTTAGCTTTGTAGATCATCTTCCAAAAGCCTTTCTTAGGGTTTTGCTTGGCATCCGACCTGGAGGACTGGATACCTGATGGAGGTAGAAGAGCAGGCATGGGAAGGAACTTTTACCTGCTTAACCATCTGACTTCTCTTTCTTGGTTACCCGAACAAATAGAGCTTAAGGATGCTGCCCACTCTGACAAAGCCTTGCTGAGATCTTCCTTCAACATTTCAAATGGTAGAAGAAGACGTGGGAAGCATGTCTTCAAGTATGGAATGCCCCTATTCTGAGAACTGGAGGTGGTTAGACTGAGACGCCATATCTGAAATCCATAGGGAACAATGCAAGCACACCACAGACCTCAGTGTCAGGCAGGATGGTGGTTAATAGCATGCACCTCTCACACCCATGTGTCTTTTTTCTGGGTTGTTAGGTGTTGAGCTTTTCACATTTGGTCCAGGGACTGAGGGTAGGGTACCCAGCTGGTGTGGGGCTTCGGAGACCTTTACTGAGCAGCAAGAAGGGAAGGAGTGGCATATCCTGAAGGTGGGGCAACACTTGGTTAAAGCTAATTTGCTGTTTCTGTTGCACTGGTAAGTGAGGGGCTGAGCTGTGGGCCCTCCTTTTCTCCTGTACATCTTGGTAAGAGGTCTCTATCTTAAGATGCTTTCCTCTTTCCTACTCTTCATTCCCCTACTAACAGCCAGACCTCCTCTCTGTGACTCATGTACTCGCTGTAGAGATAATTCTGATGTCAGAAGCAGAGACCATTGATTTGAAAGAAGGAAAGCAATGACTATTCAGAAACAAGTCTCCTCTCATCATGCAAATACCTCTAATTAAGAAATCCAGATTCTGTGTCATGGAAACATAATTTCCTTTGACTCAGAGGATTCCAAGAATTGCTGCAGGCTATCAAACTTCCTTGATTTCCTGGGTTAAATGGCTTTGCCTTTTGCTCTGAGTTTTCTTGAACAAAAGTGAATTCAGTCTGACATTTGTGAAATATCTGGCATGTGCCAGGAGTGGTCCTAGTGACTTGAGAAATAGGTATGAACAACAGAGTTCCTACTGTCAAGGAGCTTACAACTAAACAAAATAACCTTTAAGTGGTAAAACTCTGAATGCTATGGGAATCCTGATAGAAAGAACACCGTAATGGGTTGAATTGTGTTCCTCCAAAATTTATATGTTGAATTCCTAACCCCCAGTACCTCAAATGTGGACCGCATTTGGAGCTAGGGTCTTTACAGAGGGAATTAAGTTACAGTGAGGTCATTAGGCTGCACACAAGGGAGAGAGGCCTGGGACACATCCCTTACAGCCCTTAGAAGGAATCAGTCCTGCCAACATCTTGATTATCTTGATTTTAGACTTCTAGTTTCCAGAACTGAGACAATAAATTTCTGTTGTTTAAGTCTCCCAGTTTGAGGTACTTTCTTACAACAGCCCTAGCGAAATAATAGACACTCAGTGGCCACCTTCTGCTTTTTTTGGTTGTTATTGTTTTGGGGGGTTTTTGTTTTGTTTTGCTTGAGTGGGGATTAGGTTTATTTATTTATTATTATTTTTTAATAGATGTACTGGGGATTGAACGCAGGACCTCGTGCATGATAGGCATGCACTCTACCACTGAGCTATATACCCTCTCCCCTTCACTTTCTGCTTTTGCACAAGCTGGTTCGGGAAAACCCTGGATAGATGTAAATTAAATGTCTGTGGAGCTTGCATTTACTAGACATTCATTCATTTATTCATTCATCCATTCCCTGTCTCTTTACCCTGGCTTATGTATTTTCTACTGCACTTACCACTAGCTGGGAAATAGAATCTTTTGTTTACTTGTTCACTGTTTCTCCATCTGCTTCATGATAGATGCACAATAAATATTTGTTGAATCAGAATTCATCCTCTCTTGCTCCCTTTCCCTCTCTCCTTCCATTAATATTTAAGCACCTCTTATGTCTGTTGTGTGCACAGCATTCCATGCTCATCCCCATCAGGACGTAAAGAGGTTCAAAGGATGGCTCTTGTCTCCAAGGAGTTTGTGATTTCAGGAGAGAGAAGCATGCCCATGTGAGGGGCTGCCTTCCACTGCCAGGCAGAGGGTGAGTGTGTGTGTGCTGGACAGCTCTTGGATCATTACCATTGCAGAGGGAAGGCACAGTGGGCTGAGATGTGCAGGAAAGGCTCACGGAGGAGGAGGGACCTATGCTTGAGATGAAGAAAGGGAACATGAGAGTAATCCATCTACCTTCCCTAATACCTGCAGCGATGCTTAGGGAGGAGCAGGATTGGTCTGGGGCAGGACTGGGCAAAACGTAGGGATGGAGATGATGGCAGAAAGCCCAGGGGCTCTCAACTCTGGCGGCACGTGAAAATCTCTTTGGGAACTTAAAATGCTAATGTCAAGATCTTACCTTGATCTGGGATTCCTGGTAACTGCAGGCAGGGCTTCAGAGGAAAGAAATCCTTTTAGGATGTGGATTGACAGCAGTGGCTTCTGGATGCTAGGCCCGGACCACTCTGGCCCAGTCAGGAGGCTCCTGTAGTTGTGGAGTGACAGGGCTAATTGCTGGAAATAAGACATCTGGCTGCATTCCACTGGGAGGGCCCCCTTTCCCTGAGTGTAAAAGTGCCTGCTTGTGACATCAGAAGGATGTGTTGACAGATCTGCATCCTGTTCCGATTCTCTACTATATTTTATGGTGGGAACAGTAGCAACTGCAGCAGAAACAACCCAGTCTCTGCTTTTTTAAGATGCTTCAGCTTCCTGTAGGTGTTCATGGATGGGAAAGATGGAGGGAAGTGGTTTTCATCATCGCAAGTTTTTGTTTGTTTGTTTTGAGGATATTGGGGGAAACTGGGTCCAGAGTTTTAGGGATCTTACTGCTTGGGTCCTGTTAGCTCAGTTTCTTCCAGCATTATTGGTAAGGCCCTATCATAATGCTTGGCATATAGTGGACTCTCCACCAATGAGACAGAAGAGATCCTCTGAAATGCTAAACTTCAAGTACAGTCTGCAAGAAATACGCTGCCAAATTCCTTTTTTGTTTGCTCAAAATCCACTTGGTACAGACAGAAAGGTAGGAGCAGAGAGAAGAGTTGGTCAGTCTTCTAAATAAGCCTAGAAATGCTGATTGAGATCTACCTGGCATCAGGCGCTGTGCAGGATACTGTGGACATGCAAGGCTGAATCAGACATGGCTTTTGACCTCCAGTCCCTGATGATTTAGTCAGAGAGGCAAGAAGCGAACATGTGAAAAGTTCACAATGAAGGATTTATGTAACAGCTCAAGATAATAAATTCTGAGACCAGTTGGAACTGGTCGGAGGAAAGAGAAGTCACTGCAGCCTGGGGTGGCTAGAGGGAGAGGGAGGGGAGGTGGGAACAGATGTGAGAGCCTCAGGTGGGCGCTGGTGCGCTCTGGGTGACACACAGCAAACCCACTTGGCTGGAACAAGGTGGAGAGATTTAGGCAAGCTGAGAATGGGGGAGGGTAGAGCCCCAGAATGGAGGGTCTTGAGCCCCAAACCATGGTGAGAGTTCATCCTGCAGGAAGTGGGAGCAAGGACAGTCTTTCAGCAAAGCAGGGACCTGAGCTGAAGAGATTCCAGGGCCCTGCCTGAGTCCCAGCAGAAGCCCCGTGGTCTGCCCTGATTCTAGTCACCACAGGGTCTTCTGGGACCCTTGCCCAGCATCAGCTTTTGTGCCACTTAAAGCGCACGGCACTGGAGAAAAAACTTTCAGCTTGGAGGACTGGGTTTGGTCTTTTTAAACAAGGGACTGGCTTGTTTTCATTACCACGTGTGTTTGGCATTGAACTTCCTGAAGGGGGCGGGAGGGACCAGGTAGTTTTAGAAAGCTTACTTCCAGCCTTCAGGACGCTGTTGTTCAATGACTCAGCAATGGAGGGTTTTGCAACAGGCTTACAGAACCAGACCAGCTTGCTGGAAACCTTGGTGTCCTAAGAAAACCTCGGCCTGGGTCCCTGCCCTGCCGGGTTGAAATTCCTTCTGTCTTCTGGTAGCACGCCTGCAGCACATGCTCTGGAACCAGCATTGGGGCGTCCAAAAAGGGCTTTGGAATCAAGTCAGACTTCAGTTCAAAAGTTGGCTCTGCCTCTAACCGGTTGTGTGACTTTGGGCTACTGACTTAACCTCTCCCAGTTATAGTTTCCTCATCTGCAAAACAGAAATAATGACTATTTTGCGGGGGTGTTTATAAGCCTTAAATGAGACAAGGATTAAGTGGCACGTAGTAGGTATCCTATTTTTTTTTCTACTATGAAATGCATAGTATTTCTGTAAAGGAAATTAGTCCTCTTTTGGCTCTACCCTAAAAAAATCAGATTTCCTGACTTTCAGCTGCACCTTTCTCTAGGCGTGCCCTGATATCTGAGTCCTGCAGGTGGATGTGCTTCCCACAGTAGATGAGCCTGACCTAGAAGGGGTTCAGGGAGAAAATTCTGTTATCCTAGAAGTAGGCTGAACCAAAAGGCCATCCTCACATTGCCAGACCTATTTAAAAGACCCTTCCATCAGAAAAAAAAAAAAATGAACACGAGGAACGGGGATTTTGGTATTAAGCAAGAAAACATAGAGAAGATTTTAAAATATAAAGCTGTGTTTCCCAAACAACTTTCTAAGACAAACACTTAATATAATGTTTACTATGTACCAGACATAGTTTGAATCAATAATTAATATTACTTCATTTAACCTTCATAACCACTGTATGAGGAAGGTGTTATTATCCTAGTTTACAGTTGGGTAAACTGAGCCACAAAGAAGTGATGCAACTTGCTGAAAATCACACAGACACCTGGGTGACTTTAAGGCCTGGCATTGCATGGGGGAAAATTATTGTTCAAAAATTAGTGGAGAAGAGAGCCCATCTAAAACGCCTGCTTTTGAGAAAAAGTCCGGGCATTATCCCAAAGCATTTAAACTTCAGTGAATCAACATTGTTGCCCATGGTGAGATACCTAAGCCATGCTTCCCAGGTGACCTCAGCTCTTATGAGAAGTCATATTAAGTCTAATTGGCAGTGACAGAAAGTTGGAGGGGGAGGTGGTAAGGACTCTGGGGGTCCCCCTTGAGCCAGTTCTGGCAAGGCCACTCTCCTCATTTCTTTTGACAAACATTTGCTGAGCATCAACCAATGCACCAGGCACAGTGCTGGGTGCTGGGGACACCAAGATAATTACAACAAGTTGTAGGCGCAAGAAGCCCACAGTCTAGTAGGGAAAGCAGAGAAATGAACCAACAGTTCTATCCACCCTGAAGAAAGGGCTCTGCAAGGGTACCCTTGCCCTTCTTCACGGAAGTGAGCCCCACTTTCTTTAACTCAGACCACAGCCAACACACTCATTCACAAGAGAGGCAAGGTCCACTGACAAAGCGAAGCAGGATGCCTCCTGCCCCCTGCTGTCCTCCCTCCTTCACATCTCATCTCTGTTCCCTGGACTTCTTGTCTTCCCTTTTTTTTCTGCTCTTTTGCTTTTCTCTTAGTCACCTGCAGACCTTTCCAGGGCTTCTCCAAAGCTTTTATTCTCTGAGCCCACATGTCATACTAGTATATTTAGACATCCGAAGGTAAGCCAAAGAATGAAAAGGGTTGGGAAAACACTGACCTACATCTTGTCAAGCTTGTAACAGGTCATTTTGCCTCATGGCACTAGCATTTCCTGTCTCTTTGTGACCTCGGTAGTGAACTGAGTATCCTGAGATGTTCCCTTACTCAAATGCAGTCTAGCTGCGGATGCTATGATCAGGAACATGTCAGGGAGAATGAGATCAGACTGGGTACCAGTGGTGGGAAAGAGCAAAGTTTGAAGACAAAGAGTAATCTCTCCTGTTTTCAGCCCTAAAGATGCCGTCTCTGCCTTAGACCTTCCTTAACAAAACCCAGACGCTGTTACTGGGAAAAGTGCAGCAGCCAGAGGGAACAGGGAAACTGTTTTACTTGGGGCTCTGAGAAGGGGGGCTCAGGGAGGTGATGGTGAGAAAGATGAACAGACCACTCTCCTGCTAATACAACTGCTTGTTGCTTAGTTACAAGCCTGTGAGGAAAGCATCTTTAAGAGATCTTTATCACAATAACTTTCTTGCTTCTCTTCCATTAACTCTATCGCTTACCTCACTTCCCTCTAAGAGACTTAAAGTACTGTCATTTTCAGATTTCAGTTCCTTCTGGATCTTTCAGTGATGTTGTTTCTTACTCTTAAGGCAGTGGAAGGCACTGGAAGGCAGTGAAGCCAGACGGCTCTGCCGCCCTTTCTGCTGCACCGCTAGCTCCATTATAGGTTCTTTGCCTTCCTTTGTTTCCTTGCTTTCCTTTGTTTCATCCACTTATTGGCCCAGAAATCCATCCATCAAATATTTATTGGGCTCATACTTTGTACAAGGCTCTCTGATGGCTACCCTAGAGGATACAAAGATGCAGAAGACACATTCAACGCTTTCAGGAACTTGTAATCTGTGGAGACACATCTGAAAATAATAAAATAAATACAGGTACAGAAGAGATTCTGTGCAACTTGCATTGACTTTTCTCTTTATCATTTAGAAGTGATATGGTTTGTTAAAAACATGCCTCCCACATCTGATGCTCTTTTCTCCTCTACAAGCTCTGGGGAGGCCAAGTTGACCCTTTAAGGAAAGAGAGTTTGACTCAGGCCAGGGGAGAGGGACAGATTTTGGGATCAGGATGTACACATCCAATCCAAGATTTCAGTCAGCAGAGCAACAACACATAGATGGGTAAGAAGCAGGCCAGGCTCCACGCCAGACCTTAAGACAGGCATAGCCCGGACGGCGGCAGCAGAGGCAATGTTTACTTCTCCAGGGTTTCCTTGCATAACAAGTAAGAGCAGGCCAGAAGTCATGGCACACTCACCCCTTCAAGGATTTCTTCGCTGGATCAGGTGGCCTTGGGTAAAAGATTTAGGGAAAGAGCTTGTGAGGAGTAGGCGTGGAGATGGCGCAGAGTAAACAGTAGAGCTGGAGACAGTATTTTAGGGTAGGCCGTTGTCGTGTTTGGTACATAGTTTTCAAACCGAATGATAAATAAGGAAAAGGCAGGATAGATTCTCCATTTTTTCAACCAAGTCTAGCAAGGGTTACAAAGTCAAATGGACACAGACGCCTCCATACAACTAAGTTTGAAACATGGACCCCCAAATATCTTTCTTTATTTAATTAAGAGATGTCAATTTTGTTTGGAGGATGTTCAGAAAGAGCTGAAAGAGAATGCATGCTTTCCCTGAGCCTTGGAGGATGAGTAATTCACAAGGTGCACAAAGAGGGAAAAGAAATTTTATCTAGAAATTCTAGATAGAAGAGGGCTGGAGATGTGGAAGGGCTGGGATACGGGACCTGAGGCTATAGGAGCAGAGAGAGTGAGAGGCTACAAGGACTGCCAGGTTTAGAGGCTGCATATTTCACGCTGATGAACAGTAGGCTGCTTGTGGTGACATACTGGGAGGAAAGGAGGTGGTGAAGCCCAACCACAGGACCTCCTCTTCTGGAGGAAGAGTCGAGGGTCTCCAGAGTTTCCTCTGCCCGCTGGGGCAGGTGTTTCTGGGATAGGAGGCTGCACAGGGAGACCACAGAAGAATCTGTCATGAATGGCAGTTTGGTAGAAGGGTCAGCAAGCAGCAACTCTAATGGCCGCTGCGTCTCCACCCCTTTGGGTGGCTCAGTCTTCTCTATGCCCTGAAACTACAGTTTCTGAAGAGACTTTGCCTTGGGAGCCATTTCTTTTATTAAGGAATCTCTTGGATAGCATACAAACAGCACAAGCAGAAACTCCAAACCCACACACTGAATAAATTATGATATTTGTGTTTAAAAGTCGACAACAGAAGAAGCTGTGTTACTAGGAGGGCCTCCCGGTCTGGTGTCTGGAGATTCATAAGGTGTCAGCAGCCACCGGGAGTCCATGACACATCTTCTGTGAGACGTTTAGAGCCAAATGCCCCCTTCCAGACATATCTAAGGAGGCCCAAACTCGTGCACACAAACATGTGCACACGCAGATGCACACCCAGGTTGGGGCAGGGAATAGCCTGTAAACAACAACAGCTCAGCAACAAGTGCAGTGGCCCCAGCTGTGTCTTCCCTGTGGCTCTGGCAGCAGAGGAGACCCTGGCACTTAGCTTTCACTGACTCACTGGCTCCCGTCGGGGGTCCAGCGGGCCCCTGAGGCCATGGGGCAGCAGGGGCTGCCTCCTGAGGTGAGGAGCCCCGTTTTGTTCTCCTGGACTGCACAGTGAGCACAGGGCAGCTTCCCACACTACCCTGGCTTTCTGGTCTGGCCTGCCACCCTCAGAACAATGAATAGATGCGGCCCAGGGAAGTTGACCCACGTGGAGTCCACGAGCTGTGGGGCAAGCCCCCCTGGGGCCACTCCACTCTCCAGCGGTGTGATGTTGGGGAAGCCACCTCAGGTCTCAAAAAGCCTCATACTCTTATCTGTAAAAATGGGAATGCGAGTGTCCACTTCAAGGGATTATTGTAAGGAACTGCTGATTTTTGGTATTTCCAAGTACCGTGCCAGACTCGAGGTAAACGTTCAAAACCTGTTTTCTTTCCTACCTTCTCCCCCATTTCTTCCTTTCTGTTTCCCTACTTTCTATTTCCAGGTTTGTGTAGCCATCGGTGGTCACGTGGTCCCAAGGGCACTCAAAGCATCCCTCGACTAACAGGGCTTCACCTACCTCAGCAGAGATTGCCAGTGTGTGCGTCCCCTACTGCAAAACCACACCACTAGCAGAGTTCAAGGGGTGGGGCTCAGGTGCCATCCGAGTCCCGGAGAGAGATCTGGGCAGCCTGTGGCCCAGTGGACACCTGACTGCCTCAGGGACAATGGTGAGGCACCATAATGCTGTAAAGACATGAACACCAAACAGAGGTGGAGAGGTGGCTCTGAGCTGAGTCTAGCCAGAAGCTGGAACCTGGGGGTGGTGCTGTTCACCAACTTGAACAGAAATAAAACCACCCCTAGCCAAGAGTGGGATACCTAAGGACGGAGGAGACTTATCTTCCTAGCAGGTCTGCCACCAAAAAGCCAGGTGGACGCAACCAACACAGTCCACAGCTCTGGTTCTGCAGAAGTTTTCCTTCCATTTCTCCATCTGTCTGTCTACCAGCCATTCATCTGGTATATATGAAAACTTTTGTAGATCACAGGCTCCTCAGGACAGAAATCCCCCTGGGCTCATTTAGCACCTTTTATCCAAAGGGTATCTTTTATGGGCACTCAACTGGAGTTTTTTATGGGAATGCTGTGAGGTAGTAACAAGACAGGCGATACCCCTCTTTTTATAGATCAAGAAGTGCTCAAGGTAACACACTGCTCAGGCGAGCACAGCTGAGACATGGGGAGGGCTGGTCAAACGCATGGCACTGGTCTAGTCCCCGAAGGCCAGAACTGGCCTTCCCTTTGTAGGCCATGGTGCAGCTTGTCCTGGACAAACCTCTACATCCAGACTTGCTCTGCTGTTCACACCAGTGTGGGTTTCAAGTCACCTTTGAAGTTCACGATAGGCTTTGAGCGGGCCCACAGCTTTTCCCAGGAAGCCACTCCCCACTGCAGGCTCAGGGTCGGTGTCTGAGGAGTCGCTGCCACTGGAATCAGAGGAGCTTTGGAAGCAGATTTCACAGTAGGGCCGGTGGCAGCGGCAGAAGAGCTCGTCTGAGCTGCTGGATTCTGTGTCAAGGTAGCTGCATGGAGAAGACAGGGAGGGGCAGCCTGGAGACCCCGGGGACTGCAGCTGCCGCTGCTCAGGCAGGTCTGCTGGGGCTCTGGACAGGTTGGGAGCAGTGGGACAGATTGCCCGGCCAGAACCAGAAGGCCGGTAAGGAAAGGTTGCGCGGCTCCCTTGGGCTCCCTGGGGCTCTGTCTGTTGTTGTTTGCTGCCCTCCAGGGAGCCTGACTTGCCTTGAGGATCTGGGAGTAGTAAAGGCTTCCCAGAAGAGGGTCTTGGTACCCTGGAATCAGCAGTTTGGGGGTCCAGGCAGGGGCTGTCCCTGTCCTGCACGTTGAGCCCACGGTGCGCCCCAGAAACAGTTCTATTTACCTGACGGCCCCCATACAAGGGTACAGAGCCTGGAAAGTGCGAACGAGCCCGCAGTGCTGCCCTCCTTCTCCTCACCAGGTGGGGGCTGAAGCCCAGCTCCTCAGAGAGGGGCGTCTTCTGGGGGCTGTGGGCAGCGCTGCTCTTCCATGGCTGCCCTGGACAGGACAGAGGAGGGCCAAGGGCAGCCTCAGGGCCCAGGCCCAGATCTTGCAGTACTTCCTGAAGCTTCTCCCTGATCACTGCATTGACCCTTGACCGTCGCTCTTGGGGCTCCTCTGAGTTCCCCAGCTGCCCCTGCCTCTGGGGAACAGAGCCTTCTCCACTTGGTATGAGGCTCTGGTGGAGGGCCACAGGGACCTGGTCTCTCTCTTCTGCACCCTGACTTTGCTCAGCCCACAGCTTCTGGTTGCAGCCCAAATTGAAATGACCAGAAAAGTCTTTCAAGTCAGAAATTTTCTCTTTCTGCTCTGAGGAGGGGCTGGCATCCTTCCTAGGCCCCTTGAGGTTCTGTACACTGGAGGAAGGCCCTGAGACACTCTGGGAGTCCCGGGTGGCTGCACGGGTATCGTTCTGAGATTCAGAGAGGTATTCGGAAGGCCCTTGAGCTGCCAGGCTGTGGGCAGAGGCCGCGGCCAGGACATCTGTGCTGTGGGAAGAGGCAGGAGGGACAGCCCCCTCTGGAGGGTCATAGGCGCACTCAGCTGACATCAGCCTCATCAGTTTCTCTTTGGCGTTGTTTACTTGTTCCTGCAGGCTTTCAATCACAGCATTTTTCTGTGAAACAAAAGCAAAACCATCAACAAAAGATGCTGCTGAGGGTTTTCACACTATGTCCTAAGGTGGAGAAAGCGTGGCATTGGAGGACCTTGATTTAAATCTCAGCTTCTCTGCGTATTAGCTGGTGATCTCAGGCTCTGAGGAGGGACCCCCATGAGTGAGATGAGTTGATGCACATAAAGTGATTAGCATGACAATGGACTATGGTGCTCAATAAAGATTAACCTTGATTTACTGTTGTTGTACGATCTTAATCCCCGCGTTGTCCCCAGGCTGTGGCACTGTCTGTGAGAAGGGAGGATGGGGCACAGTCTAAGTCTAGCTGCCTGCTGGCTGCTGCAGCGCCCTCTCAACTTTCTTCAGAATTGAGGGGGTCAGGTCACTCTGCAGGACACAGTCTGAATAATGTTTGGGATGGCCCAACTCTGGGGATATCACACTTTTGCAAAATACAGATGACCTTGAGGCACCACTCAAGGAGATGAATGAATGGGAAAACAAGAATTTTGCCTCTTGCTAGACAGCCTAGAAAATGGGAAGAACAGGGAGAAGGATGGAGATTCCTGGGTCAAAGTGACAAGATTGGAGCCAAGAGCCAATGAGAATCTCAGGCTGATATTTTCACCTCTTCTGGCTGGAACCTAGGGGTGGGGGGCTGAAGCTATCATGTGGCACTATCAGCTGTCAATATCTCCCAAAGAAGAAATTGTATCAAAATTATTGGAGAAGCTTAAAAAAATAGGATTACCGGGAGTAGGTCCCTGATAACTTGATTCAATAGAACTAGAAGGGAGCCCAGAAGATAAATGAGGCTGGGGCAGTTCTGCCAGGAGCTGCCTACCTGCTGCAAGGCTGTTAGTTGATAAATAAGCTGTGCCTGGGATGCTGGCAGACGACAGCTACAGAGATGTGCCTGTTGTAACTCTGAGACCTTGGGACATGAAGTAGGAGGAAGAGTTAGTGGCAGTGGGTGTGCCCTGAGAATCCTCTGGTGGTACAGTAGTGACTGTCTAGCTCAGGCCTTGTGTCCATCTTCTGAAATTATGGATATTCAAAGGTAATGGAGCAGCAAAGAAATTCTCATGGGGAACTGATGGTCTTGGTTCAGATAACATGAGGTCGAGGGTTTGGAGGAGATAATTAAACAAGCGCTATGTTCCAGGAAGTCCTTGTCCCAATACCAAAATGCTGCCTCTTTGTTGCCATCGTCTTTAGAAGCTGAGGATGAGCATCTGGACATCCATTTTTTATACCCTAGAATAAAAGGATGTTTCCCCTCTTTAGGATACCTGACACAAGTTGCCTGCGGACTGAACCTGTGGTTTCTTCTCAGGTAGATACGGACAAGTTCCCCAGAAGCGACCCTTCGAGGGAGCCGTAAAGTAAGTAAACAAGCCCCGTAATAGTCTTCTGGCAGCAACGCCAAGGCAGCTCTACTGCTCCGTGTTTCTAAGCAGGAAGGTGATTTTTCTGATTATTGGTACTCCCAGTTCAACCTGGTTTAGTCTACTTCTTTTATCATCAGGAAGGAGTCCCAGACCAGTGAGTAACTGGTGAATAAGCGGAAGGGACCTGCAGCTGAGCATCTGCCCGCATTCTCCCTTCTCAGCCACAGGGCAGCAAGGGCTGGGCGTTGTTGGGGAAGTGCAGTGACTCAAGGGCTCACGAGGAGCAGAGGGGATGAGTAACGGAGACATTCGCTCAGGCTTTTCATATCTGAGTGGTACCAGGTATCTCTCTGAGGGTCTCACAGGGCTGGCTGTGCTGGCTGCACTGGAGGGACCCCCAGCCCTCTTCCTTCTCATGAAGCCATCAGCTGATGACAGCTACCCCGGCAACTGAACCCTGAGTGCTGCCTTTTTGTGCTGTGTCCACAAGTTCCTTTGAGTGTAGGAAAACTGTAGAAACACTGAGTTGGGAAGAATATTCTTTTCCCCGCACACCAAGCTGGCTGGTGACAGTTTTAGGAACATCAGCCTCATCAGTAAATCTCCCTTCTTCGAGAAAAGAAAGTGGGGCTCTGTTTGCACCGTGGCTGTGTACTAATCAGAGGCATGGTGTGTGAGGCACTGCCATCCTGAGCCCCAAATCTGACCAAACGTGGCAGCTGCATTTAAATGAGCTTCTTAACGATTATTTTGGGCACATCCAGGGAAGCAAAGCATCCACAGGCATGTTTTATAAGGTGCAGGCCACGGGGAGAAAACAGAATCTCTTGTTTCTATGTTTCAAAGTAATAGGTGAGTTTCCTCTGCTGCAGAGTGTCGAAGGGAGGTTCTTCAAGCTCTGGGAAGGTTCTAGCTGCTGGCCTCCAAACAGCCTGGGAAGTCAGGGACGGATGCTGCCCCATAAGGCCTCCGGGGACCCCTGCCTTAAGGCAAGGGAGGCAAGAATAGGATGGACCGCCCAGATCATGGGAAAGTAGAGGAGGACACCAGGGTGACAGAGGGGCTGTGGAGGACGGAAGAGCAGCTGAGATGTTGGACTCAGGGTTTGTGCACATGTGGAGTCAGGGGAGATACTTTATCCACTGGCGGTGCTGAAGCTGGGACCTCTCTTGACCTGCCACAGCATCCTGGGATGGGCTGCTGGCTCTCAGGCTTGTTCTGGGAAGGATGCTCCAGGTGTGGGGTGTCGGGGGCAGGAGGTCAGCACTTCACTGAGTATGCATCTGCTCCCTGTTAGGGCCCTTCCCCTGCAGACTCAAGGCATCTTTCTGGATAGAGCAGATTCAGTCACTGCGTGGGAAGCAGGGTAGCATGGCAGAAGCACATGAAGCACGTCACAAATTACTATGAGGCTGAAGAGTCAGGCCACTTGGCTGTTCCAACACCAGCGGGTTGTGAATGAAACCCATTCTGGGTGTCCTTGCCAAGTTTCTGGCCTTCTGTTTAGCTAAAAAAGAACGCTTCTTTGAAGACTTCACAGACTATCAAAGGCAACACTACTCCTTTGCCAGGTGGGAAGAAATCTGGCTTTGAAATGGTCCTAGATGCTTCATAAACAGTAAAGAAGTGGAGAAGTATTAATCTAATGGATGAAAAAGGCCCAGACCGAGGGGACGGGGTGTGAGGCTGAGGCGCACAGACAGTGGGTGCCTGGGCTGCTGAACCCCTTCACTGGTGGTGTTTCTTAGGTCCCCATCACACCACCCTCTCACACAGGGACTGCTGCTACCCAGGTGTCAGTCCAATACAAAAAAGCATAGTTTCCCAAATAGTGCCCACTCAGGTATGTTCTTGACCCCCCAAAAATAAGTAAATAAAAGGAATATAATTTTGTTATTGTGAAGAAACTGACTAATTCCTCTGGGCTCCGTGCCTCCTCTGAGGTAGGGCAGCCTCAAGCCTTCCCCTGTGCTTTCTTCAAGCCCACACCAGTCTGCCTAGTTCTGGGACAGGTGCCAATTCTGGCTCCAGAACAGAAGAAAGAACTGGGGCTGCCAGGTCCCCCTTTGGTGAGACTATGAGATTCAGAGGCTCTATTCAGCCCTCCTCCCTATCTTTAGACATTTCTTGATTTTCTAGGTTGGTAGGATGGTTGAGATTTCTAGTTAGAACCCAGAAAAGACAGTAAGGGGTCCTGTAAGATCTTAGAAAGAATGTAAAGAAAGAATATGTCATACAGCGGAAGCTAGCGTCCACCACTACTCAGGGCCTTTGCAATGCTGCTCCCCTCACTTGGAATGCTTTTCCCTGCACTCTTTCCCTGGTTAATTTATAGTTAACCTTTAGTTCTCAGTTCAGGGAGTCTTCTCTGACCACTCTAAATTAGGTTCCCCATTACTCTTTTTTGCCACTCTGATTTTTCCCTTCATAACATCACCATTTATATGTTTACTTGATCAATTTCTATTTCCTCCGCTACACTGTGAGCTCCATGAAGGTGAGGACGATATCTGTTTTGTTCACCAGCACTTAGCACAATGCCTGGCAGACATCCGTCGCATGAATGCATGAAGTGGGTGAGGGTCAGCAGTGGGAAGGGCATTGGGGGAGCACTGAGGCTCTGCTCGCTGCTAAGGGAAACAGGAATGGCTAGGAAGTGGGGAAATGGGCGGAGAAAGAATGTTAGCGATGAGACATCTGGGGCCCACCAAAGCGCGGCTGGAGTTCTTTACAGAGAACCCACCAGGCAGGGTCTAGCTTACTTCTGTGAGGAGTCTCTCCATGGAATTTTTCTCTCCTCTAACATGGCAATTCTGTTCCTCACCATACTGGCTATGCAAGCTTTTGCTGGGAGTGCTGAAATACTTGGCCATGCGTCTGATTGTTTGGTTTTCCTCTTCAAATACCTTCCATTGCTTCAGCTGTTAGATAAAAGAACACATGTTATTTATTTAATTACACACCCAGAAACACATTCTCTCCATTTCCCAAAAACACCAAGGAATGACAGTGTCACAGATACACACAGGCACAAACTATTCTCCCCTTAAAATCTACTTTACTCTGGATGGTTCACAGATAGCAATGACAGAAGGTTTAGAGAATGTTAAAATTGAATCATTTAAAAAGTGCCAAAGGAAGATGTCAGGTTGATGACGTAGAAAAATCTCAGCTTGACCCATCTACCTACCCACTGCCCGACTGGCCAAAGAAAAGCAGAGTTGAGGTGTACTTCGAGGGCCGCATTCTCAAGCCAGAGTTTAGGAGCAATACCGGGGTTAAGCAATCTAAACACTGTATGTTTCAAATGAAGCTGGTTTTTGTTGTGTGCAGCTGTTCTTAATTAGTCTCACTTGTTGAGTAATGGTATGCTTACTGCTATTGAAAACCCAGCTCCTCGCTGGAAGACTTCTAACCCAAATCAATAGTCAAGGCTCAGACAAAAAGAAAACCACAAATGTCAATAAAAATCAAGAAAAGATGATAGAACGATAGGCCGGCGACCTGACCGTCTTCTTCCCTGACAAACGAGCAGAGACTCAGAAGGAGGAGGACCCCAGTTAGAGCAGGGCCTCCGCTGTAGCCCGCGCACTGCGCTGCACGGCCCACCCTCAGCACAGCCGGTGAACACAGAGACTGTCAACGGGGAGGGGCCTAGGGAACGTTTTTCAGGGGAAACTGGTTTTGAGAAACAGTCCATGGATACCAGGGACGGGACTGAACATGGAACATTCACAAACAAGGGCACGCACCTGAGCCTCTGGGACACTGTCTCTTCCTAGCAAATGCCAGTGACACAAATGCCAGGGGAACCGAAAGGGCTTGAGGTGTCTCCTTTTCTCCTTAGGGATTCCCATAATTAAGAGCCCTAGTGATGGACGCTGGGCACTCTGGCCCCTTAGCTCTAGAAATGCTGCTAAGGTGTCTGTGGGGAGTCTCAAGGGATCCTGGGATGTCTTTGCTCGCTTGTCAAATACTTACTAAGCTCTGACTATGGAATACAACCCAAATTTGGTAAATCCCAGATAGGATTATAAATCCCACCATCAATTTCAATGCCACATCCTGCTCAAGTCCTCTTTGGTCTGCGGTTGACTCAGCATGAGTCCACGGTACCGGAGTCAGAGTAACCTGTGCTGGGTCAGGCCAGGAACCTCCCTTCTCAGATACCCTTCTTGAAGGCCCCTCCCTAGGGTGCCATCATCTCACTGTCCTCCTCAGGAGTTGCTGGAGCGCAGGAGTTGCAGGGGTAGGGGTGGGTGGATGAAGCAGCCCCCAGCGTCGCTCTCCTAGCACGGCCCCTAGCAGTGCTGCCGTAGCTCTGCGCCCCCTCAGGGCCCCTTAGCAGCACAGCTCTTCCCTTCTCTCCCCACAGCACCCTGAGTCCAAGCCCTCCCTGCAGGGCTGCTGGAGGGACTGCTCAACACTAGTGCAAGCGCACTTCCAAGGCTTTTGGTCTGTCTCACCCGAAGCAGGCTGCATGCAGCCAGGGTGCCCCTCGAATAAAGCCCCTGCCTTCAACCCCCTCCCCCTTAATTCCCTTGTGAAGGTCCTGGTCCTGGTCTTGTACTTGACCCTTTAGGATTTCTAGAATATGGCTATAAATCACCCTTAGCTAACAATTTCAGGAGCTCGTCAACGCCCTTTCTTCAGAAGGACCAGCGTAGCATTATTTTCTCAGCATCTGGGCTATGTGGGTGCAGGAGGCAGAGAACGGCCCCCAAAAGATGTTTCCCTCCTGATCCCTGTAACTTTGTGAATATGTTACCGTCCATGGCAAAAGGGATTTTGCAAATGTTACTGAGTTTAAAATTTTGAGACGGGGAGATTGTTCCAGATCATCCAGGCGGGCCCAATGTAATCAATCACAAGAGTCCTTATAAGAGGGAGGCGGGAGAGATGTGACAATAGAAAGAGAGATTACGAGATGCTGCACTGTTGGCTCTGAAGAGGGAGGGAGGACCTGCGAGTCAAAGAATGCAGGCGGCAGGTGGACACTAGGAAAGGCAGGGAAACAGATTCTCCCCACAAGGCTCCAGCAGGAACGCAGACCTACTAACACCTTGATTTCAGCCAAACAAGGCCCACGTTAGATTTCTGAGCTCCAGAACTTAAGCTAGCAATCTGTATCGGTTTAAGGCCCTCAACACGTGGTAGTTTGTTACAGCAGCACTAGGAAACCAGCACAGTGGGACTAAGCCTCAGCTCCAGAGCAGGATGCTCCCGGGCCTTCAGAAGTTCACCCCTCGTGCCTCTCTCACCTGCTACTCCCCTTGTTTTGATTTGTGCTTTGAGAAGAGCACAGACTCCGGGTGTTCCAAACACCTCCTCTTCTCTCTCATACCTCTCCGCCTCTGGTCAGGGAGACCCCTCGTCTGAAATGCCACCCACTGCTCCCCCCTAGTCTGCTCAGTGAGCTCTTAATCCTACTTCAAGATGGGCCCAAACACCCCATTTTCTGAGACTGTGTCACTGAGTCCCCACACAGGCTGGGACACCCCTTCCTCATCATAGCGTGACATGACTTCCTCAAACACTTTATAATATGTATTATAAATCCTTTCACATCCGCTCCCAAGTAGACTGAGAATGGGGCTGTGTGTTTAACTGCATGTTCCCAGCAGTTAGTAAATGGATTGACAGATATACAAATGAAGGAAGCTTTTCTTTAAAAAGTTCATCTGGGGGTGCTCAATTCAGCAGCACATATACTAGAAAGCTCATCTGGTGGCAGAGGGTGGATATAGCTCAGTGGTAGAGTGTGTGCTTAGCATGCATGAGGTCCTGGGTTCAATCCCCAATACTTCTATTTAAAAAAATTAAGACTGCCTTTGGGGCTTCAAAAAAAAAAAAAAGAAAAAGCTCATTTGTCTAGTAGGGTTGCTGTGACATTTACAGAGAGCTAAAAGGAAGAGCAGAAAGTCACAGGCACCTTCACAGAGGAGTAGATGAACACTTGGTGGGTTTAGATGAGAAAATAACGTCTGACTTCAGGACCCCACCTGCCTCCCAAAGGCAGAGGCAGAGGAGGAGAATGTGTGGGAGGATAAGTCACATTCAAACCACAAAAGCAGGGGTTGGCTCATTGCTGGTGATGACCTCAGTGTTTGGCATAAACACTTAGGCATTTCCTGAGGGCCTCTGAGAATGCTACTTGGTCTGCTTGCTTTTTCAGTAACGTCATCCAATTCACCCAGCTTTCTAGCACTGCCTGGCTACCCTTGAGATATCTGTGCCTTTGCTTTCATAAATTTCTCCCATCAGAGTCCAGTCTGAAGGCTCAGTAGCAAGAAGGAAGCCCACCTTCCTGTCCCTTTCCCTCCCCATGTGGCTCTCCTCACACACTTTTCCAAATATGCTCAGCCATTCCACTGTCCTAGGAATACCCAGTCTCAGGTCTCACTGGGAGCATCCTTCTTTAACCAAAGGCCACCCAGCCAGAGGAGAAAATCAATTCAGGGGCACACAAACCCCAACAAACCTGTTACTTTTATACTTTGAAAAAGATTTAGCTCCTAAACCTAAAATACAATAGCCTATAAAATATATTTTTTAGTTTCAGATCATGGTCAGTTCAAGAGGAGGAAAAGCATGAGAGAGAAAATAGAAAAGACAGAATATGAGAAAGTACACTCAAGACAGACAGGAGGGCTGAGGGAGAGAGAAGGAAAGAGAAAGGCCAACTCTGTCCCTCTGCCCAGTTCCTGTACCATCCCCCATTTAATTCCATTTCCACTCCGCTTCAACAAACCAAGTGCTTGTTGTGTAGTTCAAACCTGCAAGTCAGATTCCAGGCTGAACTTCATCCTGCAATTTTATGTCTGTGTATAGATGGGAGTGTACCTAGATGTCACTTCTGTCCTAGAGGCTGAGGATTTAAACACCGAGAAGAGTGGAAATCTGAGGCTTAGGATGCAAGAGGGACAGAGGCCAGTGTGGAGAGAAGAGACCCAAGTAGGGCTGCATCATGCAAGTTTACTAATTCACTCCATTTTCAGATGGAGGTCTTGTTTTAGATCAGAAAGGCTTTCTTCTAATAGATCCTTGGTGATTAATTCTGCCCCAAATTATCTTGTCCTCTTTCAGAGACTCCTACTAGCTCTAAATTGTATCCTTAGATCTGTTCTCCATATTTCTTATTTAGTCTCTCATTTTTTATTTGTTTCCTTGTTTTCTATTTCCTTAGATTAATCCACTAATTCAGTATTTTGCCATGTCCAACTGCCTATTCATTGCTTCTGCTGGGATTTTAAAGTTAACATAATATTTTTCATTCTTATTCAATATTTCATGATTTAAGATTATGTCCTTTTCATGATGGTTTGCTTCAGTTGAAGAGAGGCAGTATCCTTTGAATTTTATTGACAAGACTAAAAAGGTATCTTGTGAAAACTTATTCTAAAATAAAAGGGATCCAGACTGGAAGAGAAGAGGTAAAATTGTCACTATATGTGGATGACATGATATTTTATATAGAAAACCCTAAAAGCTCCACACAAAAACTACTAGAGCTGATAAAAGAATTCAGCAAGGCAGCAGGATACAAGATTAACATACAGAAATCAGTTGCATTTCTTTACACTAACAACGAAATAGCAGGAAAAGAAAGTAAAGAAACAATCCCATTTAAAATCGCATCCAAAACAATAAAATATTTAGGAATAAATTTGACCAAGGAGGTGAAAGACTTATATGTGGAGAACTACAAAACACTGATTAAAGAAATTAAAGATGACTTTAAGAAATGGAATGATATCCCATGCTCTTGAATTGGAAGAATCAATATTGTAAAAATGGCCATACTGCTCATGGCAATCTACAGATTTAATGCAATCCCTATCAAATTACCCAGGACATTTTTCACAGAACTAGAACAAATAATCCTAAAATTTAAATGGAGTCACAGAAGATCCAGAATTGCCAAAGCAATACTGAGGAAAAAGAACGAAGCTGGAGGAATAACCCTCCCAGACTTCAGACAATACTACAGAGCTACAGTAATGAAAACAGTATGGTACTGGCATAAAAAACAGACATACGGATCAATGGAACAGAACAGAGAGCCCAGAAGTAAATCCACAGACCTACGGTCAATTAATCTTCAACAAAGGAGGAAAGAATATGCAATGGAAAAAAGACAGTCTATTCAGCAAGTAGTGTTAGGAAAACTGGACAGCAGCATGTAAATCAATGAAGTTAGAACACTCCCTCATACCATACACAAAATAAACTCAAAATGGCTTAAAGACTTAAATATAAGACAAGACACAATAAACCTCCTAGAAGAAAACATAGGCAAAACATTCTCTAACATAAATCTTAGCAGTCTACCCAGGCAATAGAAATAAAAGCAAACATTAACAAATGGGACCTATTAAACTTACAAGGTTTTGCACAGCAAAGGAAACCATAAGCAAAACAAAATGACAACCTATGGAATGGGAGAAAATATTTGTAAGTGATGTGACTGACAAAGGTTTAATTTCCAGAATATATAAACAGCTCATACAACTTAATAAGAAAAAAACAAACCACCCAATCCAGAAATGGGCAGAAGATCTAAAAAAGCAATTCTCCAGTGAAGACATACAAATGGCCAATAGGCACATGAAAAAATGCTCAATATCATTAATTATCAGAGAAATGCAAATCAAAACTACAATGAGGTATCACCTCACACCAGGCAGAATGGCCTTCATTCAAAAGTCCACAAACAATAAACGCTGGAGAAGGTGTGGAGAAAAGGAAAACCCTACCACACTGTTGGTGGGAACGTAGTTTGGTGCAGCCATTGTGGAAATCAGTATGGAGATTCCTCAAAAAACTAAAAATAGACTTACTATATGATCCAGCAATCCCATTCCTGAGTATATATCCTGAGGGAACTCTTAATTCAAAAAGATACATGCACCCCAATATTCATAGCCACACTATATACACTAGCCAAGACATGGAAACAACCTAAATGTCCATTAATCGATGACTGGATAAAGAAGATATGGTATATTTATACAATGGAATACTACTCAGCAATAAAAAAGAATAAAATAAGGGCATTTGCAGCAACATGGATGGACCTGGCGATCGTCATTCTAAGTGAAGTAAGCCAGAAAGAGAAAGAAAAATACCATATGATATCACTCATATGTGGAATCTAAAAAAAAAAAAAGAAAAGAAAAGAAAAAAGAGGACACTATGAACTCATCTACAAAACAGACATAGTAAATAATTTTATGGTTACTGGGGGAAAGGGAGTGGGAAGGGATACATTTGGGAATTTGAGATTTGCAAAGGTTAACCACTATGTATAAAAACAGATAAAAGAACAAACTTCTACTGTATAGCACAAGGAACTACATT
Source organism: Camelus ferus (assembly GCF_009834535.1). Classification (NCBI taxonomy): domain Eukaryota; kingdom Metazoa; phylum Chordata; class Mammalia; order Artiodactyla; family Camelidae; genus Camelus; species Camelus ferus. The sequence goes on from NC_045696.1 coordinate 56,345,279, forward strand.
CAGTATCTTGTAATAACCTTTAATGAAAAAGAATATGAAAACGAATATATGTATACATATGCATGACTGGGACATTATGCTGTACACCAGAAATTGACACATTTTAACTGATTATGCTTCAGTTAAAAAAATCTATTTTACTTCAGAGGAAGACAGCTTCTCTAAATCAGAAATTTGTGGTCCTCTTCTTGTGAACTACAGAATCTCTTCTTAGGTCCTTTCCTTCTGAATGTATAGTCTTACATGGGAAGAGCTATAGTTTCCTGCTGTAGTAAATACATTTTCTTGGCTTTTCCCTCATCACCACAAGATGATTGCCATAGCCCCAGGTGTCACAAACATTCAGGGTAAGTAGAAGGTAGAAGAGATGATGCCAACCACACCTATAGCTTTTTTAGGAAAGCAAAAGCTTTCTCAGAAGCCTCTCAGGAAACCTTTAGTGTTCAAAGTTGTCACCCCTGGCAGAGCAAGTGTTTAGCTCTTTCAGCCTACATAGTGGAGGTGAACAAGGAAGAAAGGGTTTGGCAATGGGGGGATGGGTTATCAATCAATAATGTTGACCCCAGGGCCTAAGGGGTGGGCTTCCCAAAAGTCTCCTCTCCACTCTCTTTTCCCTACCTCCCAGGGAGGAACAGCCCTGGCTTTTCATAGCCCTTTCCGGCTACATCCCAGACAAGTAAGACGCAGCTCTCACTGGCTTCCTTCAGTCCAGTTCTGATAATACTAAGATTCAACAAAAAGTTCTCTCATTTTTGGCACAGAGGCAATATCCATCCTTGATTTTTAGAGCTGCTTCTACAGCTTTTTTCATATTTGTTCATTCTCTTGAGTATTTTGATGAGAATGTATGAAAGGGAAGGAGAGTAAAGGGCCTACGCCTGAGTCACACTGTTGTGCCCCAAAGTGCTCTCTTCCCTTTTATAAACACACTGTCACCCTCCATCAGCCAGAACTTTAATTACGGGTTAGCTCCCTCATGGAGAAGTCATTCTTAGCCAACTGGAAGATGCAGTGGGAGTCAGGATGCGGTCTTGAGGGAGTCGTGGGATGACGGGAGGCCTCATGGGGGAAGAAAAAAAGAGCTAGCAGGAACCTAGGAAAAGTGCCTAATGCCAAGTTCACTGACTTGAATGTGTGTGGTTCAGTGGTACCTGGGGCATACGTGAATAATTTAACCTCACTTTCCTTTCAGAGCCGGTGGATTCCTTCACCTTTTCCTCTGACTCCCTTTCTTTCTCTTGGCTGTCTGGAAATTTCTCCTTCTGTCTTCCTCCCATTTGCTTTTTCCTTAATCCTCATAATAAGAAACACATTTTTAATTTAGTTTTTATTTTTCCTTATTATGAAAAGAAAAGGAATGTTCTACATTTTTCTCTAATAAAAAGGTAAAAAAGCATGTTAAATTGCATAAAGGTCAAAACGCCTTTTCCCCTGTGAACATGCAGCCGCAAACAGGAAAGAAGGAAAGATTCCTCACTCCCGGGCTAGGAAAAGAAATGACATTTTCAGGGTGAAGGGGGGCTGAGGATGTGTGAAGCGGACTGGAAGGTGGGTGGGAAAGCAGTTTCTGTGAGAAGCCGCCAGGGCAGAAGTGGGGACACTGCTCCGTGGCTCTGACCTGCCCTCCTTTCTGACAGGGAGCAGAGTTACTCCTTCAGGACATCGAGAAGGGAAGAACAGAGGGGATCAGCCCGATGGGAACCGCACTTTCCTCTGACTCACCAATCAGCGGTGCCCAAATGTCTCAGCAGGAAACGACGTGAACAATTTATCATTCTAGCCAAGTCTCTGCCATGGTGGGGAGGACTGGTCCTCCAAATTCCCCCTTGAACATACCTGGGGAATGAAGATGAAGCAGTTGATTGCGGTCGTGCAAACAAAGATACCCCCAGATGTGAGTCCAAAGACCAGGTTGGGCCAGGAGTGCAAGTATCTGGTGACCACAAAAAGCAGCCCAGCAGCCAGCACCACGAGGTTGACCCCAACCATGATGGTTAAAGACTGATTCACAGGAGGAGAGCTGACGTGGTCAGTCAGGCCAGCCAGGTAGGCCCCATAGAGCAGCAGCAGGCCCTGCAGACGGAGAGAGAACCAGAGGCTCAGAGAAGTGAAATATGAGGCTCGGGGTCAAAGAGCAGTCAGGTTGGGACCAATTTCCTCATCTGTAAAATAGGGATTCACCTACCTTGAAGGGTTGCTATGAGGATTTACTAAGATAGCATGTGGGAAGACCCTTAGGGTGGTCCCCTTACACCTCGTGTGTGCTTAGTACATTTTATTTTCCTCTCTTTCTCTGAGAACTAGTTTATCGGAAGTCAGCACATCAACCATCAGACAGGACTCTGCCGGGATGCAGCACAGGACAGGATGGTACAGGTGCGTAGGAGCCCTAGAGGACAGGCTGCTGGGCACTAGGAGGGCAGCGGGCCAACTGTGCTGCTGGTGGTGAGGGCCTTCCCCTCCACTGTGTGGTTTTGCACTGCATCAAGCTGAGGGGCATGCGGGAGCTGAAATAGCCCCATGGCCTGCTTGTCAAGCCATGCGCCGTGGCAGGGGCAGCGCCCGGAGGAAGGGGTTCTTTTCTCTAATTTTTCCCAAAGGCACCATCTGCTTGCCAAGCCCTGCACCTGTGAGACTGCATCTGCCCAGAAGGGATGCCTTTTTCTAATTTACACAAAGGATCTCTATAGGCTAGCAGTGGCTCTGTGCCAGTGGGTATTTATGGGAGAAGAAGAGCAGAAAAAAAAAGAGAACAAAGGCAGGCCGGGCCCTAGCCAGGACTGTGGGACAGGCACAGGGAGCAAAGGCCCCAACTATACCCTTCACCGTCTCTGTGTCATTCCTTGCCCCACCCCCCGGAACCCAGGGCCCTGTTCTTTCCTCTTTGTCATGAATGTAAACCTGCTTTCAGATTTCTCATTTGTACTTTGGAGAAAATGACTCACAGCGTCTTAAAGTGCTGCCTCTCCTAGAGGGAGCTGCATATGAACAGAAATCAAAACTTTAGTCAATAATACACAAAATATAGATTCAATATATGTCCACTTGATTAGGTGCAAAGTACCGTGCTTGGGTAGGTGTAGGGCAACGGTGCTGCCAAGTAGAAGTCAGGGCTCTAGCTTTTAAGAAGCTCAGTCTGGTTGGGAGATTTAAGGCAAGCACACCAATATCCATGTTTATGACCCAGAATGTGAAGATGCCATGGGGATGAGGTGGAGTGGGACTACGGGGATTCAGAGGGAGAATCAATAATAAAAGTAAGGTCAGGTATCAGGAGGGCACCTGCCAATGACCCTGAAATCACACCATCTGACCAACTCCATCTGCAGAGATGGCCCTAAGGACACTTTTTTGGAGGACTGGCTGTGCCTACAGTGAAGGAGTTGGCAGCAGGCAGCACAGCAGGGATGCTGTCTGGGTGGCCCTGATGCTCAGTGTCCCAAATGGGGCCTGAGGGCCAAAAGTGGCCACTGTGATATCTTCAATGACTAGAAAATACACAAATCAGGAGGCCAGTGGGGCTGACTTTTGGAAAACTGACGTCCTTAGGTGGCATTCAGCAGAGTCAGTACATTAGTGATTTAATTAAAGGTGAATAAAATTAATTCTATGACTTTGAAATGTTCAAATCTGATTCTGCTGAAATGTTTTAACTCCATGAAAATTCTTTCCAAAAGGGAACTAGGTATGAATAAAGCCTGTGTACATGTATGGCTTGTGTTTGAGTGAGTCACATCCGATACTTGTGGGTCACACGCCCTAAATGTTGAGCATTGTCGGGAGGGGTGGGGGCAGGCTGAGGGGGGCAGTCCTGGGACTTCATGTGCAGATGTGGGGTCCTCCTCAGGAACTGCTCGTCAAATAGGGAGCCCGGGGGATCGGGCTCAGTCAGTTTCCTGACACTCAGCACTCTTTCCCCCTTTTCTTTCTTTGTCCTACAGAAAGATATTGCAGTGAAATAAAATGGAAATGGGATTATATAAAAGGCAATGGAGAAAATAAATCACGTTGAGTCGCAGAGTGAGTTGCTACGGGGGACGTGCTGAGTTCCTGTGCCAGGGAGGACGTCCTCTTCTACAGGGACTGGAAGAGCGGGCGAGGCACTGGGCTTTCAGGACCGGGCAGTGGAAGATTAATTATAACAAAATAATATCTAACAGTTAGTAAGCTCTTACTATGTTGAAAACTCAACACACATTAACTCTTCAAAACTCAGAACCATTCTGAGATGGTGTTATCATTATCCTTATTTTACATATGAGGGAACTGAGGCTCAGAGAGGTTACGTGAGGTTCACTCAGCTAGGAAGGGGCTGAGTCAGAATTCAAACCCTGTTCTGTCATATTGTGAAGCTCATCTTCTTAACCACTAATAAGAAACTAGAAATCAAAAGCTGTTCACTTCCTACCATTTTCTCTTAAAAATACTTCAATCAAAGTAGCACATGCACATAGTTAACAAGCAACGTTTCCCTGGCCTAGCTCTGTGCATCCTCAGGCCTGTTTCTTAGAAGCAACCGCCTGAACACTTTCTGAGTAGTGAAGTGAGTAAAAATTTACCTTTATAGGCCACTTATTTCTACAAAAACTCCTTCTCCTCTGCCAGCAATCAACCAGGCCTCTCTGTCCTGATAGTCAACAGGCAGCCTCCCACCATGCAGGGCTTGTCCTGGTCACTGAAATCGGCCTGCCCCATGCCCCCCAGAGCCAGATTCTCTGTCCCTCCAAGCTGAAAACCAGCTAACAGGAGAGCTGGTTCTGAGGACCTCCCTTCGTGCCCTGTAGATTTATCTGTGCCCTCTGGAAATATCCTCCTTTGCCATCTAACAGAGACAAATGAGTCTAATGACAGGAGAGTCAGGGCAAATGGGAGACACAGTGAGGTAGCTGGAACCACTCAAAGGACCCTATGGATGTTGCCATCTATCTCTGGGCCAGCCATGCTTCCAACCAGAGCGAGAAAGTTAGATGGCCAGAAGGCAGCAGGATACCTTGACCTAAATCTAGAAGAAAAACAGAAGAGAGGTAATATGGGCACTTAAGAGAACAAAATGTTTCCTCATAATTCCCCTTGTAGGTAGCTGGGGAGAAAACTGGTATTGCCAAATCAGTGAAAAAAATCAGACCAATAGATGGGAGAAATAGTGGGTAAATTCCACATGATTTGGAGGAGGACTGAATCAGGGAATCCAAAGAGTTGATAAAGTGACCCCTCCAAACAAATAAAAAGTAGAGACATAATAATGGTCATGGCTTTGAGATTTATGTGTCAACAGAGGTCTCCTCTGATTGCAATATTCTTCGCAGAAATCACCTCGTTAATTCCCAAAATTCTTCTTCATATCCACTTTGTTGGTGACAGTAGTATCCTAAAGAGATATGGTTACCAACCTTGCATCCCAAAACGAGAGCAATCCAGACATCAGAGTACCGGGAAGCACAGAAGTGTGTGCTGGTCAGAGAGCAGGACACATCTCTCCCTGTCACCTAGGAGGGACACGGAGTCAGGACTGAGGGCACCCACAATTACCAGGAACATACACATGCGGCAGATCTTTGTAAACATTCTGGATCGTGAATTCCCCTACAGCATATAATTTCTCCCTTAATATGTAAAATCTGTAACATTTGGGTGAGTCCATTAGAATCTAAAGAGGGTTACTATGAACTGGAGGAAAAGACGATACAGTTGGGCTGACATGTGGATGCTGGGTGCCAGCAGGAATTACCCCTGTTACGTGCTTTGCTACTACAGTGATTCAAATTAGCGCATCAGCATAATTACAAGTTATTTCACATCCTGTCCCTGCTATCTGTTAACAGCGAAAACCTTAAATATTCAATCTGCACTGTCAAGATTCCACTGTATTCCTCAGGCCCTTTATGAGGCTAGAGACATAATACTTCCCATTAACTGAACACTGTATACTGGGCACAGCTGAGTCCTTTTTCTGCATTGTTTCACTTAATCTTCACCACAGCCCTATGAAATAGGTATATTATTATCTCCATTTTTACCTATGAGGAAATAAAGACTTATAGAGGTTAAACAACTTTCCCACAGTCACATGGCTGCTAAATGGTAGAGCTGGGATTTGAACTGGGGTTGACTGACTCCAAAGAACACCTCAAAATACTACCTTTATTTTTCAACAATTAAGGTAAGGCAACTCTGTGTAGCTGAAAGTTTTCATTATTGATACTGTGGGAGCAGACACTACTGCCAGGCAGATTCCAGAGTGCTGACATCTCAGTGGATGCGGCTGGAAAACACTTGGGGTGGGAGGAGAAGTGGGTGTGGCAGCACACCCTGCAGACAAGGGGCAGGCATTCACCACAGCCACAGCTCCTGACTCTCCATCTTCTGTGGGTCATTTATCTTCTTGCTGGGAGGATGCCCACATGGTAAACGCTACAGGGAGAATGTCCCCCGTGAACCCACAGAAGCCAGTCCCTCCAGTTCAGGAACTAGATTCTCCAGGGATTGGGCTCCTCACCGTCATACTGACACTGAGAATCTGGAGGCACTGGATGGGGTCAGTCAGCACCCATGTCATGAGCAGGATCACATCAGCTATCACCAGGGCTGCCACCAACCCCAGGAGCTGTAGGTCTTTGATGATCTGCAAAAGAGTCAAGGCTGTAATTTTCCTTTGCTCACTGGCTATGCAACACTAGGGCTCGAGTGTCCTATGTGCTCTGAGCTAAAGGCTCCTAGGTCAGACTTCCAAAGGGGCTTCAAATGCAGCCATCAAAGATGAAACAGACAGTAAATATGTGCAAGGATTTCTATGTCTATATCATCATTAAACATTTTCATTCATTTATCTTTTCCATATCCTTGCTTTTCCCACAGAATAGTCAAGGGATCTTATAAAATAAATACACTGTTATTTCTAGATATGTTCATATGAGCACATAGAAGATGTGGAAGTTTTCACATAAACTGTTAACAGCCATTAACCTGGAGGGTGGGATTGAGAGATAAGGGTGGTGAAAGAGAGATTACTAGCATTTTCTCTATACATATGTGAATCATTTGACTTAATACAAAGAGAATGTGTTATTTTTGTGGTTACAAAAATAAAATTAAGAAAATATACATATAGCAACAGGATGAAAAATTGAAAAATATTAAGGTAAAGAGACAATAAGGAGAATTAGGATGAATACTCAGGTGAGGAGAGCACACAGCATTCAAGAACTAGGGCAGAATTGTGGACCTGCATTTTTGACAACCAATGAAAAGAAGGAAGCACAACTAGTTACATGATTCATCATGTTTGTAAGATAAAAACAAATCAATTGCTTAATCAAACTACTCCAAGCCAGTGATAAGGTGAATATCTTCAAATCAACCAGCAAAAAGTGACATATCATGTATAGAGGAACAAATATAAGGAAGACATCAGATTTTTCACCAGATAGAAGGCCACATGAGAAAACAGTGGAAGGGAATCTTCAAAGTACTAAAGAAAAAAACTTCTTCAATCTAGAATTCTGTATCTAAAAAAAATATTTTTCAAAAAGAAAAGTGAAGAAGGGAAGGGTATAGCTCAGTGGTAGAGCACATGCTTAGCACCCACGAGGCCTTGGGTTCAATCCCCAGTACCTCCATTAAAATAAATAAATAAACCTAATTACCCCCTCCAAAATTAAAAATAAAAAATTAAAAACAAAACAAAACAAAAACAAAAGTGAAATAAAGACTTTTTTCAGATAAACAAAAACCAAAAGAATTCAGCATTAGCACACCTGCATGAGAATGTTAGATATCCTAGAAGCAAAACGAAAATGATACCAGATGAAAATATGGATCTATACAAGGAAATTAAGAGCTCTGGAAATGTTTAACTTCATGGAAAAATATATGACTGATTTTTTTTATTTAAATATTTTAAAAGGTAACTGTCTAAACAAAAAATAATAACAATTGCGTGGGGCTTATAATGCATATAAAAGTAAAAACAACACGAAGATTGGAAAGTAGGGAAATGGAAGTATCCTATTGTAAAGTACTTATGCTATATGTGACTGTCAGTTATACAATTATACACAAACTCTTCCAGAAGTTGAAGAAGAGGAAATATTTCCCAATTCATTCTACAAGGCTGGCATTATTCTGTTACAAAAACCAGAAAAAGATTTTAGAAGAAAAGAAAGCTACAGAGCAACATCCCTTAAAAACATGAATACAAACATTACAAACAACATATTATGAGAATGAATCCAACAATATAAGACAAGGATAATACATCATGATCAAATAGAGTTTGTCTCAGGAATGCAAAGTTGGTTTGAGATCCTAAGATCATTTAATGTAATATACTGTATGAGTAAACTAAAAAAGAAAAATCATATGCTTAATAGACACACATTAATAGAAAACACATTTGACAAAACCCAACATTAATTCTTTATAGAAATTCTCAGCAAAATAGGAATGGAAGAGAATTCCCCTAACTAGATAAAGGGCATCTGTAATAAAATTACAGATAAAATCATACTTAGTTTTGATCAAGACTTAATGTTTTCCCCACGTGATCAAGAAAAACTCAAAAATGTCTGCTCTCAGCACTCCTACTGAACATCATAGTGGTGTTTCTAGCCAGTGCCATCACAGAAGAGACTGGAAAGAAACCATCTTTTACAGAAGATGATCATCTATGTAGAATATCTGATGGAAACTACAAAAAAGCTACTAGAACTAACAAGCAGATTAGCAAGGGTGTAGCATGTAAGATCAGCATACAAAAATTAACTATATTTCTATTTATTAGCAATAAAAATTAGAAAGTAAAATAGAACAGTAACATATATAATATCATAAAAATATAAAATACTTAGGAATAAATTTGATAAAAGAAATGAAAGACTTCCACTGAAAACTACAAAAAAAATTGCTGAGAGAAATTAGAAAAGACCTAAATAAATGAAGAAATATATACTGTGTTTTTGGGCTGAAAGACACAACATTATTAAAAAGTCAATTCTCCACAATTTGATCTATAAATTCAACACAATCTCCATCAAAATCTCAGCAAAAAATTTGAAGAAATTGGCAAACTGATTCAAAACTTCATATGGAAATTCCACAGACCTAGAATAGCTAAAACAACATTGAAAGAGAAGAACTAACATTCCTGAAATGAAGATTTAGTATAAAGCTACCATAATACAGTGTTGGTGTCAAAATAAACTACATCAATGAGACAGAGTCCAGTAACAGATCCACACATCTACGAGCAAATGACTTTCAATAAAGGTGGAAAGGTAACTCAGTGAAGAAACGACAGTCTTTTCAACAAATGGTGCTGGAACAATTAGATATCCATATATAAAAAAAATAAATTTCAACCTACAGATCACATCATATTTCAAAATTAAATCAAAATGGATCACAGACTTAAATGTAAAAACAAAAACTCTTAAAACTTCTGGAAGTAAACACGGGAGAAGAACTTTTGGGGCCCTGGGTTAGGTGAAAGATTCTTAGATCTGACACCAAAAATATAATCTATAAAAGATCAAAGTAGTCAATTGGACTTCATCAAAATTAGAAACATATTCTTTTTGAAAGACATTCTTAAGTGAATGAAAAGTCACAAACAGGAACAAAATTTTTGCAATTCATGTATTTGATAAAGGACTGTATCCAATAACTCAATAACAGAAAACAAACAACTAAATTAAAAAAAATAGGTGAGAGATTTGAGCAGATACTTTATCAAAGAAAATATATGGATGACAAATAAGCATATAAAAAGATGCTCAACATTGCATCAGGGAAATGCAAATTAAAACACAATGAGATACTACTACACACACCTATTAGGATGACAAATGTGAAAAAGATCAATCAAGTCAAATGTTGGGAGGATATGGAAGAAAGGGACTCTCATATACTGTGGGTGGGAATGTAAAATGGTACAATCACTTTCGAAAACAGGCATTTTCTTAAAATGCTATACATTTACTTAATATGATCCAACTACTCTTAGGTTTTTAACCAAGAGAAAGGAGCATATGTTTACACAAAGACTTGTATACTAGTGTTCACAGCAGTTTTATTATTAATATCCCCAAACTGGAAACAAACCCAGACACCCATCAACAGGTGAATGGATAAACAAACTAGTTACTCTACACACTGGAATATCACAGCAATAATGAGGAAAGAACCACTGATGCAAGCAACAACATGGATGAATCTCCAAATAATTTTGCCAAGTAGAAGACAGATAAAAAAGAATACATGCTGTATAATTCCATTTATATAAAATTATGGAAAATGCAAACTAATCTATAGGGACAGAAAGCAGATCAATGCTTGCCTGGGGACAGGGACAGGGGATGTAAGAATTGCACAGGAGAGGGAGATGACAAAGTTGTATGAGGAAACTTGCAGATTATACCTCATGTTTCATGGTCATATAGATATGTCAAAACAGCAAATCATACACTTTAAATATGTGCAGTTCACTGCATATCAATTATATCTCAATAAAGCTATTTTTGAAAAAAGGAACCAGTGGTCTAGAGGAATGGATGAACTTACTGTCCTTTATACAATCTTTTTCATATGTATGGTTACTCAAAGCAGAGCTTTTGTAAAATATTTACCACAATTCAACAATGTTTGCTAAAAAAAAAAGTCTCATCATTCCAGAAAAGTAAACTCTAACTGAGTGATATACTGGGTCTGGGCAGGGCCTATATTGACAAAGGGTTTGATGATCAGGCTTGAGGTTTGGGCAGCTTTGCTAGGAAACCTGATAAAGTGGGGGAATGTGGTTAGGATGACACTTGATGTCAGGGACATGCAGGTATCTGGCTGCCACATAGCTTAGAGGGCTGATTCCGTCTAATCCATGGATGTGCTCTTCCTTGCTCACTGCTCCAGGCTCATCCTTCTTGGTGCAGAGAATGGCTTCTTATACGGAAAAGAACTGGGCTCCAAAGAGGGAAGAAACTGCTAACTAGCTACAGCTTCTCTGTAACCACTCTCCCTCTGTCCACTTTCAGCTCACATCTGTGCCAAGCAACAGCCTCTCTGGGCATCTTGCTCTCCCTCATACTGGTGCCAGATAATGGCCAGCTCACACATTCCCCCAGAGCAGTACCAGGGCCTGGGGTGCATATGAAGCAGAACCTTTGTTTAAAAATCTATATCCCAATAGCATCGACACAGCCTTCCAGCCTTGGAATTTATGAGGGTACATGACTCCAAGGTTTGAAGCAGGAACTTCAGATCGACATAAAAGGGCCAGGCTCAGGAATCTGGCACAAGCTTCTCTAGCTTTTAATCAATAGTGGAGCTGCTGTCTACAATCAAACAGTGTTGCCTACTCACCACTCTCTTGTCCGGAACCCTCTGGGTAAACACCCTGTAGAGTCGCCAGCTCTTCCCCAGAATGGGACCAAACACAAGGGAGGTCCCAATGCACAGCATGGACAGTCTTATCTACAGGTGAGAAGGGACAGAAGCAAGAGGCATAAGAGGAACCTTTGTGGTTCTCCACACATTCTCATCTGCAGAGCCTCAGTCCACAGAGGGCCTAGGGCAGAAAGTGGACCTCACTGACTCAGCGTTCCAGGGATCACCTCTGAAAGTGCCCACACCAAGGATAAGGGTAACCACCGCCCACAGGAGCAGATGATTTTAAAAATTATCAAAACTTTGGCACTATATTCAAAACAAAATTGAAGACTTCACCTACCTGAATGAGAGTTTCCATTGAGCTTCCAGCTAAAGCACCTTGATCTCGAATCCCAAAGAGGTAAGCGCTACTGTAAGTCAGACAACTGCCCAGTAAGGTCACAATGTTCAGATTGGGACTGGACATCTTCACAATCCTATAGGAAACCAGGGAAGAAGACACCTATTGTCATGACCTTTGCCCTGGGAGTGGATAGAGCTTCCCCACCAGCCTAATCTCCAAAGCAACCTCAGAGTAAAAGGCCACTGGGAAGAAAAAACTTTATACCCTGTGAAACTCTTATGATTTATTTTATTTACATTTATTTTCAAAAAGAACTAAATCCTGGCATTTCTTGCTTGTGTAACTCCAAGGCTTTTAAAAGAAGGCCAACTTCCTAAAAACAGGTGGTATCAGAGAAGAGTTAGGATTTTTCCATGAAGTTTATGGTTGCTAAGAGATTGCTCTATGCAGCCTAGTGAACAATAACTAGCAGGTAGATACCTAAAGAGATACAGCTTGGAGCCTTTAAAAATGAGCTGTAAGGTAAACTACCATTTGGGAAAAGCTTGGGGATTTTTCATTCACTATTTGCTTTATTTGACACATAAGTTCTTTTTCTGTTTCTGACCAAGAGAGAAAGAGAAAGCAGGGGTTGAAACCAAGAAATTTGGGAAAGGTCTTTTCTCCAGTGATTTCAAATGAGGTTACAGAGCACATTAAAGATGAGAGGGAAATGTAAACAATCAGGGTCTGAGACAAACCCTGGGCACCAACAGACGCTCAGGACAAGGTAGAAATACATGAATTAGTTAACCTACAGGGAAAACCACGCTTATCTTGGATAGTGACCGATAACAATTAAGAAGAAAAGTAACTAGTATCAATTAAGAAGGAATGTAATTGTACTAAAGAGTTTTAGTCTAAATAGGATATTCTACACAAATGCAATATTTATACTATTAGTCATTTGATAATTATACTTTTATTTTTAAATAATAACTATCTATGGACCTGGATTACCTGGCTGACCACCTTGAAGGCCAGAGCCAAGGCAAAACCACCTACTTAGAACAGCCTAGTCTAAAGTCCTAAGGTAGCTGGGGGGCATTAAACAAACAGTTGGGCAGTGCTGGACTTAGAACCATCACAACCACCATCGGCCCAGTTTGTTCACTTTGTAGCTGGCACCATAATTATGTCCACACACACACAGGAATACCAAACCACTGCCCGGGACTCAGGCCCAAGTATGGTCACTGTGGGCTAGTGAGTCCAGTTGAGCTTTACCTAGTCTATGAGCAGAAACCTTGATTTTTTTTTTTTTCTTTCTGCCTTTAAAAGAAAGAACAACTTTCATGTATTCCCTTTGTAAATGGGGATGATCATAAAACCAAAGAGTTGTGAGGATTCAATGATGCAGTATAGAAAGTATGTGGCACAGGGTCTGGCCTGTAGTAAGCATGTTGCCAACATAGCTGATGGTACTAATCTCACCATCTTCCAGGCTTTAGAAACTGGAGAATCACCTTTTCCTTTCCCTGTTTCTTTATTAGCTCTACCTAGTCAATTGCCAGTTTCTTTCACCTGCTATTTCACAATCTCACTGGGCTGTCCCTCACTCTCCATTTCTGCTGCCACATTTACCCAGGATACAGTCACGTTAGGAGCAATGGAACTGGAGTCGGATGTGACAGATGGGAATCTTGGCTCAGCCCATCGCAGCTCAGTGACTTTCATTGAGTCATTTAACTAGTCTAGGTTCCTGTTTTGTCATTTGTGAAATGAAGATACATCCTCTTTAGTGTCCACCCACAGAGTATTGTGAAGGTCAAATGAGGTGTGTTCCAAAACTCTTTGGAAACTCTAAGGCAATGCAAAAATACTAATTTCCAGATTTTTTGATATAACCTTCAGCTCTCTGTAACACCAGGTTTTCCCCATCCTAATACATTCCATGCATTACTTTCACACTTATTTTGCTAAAATACCAACTTCATCACTGAGCAAGAGAGCTATGTGTATAAAGAACAAATTCCTATTGTTCACCTTAAGACTTCTGTAGCCACACTTGAGAGTTAGCCCTAGTCTACCTATTCTTCATTCAGGCTTGCATCCTCAGTCATCATGTCTTTAAACCGTGGACTTCAAGAGAGTAACCTTCCCTAGTTTCTTTGTCTCTTCCCATAAGAAAGGGGACTATGTGGTGAATGTTGACTATCAAAAGAACAAAGTATTTGTTAAGAAAAGTTAACACATTAGAGAGATCAGTGCTGACAATGATTTGAAAAGACAGCCCCACTGACCGGGACTGGCCGCTTGGTGCAGTCAGAAGCGGAGACAGTGGGACAACCCTGGGTGGGCTCCTGCAAGACCCATGACTGAGGCTGATCTTCCCGAGGGCCTCTCATAAGCTCCCTGCATGAGCCACGATTACCTGAGGACGAGGTTCTCCCCAAGCGAGTGCCAGGTTTCAGTCACAGATCTGTGTTGTCTAAATCACTAATGGGTAGGTTTCTTTCTTAATTCTTCTCTGGATCCATTTTATTTGAACACCACTGTACAATCAGGTCTTCTTTGTGTACTTTAGTGCTGCATGAATCCTGATTTAGAATTTCTCCCCCTCTTGATTTAGTTAGGAGGAACTCAATTTAGTTTTTTTTTTTTTTGGACAAAAATGTACATTACATAGTCTTAATATCTCAGAAGTTGATGCAAATTCATTTTTCAAATGGACATATATATATGTTTTTGATATTCTTCCTAAACAATTTTACTGAAAACTTGCCTCAGGAAAAAAATGAATGGAAGATGATTTACCTATTTTGTTTGGCCAAGTTAACACCTGTGAAGTCCCTGAAAGGTGAATCATCTCCAATTCAGCAGGTGACTTACGTAAGTCTAGAGGATGTCTTTGTTACTTTGATCGGAATTCAACCTCCAATGTCATTTATATTTTTCTATTGAACTAAAAGATGAAGCCTGCATATGCTGAATATTTTAATCAACCACAAACATAATTTCTACAAAGCAAGAAGATTTAAATACCATATACTTATAAATAGCCCGTCCCATCTATATTACTTGTGTTTCATTTACGAAGAGATAAAAAGCACAGGCTGGGTTACTGGCAGTCAGAAACAAGGTGAGATTGTTTTGAAAAAGGATTATGTATCTATCTCAGTATCTTTTCCCTTCATTTATTGATTAGCAATGTCAGGTAAGAGCTTTCTTGATTTTTTTCTTCTCAAGTAAGTTCTCAATACATAGAGATAAATATCCATTTACATCTGCAGATTCTGTGTAAACCTGGCTTATCATTTCAACAGCCTTTAATGAATTCAGATGCATAAGTGACATCTACCAGCTCACAGTATGACATTTTAAAATTTTTCATCAAAGACGAGTTTCTGAACATGGAAGTTTATTACACTTGGAGTTATGGAGGACTAACTGGTCATCCTGCTGTTTCTTCTTAATGATGCTAAGGACGGAGTTTGCAAGCATGACCTGAGAATGGGGCTGAGGGTACCTCTTGGCTTGTTGGGACTATAAGAAAACTTTCCTAAAATGTCACAGGGCCATGCTTTCTAAAATGCTACATGAGTTGATACAAATGGTATCCTTGAGCTTTAAACATATCTAAAAGCAAATAAGAATGTCCTTCCAAAAAGCTTTTTAATAAAACAAGATTAAATTGTGAAATTTATTGAATTTCTTTTCCAATCCACTGTTTTTGATCCATGCTACAATGGAATTATAAATCTAACTCATCTAGATATGTATCAAACAGTTTTTATTTCAGTGTTGTCTTGTTGTCTGGGGTGTTTCAGCAAATGCGATCATTTTGCTTATTTTTAATGTATTAAGTTCAAAATCTTAACCTAATTCAAGTTCTGGATGCCTAAAACTAATATTTGTGTGACCTGTAATTATTTATGTTCAAATTTTGTATCATGAGGGCGAGAGCAACCTGACCTTGCTTCTTATTCTCCTGCCTGGACCTCCTAGGAGATTTCATTAACCTTTCAATCTCCAGATATGAATTCTTTAATCATAACAACTTCACTTTATTCCACTTTCAGACACCCATCCCCAGGTCACACCCTGGGTCTTATGATCATTCAAGATGGTTCCATTTCAGAAATTTTAAACACCAATATCCCACTTTCTGATCCCAATGCACCCGAAATTTAACTCCTAGTCTCCTCCCTCAATCTGTTCTGACATTCTCCCCCAGTTCAGACAGTGGCAACTTCATCTTTCTTTTTGCTTGGACCAAAAACCCTAGAGTCATACCTGACTCTAGCTCACCACCCACATCCAAGCTGTCATGAAATCCTATTGGCTCTACTCTTAAAATACATCCAGATTCCAAATGCTTCTTACCACCTCTGCTGCCACCACCCTGATCAAAGTCCAACTTTGCACATCTCATTTGGACTAATGCACTAGCCTCTTAACTGGTCTCCCTGCTTCTACTCTGGACCCTCCTTAAGGCTATTTTCAGCACAGCAGCCATAGCTATCACGTCACTTCTCTGCTCAAAATCCTGCAATGGCTTTCCACCTCACTCGAAGGAAAAGCCGAAGTCTCTACCAGGGTCTTCAAGGCCTCCACATTTGGTCCCAGTTATCTCTCTGCCTCATTTCCTACTTCTTCCCCTTGCCCACTCCTCTCCACCCACCTCCTCTCTATTTCATGAGAACGCCAGGCATTCTCACATTTCTAGGCTTTGAAGTGGCTGAACTCCCTACCTGGAATATGTTAATTCACATGTCAGCATGACTCAATCCCTCTCTCCCTTCGTGTCTTTGTTCAAATGCTACTCTCTCAGCCAGGGTTATGATGACAACCCCACTTAAAATCACACTCTTCCACCAGAATTTCAAATTTTTCTTATTCTCTTCTATTCTCTCCATCCCCATCCCACCATAGCGCTTACTACTTTCTAACATATTACATAATCTACATATTTATTATTCTTGTTATTTACTGTCTTCTGCCAATTAGAATTGTTCAGGATGTCCCCCCAGCACTGCAACACTACCGCACATGTTGAAAGCACTCAATAGATACCTGATGAATGAATGAATGAGTCTCCCATCCTCAGCCCTCTCATATGCTAATATCTAATACATGTGCCCACTGACAGCCTCCAGACCTCCAGGTCCTTGGCTTTCAGCTTCCTCACAGTCTCTTTTCCTTTCTCTGCCCAATTTCAAACCTCTGGTTAGTTATCCGAACTGTTCTCTCAACAAGCACCAAATTCCCTTTCCAAACAAGTCCTTTTTCTGCACTTGCCCAACAAAGCTTGCATCTAAATTATGATTCATTGGTATTACTCAACCATAAAAAATAATGAAATATTTCCTTTTGCAGCAACATGGATGGATTTAGAGATAATCATACTAAGTGAAGTAAGTCAGACAGAGAAAGACAAATATCATATGGTATCACTTACATGTGGACTCTTAAAAAAATAATACAAATCAACTGATTTACAAAACAGAAACAGACTCACAGACATAGAAAACAAACTTATGGCTACCAAAGGGGAAAGCAGGGGAAGGATGAATTAGGATAATGGGATTAACAGATACACACCACTATATATAAAATAAACAACAAGGATTCATTCACTGTATAGCACAGGGAGCTATACTGAATATCTTGTAATAACCTATAATGGAAAATAATCTGAAGCTGTATGCCTGAAACTAACATAATATTGTAAATCAACTATAGTTAAGTAAAGAAATTACAGTCCACTGTCTGCTTTTACATCCAGGCAGCTGAGTGCTACAACCTTGCAGACTGTTGCCACCAAAATCAATCAGCCAAACTTCTTGTACCACCAGTCAGTCCTTTTATTCCTTCTATGGGGTATTTCTTCACATTTCCGTTGTGAGTGACTCACCTCATTGGATTCAGAAAATAAGAGCACCTGTCTGTCTAGATGATGCCTTCAGTCTAGGTTTGCTGCCCTCCTCTATGTTCTTATAAGACTCCAGGCTATATGCACATCAATATAATTGTCATGTTATGTTACTAGCTTTTTGTTTGCCCCTCTAGACAATTTCTACTCCTCAAAAGTGAGGCTGTTTCTTATTCAGAGGCTGTATCTAAGCCTCTAGCAAAGGCTTTGGAAAATGGCAAGTGTTCCATAAGCATTTGTTAGATGAATGAATGAATTCATCAATGGACATGGAAGGCCCATTGCTTCTTTCTTTGTCCTTTTCCTTAATCTCATTTTTCCTGGGCCATGCTCTCCTCTGTTAGGTGAGGGAAAGTGCCCCAAACGGCTCTAAAGTGGCAGAGATCCCTGACAGTCAGAGAAAGTCAAGAGCCGGCTTGTTTGTGTGCTAAGAAAAGAGTACATTCGGGTCACAGTAGGAGTTTTAGGGGGAGCCCCTGGGTCCCTCATGGAATGGTTGAAAACTCCCTGGCATTACTGAACACAAAAGGGCCAAGATATTTTGGGTGCCGGGGACTTCCACAGACACTGGGTTTTAACCTCTTGGCAAATCCCCAGACACCAAACCCTCATTGAAAAGCCTTGTCGTCTGGGTGAGCTCCTCCCTGGCTTCCCTTCTCAGCATGGTGCCGAGGGACTTTAAAAATAAATGAGAAAAAGGATCCTAAAGGGATGCTTGTGAAGCTTTTTGCTCTCTCATTCTTTGTTTCCAGGAAAGTGCAGCATCTTGGGGATGTGTACACTCACATAGGCACACACATATATGTGTTTACTTGTTTCCAATGACATCAGGCCACTTGAAAGACTGCTTTCCATTGGCTGAATTCTTCCTGGAGAATTCCCCCAGGAAATGCTCTTGTCCAATGTGTCTCTTACATCATGCATTGAGGGCCACGTAGGACCGGTAATATGATGACAGCCCTTGTCAAGCAGTTGATGGATGAGACTTCATCTTCGTGACCACCCAGACTACGGAGTCTCAGCAGACAGCAGCTTGGAGGTTGACAACACGCCTCCCGTTCCCTGGCTTCAGAAAATCTGCTGATCTTGGACTGATTTGCTGCTTGCAGCGAGGATGCAGTGTAATGCCTTGTCTTTACACGCTTGCAGCCAGTAAATGATGTTTTGTCATGAGCTAAAGCACTCAGCCCTGCTTCTAGTCCTGGGTGGGCCTGGCCTCTCTAAATGTTCCTGCTTGCCTGTAGTCATAAGTGCTTGTCTAGCCTTGTTTTACGTGGAGAGAGCGAGCTCCCACCTACTTTCTCTCAGGTCAGGCCCGCAGCACTGAAGCAACAGAGGAACTGGATGAACAAGGAAATTCTGCCTGCAGAGGAGCTAAATGGTTAGCAGTGGTTGGAACTGATGAAATCTAGGATGCCTTCCAGCTCTTCCCTTCTCAACTTATTCCAGAAGCCAGTTTCTTTTCCCTGTTGCCGGCTTATTAATAAGTCAGTCACACTTTGCATTTCTGCTTCTCTACCTTAAGCAGAACAACAGGCTGACCTGGTTACCAAAGATGTATTAGAATTTATGTCCCAATCAATCAGTCAAAATATTTAGCTATTAAGTACAAAAGAAAACTTGCTAAATAGCCTGTCCTCAAATTTCCCTTTAACAAAAGATGACCTTAGTGTCTCCATGTTTTAGTCACTATCTTTTTAACGATCTTCCCACATCAAACATTAATTCAGCAATTCCTAAATATCTACTTGCCAAGGTATTAAGAAGAACTTGAGACAGGAAGGCAAATGTGATATAATTTCTGTCCTCAGCTCATTAGGACATCACCTCCCTGGTTTCTAACCTCCTCATTGCAAAGACAATTTTCTTACTCTGTCTTTTCATCTTTTAAGACAGAATAAAAATTTAATCTAATATTAGCAGTTATTTTCTCCCTATTCATGGAGCCATTTAACAAAACCTACATATATATATGAATGTATGTATATTTTAGGTGACTATGAACATAAATTTCCAGTATACAAATTTCAGAATGCACAGCTCTCCTGGACCATAGACAGGCCAAAGGATCAATTTTAAAATGCAGCCTTGCAAATATTTTTAAAGCTGAAATGTGGAAATGTAGATAGAAGATCAAATGCCCACTAATTACTTCATTACCAGATCAAGTTTAGGAAAGCAGTGAAAAAGCATACTGATAGATTCAAGATAAATTGGTGATAAGAGGGAAAAAAACGGTACCAAAGGGTACCCTTACCAGAAAGGAGCTTATATGGTTTTAATTTGAAGCAATATGGCTACACTTCACATAGATTTTTTTTAAAAATTAGTTTCCAAATGTATTGTTGCCATGTCTCATTGTACCTGTAGTATATTTTAAGTGTGCTTTTAAATGCCAGGGGGAAAAACACTACGAACACAAAAAAAATCTTCTTCTGTTATATAACCTCATACCCTAGAGTATAAGCATGTGTTGTAATTTGTGAAGCAGTGATTTCAACTTCCTTTCTCTCCTTAGCTGCGGGGAAAAGGCCTCGAGCAACTCCTATCAGGAGGCCGGCAGCACTTCCCGAAGGGCAGAGCAGATGCCCCGATCTTCAGTACAGCATAAAACACAGGCCCGATTGGCCACATGAAACACTCAGTCACAGGGAGTCTGCTGTGAACCAGAATATTATCTACCAGGTGACAGGTCAGTTGATCTCTGGGGCACGAAAGGCTCGACTGCCGTACTGGGGAGGTTTCCTTGCCGCCTTCTCCTTTCTTCCTCAGGTGTGCGTCAGAATTTTGAGCCTTGGTGAATCTGAGAGGAATCTGGAACAACTACAGCTGCTGGAATTATTCATTCCCCACTGAGCTAGAATCTGGGAATTCATGATGCTGGGACCGGGTTTTACTCAGCTTTGTCTCTACCAGCACCGTCTACAGGGCCCTGAACTGAGTGGAAACATAAATGTCTGTTATCCTGGGTAAAGCATTAGTCTTGGAAGAGTACTCAGAAGAGAAAAAGGGGGACTACGGGAAAGGCAGGACCTGTTTGCTCCTCCCTCACCAGCCCCCACGAATTGCCTAGGGCAGGCTTTGAGTCTTAGTGGACCTGACTCCCTCATTTTAAGAAGAAGAGACTGCATGCAGTTTTACAGCCAGATAGGGACCACACTGGGACAGCTAATCCAGATGTCCTGACTCCTGGTTCCTTCTAGTGTTCTTTCACTTCCCCCCCAGTTTACCCCAGCCGCCTGGGACACTATGTACATCCTACTGATCCACAAACTTCTGCTACGGGCCTTTCTGATCCTGGTTTCTAACGTTCAGCAGTAGCTCTGGCAGGTCTGGGGTTTTTCACCTGCCTCCTCCCCTGAGGCCCCTTGAAGGCCCCCCTGACCAGGAATTTATCATCAAGAGGAAACAGAGAGGAAGTCCTGAGTCCCCTGGAGTGCCTTCTGCTGGGCTTTGCCTGCCCCTTCCAACTCTGACTGCTAGCTTGGATCTCTGATCTTGGCAGGCTCCCTTATGACTCCTGGCTTTACCTACTGGCTGGAACCCCAGACTGAATTCTTGCAACAGCCGGCTTTGGGCTCTTGGTTTCCATCATTGTCTAGTGTCTCCAAGTCTTGGCCCCAGCAGTGGCCTGAAAGTGTCTGCCCTAGGCTGTGACAGGAGCTGTATGTTCTGTCCTGTAATCTGATGTGAAAGGAACAACTGTTAGATAATCTGTGTGTGTGTTTAAGCAGCTTGCATGGATTAATACTGAGGTTAATACTGAGGTAACAAGATGTCGTAGAAAAAGCATGGCTTTGAAATCAAACTGACTAGATTGACTAGCTGTGTGTGGTGGATGATCTGTCTAACCATGTTGAGGCAGTTTCTTTATCTGAAAGGATATCTGGGGAAAATAATGTTTATCCTCCTGAATGCTATACAGCTTAGAGATAATGTGTCTAAAGTAAAAAGCACACAAGAGGCCTGTGATAGAAATTAGCAACTATGAATTTTAAGTTAAATTGTCTGTATGTATACTCATAGGGACTAAATGCTGATTTTATGTTTGAAGTACTGAAGGATCTTGAAGCACCTCTGAATCATCAAAAATTACATTATGTTCAGAATCATCTGCATATATATTTTTTCTATTTCTTAGAATATTGGTAATTATATCAAATAATATTAAAAACAATAGGCAACATTGATTATATATTAAATGTGCTAGGCTGTTGCTAAGCACTCTCTATATACCACCTAAAGCAATCTTCACAGCATCTTGAGATACGTAATATCATCACTCCTATTTTTATTTTTTAGTTTTTTTTTTTAATTGAAGTATAGTCAGTTTACAATGTGTCAATTTCTGGTGTACAGCATAATGTTTCAGTCATACATATATTCATTTCATATTCTTTTTCACTATAGGTTACATCATTACTCCTATTTTTAAGTAGAGAAATGGGATTTAGCAAAGTTCAATAGTGATCTAGTCGCATGACTCGTAAGTGATGGAGCTGGGATTTGAGGTAGAGTTTGATTCCAGAGCCTAAGTTCTTATGCCATTTAATCTTTCACTGGTCACACATTTACACTTTCATGAACATTGTTAAGGAAGGTTAACATCCTCTCTCCATTTCCCCACCTAGGCTGGTGGGGAACAGTTTTCGTCCCACTCCCCCTACGTGGAAAACTGCTGATAAGGAAGCTTTCATGTCCCTCTCCACCTGTTCTCACTCTCCCCCAAGTGAGCAGGAGTCTGTAGTCAGACTGGAGAAAGGCTAACAGGTCCAGGCCATGTTCTACTAAATGGTCTCCAAGACAGGGATTTCCACCCCACCTCCCTCCTTTCCCATCTCCACTGGGCAGTGAACTTCCCTCCACTTCCTGGGCCCCATTTTAGCATTGTGTCAAGCAGCATTTTCTAATTTACCTTTCACCAGAAATCCCTGTGCTTTCTTCTGCTTCAAAGGCTTTTTATTTTGAAATCATTTGACCCACAAGGAGTTGCAAACCAGAACAGAGTTTCTGTGTACCCTTCACCCAGCTTTCTCCAAAGATAACATATTGCATAATTAGAATACATTATCTAAACCAGGAAATTGACACTGATGTAATACTATTAACTAAACTATGACCCTGTCCAAATTCCACCAGTTTTTACATGTACTCCTTGTGTCTGCGTGTGTGTAGATCTATGAAATTTATCACATGTATGGATTAACATAACTACCACCATCATCAGGATACTAAATTGTCCCATTATGCATACAAAACAAAACCTCCCTCACACTACCCTCTTCACAGTCACACCTTTCCTCCAACCATAACCCTTGGCAACCTCTGATCTGTTCTTTATCACTATAAATTCATCTCTTGAGAATGCAATATAAATAGAATCATACAGTGTGTAACCCCTTGAGGCTGGCTGTTTTCTCTCGGCATAATGGCCTGGAGAGTCATCCAAGTGGTTACATGTGTTAATAACTTGCTCCCTTTTATTGCTGGGTAGTGTTCTACTGTACGGATGTACCACAGTTTGTTTGTCCATTCATCTGTTGAAGGATGTTTGGGCTGTTTCTAGGTTTTGATTATTCCAAATAAAGCTGCCATAAACATTGTGTGCAGGTTTTTGTGTGAACGTAAGTTTTCATTTCTCTAGGGCAAATACCAGGAGTGTGATTGCTAAATTACACAGTGAGTCTATGTTTGATTTTGTACAAATCTTCCCAACCTTTTTCCGGGGTAGTGGTACCATTTTACCCAACAGCAATGTATGACATCCAGTTTCTCTGCATTCTTGCTGATGCTGGGTATGGTCAGTGTGTGTGCTTTTGGTGAGTGTGACACATGTTGGCCTTAAAGGTAGAAACCTTGGATATCTTTTGATTATTAGTGATGTGTGCCTGTATTCACTCTCTCTGGAACGATTCCTGGAGGGGAGGAGGATACGTTTTCGGTTCTAAATTCTTATCAAGCATCTCCTGTATGCCAGACACTGTGGCAGGTGCTAGCAAATACAGAAAACTAAGGTATTTGAGTTTGAGGACTCAATATGAGGCAGAGGGGATGGATAAGTGGATAGGTAAATATGATTATGAAACAACACAGTAAGTAATACAGGTATATGCAAAGTACTGTGTGCACTGATAAAGGAATTGTGCCTTAGAACAGTGGTTCTTAAATTTTAGAATTGACAAGAATCACCTAAAGAGCTTGTTAAAATACAGATCTAGTCATCATCCCACAGAGTGCTGGATTCAGTATATCTAGGGTAGAGCCCTAAGAATTTGTATTTCTAATGAGTTCCCAAATGATACTGATGCTGCTGGTCCAGGGCCCACATTTTGATGGATAAGAGTTTGTCTTAAGGATGAATAGGAGTTTATCAGGTGAAAAATGAGAAGAGTCACGAAACAAGGAAGAGCATGAACAAAGAACTGGTGATGAAAGTGCATGGTACTCTCTAGGTGATTACATATTACCTCGTCTGATGAGAGCACAACTTAATTTAAAGAAGCAGAAATTGTAGGTTAAAGCCAGGCTACAAAAGATCTTAAGTGCCTACCTTAGGAATTGTGTAGGCAGTAGAAGTCTATGCTTGAAAAAAAAAAATGCTGGCAAGAGGGCAGAGGCTGAATTGGAAATGGACAATAGGTAGGGGGCTACTGCAAAAATTCAGATGAAAAGCAGACCAGACTTGGGCAATGGAGACAGATAATAGGAGACCGATTTGAGAGACATTTGAGGTTAACTATCTAAGACTTGTTGACTCACTGGATGTGTAAGGAGATGAAGAAATCCAGAATGAGGAGTGGATGGATGGTAGTGCTGTCAACTGAGATAAGAAATACATGGAGGTAGAGAAAAATGAGTGGTAAGGTATGAGTCTGGTTTTTGGTCACTGAATCGAAACTGACTGAGGAACATCCATCTGACAATATCAACTATGAAGTTAGAAACTGGGATTTGAAAGAGGCAGGGTTTGGGAATATGCTGCAGGAGGGATTAAGACCAGGTGAGGGGTGTAGTGTAAGAAGTGAAGTAAGACTGGAACCCAGGATGATATCAACATAAATGGGGAGGTGGAATGCAGGAGCTAGGGAAAGCAGCTGGTAAGAAGCAAAGAGGTAAAGCCAGGACATTCACGAGTGGTAAAGTTAAGAACAGAGACGTTTTAGAAAGGAGGGACAGAGGAGATGGTTAAGTGTCATCTGGCTTGAGACTAAACAGGACGGCATCTAAAAAGGTATCAGTTGGTTTAATGACCTTGGCAGGAGTCATTTCAGTGGAATCAGGGCATGGGTTGAAGACTGAATTGGAGATGAGGAAGTGGAGGTAGGTAGCAAAGACCACTCTTTTAAGAGGCTTGGTGGTAATAGGATGAGGAGGGCTGGGGCAACATCTTCAGGGAAAGGCATGATCAAGAGAAAAATTTCCTCTGGAGGCCTTCAAAAGTTTCAAGGGGAATGCCAACAGTTTCTAGTGGCTAATCAATATTTATTTGTCTACCTGATTTGAAATGTGCAAAACACAGAAAACTATTTGAGCAATTACCACTGATTCATTCATAGGAGGCAATTTGAGTGTGATAATCACTCTGGTATCTTTCTCAACAAATTCAGAGGCACATAATTAGTTTAGTCTTACTGTCTTTTGGTCTCTGAGCACTCCCTGTGCCCCATCATCAACAGCAAAAGATCCCACTGTTATTCTAGCTTCTGCCTTTTAATAGATTTAAATAATCCCTTTATGTGTTTTGGACTTTCTTCAAAGGTGTTTCTCAAAGACTTTTTTCCTATTTTGAAACTAACCTGACATACTCTGTGGGCTCCCTGATCTCCTCTGGGTAGCTTTTTACATTCTTTGAGAGATGTCCTTTTCCCTCCACAATAACCACTGTGACTGTCGAATTTTTAAGTGCTTGGATTTTTTTCTTTTTTTAATTCTCAGTTACTCTTTCTCTAAACTTCCAATAAAGTCTCTTAAAATAGTGTTCTATCTTCTCATGATTCAAAAGCCTACCTTTCAACTTTATCCCAGTTAATACATTTTGTCATAGTTTCCTTTTGAACAATGAATAATTGAGATAAATTTTCTGGGCTTATGGATTTAGGATGTCACAATAACTCACATTTATTGGCTCCCCCATGGTTACCTCCTAAGACCAACCCTAGTCACAAGGCAAGAACCACAGCCAGGACTGTAGGTGGTTTGAAACTTCCTATGAAAGGAAAGTTCATCCTATCAAAAATCCTTGCTAAAAATCTCACTTCTACCTCTTGACCTGATTAGGCTTTTACAGTTCACACTTAGTTTAATTTTTAATAGCTGGCATGATTTCTAAGTTTCTAAATCTTTAACATTTGTATATTGGTATCATCAGCTTGGTCATCTAATCTATGGTACTGGTTCTCAAACACTGGAATCACCTGCAGAACTGGAAAAAAAACTGCTGCTGCTCTCCCATCCCAAGACATTCTGATTTAACTGGCACAGGATGAAGCCTGGGTATCAGGATTTTTAAAAGTTCCCTAGGAGATTCTAATATAAACCAAATCTAAGATATCATTGGTTTAAGTATATTCCTAAGATACTCTAATTTTTTAAATTGTGAAAGGATTTGAATAGACATTTCTCCAAAGAAGATACACAAATGATTCATACATACATGGAAAGATGCTCAACATTATTAGCCATCAGAGAAATGCAAATCAAAACCACTTCATACACACTAGGATGGATAGAATAAAGACATATAATAACAAGTGTTGGCAATGATGTGGAGGAAACTGGAACCCTCATATATCGGTAGTGAGATTATAAAATGGTACAGCTACTTTGGAAAACAGCTCAGCATTTATGTAAGCACAGAGCCACCATATGACACAGCAATTCCACTCCTAGGTATGTCCCCAAGACAAAGGAAAACATAGGTCCACACAAAAACTTACACATGGGTGTTCATAGCAGCACATTTTTCCTAATAGCCAGAAAAAGCAGAAATAAACAAATATCTGTCAACTGATGAATAGATAAGCAAAATGTGGACTATCCATGCACAGCAGAATGTTTTTCAGCCATAAAAGGCATGACGTGCTGCTTCATACTGCAACATGGATGAACCTTGTAATCATTATGCCAAGATTACACTAAGTGAAAGAAGCCAGATACAAAGGGTCACACGCTGTATGACTCTGTATGTACTGTTCAGATTAGGCAAGTAGAGGTAGAAAGTAGGCTGGTAGCTGCTAAAGGCTGGGGGAGGGGAGAAACAGGGAGGGGCTGCTAACAGGTCTGGGGTTTCTCTTTAGGGTAACGAAATTGTTCTGGAATTAGATAGTGGTGATGATTGTCCAGCCTTGTGAATGAACTAAAAACTACTGAACTGTATGCTTCAAAAAGGTGAGTTTCATAGTATGTAAATTATATTTCAAGAGAATAAGTGCTTTCTTATTGTTATCTTATGTGTCTGAGGAATTCCTACCCATGGAGATTTGAGAAACACTCTCCTTGCCAATAACATTTCTATTTTAATATTGTTTGTTGTGCATCTCATGCAAAACTAGGCCTCCCCTTTCTTGTGTGCCAGAATGAAACATCTGGCTTTGGTCACCTTTACTAAATAAGGACATGAGAATAATAAATAAATTCTGGAGAAGGAAAGCTGAATGGCAGGGTCTCTATAGAATGAGGACAGACCTTTCTGCAGCCTGGAAAGGGAAAGGCCAATAGGGATGTGACTGAAGCCTATTAAATCACAAAGAGATCTTGTGTATGGTAGAAGGAAATCCTGGATTACTTGAAAGAGAGGATACCATGTAAAGGTTCAGAAACGCAAAGTTGGCATATGAAAAATAAAGTAACAACTTCACACAACAGGTAGGGATTCAAGGATGATCAAATGGTATAGGCAATAAAATATAGTTTTAAGGAAACGGTCCAATAATAGATTATATTTTATCAATATACGTTACTACTAATAGGAGTTTTTATCTTTCTCTTTAAAGTTTAAAAAGATTTTAATTGTGATAAAATTACCTTCAATAAATAACACAAAATTTACCATCTTAACCATTTTAAGCGTACAGTTCATTAGTGTTAATTATATTCACATTGTTGTGTAACCAATCTCCAGAACTTTTTCATCTTGCAAAACTGAAATATTATACCCACTAAACAACAATCCCTCATTTCTCCCTCACACCCCCCCCAGCCCCTGGCAACAACCATTTTATTTTCTATTTCTATGAGCTTGACTACCCTAGATATAAGTAGATGCATACATTATTTGTCTTTTTGTGACTGGCTTATTTCACTTAGTATAATGTCTTCAAGAGACATCCATGTTGTAACATGTGTCAATTTCCTCCCTTTCTAGGGCTGAATACTTTTCCAATGTATGTATATATCACATTTTGTTTATCCATCCCTCTGCCAATGGACACTTCAATTGCTTGTTTTTTGGGGGGGGGGGGGAGATGGGCCCAAAGACTGAAGTTGACATCCAGAGGATTAACCTATCTTATCCTAACAAGGTGCCTGTTATCACTATCAGAGACAGAAGGATGGTCAGAATTGGGGCTCAAATGATGGCCAAAGAGGTTAGACCAGAAGAGTTTGAATACAGGAGTCCAGGCAGAATCATAAAATTAAGATACATAAACCAGATGCTGGGAGCATGAAAGGAAGAACAAGCAGTGGTAATTTAGAGATTGAACATGCAAGGATGTCTAGAACAAGGAGACCATTTTGAGGACAAGAAATACATAAAGAATTAATAAAACAGTAAACTGTGAGTGAGAATCAAAGTCCATCAAGCAGGGTCAAGGAGTTCAGGAAATTAGCAGAGGACCCAGTGAGTGAGGGGTGGCACCAGAAAGGGGGGTACACTACAGGCTAGTGTAGATGTCTAGGAGTCTGGCAGGCAGCAAGCCACCAGAAAGAAATGAACAGACTCTAAGTAGGTACTGGCTGTTCCCCGTTAGCCTCTGCTCTGGAGCGTGCTGATTTGATAGAGAGAAGGGGAAAATGAAAATAGATAGGCCAGACCCAAGAAATTTGTACTGGATTCTGGAGCTGACTCCCAACATCCAAAAGGGTGTGGCTGCTTTGATTTCCATCCAGGTTGGTGTCAATACTGCCCTGGGTTGGATTTGAATGAGGCTGCAGGGATATCTACCCCCCATGCTTGGGGTCCAGACGTGTTAGTTACGGTCTGAGAGTTACCAGTGGTGCCTGCTATAAAATGAATTTAGTACTAATTTAGGCCACTTATATTCTTGTGCCTAGAGCCAAAGTATGCCCAGATTCCAGGCGTAGGACTAAACTGATAGTTGGAAGTTAAGTGGGGGTGGGGAGGGCAGTTACAAAAAGAAGGGTACAGAGGTTAGAAGACAATCAGTTCCTTGCAATCCTAGGCTGTATGGTCATGATACTGATCTAATGTAAATTTCTCAGGATGGAAAATAATTGTCCAGCTGTTACATAAACAATATTACCAGTTTGTTTTTCTTTTCTCTCTTTCTTCTTCTTTTAAACAGTTTGGAGCGTCTAAGTACAGATGTATAGAAAAAACAACATGTTTCTAGAGAATTATATTCACAGACAAGCTTCTCTAATTTGCCAGTTCTTCTCTGCTGAGGCATGTTTTCCAGCAAACAAAATGCACTAATAAATCTATCAGAGACAGAAAGGCAGGGGGGACAGCTGCAGCCGCAGCATCCAGGAGTGACAATGATTAATTCCTACATCTGCTCAGCCAGAGAGAAACAAAGGTCACTGTGCACAGATTAGCATCCTGATCACCACCTCCTCCCAACACACACACACACACACACACACACACACATGCCCGAGTGACAATAGCATGTTTATCCATTGATCATGGCAAAATTCAAAATGTCTGAAAAATTTCTACTATCTGAAAACCTCCCTCCCCCTAGAAAGCAAGCTCTTTAGTGAGATAAAGATGGAAGAAGGAATAGAATAGGATCAGAAATAGATTAATGTCAGATTACTGTCTAATCTTGTTAACATCCAAATTAAGTGAAAATATGATGCTCAGCTACATTTACAAAAGCAGGAAACAGGAAATTTTAGAACAAATCCTAATACAGTAATTTGATCAAAGTAAGAAAGGCTATTATGGTGAAGCACTTGAACACACGTGGACATTTGGCACAATGTAAAGAAGGTATTTAGATGTTGACTCTTTGTCCTCATGCTCAACAGTCCCCTGAAGACACAGCCACCGCCTAGTCAAGGCTCCTACACTTGTAGATATCCCTGAGAGGATGGCTTTAAAAATACCTTTCCTACCCAAGATGATTTTTTTAAGTGTATAAATTATAAATGTTTAGTTCACTGAATTATCACAAAGAAAATATCTATGTAACTATCACCCAAGTCAAAAGAAAGAACATTTCAACACCCTAAAACCTCCACTCATAATGATTACTCTTTTCTTCCTTCCTCAAGGTAAACCACTATCTTGACTTTTAATACCATACTTTAGTTATGCCTGCTTTTAAACTTTATTTAAGTTAGGGGAATCATATAGTACATGTTCTTTTGTGGCTGGCTTTTTAAATTTGATGTTATTTCTGAAATTTGACCCTGTTGCCGGGTGTTAACTGTAACTTGCTTCATTTGCATTGAACAGTATTTCAATGCAAGAATATACTATAACTTATTTATTCTTTCTACTACTGAAGGACA
This sequence comes from Camelus ferus, assembly GCF_009834535.1. NCBI lineage: Eukaryota > Metazoa > Chordata > Mammalia > Artiodactyla > Camelidae > Camelus > Camelus ferus. The sequence continues at coordinate 56,375,617 of NC_045696.1, forward strand.
TTTGGGGTGATTGCAAATAATGTTACTGTGAATATTCTTTATATAACTTTTGGACTAAATGTGCATACATTTTCCATGGGAATAATTTCTTAGTAGATTTGCTGGATCACAAGGTATATGAATAGTTAATGTTAGAAAATATACCATATAAGATAAATAAGTACTAGGGATATAATGTACAGCATAAGAAATATGACTAACACTGCTATATGTTATATATGGAAGTTGTTAATAGAGTAAATCCTAAGAGTTCTCATTGCAAGGAAAAGTTTTTTTCCAATTTCTTTAATTTTGTTTCTATGAGATGATGCATGGTCACTAAATTTACTGTGATCATCATTTCATGATGTATGTAAGTCAAATCATTATGCCGCACACCTTAAACTTATACAGTGCTTATGCAGTCAATTATATCTCAATAACACCGGAAGAAAAAATTTTTCACAGGAAAAAAAAAGACATGCCAAATTATTTTCCAAAGTGGTTGTACCAACTTGCCTTCTCACTCTGAGCAGATAAGAATTTCATAGCTTCACATCCTTATAGTAACATTATCTTTAAAAACTTAAGACATTTGGTGTGTATCTCATAGTTTAAATTTGTTTTTCCCCAGCCATAGGCAACTGCTTAATCCACCTGCTGTCTCTACAGATTTATCTTTTCTGGACATTTTATATAAATGGAATCATACAATATATAGCCTTTTGTGATTGTCTTCCTTCATTTAACATGTTTTGAAGGTTCATCCATGTTGTATCATGAATCAGGACTTCATTCTTTCTTATTGTGGAATACCAGCTCATAAATGGATATACCATTTCATTTATCTAATCATCAGCTGATGGACATTTGGGTTGTTTCTGCTTTTGGGCTACTACAAATAATGCTGCTATGAACATGTACACATTTTTGTGTGGCTATATGTTCTCATTTTCTTTAGTATATACCTTTAGCTTTCTTGATAGCATTCTTTGAAGCACACATTTTAATGACATTGAATGTATTTATTTTTCTTTTGTTGCTTGTGCTTTTGGTGTTGTTTACTGAATATCCTCTTGACAAACAGAAATTAATTTTCTGTGTTTATCAGTGGTGCCATAAGAAAGTCTTATGTGATTCACCTTTGCATTTATAGTAAAACTATCAATTTTATCCTTCAATGTCCAAGATATAAAACCTAAAGTGAGAATTTTTTTTAGAGAATAATATTAAGAAATAGTTTTGCCTCTACTAATAAACTAGTATGTATCCTCCTTTTGGATGTTTCCCTTTTTGCCTTTTTAGGAAACTCAAAGGTAATTTTTAAAACTTTTGGTGAAGAAAAATATGTATAAAGAGAAGTGCAAGTTCAGGCCAAGATGGTGGAGTAGGAAGAACCTCTCTCAGGCACATCAAAATTATAACTACTTACAGAGCAACTTTTGACGAGAAAGACTAGAATCTAGCAGAAAAGGTCTTCCACAAACTAAAGATATAAAGAAGGAACCACAATGAGATGAGTAGGAGGGGCAGAGTCATGGTATTGCTAAGACCCCAGGTGGGTGATCCACAAGTGGAGGATAATTACAATTGCAGAAGTTCTTCCCAAGCAGCAGTGGGTTTGAGCATCACACCAGGCTCCACGGCCTGTACTGGGAAAACAAGCCCTTGGAACATCTGGCCTGATGGCTAGCAGGGCTTACTTTCAGGAGGCCAAGAAGGCTATGGGAAATAGGGAATCCACACTTAAAGGGCACACACAAACTCTCACATGCTCCAGGACCCAGTGCAGAAGTAGTAATCTGAAAGGGGCCTGGGTCAGACTCACATGCTGATCTTGGAGAGGCTCCTAGAGAGGCAGGAGGTGACTGAAACTCTTCCTGGGGATATAGACATTGGTGGCAGCCATTTCTGGGAGCTCGCCCTACCACATGGACACTGGTGCTGGCAAAGGCCATTACGGAATCATCCCTCTAGCTTATTAGCACCAGGATCCAGCCCCACCCACCAATGCATAGGTGCTAGCCCTTCAGCCAGAGACCCTGGGGCCCAACTCCACCCACCAGTGGCAGGTACCAGCCCCAGGACCCCTGCCCCCAACCCTGTGCCCTGGTCCCACCCATCAGTAATTTGGTAGCCTCAGGAAAAGTCTCACACACCAGTGGGCAGGCACCAGCCCCAGGACCCCCTGGCCCCAGCCATACCCTCCAGTGGACAGACATCAGCCCTAGGATTACCACAGCCCTGCAGTCTGCCATGCAGGACCCAGCCTATCCACCAGTAGGCTAGCACCAGCCCTACGATGCCCTTGGCCCTGGTCCTGCCCATTAGTAAGCCAACATCACCTCTGAGACACCTTGGGCCCCTCAGCCAGCCACCTTGGGATCTAGCCTACTAATGGGCTGACATAAGCTTCTGGACACCTTGGACCCTGTAGCCAGCTGCAGTGTCAAGAACCAACCCTATCCACCAGCAGGTCAACACCAGCTCCAGGGCACCCAGGGCCCTGCAGCCAGAGATCCTAGGACCCGGCTCTGACTGCAGTGGGCCAGTACTATCCCAGGACCCCAGCTTCACTCACCAAAGGGTGGAAACCAGCCCCAGAACCATTGCTGCCCTGTAACCTGCCTTTGTCAGGACCAAGCCAACACACCAGCAGACCAGGACTAGCCCCAGGAACCCCCCCCCAACCTCCCCCAGGCCCTAGCCCTGCCCACCAGCAGGCCAACACCAGCTCTGGGATACCTCGGGCACCTCAGCCAGAGACCACCCCTGCCCCTGGAATCCCGTTCCAACCACCAACAGGCTAATATCAGCCCCGAGACACCTTGGTCTCTTCAGCCAGCCACCCTGGGATGTAGCCCCACTCACCAGCGGGCCAGCACCATCTTTGAGACACATCGGAATCCAAAGCCAGCAGTGTCAAGAACTGACCCAACCCACCAGCGGGGCAACACTACTAGATCCAGGAAGCCCAGCCCTGCAACCATACAAGGGAACTCCCGTGACGCTATCAACTGACTTTTCAGCAGAAACTCTGCAGGCCAAAAGGGAGTGGCACAATATACTTAAAATGACGAAAAGGAAAAACTTTTTAGAGAATACTGGGCAAGGTTTTCCTTCAGATTTAATGGAGAGATAAAAAGTTTTACAGATAGGCAAAAGCTATAAGAGTTCAGCACCACCAGAAAAGCTTTACAGTAAATGTTAAAGGTGGGGAGGGTATAGCTCAGTGGTAGAAAGTGTGCTTAGCATGCATAAGGTGCTGGGTTCAATCCCCAGTACCTCCATTAAAATAAATAAGTAAATAAATAAACCTAATTACTCCCCCCCAAAAACCCCAAAATACAATAAATGTTTAAGAGACTTCCCTAAGTGAAAAAGAAAAGGCCACAACTAGAAATATATAATTACAAAAGGAAAAAGTTCACTGATAAAGGCAAATATATAGTAAAGGCTGTAAATCAATCATATACAAAGCTAGTAGGAAAGTTAAAAGACCGAAGAAGTAAAACTATTTATATCCACAATAAGTAGTTAAGGGATACACAAAACAAAGAGATGAGAAAAATGATGTCAAAAACAGTAATCATGAGGGGAGGAGAGTACAAATGCAGGGTTGTTAAAATGTGTTTGAAATTAAGAGATCAGCAGCTTAAAATAATCATATATAGAGAGAGATAGATTGCTATACATAAACTTCACGGTAACCACAAAACAAAAATCTGATACACACACAAAAAAGAGAAAGAAACATAACACTAAAGCTAGTCATCAAATCAAAAGGGAAGAGAACAAAAGAAGAAAGGAACAAAGAAAAACTACTGAAGAAACCCCCAAACAATTAACAAAATGGCAGTAAGCACATACCTATCAATAATTAAGTGAAAATGGACTAAATGCTCCAATCAAGAGACATGGAGTGGCTAAATATGTTGCCTACAAGTGACTCATTTCAGATTTAAAGACACATAACTGAGAGCAAGGGGATGGAAAAAGGTATTCCATGCAAATGGAATCAAATGAAAGCTGGGGTAGCAATACTTACATCAGACAAAATAGACTTTAAAACAAAGACTGTAACAAGAGACAAAGAAGGACATTACAAGAAGAAGATATAACAATTGTGGATATATATGTTCCCAACATAGGACAACCAAAATATAAAAAGCAATTGTTAACAGACATAAAAGGGAGAAATTGACGGTAATACAATAATAGTAGAGGACTTTAACACCCCACTTACATCAATGGACAGATCATCTAGACAGAAAATCAATGAAGAAGCACTGACCTTAAATGATACATTAGATCAAATGGATATATATGTGTGTGTGTATGTGTGTGTGTGTGTGTGTGTGTGTGTGTGTGTGTGTGTAAACATTCCATCAAAAAACAGCAGAATACAAATTTTTTCAAATATACATGGAACATTCTCTTGGATAGATTACTTGCTAGACCACAAGACAAGTCTCAGTAAATTTAAGAAAATTGAAATCACATCAAGCATCTTTTCCAACCACAACACTGTGAGACTAGAAATCAGTAACAAGAAAAAAGATGCACAAAACATAAACACATGGAAGCTAAACAGCATGCTACTAAACCACCAAAGGATCACTGAAGAAATCAAAGAAAAAAGTTAAAAAACCTAGAAACAAATAAAAATAAAAACACAATGATCTAAAATCTATAGGATGCATCAAAGCAGTTCTAAGAGGGAAGTTTATAGTGATACAAGCTTACATCTGGAAATAAGAAAAATATCAAATAAAGAACCCAAACTTACACCTAGAGAAACTAGAAAAAGAGTAACAAATAAAACCCAAAGTTAGTATAAGGAAAGAAATCATAAAGATCAAATGAGAAATAAATGAAATAGAGACTAAAAATATACACATATATATATATATGTATAGAAAAGAGAAATGAAACTAACAGCTGGTTCTTTGAAAAGATAAACAAAATTGATAAATCTTTAGCCAGACTCATCAAGAAAAAAAGAGAGGGTCCAAATCAATAAATCAGTAATGAAAAAGGAGAAGTTACAACCAACACCACAGAAATACACAGGATCCTAAGAGATGACTAAGAACAGCTATACATCAATAAGATGGACAACCTAGCAGAAATGGACAAATATCTATAAATGTACAATCTCCCAAGACTGAACCAGGAAGAAATAGAAAATATGAACAGACCAATTACCAGTAATGAAATTAAATCAGTAATAAAAAATACCAACAAAAGTCCAGGACCAGATGACTTCACAGGTGAATTCTACCAAACATAGAAGAGTTAACACTTATCATTCTGAAACTATTCTAAAAAACTGCAGAGGAAGTAATGCTTCTGAACTCATTATACAAGGCCAGCATCACTCTACACCAAAACCAGACAGAGATATCACACACACACAAAAGAAAATTACATGCCAATATCACTGATGAATATAGATGCAAAAATTCCCAATAAAATATTAGCAAACACTACATTAAAAGGATCATACACCATGATCAAGTGGGATTTATCCCAGGGATGCAAGGGTTTTTTCAGTATTTGCAAATCAATCAATGTGATATACCACATTAACAAACTGAAGAATAAAAATCATATGATTTTATCAATAGATGCAGTAAAAACTTTTGATAAAATTCAGCATCCATTTACAAAAAAAACTCTCCACAAAGTGTGTATAGAGGGAACATACTTCAACATAATAAAGGCTGTATTTGATAAGCCCAAAGCCAACATCATACTCAACAGTGAAAAGCTGAAAGCATTTCCTCTAAGATCAAGAACAAGACCAGGACGCCCTCTCTCACCACTTCTATTGAACATAGTATTGAAACTCCTAGCCACAACCATCAGACAAGAAAAGAAATGAAAGGAATCCAAGTTGGAAAGGAAGAAGTAAAATGTTGACTGTTTGCAATGACAGAATATTATACACAGAAAATCCTAAAGACACCACCAAAACCCAACTAGGGTTCATCAATGAATTTGGTAAAGTTGCAGGATACAAAATTAATATACAGAAACCTGCTACATTTCTATACACTAACAATAAACTATCGGAAAGAGAAACTAAGGAAACAATCCCATTTACCATTGCTTAAAAAAACAAACAAACCTAGGAATCTAACTAAGGAGACAAAAGACTTGCTCTGAAAACTGTAAGACAATGATGAATAAAACTGAAGATGATACAAACAGATGGAAAGATACACTGTGTTCATGGACTGGAAGAATTAATATTGTTAAAAATGACCATAGGCATTACCCAAGGCAATCTACAGATTCAATGCAATCCCTATCAAAATACCAATGGCAACTAGAACAAATAATTTTAAAATTTGTATGGGAGCACAGAAGAACTTGAACAGCCAAAACAATCTTGAGAAAGAACAGAACTGGAGGATCATGCTCCCTGGCTTCAGACTATACTACAAAGCTACAGTAATCAAAAGAGTATGGTACTGGCACAAAAACAGACACATGGATCAATGGAACAGGATAAAAAGCCCAAAACTAAGCCCACACACTTATAGTCAAATACAACAAAGGAGGTAAGAATATACAATGGAGAAAAGACAGTCTCTTCAATAAGTGATGTTGGGAAATCTGGACAGCTACATGTAACAGAATGAAATTAGAACATTCTCTAACACTATATAGAAAAATAAACTCAAAATGGATTAAGATATAATGTAAGACTGGATACTATAAAAATCCTAAAAGAAAACATAGGTAGAACACTCTGACATAAATCACAGCAATATTTTTTTGGATCTGTATCCTTAGGAAAAGCAAAACTAAACAATGGGATCTAATTAAACTTAAAAGCTTTGCACAGCAAGGGAAACCACTGACAAACTGAAAAGGCATTCTACTGAATGGGAGAAAATATTCGTAAATATTTGCAAATGATATGACCGATAATGGGTTAATATCCAAAATATATAAAACAGCTCATACAATGCAATATCAAAAAAATAGCCTAATTAAAAAATGGGCAGAAGACCTGAGTAGACATTTTCCCAAAGAAAACATTCACATGGCCAAGAGGCACATGAAAAGATGCTCAACATTGCTAATCATTAGAGAAATGCAAATCAAAACCACAATGAGATATCACCTCACACTTGTCAGAATGGCTACTGTCAAAAGACCACAGATAGCAAATATTGGCAAATATGTGGAGAAAGGGAACCTTTGTACACTATTGGTGGGAATGTAAATTGGTACAGTCACAGTGGTAAACAGTATAGAGGTTCCTCAAGAAACTAAAAACAGAACTATTATATGACCCAGCCATTCCACTCATTGAGTATATATCTGAAGAAAATGAAAACACTAATTTGAAAAGGTATATAAGCACACCAATGTTCATGGCAGCATTATTAACCATAGCCAAGATACAGAAGCAACCTAAGCATCCATCAGCAGATGAATGAATAAAGAAGATGTGGTACATGTACACAATGGAATACTACTCAGTCACAAAAAAGAATGAAATAATGCCATTTGCAACAACATGGATGGGCCTGGAGGATACTATTCTTAGTGAAATAAGTCAGAGAAAGACAAATACTATACATTATCACTTATATGTGGAATCTAAAAAATAAAACTAATGAATATAAGAAAACAAAAAGAGCTTCACAGGTTTAGAGAACAAAGTAGTGGTTACCAGTGGGGAGAGAGAACAGGATAGGAGCAAGGCAGGGGAATGGGATTAAGAGGTACAAACTTCTATACATAAAATAAATAAGCTACAACGATATATTCTATAGCACAGGGAATATAGTCAATGTTTTATAATAACTCTAAATGGAGTATAAACCATAAAAAATTTGAATCAATATGTTGTACATCTGAAATTAATACAATATTATAAATCAACCATACCACAGTAAAAAAAGAAAAGTGTATATATTATAAGTGTACAGTTCAGCAAATTTGGAGAAACTGACACACTTATGCAAACAGCATGCAGGTCAAGAAATAAACATTACCAGTGTCCCAGAAGCCTTTTGCATGGTCCCTTGGGTCATTATGCTCCCCAAACTCTTCCCTCAACCTCCAGGGTAACCACTATCCTGACATCTAACACAATAGATTAGTTTCACCTGGTTTTATATTTCATATAAAGTGAAATCATATACAGTACAATCTTTGTACTTGGCTTCTTTTGCTCAACATTATCTTGGTGAGAGTCATCCATATTGCTGCAGGTAGTCAGATTGTTTACTCTCATGGTTGTGTAGTAGCCAGTGTATCCACTACGATGTATTTAAACATTAAATGGTTGATGGACAGTTGAGTAGTTTCCAGTTTGGGCCTATTATAAACAGTGCTGATAAGAACATTCTAGTACATGTATTTTGGTGAATACATACATGCAATTTTTGCTGGAACTTCTGTGACTCAGGGTATGAATATGTTCAGGTTTAATAGATTCTGAACAGCTTTCTAAAGTCATTGTTACAGTTTATACTCCCACAACAATGCATGAGAATTCCAGATGCTCCCAGTCCTTCCGAACACTTGGTTTTTCAGCCTTTTTTATTGTAGACAGTCAAGTGAGTATGGAGTGTGAGCTCCTTGTGCATTTATTGTGCATTTCCCTGATGCCTAAGTTGAGTACTTCTTCATTTGTTTATTGGCTACCTGGATATATTCCTTTGTGAAGGGGGTGTTCATATCTTTTGCTCATTTAAAATTGTGTTCTCCATGTTTTTCTTATTAACTCACATCCTTTATTCTGGATAAAAATCTTTTAATGATACATGCATTGTGAATATATTCTCCCATTCTATGGCTTACTTTTCCCCTTTCTTAGTGGTCTTTTAGTGAATAGAAGATGGTTTTTGATATTTATGTAAAGCAATTTAACAACCTTTCTTTTATGAATAGTACTTTTTGTGTTCTATTTAACACGTTTAAGTTCTTGAAAATATTCTTGAAAATTCTTGAAAATATTCTCTTCCATTATATTCCTGAAGCTGTTTGACTTTTACATTTAGATCTGTAGTCCACCTGCAGATGATTTTGTTGAGGTAGGATTCAAGTTGCATATTTTCCCCATAAGGATAGCCAACTGACCCTGCACCATTTATTAAAAAGTGTCTATGTATGCTTGGCTCCATTTCTGGGTTCTGTCTGTTCTGTTCCATTGGTCTATTTGTCTACCCCTGCCCCAATAGCACACTTAAACTGTTGTAATTGCTAGCTTTATAATAAATCTTAAAATCCAAGAGGAAATTCTCTCACCTAGTCCATCTTTTCCCAGGATATTTTTGGTCCTTTGAATTTCCATATAAATTTGAGAATCAATTTCTTGAGTTTCACCAAAAAAGAAAAAAAAATTGGAATTTTTTTTTGCAATTATATTGACTCCATATATCAATCTGGAGAAATTATATCTTTACAATATTGAGTATTCTGCTACAGAAAGATAAAATATCCTTTACTTATTTAGAACTCCTTTAAGTTCCTTCAAAAATATTTTATGATTTTCCATGTAGACATACTGCATATCTTATCCTAGTGTATTAATCAGGGTTCAATTAGAGAAACAGAACAAGTAGGTGATATATGGATTTGTCACAGACAACTGGCTTATGCAATTTCAGGGGCTGGTTAAGCTTAAATTTCATTTTTAGCCACTTCTGCTCTTGAGTCATCACACCCCAAGGAGCATGCTTTTATTCTTTTATTTAAGGGGGGGCTATGATACTTTTGAATGTTAAAGGTCTGTTCTCAATAAAGCAGCCAGTTTTCCCATTGAGTGTAAGTCAGACCATGTCGTTTCTCAGTTTCAAACCCTACAATGGCAACACCTGGAGTAAATACCAAAGTCATTACATTGATCTACAATATGCACAGCATCTGGCCCCTGTTACCTCTCTGACCCCATATTCTCCTATTCTTTGCCTCATTTTCTCTACTCCAGCCACACTGGCCTCCTTGCTTTCCTTGAACACTAGGTATGTTTTTACCCCAGGGCCTTTGCATATTCTGTTCCCTTTGCTTGGAACAGTCTTTACCCCATGACTTATTTCTTATGCCTTTCGATCTATATTCAAATGTTACCTCCTCAGTGAGATATTCCCTGGCTAAACGCTACAATAGCAGCTACTACCCTGATATTCCCCATTCACTTTCCCTGTTTTACTTCTCTTTTCTGCACTTATCACTAACATTCCATTTATTTGACAATTTATTTTATTTATTTATTGCCTGCTCACCCCTCTAAGAAAGCAAGGTCCATAAGGGAAGGGAACTTTTGCCTACTTTGTTCTTTGATATAATCCCCATACCAGAACAGTATCTGATATACTGTTAGTAATTCAATAAATATTGTTAAAACAACAGACACATTTGTAACAACCTAATTATGAGAAGGGATTCTAAAAGTATGGAACTCTGTGGCCAACAGGGGATCAAGAACAGACAGATTTTAGAGGTAAGACAAGACAAAAAGGATAGTTTAGAGTGAAGGAGAACTGGAAATCTGGGGCTTCAGATGTCAGTCCTTGGGCTCTTGAATGGAGCAACCACTAGGAGGGAGAAAAAAGAACAGTGGAAAGCAACTGCTTATCTATGGCACAATTTTATGTAGAATTGATACGTACTAAAGTTAAAGAATAAAAATGGCTGTCCTCTAAGAACTTAACCTTTATTGTCATAGTCAATATTCCAGGACATTTAATTTGTTCATTCAGGAAACATGGAGTATAATCCAGGCACAATGAAGATGCAAAGATCAATATGATGTGGCCCTAACTCAAGGAGTTCATTATCTGGTAAGAGAGACAGAGCCCCCCTCCACCCAATCCAGTAAGCTGTGATGGGGTAATGGCATGTCTATCTACAATAGTGGGTACACAAAGGAGGGTGTGTCTACTTCATCTAGAAATGATACTATTTTAGGTTTGACTGCAGCATGAAAGGATTTTGTAGAAACTACTCCTATGCATTGATCCTGACCCTGCCTCATTAAATTCTGCTGACTCACACACATTGCATCCCACAGCCAGTACCCAAGAAAGACCTCATCTCTATTCACAATTCTAGATCTCTTCACCTCATTTCTGCTCTGCATCTCTCTTCCAGCACCGTTCCTGCATGGCAGTGGCCTCTGACCTCTCGATAAACCACCTATTTTTGGCTCTATGCTCAATCCTTTGGATGTGATGACTGATACAATTTTTTCCAGCTACGAACCTTAACTTTCTTTTTGGATAAGGCTTTGCAGGATCTGTTCCTGATCACTCTGCTTATTCACTTCTTAGCCCTGCCACACTATTCCCAAATGGAACTATATAGATGGCATTTATTCTAGGCCTGACTGGCTCCCCTTCTTCCTTCTTGGCCAATTACCATCAAACTGAGGCTTATAGAGAAGATCCCAGAAATCCTTATAGGGCACAGTATGAGTGAAAACTTTGCTGCAGCCAACAGGATCAGAACTGCTTTTCTTTTTCTGTCACCTTCCTTTCAGCTCCAATTACTCAAACCACACAGAAGACAGACTTGAAACAATCAATATGAAAGGAGCACAGCTCCTATCCCTGCAGCAAGGCATTATTTTTTGAAAAGCTATTTTAAAAAACCAGAATATACTTTTTGGACTTGCTCATGTTTTTCCACCCAGGTGGTGCCTTTGAAGCTCTAATGAACCTTAATCACATTTTACATAGTATCCTGAACACAGTAAGTGTTCAGCTCAGTAAGTATTTATTATTTACATTGATAAATAAACCCCACTCAGGGGATAATATAAAGCTTTCAGGTATGGAAAGAACAAAGAAAAGATAAGGATGAGTCTAATCCTTCTCAAAAGTGTGGAGATACTGAGGTCTTTTCATGATAATGAAAAATAACATGAAATCTGGGGAGTCAGAGAGATTCTCAGAAGGATACGATAATAACATCCTGGAGCACCATGACTCATATTATATGTTGGACTTTCCCAAGGCAAAGAGAACAAATAGAGCAGGGTACATGAAGTAAGTCATGAATGAGCTGCTTGAATTCACTGAACATTGAATGTAATTCAGCTCTGCCAGATTCTGCCAGAGGACTCATGCGAGGACCCTACTCAGGAAGGAGATGTGGCAGAGTGAGCTGGCCACAGGGATGGATGTTATTTCAGCCATTTACCAGCATTTGGGTTTCTGGCTGCTACTTTAGCCCAGGGTGCAGGCAGAGGAGGCAGATGCTTCCATGCAAGTTCCCAGTGCTGGAAAAGGCACTCTACCATGTGCCCTGAGCAGCTCTGCACATTCCTGCTGGGTACACCCACAGGCAGCTCTCTTTACCCAGACCACTTCTCAGGGCTGTGTTTGCAGGGAGCAACCTTGAGGGATGTGGTAACATCTCCCCTAGTCAAAGAACAGGCCTGTTATGACTCACTATACAAGTGGTGAATTCCCCAGGCTCAGGTTCCTCTCCTTTAATGGCAGCCCCTTGTGCGTGCAAGCATGATCCATCCTGGGCCCTGCATCAACCTCATGGGATGAGGGGCATGGGAACCAGCACAAATCGAACATGAAGCTCTGACTACTACTTTTTTCATGAATAATATAGTACTTTGTTTCTGACCCAAGAGTCTCGTGTCTTTTGCTAGCAGAAAGCTACAAGTAGTAACTTACACAATTCTTGTTACTCAAACTTCTTGATTTCCCAGATAGGAAAATCCCAGATACTGGGGGTTATTGTGGGAATGCTACCCTCAATTCTGAGAAGTAACAATATGTAAATAACTACCATCCACAATCATTACCACAAGTGCTGGTGAGAAAAGGTCTTAGAATAAAAGATGGTCCTTAGTCGAAGAAGTTTAGCTTCATGCAGAACTTATGACATTGCCCTCATTTTATGCAATTCAGAAGGGGCACTAGGAGAGCTTCCCTTTTGACCTGAAAGATCGGCTTTGCTTCCAGAGTTAAATTATTATGGTCCTTATTAAACTGCATGAGGAATTTAGAAAAAAAAAGAGTGCATTCTTCTGTGTCAGTAATTAATACCTACACAACTATCAGATGGGTTTCAAGTCACCTAGCAGGGTTCTTTGGAAAAGGACATCAGATACGGTGCCCATTTTCCCTCATGAGAACCTTCTCAGAAAAATAAGAATGTTTGTAGAGTATTATTTTAATAGCTTTATTGAATAAACTGGTTTTTTTCAAAGTGCATTATTTGTTAAGTTTTGATGTATGTATATACCTGTGAAATATTCACCACAGTCAAGGTAATGAACATCTCCATCACCCTCCAAAGTTTCCACATGTCCCTTGGTCATCCCTCCTTCCTACCCTTCTGTGCTACCCACCACCTGTAGGCAACCACTCATCTGATTTCTGTCACTACAGATTAGTTAACAATAGATTAATTTTCTAGAATTTTATATAACAGGTATTATATAGTATGTAGTCTTTTTTGTCTTTTTTCACTCAGCATAATTATTTTGATATTCACCTATGTTGTTTCAAGTATTAATTATTTTATTCCATTGTATGGATATACCACAATTTGTTTATCCATTCACCTGTTGATGGATATTTGTGCTATTTCTAGTTTTTGGCTATTACAAAGAAAGCTGTTATGAATATGGTATACAAGTCTTTATACAGAAATATAGTTTCATTTCTCTGAGTAAAAACCTAAGAGCAGAATGACTGGATTGTACAGTAGGCATATGTTGAACTTTTAAAGAAACTGTCAAACTGTTTTCTAAAGTGGTTGTACCATATTACCTTCCCACCAGCAGTATATGCTAACACTTGATTTAGTCAGTCTTTTAAAATTCTAACCATAGGTGTATAGTAGTATTTCATTGTGGTTTTAATTTGCATTTCCCTAATGACTAACAGTGTTAAACATCTTTTCACATGTTTATTTGCCATCCATATATCTTCTTTGGTGAAGTGTCTGTTCAAATCTTTCATTCGTTTTTTGTTGGATTGTTTCTTATTATCAAATTTTAGTGTTATTTATATATTCTGGATACAAGTTCTTTATCAGATACATGACTTGCAGATATTTCCTTCCAGTCTATGGCTTTCTTTTTATTTTCTTAAGATTCTCTTTAGAATAAAATGTTTTTAAGTTTAATGAAGTCCAATTTATCAGTGTTTTCTTTTATGGATTGTGCTTTTATTGTTGTATCTAATAAATCTTTCTTTGAGAAGTTTTACAGTGTTAGATTTTACAGGTAGGGCTATGATCCATTTTGAGGTAATTTCTGAATATAGTGCAAAATGTAGATCAAAGCTCATTTTTGCATATGGATACCCAATTGCTTCAGCACCATGTGTTGAAAAGACTCACTGTCCCTTCTCCACTGAACTGCTTTTGCACCTTTATTGAAAAGCAGTTCTCTATATATGCATAGGTTTATTCCTGGATTTTATTCTGTTCTGTTGATATATATGCTTTTCTTTACCCAATACTGAACTGTCTTAATTACTATAGCTTTGTAATGTCTTAAAATTGGGTGGTCCTAGTCCTCCAACTTTATTCTTTATTAAAGTTGTTTTGGCTCTTCTAGGTCCTTCATACTTCTGTACGAATTGTACAACCAGCTTGTCAATTTATAAAAAAGCAAAACAAAACAAAAAATGGCCAGCTGGAATTGTGACTGTGATTGGGGTTAGTCTATTAGGGAAGACTTAACAATTTTGAGTCTTCCAAACCATGAACACACTATCTCACCATTTATTTAGGATTTCTTTAATTTTTCTCAGCAATGCTTTTTGTAGTTTTCAGTGCACAAGTATTTCACATTGTTTGTAGGATTTATCCCTAAATATTTCGCATTTTTAATGATACTGTAAATGTTACTGCTTTTGATTTCACTTTTCAATTGTCTGTTTTTACTATATAAAAATATATTTGAGTTTTGTACATTGATTTTATATCCTGTAATTTGCTAAACTCATTGATTAGTTTTAATCATTAAAAAAAAAACAGATTCATTGAATTTTCTACATAGATGATCAGCTCACCTTAAGGTAAGCCATTTTAGTTCTTCCTATTTAAACTAGGTGGCTTTTATTTCTTTTTGTACTGGCTAAAACCTTTACTGTTGAATAGAAGTAGTGAGAACTGAAATCTTGTTTCTAATCATTATGGGAAAGCATTCAGTCTTTTACCATTAAAAATGGTGTTAGCTATAGGTTTTTTGTAGATGCATTTCATTAAGTTGAGGAAGTTCTTTTCTATTTCTACTTTGTTGAGTCTGGATCAGGAATGGATGTTGAATCTTGTCAAATGCTATTAAGATGGCCATTTGGTTTTCCTTCTTAGTTGGTAAATATGGTAGATTATATTGATTGACCTTTGGCTGTTAAACCAACTTTGCATTCCTAGAATAAGTCTTACGTTGTCATGATGCATTATCCTTTTGATATCTGGTTGTACAAGATTTGTTAAAATTTTGTTTAGAATTTTGAATCTATGTTCATGAATTTATAGCTTTTTTTCTCCTGTAATGTCTTTGTTAGATTTTGATATCAAGGTAATGCTGTCCTCATTAGAATGAGTTAGGAAATGCTTCCCTATTTTCAGTTTTTCAGAAGATCCTGTGTAGAACTGGTAACATTTCTACAACAATACAGGAACAGCCTAGGAGGGTGTCTCTGGGTCAAGGTCTCTCACAAGTATGCAGTCAAGGGGATCAATCATGGCTGCAGTCATCCAAGGCTCAAGTGGGCAGAAATCTACTTCCAATCTTATTCACACTGCTGTTAGCAGGCCTCGGAAGTTCTATTTTCAAGCTCACAGATGTGGCTATTAGTAAGTCTCAGGCCCTCCATGGCTACAGACTGGAAATACCAGTTCTCCGCCATGTGGGCCTCTTTACGGGGCAGCTTACAACATGGACGGTGGCTTCCCTCAGAAAAAGTGAGAGAGATCCAAGGTGGAAGCCATAGTCTTTTTGTAACCTTATCCCAGAAGTGATTAATAAGCAAGTCAGTAAGTCCAGCTCATACTCAAGACAAAGGAATTTAACAAGAGTGTGACTATGAAGAGAAAGGACTTATTGGACATCTTAGAGACTACTTACTGTAGCTTTTCATGACATTACCTTATTGTCCTTCTAATGTTTACAGAATCTTTAATGATAATACCTCTCCCTTCCTTATTTAGGTAATTATTTATTCTCTCCTTCTTTCCTCATCACTTCAGCCAAAAGTTGGTCATTCTTAATGATCTTCATAAAGAGCTTTTAATTTCACTGTTGTCTGTTTTCCATTTTATCAGTTTTCATTCTGATATTTATTATTCCTTTCTTCTGTTTATTTTGGGATTCATTTGGTTTTTGTTTTCTGTTTTGTAAAGTGGGATCTTTATTCTTTATAATATGGAGTTTGGTGCTCTAATTTCCCTTGAAGTACTGCTTTAATGGTATCCAACAAATTTTGATATGGTGTGTTTTCATTTTCATTCAGTTGAAAATACTTGTTTTCCTTTTGATTTCTTCTTTGATCATGGGTTATTTTAAAGTGTTCTTCTTAGTTTTCAAGTATTTCAGAATTTTCCAGAGACCTCTCTGTTACAGATTTCTAATTCAGTTCCATTGTGATAGAGAACATACTCTGTATGATTTGAATCCTTTTAAATTTAAGAAGACCTTTCCTATGGTCCAGAATATGATCTGTCTTGGTAAATGTTCCATGTGTACTTGAAAAGAATGTGATTGTGCTGTTGTTGGGTGTAGGATTATATGAAAGTCGATTAGGTCAAGTTGGTTGATGGTGTTGTTCAAGATCTTCTATTTCTTTACTGATTTTCTCTTGTAGACTACATTTTAAAATGTTATAAAAATGCAGTATCTGTGACTGAACTTGAACATTACTATATTATTTTTATTTTTTAATATATTTTTTTACCCTGGCACACACATGTGCATATGTGCACCCATACATGCACACACACATGCAGAGTCACAGTCACAAGTTTAGAGACCACAGAACTAGAATGAAATGAAGCATCTAATTGTGATGCTGTACCTCTGAACAAATTTTATTATTTTGGAAAGCACTTTTGAAACTGGGTTATTTTATCTTTCCTTGTCTGACCTTGTAAGCTACTTAATTGCAAAATGTGTTTTTATTCACAGTGCCTCTTAATGTTTTATTCTTTATGCCAAGTCATGCTCCTGCTGCGAGCAAGACAGGCAACAAAATCTTTAATAGAATGAAAGAAATACAGGTGCTTCTACCATAACACTGTTTATAAGTGTTCCTATTTTAACAATATCTATATATCAATGCTTTAAAAACCTTGCTTTCTACAAAATAGTGTATAAAAATAATGTTATGGGAAAAATAGTTTGAAGCCATAACATTTGAAACACATTTAACTTTGTAACCAGAATACTAATAAAAATAGTAATTATCTCAATCAAAATACTAGCACTTGGTAAATGTCCACTTTCCCTTGTATATAGGATCACAGCTGATTTTTACAGCCTTAAATCTGAGAGATGTAGGTCCTCAAGGGCATTTACCTCCAATAGATAACGCTGTCACCCAAATCTGCTCTGGGTCTGTGTTTTCTTCAACAATCATTTTTAAACACAAGGGAAATGTCTTCTCTGCTTCTTCATCTACTCCTGCAGCTTCATCAGACAGCTTCATGGTGAAGGTAGGATACCAGTTCTTGAAGCCATTAAAGCAGCTGCTGCTTGCACTGCCACAGTATTCTTATCTCAACTGTGAGAAAGCTTAGCCTTGAATGTTTTAAACCATTGATTTGCTGGGAGGAAATTATATATGGACCAATGATATTGTTTTCTTATTTGCCAACTGGGTACTAATTTGTATTATAGACATGTGTTTCAGCTGCAAAGATTGTATTCCATAGTTTTCTAACTTTGAAAGGTGTGATTTTTCTAGTCATTTTCTTGGCAGCAGCTACTGTTGGGATTTAAATCTCTTTCCTCCCAGGATCACTGAAAACATATTTACTGAGCACCTACCATTTTCCAGTGTGTTCTAAATGCTGGAGACAGTGGTAAGCATGACAGACAGGGTTGCTGTGTTCCTAGACTCTGCATTCTGGTGGGGGATACAGACAATAAACCTATAAATCAATAAGCATGGTAACATCAGAGAGTTACACTTACTATGAACAAAATAAAACAGGTGCTGGGATATGGAATGAGATGCAGGGGCTGGGTGGCCATTAGGTGGAGAGGCTGTCTTAGATAAAATGATCAGGGAAGTCTCCTCTGAAGACATGACATTTGAGCCAAGACCGTAAGAGGAGAAGAAACTAGGCATGGGAAGATCTGGAGAAGATTGTCAAGCAGTGGGAACAGGAAAGGGACAGGAAGTCAAAGGCTTTAAGTTGGGAGCAGGCTTAGTGTATTTGAGGAACAGAATGAAAAGTGTCCAGGGAAGCTCAGGGTATACTCAGTGCCTCACTGAGTATACACTGAGTGTAACACCTCACTGCCATGCTGAGGTTGACCCAGCAGATCAAGTCACTGCTGTTTAACAATCCCATGTCCTCCATGCCTCAAATGGCCAGTGGCATCCCAAAATGCCTGCTAGACAGATCTGACTGACTGACCCTCGTCTGAGTGCTGAACCCAGACAATGGAGCACAACACACTTGATCACCACAGTGCTGGAATGGTGTGGGGCCAGACAAGTTTGGCATCTCTGAGGGAGCGGTTGAAGTCTGGTGTACGGTCTATCCAGAAGTCACCTGTGGGCCAGGGGGAGAAGTCTGGAGTAGGGCTTCTCAGGAGGCAGCCTGGGATAGCTGAGGCAGGATGACGGTTCACAAGTGTGGGAGTAGGAGAGACGGGTGGGCCCCAAGGGAAGGCTCGAATAGTAGTGAAGGTAAGATTCTGCAAGTCCCTTCAGAAAAGGTCATCACTGTGTTTCTTTTGTTGGTCCTGGGCGCCACAGGTACATACCTGGGTGAGCCGGTAACTTTCCAACCAGTCAGAATTGTCTAGCAGGACAGTCAGGTAGTGGGGCTGCACTATTTTTGCAGAAAACTTAGCCTACCCAGACTGGCTCCAACTGTGCCACCATAAACTTTCATGTTGCTTTGGAATATTTCTTTACATGCTCTCTGTTTTAAATACAAATACCTCATCTTCTCAGAAGGACTGTACCCTCCTTTATGAGGAGAGACGCTTCACTTCGTTCTTTGGATATCCTTGCAGCAGTTAGCACAGTCCTGGGCCAGGCCTTCCTTCTTCACAAGAGGGCACTGTACCGCAAGGCCAGCACTGCTTCAGGGGGGCTTCTCACACAGCTTCATGCCACGGTAGGACCCAGGCTTGGCTGATACCAGCTAGCAGCTCAGGGAGCCAACATGATACTAACACTCTGGGTTTCATGTTTCAGACTATGGAGGATGAGAAACTAGGCATGGGGCTGCTTACCTGTTCTTCCTGCAGCGAACTGTGAAGCCCAGAAAGAAAGCTATCAAAACAAGTCCACAGCTGAGGAAAGTCCAAACAACACCCAAGAGGGCAGGAGATAATGAAGAAACGGTCTTACTGCTGTGGTGGGAAGAGGTCTGAGAACAGAATGAAGAGAAGCTGTTAGGAATGAAGGCTGTTCAACAGATCAAACATGAACTGCCCCCAGGACCTCCAGAGCTGGGACACACATGTCCTGCAGAAGCATTTCCTCCTTGTCCTCCTCTCCCTGCCACTACCACCATCATAATAACAACAACATGTGTATCTGTGCAGCCCTGACAGCTGCTCACTTACAATTGTTGTCCTGCAGAGATCATGAAGGGGTCTCCGATCCAGCTCCTGACCAGGAAAACCATCACACAATTCAGAGCAGTTTATTTCAGGCTCCATGTCATCACATGCCCCTCTTGATATGTGCTTATTCACAGTCTTGGTTACCCGCTGGTAGGTAACCAGCAGATCTTTGACGAAAACACAAGAGCAATCCAAATCTTTTCTTCAGAGGTGCCATTTTGGAGCTGGCTCCAGGCTCAAAATCTGGGATGAACAACTCATTCAGGTGGAAGCAACAGCCTATTTCACTAGGCTCCTTCATCAGACACCCTCCAGGCTCTCCTGGTCCCCTGCTGCCAGTGCATACCACTAAGAGTGGGCATCTTAGTCACCATTAGGTTGTACCAAGCGATGATGCTGGCTTGCCACCAGATGGCAGTCACTGCTCCAAGTACTCTCACACGGGTCCAGAAGGAGAGGAAAGCAATTAAACCTGTTAACAAACAAATGTTATGTATATAACACATACAAATAAACACAAACATACATAAATGCGTAAGTGGTTTATTACAGAGGTTTAAAAACCTTTTATACATTTTAACTGTACAGTTATAGTTTTATTATATATGGTTGTATACTTTATAACAGTTTTAAAATATAGTATAGGTTGAAATAAACATATTCTAAAACCTCTTCAATAAACAATACTTTAAAAACAAAACCAAAGCACATCTAACAAACTATAGATATAAAGCTCTACAGTCCCTCTTCAGATCCTTTTTATGACTCAGTACTATAAAAACTTAAGATGTATGAGGCACATCTTCCTTTTTTCCCTACTAGGAACCCCCTGCCTTCCCAAGATCTTTCCATGCAACTCAGGGCTTAAGCTCTATCTGATTCTGGGTGGTGGGGGGCCCAGGTGCCCCATGCTGTCCACGTGCATTGTCTGTTGGTTGGTCCCGAGAGCTCTTGTTCGCTCAGTGAATGGAGGAGCATTCTATGTCCAGTCAGCTGGGGTCACAAAAGACTCCATAGAACGATTTGCCAGGAGTGTTTTGTGTTTGTTTTTAAACTGTTAGACTGCCAGAAGTGGGATAGGCTACTGAGGTAATAAGAAGAGAAACTGAGGGTTCTAGGGAGTCCCACAGAGTGAGTGAGTGGCCAGAGCATGGTGTTACTTCTCTCAGAAGATGACTGCAATGTGAATACTGTGATCTAAAAAGAAGCTCTACCTTGCAGAACAAAAGTAGAAATGCAGAAAGGCTCAAATTAGCTCTGACGGAAAAGGCAGACATGTCCCTAATTCTTCAAAGCAATCTACCCCTTAACAGAGAAACAGATTTGAAATTTTATCAGGGGGAGTTTAAAAGAGGATGCCGCTTCTGCTTTGTGTTTCTGAAACAGCTTAGCACAGTTTTCTTTTATTGTGGAGGAAAATTGGAAGAGAAAAAAAAATCAATTATTATTATTTCAATAGCCACTGAATATAGGACTTGTGTTTAAGCCAGAACAATAGTGGCAGGTGTAGAATGCCCTCTTTGGATTCTGCACACTTAGACATGAACAATACAGCACCAGGTGCTGCCCATATATTGGCCTCTCATATCTTCCTGAATTATTTACCAGGCTCATTACAATGAAATCTCAAGAGAACTAAAAGCCACTATCTCCTGTCAAGACATTTAAATTCTTGTGCAGTCTGATCAGATTACTGAATGCAAAATTAAATAAATATGAAAACATGACGATCTGCATCCTAGTTTAGTTGAAATTTTAATTGCTGAAAAGACAATTTTTTTTTCCTTTTTTAAAAGTTAGACATTCCCTATTGTGCCTTGTAGCGCAGAACAATACTGCAAGCCACAGGGAGGACTATCCTGTATGATAGATTGAAAGATATGTTTTTCCTATATTAATCATACTGGCAAATAATTACACTGATATTTAAATCATTGTTAAGTCCCTGTTTGTATATCCTTACATCATATAGATGTGTGTGTATGTATGTATAAAACCTCTTTTTGTTCTCACAATAGTGTCTGTGAGGTAAACAAGACCATTCCTCATTTTCACATAAGGAAACTGAAGAGCAGAGAAGTGAAGAAACCTGCTCCAAATTTTCAGAGGAGGACTCGAATCCAGGGGTTTACAGTGCAAGGTCAATGTCCTTCTAGTACACACCCTACATGGGGCAGACACTCTGGACTGACCACTCCCAGGAAGACATCAAATGGCCTGTTAGGTTTCTTCATGTTTAGTTCCCAGAGCTTCACATCTATGAGTTCCCTGGAGTATGACACACAATAGTGTGTGCATACCAGTACTTCTCAACTGGGGCAATAATGTACCTCCAGGGGACATTTGGCAATGTCTGGAGACACTATGATTGTCAAAACTGAGAGAAGGGTGATACTGACGTCTAGTTGGTAGAGGCCAGGGATGCTGTTAAACATCCTACAATTCATAGGATGGTCCAAACAACAAAGACTTACCCAGCCCCGAATGTCAATAATACTAAGGTAGAGAAATCCAGCATAGTGGTCAACACTATGGATCTTAGAAGGGCTAACAACCTTAAGCCCAAATCATCTTTGGGAAATTTTGTGAACATGATGGATTGTCCATCTGAACATCAATTTCTGGGGGATAAATTTCTGAGTACATTCCAAAGGACCCTTGGACAGAGTGAACTCACTGGTATGGAACTTTGAGTGTTATGCCCCACTTTGGTCCAAGGATATCTAGTGTAGGAATTTTATAAACTGATACTAGGCTCCCCCATGGGGCAGATATTCACAGAGATTCACACATAAGGAGCTGGTGAAACAAGGAATGGCTTAGTCATTGAGAGGAGAGAGTTGAATGATTTCAAAAACAGTGTTGAGTGACTGGGAAAGTGGGTGGGAAGTAGTGTGCACAGCGGGTAATGGTGAGGCATCTGACCATAAGATAGATACAGAATCCAAGGCACAAGGAGAAACATCTGCCAGTCTCCTCCAAGAGCAACCTCCCTTCCCCCTCCCACACACAGCCTATAGAGGCAAACGTCTAGTCCACAGATAGTAGCACACACACGGTCAGACATTGTGGGGCTTCCTTCTCCTTCCCCTTCCCCTTCTCCTTCTTCTTCTTTTTTTTGATGGTGGGGAGGTAATTAGGTTTATTTACATATTTATTTTTGGAGGAGGTACTGGGGATTGAACACGGGATCTCATGCATGCTAAGCATGTGCTCTACCACATGAGCTATACCCTCCCCCTTATCCTATTCTTCTACAAATTAGTTCTGATTGTTGAAAACCTAGTCCTGCAATTACTGTCCTCTAAAAAGTTGTTTCTCAGTTGGTATAACGTCTGCTTCTGTTCATGAAGAATTAAACTACTTTTGGAATTGGCTTCCTGCTGTAAACAACTTGAAAATCAGGCAAAATATCTGAAACAACTCTTTTCAGACACTGGATAATAGATAGTTCAGGACTTTGGAAAGCAAATGAGGTGAACCTACAATTATATATATATATATATATATATACATATATATATATATATATATATATAATGAAATATAAATGAAATATAAATAAATATTCTTTCAATGACTATAATTCATCCCAAGTTACTGCCTGAAAAGTTTCCAGGCCATAGTACAAGGAGGAAAACCCAAAGAGAACCTAGAAATCTTGCTAAGGTAAGGAGAATAGACTAGATTTAAGAACATCAAGGCAAACAGAATTTGTGAAGCAGAGTAATAAAGAAGAGGGAGAGCAAAGAGAGAGAGTGCTTTGGAAATTTGCAGGGGATCCTCTTAGTCTTTTTCTAAGTATTAATCTAGGCATGAGTGAGAAAAACTACTTGAAGTGAAAGAAAGAACCACAGGTAGGCAGTAGCTAAACAATTTCTGGAGTTCATACAGGGCTGTAAATGTGTTCCCATCAGCCAGAGTGGAGAGACCTCATAATATATAGGACATTGGATAGAATCCTCAGAAAAAAATGGAACTAAATTAACCCTAGACTAGAAATTACTCCAGACCTTCTCTAATAACACTTAAAAGTAAGGCTTAAAAGGATCAAATTAGTCTCAAAAAACTCAATTGCATTCCAGGACAAAACCCAATGTTCTTTAAAGGAATATAACAAAATCCAGCATCCAAGAACATAAAATCCAAAATGTCCATCATCCAATAAAAAAATTACCAGGCAAGTAAAGAAGCAAAAAATAAAACCTATTCCATGCAAATGGAAAAGCCAAAAAAGCAGGTGTAGCAGTACTGATTTCAGACAAAATAGACTTTAAAACAAAGGCCATAAAGAAAGATAAGAAGGACATTTTATAATGATTAAAGGAGTGATACGAGAGAGGATATCACACTCGTTAATATATATGCACCCAATATAGGAGCACCTAAGTACATAAAACAATTACTAACAGAGATAAAGGGGGATATTGATGGGAATACAATCATTGTTGGAAATTTTAACACCGCATTAACATCACTAGACAGATCTTCCAGACAGAAAATAAATAAAGCAACAGAGAAATTAAATAATACAATAGAAAAATTAGATTTGGTGGATATTTTCAGAGCATTATACCCCCCAAAAATAGGATATATATTCTTTTCAAGTGCACATGGAACATTTTCTAGGATTGATCGTGTACTAGGGCACAAAAGAAACCTCAACAATTTTAAGAAGATAGAAATTATCTCAAGCATCTTTACTGACCACAATGCCATGAAACTAGAAATCAACAACAGAGAAACAAAGGAGAAAAAAAGGAAAGCATGGAGATTAAAAAATATGCTATTAAAAAAAACCAATGGGTCACTGAGGAAATCAAAGCTGAAATTAAAAAATACCTTGAGACAAATGAAAATGAAAGCACAACCACACAAAATCTATGGGATACAGCAAAGGCAATGCTAAGAGGGAAGTTTATAGCGATACAGGCCTTCCTCAAAAAAGAAGAACAATCTCAAATAAACAATTTAACCCATGAGCTGAAAGAACTTTAAAAAGAAGAACAAAAAAACCCCAAAAGGCAGCAGAAGGAAGGAAATTATAAAGATCAGGGAGGAAATAAATAAAACAGAGATTAAAAACACCATAGAAAAAAATCAATCAAACCAAAAGCTGGTTTTTTGAAAAAGTAAATAATATCGACAAACCTCTGGCCAAACTCACAAAGAAAAAAGAGAGAGCACAAATTAGCAAAATAAGAAAGGAAAATGGAGAAATTACAACAAATAAAATAGAAATACAGAATATCAAACAAGAATATTATGAAAAACTATATGGAACCAAACTGGATAACCTACAGAAGATGGACAAGTTTCTGGAAACATACAGTCCACCAAGACTGAATCAAGAAGAAACTGACCACTTGAACAAACCGATCACTAGAAATGAAATCGAAATAGCAATAAAAAACCTCCCTACAAATAAAAGTCCAGGACCGGACGGCTTCACCATGGAATTCTACCAAACATACAAAGAAGAACTCATACTAGTCCTTCTTAAACTCTTCCAGAAGATTGAAAAGGAGGGAATACTCCCAAACTCATTCTATAAAGCCACCATCACCCTGTTACCAAAACCAGGCAAAGACACTACAAAAAAAGAGAATTATAGGCCAATTTCACTGATGAACATAGACGCCAAAATCCTCACCAAAATATTAGCAAATAGAATCCAACAACACATAAAAAAGATTATGCATCATGACCAAGTGGGGTTCATCCCAGGGACACAAGGGTGGTTCAACACACGCAAATTAACCAATGTAATACATCACATCAACAAAAGAAAGGACAAAAACCACATGATCATCTCAATAGATGCAGAAAAAGCATTTGATAAAATTCAACACTCATTTATGATAGAAACTCTCACCAAAGTGGGTATAGAGGGAACATATCTCAACATCATAAAAGCTATATATGACAAACCTACAGCCAGCATAGTACTCAACGGTGAAAAACTCAAAAGCTTCCCACTAAAATCTGGGACAAGACAAGGATGCCCACTATTACCACTCCTATTCAACATAGTCTTGGAGGTCCTAACCACAGCAATCAAGCAGGAGAGAGAAATAAAAGGGATCCAAATTGGAAAAGAAGAGGTAAAAGTGTCACTATATGCCAACGACATGTTACAATATATATAAAACCCTAAAAGGTCCACACAAAAACTACTAGAGCTGACCGAAGAATTCAGCAAGGTGGCAGGTTACAAGATTAACGTTCAAAAATCAGTTGCACTTCTTTACACTAATGATGAATCAACAGAAAAAGAAAGTAAAGAAACAATCCCCTTTAAAATAGCACCCAAAGTAATAAAAATATCTAGGAATAAATCTAACCAAGGAGGTGAAAGAATTATACACAGAAAACTATAAACCACTGATGAAGGAAATTAAAGAAGACTTTAAAAAATGGAAAGATATCCCATGCTCTTGGATTGGAAGAATCAATATTGTTAAAATGGTCACATTGCCCAAGGCAATCTACAGATTTAATGCAATCCCTATCAAATTATCCAGGACATATTTCATAGAACTAGAACAAATCATAATAAAATTTATATGGAACCATCAAAGACCTAGAATTGCCAGAGCATTACTGAAGAGAAAGAAAGAAGCTGGAGGAATAATTCTCCCAGACTTCAGACAATACTATAGAGCTACAGTCATCAAGACAGCATGGAATTGGTACCAAAACAGACATAGAGACCAATGGAACAGAATAGAGAGCCCTGAAAAGAACCCACTAACTTTTGTTCAACTAATCTTTGACAAAGGAGGCAAGAATATACAATGGAATAAAGTCTCTTCAGCAAATGGTGTTGGGAAAACTGGACAGCAGCATGTAAAACAAAGAAGCTAGAACACTCCCTTACACCATACACAAAAATCAGCTCAAAATGGATCAAAGACTTAAACATAAGACAAGATTCAATAAACCTCCTAGAAGAAAATATAGGCAAAACATTATCTGACATACATCTCAAAAATTTTCTCCTAGAAGAAATAAAAGCAAGAATAAACAAATGGGACCTAATGAAACTTACAAGCTTCTGCACAGCAAAGGAAACCATAAGTAAAACAAAAAGACAGCCTACGGAATGGGAAAATTTTTTTGCAAATGAAACCAACAAAGGTTTGATCTCCAGAATATATAAGCAGTTCATACGACTCAATAAGAAGAAAATAAACAACCCAATCCAAAAACAGGCAAAAGACCTAAACAAGTAATTCTCCAAGGAAGACATACAAATGATCAATAGACACATGAAAAAATGCTCAATATCACTAATTATCAGAGAAATGCAAATCAAAACTACAATGAGGTATCACCTCACACCAGTCAGAATGGCCATCATTCAAAAGTCCACAAATGACAAATGCTGAAGAGGCTGCGGAGAAAAGGGAACCCTCCTACACTGCTGGTGGGAATGCAGTTTGGTACAGCCACTGTGGAAAACAGTATGGCGATTCCTCAAAAGACTAGGAGTAGACTTACCATATGACCCAGGAATCCCGCTCCTGGGCTTATATCCAGAAGGAACCCTACTTCAGGATGACACCTGCACCCCAATGTTCATAGCAGCATTATTTACAATAGCCAGGACATGGAAACAGCCTAAATGTCCATCAACAGGTTACTGGATAAAGAAGATGTGGTATATTTATACAATGGAATACTACTCAGCCATAAAAACCGACAACATAACACCATTTGCAGCAACATGGATGCTCCTAGAGAATGTCATTCTAAGTGAAGTAAGCCAGAAAGAGAAAGAAAAATACCATATGAGATCGCTCATATGTGGAATCCAAAAAACAAACAAACAAACAAAGCATAAATACAGAACAAAAATAGACTCATAGACATAGAATACAAACTTGTGGTTGCCAAGGGGGCAGGGGATGGGAAGAGATAGACTGGGATTTCAAAAATGTAGAGTACATAAACAAGATTATACTGTATAGCACAGGGAAATATATATAAGATCTTATGGTAGCTCACAGAGAAAAAAATGTGACAATGAACATATATATGTTCATGTATAACTGAAAAATTGTTCTCTTCACGGGAATCTGACACAACATTGTAAAATGATTATAAATGAATAAAAAATGTCAAAAAAAACCCTATAGCCATACATTTTAAAAATTCAATAAAAACATACAGAAATAATAGAAACAATATAATTGGCACACAAGGACTTTAAAACAACTATTATAAATATGCTCAAAGACATAAAACAGAACATAAACAAAATGAGGAGAGAAATGGACAATATAGAAAAGACCTAAATCTTTTATTTATCTAATAAAATATCTAAAATCTTTTTTATCTAGAGATCAAAGTATAATTCTAAAAGAAAAAATATACTAGGTTAGACACTGCAAAAATAAAATATTGGTTACCTTAAAGACAAAGCAATAGAAATTATCCAAAATGAAGTACGTAGAGAAAAACAGTTGATAAAAATGGAGGTAGCCTTGTGACTTATTGAACAATAGCAAGTGGTTTCTAACATACATGTAACTGAAGTTCTAGGGAAAAAGGAGAGAAAATATTTGAAATAAATAATGACCAATATTTTTTCACATTTGATGAAAAATGTTAACCTACAGATTCAAGAAGCTCAAACAACCCCAAGCAAAATAAACACTGAAACAGACACAGACACAAACACACAAACACACCAATGCACAGTATAATGAAATTACTGAAAACCAGTGATAAAGATAAAATTTTAGATGTAGTTGGATTATGTATAGAGAAACAACAGTAATACAACAGATTTCTCATTTAAATTATGTAAGCCAGAAGAGAGTGGAATGACATCTTAAAAGTCAACCCAGAATACAATACCCAGTGAAAATGTCTTTTGGAAATGAAGGTAAAATAAAGACATTTCAAAAAAGAAAACCTGAGACATGCAATACAAGAAATGTTAGAGGAAATTCTTCAGGTAGAAAGAAAAATGATACCAGAATCAAATCTGGAAAGAAGAGTGTGGGAAATGATGAATGTGTGGGTAAATGTAAAAAAAAAAAAAAAAATTGTGTTCTTTTTTAAAGCTATGCTCATCAGCATGTACAAATTAGAAAAACACGCATATACTGAATTCTCTTTTATACCCATATCATTTTTCAAATGTAACTTCCTTCGTTCATATTTTCCCAGCTGAGTTGGTACCTGCATTACCAACAATAAAGCTGAATCATAAAAAGCATCCAGGGCCATGAAGTGATGAGATGAATGTGTAAGGGGATGGTGAATACATGAAAGCAGAACTCCATGGTCACTAATTCCCTTTTCCTCCAAAACACTTTTGCTTCCAATATTCATTCACTTAATAAACTTTTTTGAACACCAGCAATGTGACAGGCATTGTTCTAGGCACCTGGAATGCTAGGAACAAAAGAAAGACCCCTACCTTTATAGAATTTGTATTACAATGGGGGAGTCAAACAGTAATCAGTGGACATAACACATACATAAATTAAATAGTATCTGGAAGATGTTAAGAACAATGGAGGAAAAGGTACGTCAGGGCAAGAGCATTTGGGAATGCCAGAGGTGGAGTGAAGCAATTCTAAATGATGTTGCCAGGTTTGTCTACACAGACCTAAAAAGTTAAAGGCGGATTCTATTTTGAAAACTATGACAGCTTTCTACATTTATCTCTCCCTTGTTATTGCAGGGAATGAGTGGTATTGTTCCTATTTTACATAGATGGATATACATACACATATACATATACACACATACGTATCTATTAGATAAAGCAAATAAGTAATTATGTTCATGTCACTGGAAACAGATTTTCAAAGTAAGAGAAAAGAGATATACATATAAAATAAATAAGAATCTTTCAATGTTTTATTTAAGTGGGAAGTATCAGTATGGACTCAGAATTTTTCTTTTCCTAAAACATTCATATTCCCTAGTTTGTTAACTGAGGTTTGGAAGTAATTACAGCCCAGTAACAATCAGGACTCCAAGTGCCCAGACTGTAGTCTCTAAAACCACTTTCACTAAAAGGACTCAAGATTTCTTTAGTGAAATGGCCAATTTAATTGTGGAGCTGGAAATATATGAGACGAAACTGGGGCATCTTGTCATATTAGAAAATAAAAAAGACCACAGATATTACAGAATCATGTCAAAGGGATGCAGAGTCAACAGGCTCCCACTGGCCAATGACAAGATAATTTGAGCATCACTAAGAATAACAATAGTAGTGCACTGAAACATATATGGCACATAGTAGGCATGCAATAAATGATTATTAAATAAATGAATGGATTTAGCATTGGTGGTATTAATAGGATATTGTTGAGGTCTACAACATTGATTTAATGGCTCCTCCATGAGGAGAGATGGTGTAAATTTCTCTTCCTTTCAAATATCGAGAAAAATTATCTTTTTTCTGGAACATTTTAATAGCATGAATAGTATGTTTCTTTCTCTTCTGGCTTCTGGGAAGCTTAGGATCAAATGTGTGGTTCACTCACAGCAACTGTGCAGTGTTAGGCTTTCTAGCTCATTTTATTATCTTATGACTATTTTCCTTTTGCCCTGCTTTCCTTACCTCTTCATTTTTCAAATCACTACATGTTTTATATTAAAAGCAGGAGAAAGGACAATTGAAGTATTAGGAATGTTTCTACCCAGTGTGAGCAAACAGATACATTATTTGAAGTACTTCGGCTTCAGGCTACCCAGTAAGAAGAGGTAAGTCAGAACCACATGCAAATTTATCAAAGCACCACCCACAGCACTGTACTAGATGTTTTACTAAGGTTCCTTCCGGCACTAATATAGTCTGAAGTATTGGCTCTCCATTAACTTTGTTAATGTAGCAGGGAATACATGGATGATTATAAATAGCAGGAAATGTAAAAGGAATTTTTAATTGCCTTTGAATGCACAGCGTTATGTCCTGGTAACAGACTTACAAACATCCTGAATATGGGTAACTTAAACTAACAGTAAAATTCACATCTATTCTTTGAGCATACATTGCTTTTAATGGGGGCAACAAGCAGGATACAAGAAGGGCAGAAGGGATTAAACCTCCCTAATCAGAGAGATCCTCAACATAAAATGACTCACCATTGTACATTTTTTCTAAGAGAGCATGAGATTATGGTGGGAAAGTATTGCATATATATGAACAGAGTCAGTCAGGGAAAGTAGGTGAAGTCACAGAATGTTGGAGGTGGAAGCAACCTCAAATATAGTAAAGTCCCATCTCTCCATTATGGGTCAGGAAACTGCCCCATAGAGGTTGGGAGACTCAGGGTCACATGGTGAGTGTAAGAACAGAATCTTGGTCTCCCAAGTTCAGTGCTCATTCTATACTACTTTTTTTTTTAATTTAAAGTATAGTCAGTTTACAATGTTGTGTCAACTTCTGGTGTACAGCATAATGTTTCAGTCACATAGATACATACACCTATTTGTTTTCTTTTTTTTTTCATTATAGGTTACTATAAGATATTGAATATACTTCCCTGTGCTATACAGAAGAAACCTGTTTATCTATTTTATATATAGTAGTTAGTATCTGAAAAATTCAAACCCCCAATTTATCCCCTCCCACCCCTTTCCCCACCCCGATAACCACAAATTTCTTTTCTATGTCTGTGAGTCTGTCTCTGTTTTATAAATAAGTTCACTTGTGTCTGTCTTTTTTTTTTTTTTTAAGATTCCATATATAGGTGATATCATATGGTATTTTTCCTTTTTCTTCTGGCTTACTTCACTTAGACTGACATTCTCCAGGTCCACCTATGTTGCTGCAAATGGCACTATTTTATTCTTTTTTATGGCTGAGTAGTATTTCCATTCTATATATATTCCACATCTTCTTTATCCAGTCATCTGTTGATGGACATTTAGGTTGCTTCCATGTCCTGGCTATTGTAAATAGTGCTGCTGTGAACACTGGGGTGCACAAATCCTTTTGAATTAGAGTTCCTTCCAGATACATGCCCAGGAGTGGGATTGCTGGATCATATCTTTTTAGTTTTTTAAGGAATCTCCATACTGTTTTCCACAGTGGCTGCACCAAACTACATTCCCACCAACAGTGTAGGAGGGTTCCCTTTTCTCTACACCCTCTCCAGAATTTATCATTTGTGGACTTTTTAATGATGGCCATTCTGACTGGTGTGAGGTGATACCTCATTGTAGTTTTGATTTGCATTTCTCTGATAATTAGCAATACTGAGTATTTTTTCATATGCCTATTAGCCATTTGTATGTCTTCACTGGAAAATTGCTTGTTTAGGTCTTCAGCCCATTTTTGGATTGGGTTGTTTGTTTTTTGTTATTGAGTTGTATGAGCTGTTTGTATATTCTGAAGATTAAGCCCTTGGCAGTCCTATCATTTGCAAAAATTTTCTCCCATTCTGTAGGTTATCTTCTTGTTTTGTTTATAATTTCTTTTGCTGCGAAAAAAGCTTACATGTCTAATTAGGTCCCATTTATTTATTTTTGCCTGGGTAGACTGCCCTAGAAGAACAACACATAGAAAAGGTTGCACACTATGATCAAGTTGGATTCATTCCAGGGATACAAAGATGGTTCAACATACGCAAATCAATCAATGTGATATACCGTATCAAAAGAAAGGACAAAAATCACATGATCATCTATTTCACTACTACCTTAAAGGACCTTTAAAGGAAGTTGTGGTTGGACTTTCACACATTTGGAACAGCGGGGGCAAAGGCCAGGACTTGGGGAGGGAAGATGGAGACTATATGTGTGTGTTTTGGGGAGTGCTGGATGGGAATGGTGACCAGAAGGCAGGCAAGTTTGATCTGAATACACAGAATGTGTGCAGGACAAGTGGAGGCATTTGAAGCAGGCAGGGTCTTAAGGAGGCCATTCAAGGGCTGCAGTTAGAATTTTGTGGAGGAGGTCAGGAGAGAAAAGGAACACTGAAAGGGAAAGAATATTCTCTTGGGAGAGTATAACTTTTGGAACTTGTACATTTTCTTCCCAACAGTGTAATACAGACTGAATTAATCTGCTTCTCAGAACCTCAGATTTGCCTTATAAAAGAGGGAGAAATGATAAATGTTCCCTTTTAAAGCCTTTGAAGTGCCTCCAATTAAATTTTCCACATACTTTCATGGTTTCTGAATAATCATCCCCAGGACCCTGGAGCAGGGCCCGTGCAGGGAATCTTGATTCACTGGAGGGAAGAGCAGGGGGAGGAGACATGGCTGCTCCAAACACATCCCTCTTGGGGGATTTCAGAAGCAGAAGGGAAACACTGGGTGCCCCCTGGCAGGGATGGGAGGTAGGCAGGGTTGAGGAGGAAGAAGAGTAGACTTGACTCACTCCTTTAGTCTAGTGTGAGTCTCAGAGAAAACAAATCTCTGGGATCCCTGGCTCTGTATTCATTCTTGGACTATATCACCATTCTCCCTTAATCCCTCTACTCCAAAGCCTCTGCTTTCCAGTTTCCCAGCCCACAGTCAGTGATCTTTTCATAAGCTGGAAAACATTTTTGCTTAACATTACAGAAGACTATACTTAACCTTTTAATTCCATATTTTTTTGTACTTTTCTTCTACTAAACCTGATTTCTCCCTTTGCTAACAGTGTTCACAATTTTTTCTGGCTGCTTGATAGAATTAAAGTGAATCAGACTGGCTGTTGGATTGGGTCCCCTATAGAATCTGGGCAACAGTGCTGTAAGCAGTAGGCATACTGTAAACAGTAGGTCAACTGAATGCAGAGCACACGCTGGGCCCCTGGGCCAATTCAGCCCTTCATCCCAATACATGGGGTCTGGCTTCACTTCACATATCCCAGGACCATTGGGTATAATGAGTAGCCAGTAATGGACAAAACTGAGACTGAATTTTAAGTCTCATCTCCATCATTTTCTATTTGTGGCACCTTAAGTTAGTCACTTAACTTCTCCAATTCTTAGCTGCCTCCTGAAATGAAGATAATACTATCCATACCTCACAGGTTTTGTTGATGATTAAATCATATTATGTCTAGGATGAAGGCAAATATAATACACTAAATCATCAATAAATATTGGCTTCTTTCATTTCCACAGTAAAGAAGGGTCTTCTATACAGAAGACTTGGGTCACATAACCAACATTATTCATCTTGTTTCTCTTAAGTTTCTAATAGAATCCAAAGTTCTAAATTATTGTTTCTTCTAACATGAAGAGTAATGACCTTTTTGCGAGGGCAGTTGTGGTCATTAGGTTTATTTATTTATTTATTTTAATGGGGGTACTGCGGATTGAACCCATGACCTTGTGGATGGTAAGCATGAACTCTACCACTGAGCTATACTGTACCCCCCAAGAGTAATGATCTTTATACAGTATTTAAAATCAAATTTTGAAAGAATAATGAATTACAGATTCCCGATGGCAGAGGCCATGTTCATTAATGCAGGAAATATTGATTGATCAACTATTATGTGCTGGTCACTGTGCTGAGAGCTAGGGATGCAGCAGGGAATAAGACAACGCTGTCTTGTTCTAGCACCTAGCACAGAGCCTGGTACACAGCAGTTCATACTTGTTGAAGCGAATCCAGAGATATTAAGAAAACATTGTATAGCATAGGCGTCCTAGACTCCTAGAAACAATACTCAGGACATCTAGATACTCCTATAACTAAGCAGAAACAGGAGGTTTGATTCATAAAGAGGGGCTGGAAAATCCCCCTGACTACTGTGGGAGCATCTCCTGCTTTCAGAGACCTGCCCTGATGTGTTTTGCTGACTCTCTCTATACTTTCAGGTATAAACTGGCACAACCACACAAACTGGGCTGTGAGTCACTACTGCCTTATAGACGGATCTCAGAGACCTATTAACACTCCACACTATTGCCAGGGGCTGGAGTTGGGAATTTAAAAAAAAAAAAAAAGGCAACATACTAACTTCCCTCACCAACTTCCCAGAGTTGTGCTATTACCTAAAAGCACTCAGGTACTATTATGCAAATTATACATGCATGATTTCCATAAAAACCAGTCACAAATATCAATTAGAGCTCATTAATATGCAATAAAATTCTCACTTGAAAACTATTAAGAGCCAAGAATGAATTCCACTTGGCTGCCCTCCTTTAATGAGAACTGCTGTGAAGTGCTCTATGCTATTTCTCATCAGCGAAACAGTAAGGTGTCATGACAGATCAAGCTTCAGGCAACAGAAGGACAAGAGAGAATGATCATTTGAAGGATTCAAAGACTGGTTTTGGACAGGTTGGAAGTTTTATGCTGCTATGGCTAAGACCTCAGTCCAGAACGCAGGCTGAGTGAATTCATTAATCTACCTTGCAAATGGAGCCATGGTGATACAGATCACTGCTTTAAAGGATGTTTGTAAGGGGGCCACACCGCTGGAAAAAGGTAAATAAAACCGATCCTGAGGTCGGTTTGTTCAGGAAAATGAATGTTCTACTCCCCAAAAGAAGCAGAGATCTGAGGCCCTTGGAATTAATGGGACTCACCCTCTAAAAGCCTTCTGGTCAGGATTTTTATGACTGAATTTATATGCTGTGTCACTGAGTTCCAGTTTCATCTGGCCATTGGATTTCTCTCAACTGTTGTTCAGTGTGGTTGTGCAATCCAAGACACTTGTGCAAGAGTGATTCAGGCTCTTTGAGGATAAAGAGATGGAAAATATAAGCTATCAACACTACACTCTTCATTCTGCAGCCATTTCCTTATCAAAATGGCTTAAACTTGGCCAGGTAGAGAATAGGCTTTTCTAAGTATAGTTTAACCCAGCGGTTATCAAACTTTAGTGTACATAAGAATCCCTGGAGAGCTCCCTGAAAACACTGATTACAGGCCCTCACCACCAGAGTTTCTGATTCAGTAGGGCTGGAGAATTTGCCTTTCTAGTAAGTTCCCAGGTGATACTGCAGCTGTTGATCTGGGAATCAATCACACCATGAGAACCAAAGTCTAGCTTAAGGAAGTAGAAAACTTTCATTAGAGTTTCAACCACACAATCCTTGGAATAACCTTTAACTTGTTACTCCAAGCTACTGTGAGGAGGCTCATGCACAAATATATAGATCAAGTCATTTGAATCACTCACTAGAAATTAATTTCAGGGAAATACTATTGAGAAATTAGACACCTAGAATAGCACTCAGTTTTTTCATTAGTCAAACCATGATTCTCCAATGTTTGTTTGGACATGAGATGCTTATCAGTTATTGACCCTCTCCTGAAAAACATGCAAACATCTAATACTTTACATACAAAATCAGGGGACG
Source organism: Camelus ferus (assembly GCF_009834535.1). Lineage (NCBI taxonomy): Eukaryota > Metazoa > Chordata > Mammalia > Artiodactyla > Camelidae > Camelus > Camelus ferus. Next base: position 56,411,637 of record NC_045696.1, read on the forward strand.
GGATCACAGGCCATCGATCAACCTCCATAAACTTACGAAACACAAAACCCATTCATGACGCGTGAGAAGGCTCATTTCAAAACACAACTCAAGTGAAACCAGGGATAAAAAAAAATTAAGTTTTTCTTTATATTATTCTCATAAAACAAATATTTATTTATGGCTACCCACAAATAAAGCATGGTGCATTAAAATGACAAATAAAATTAAATTAAAATTTAATTCAAATTTTAATAGTCCTTTTAAAATGTTTTTTCTTTAGTATAATAACCTTTGTCTTTTAATTGGAGTAGTTTATTCTTAAGCTAATTATGGACATACATGAGTTTAAATCTCTTTGTTACTATTTGTTTTATTTTTCAAATCTATTCTACATTCTTTTCCTCATATTTAAAAAATTTTTTGTATTTTGTATTTTATACCATTTTCCTATCAGCTTTTGAAAAAACAGCTTTTTTGAGCTATAAATTACATACAATAAACCACATGTATACATTTGATAAGTTTTGACATATGCATACCCTGTAAAACCATTCTTTCATTCAAAATAATGAACTGGTAGTGACAGTCCTCCAACTTTCTTCCTTCTTTTAAAGTTGTTTTGGCTATTCTAGATACTACCATGAATTTTAAAATGAGGTTATCATTTCTATAAGAAAGTCATCTGGGATTTTGATTGGGACTGAACTGAATCTATAGATCATTTAGGAGAGAATTAATGTCTTAACAGTACTGAATCTTTTAACCCATTTGTCTTTCAGCTAAGCTGCTATAACAAAATACCATAGACTAGGTGGCTTATAAGCAACAGAAATTTATTTCTCAAAGTTCTGGAGGTTGGAAGTCCAAGATCATGGTATCAACATGATCATGTTCTGGAGAGAGCCCCCTTTCTGTTTGCTGATAGCTGACTTCTTGCTGTATCCTCACATGCTGGAAAGAGAGCTACCTAGCTCTCTGCCCTCTTCTTATAAGGGCACTAATCCCATTCTTGAGGGCTACCCTCATGATCTAATCACCTCCCAAAGGCCTTGTCTCCAAATACCACCACATTGAGAACTAGATTTCAACACATAAAGTTTGGAGAGGACACAAACTTTCAATCCATAGCATCTATGAACAAGGTATACCTCTCCATTAAATAGCAGAGATAAAGGTCTTCTTTAATTTCTCTCTATAATGTTTTATAGTTTTCAGTGTATAGTTCTTGCACAATTTTTATCAGATTTATCCCTGAGTATTTCATATTTTTTGATGCTATTATAATTTTTTTAAGATCCTAATTTCAGTATATATATATATATATATATATACACACACACACACACACACGCACAATTGACGTTTGTATATTGATATTGTATTTTGCAACCATGTTCAGCTCATTCATTAATTCTAGTAGCTCTTTTGTAGATTCTATTTAGTGTTCTATATAGACGATCAGGTCATTTGCAAATAAAGACAGTTTTACTTCTTCCTGTCCAATCTGGATGCTTTTCATTTATTTTTCTTTAGCTTATTCCTCTGGCTAGGACCTCCAGGGCAATGTTGAATAGAATTGCTGACAGTAGCTATCTTTGTCTCATTCTTCATCTTAGGGGAAAAGACTTCGGTCATTTACCATCAAATATGATGTTAGATGCAAATGTTCCATAGATTCCCTTTATCAGGTTAAGGAAATTCTCTTCTGGTTTGCTAAGACTTTTTCTTTAATAAACCTGGTTGTTCACATTCCATAATTATTGAATAAACTTTGATAGTTTTTGTCTTTCAAGGGATTTGTTCATTCCATCTAAATTGATGGAATTATTGGAATAAAATTGTTTATAATATCAATAGAATTTGTAGTGTTGTTACCTCTTTAATTCATGGTATTAGTAAATTGTGTCTGCTCTCTTTTTATCCTGATCAGTCTGATGAGAAGCTCATTGATTTTATTGATATTCTCAATAAATCAGCATCCACTTTGATCTTCTCTGCTTTTTTGTGTCACCTATTTTAAGATTTCTGCTGATTATTTCCTTTCTTCTGCTTACTTTGGGTCTCATTTTCTCTTTTTTTGGTTCTAGTTTCTTAGGATGGAAGCTGAGGACACTGATTTAAGACTTTTCTTCTTATAAGCTCTTAGCACTATAAATTTCCACCTAAGTACAGGCATACCTCAGAGATACTGTGAGTTTAGTTCCAGACCACCACAATAAAGTGAATATGGCAATAAAGTGAGTCACATAAATTTTCTGGTTTCCCAGCACATATAAAAGTTACATATTATACTACACTGTAGTCTATTAAGTGTGCAATAGCATTATGTCTAAAAAACCAATGCATGTACCTTAATTAAAAAATATTTTATTGCTAAAAAATGCTAACCATCATCTGAAACTTTAGCAAGATGCAATCTTTCTGCAATAGTAACATCAAATACCACTGATCACAGATCACCATTACAAAAATAATAATAATGAAAAAGTTTGAAATATTACAAGAATTACCAAAATGTGACACAGAGACATAAAGTGAGCAAATGCTGTTGGAGAAACAGCACCAACAGACTTGTTCAATGCAGGGTTGTCACAAAACTTCCATTTGTAAAAAACTCAGTATTTGCAAAGTGCAAAAAAATGAGGTATGCCTATACTCCTTTTGATATGTAACTTTTCACTTGCATTCAGTCTAAACTAATTTCTCATTTCCTTTTTGATTTCTTCTTTGCTTTATGAGCTATTTTGAAGTATATTGTTTAGTTTCCAAATGTTTGAAGATTTCTATGATTGATTTCTTACTTAGTTTTATTGTGGTCAAGAACACACTTTGTATGATTTGAATCTTTTTAACTATATTGAAACTTGTTCTGCAGCCTAGAATATGGTCTATCTTGATAAACGTTCCATGTGCACTTTAAAGGAATGTATACTTTGCTGTCAATGGGTAAAATGCTCTATATAGATCAGTGAGGTCAAGCTGATTATGTTGGTTCCTTCTATATCTTTTTTTGGGGGGATTTTTTTTTTTATTTAAGTGTAGTCAGTTTACAATGTTGTGTCAATTTCTGGTGTATAGCATAATGCTTCAGTCATACATGAACATACATATATTCATTTTCATATTCTTTTTCACCATAAGTTACCACAGGATATTAAATATAGTTCCCTGTGCTATCCAGTATGAACTTGTTGTTTATTGGATTTCGGGAGAAACCTCCTGTATTTTGAAACGAGAGACACTCTGCCAGAGTTCAGTAGGTGTTCTGTGTGATTCAGTGGGCTTGTAGATGTAATTCTTGATGTATTTGTGGGAGAGGGCAAGCTGTGAGTCTCTCTACTCCACCATCTTGGCACCTCCCTGACCCCTTCTTCTGTATCTTTAATTATTTTCTGTCTTTTTGTTACATCCACCACTGAGAGAAAGTTAATGAAATTTTGGACTACAATTATGAATTTGTCTATTTCTCCTCAAAGTCAGTATCATTTCTATTTCCTATATTTTGAAGTTCTATTATTAGCTGCATAAATGTTTAGTATTGTTACAGCCTAATGACTTGATTACTTTATCATTAAGAAATTATTTTCTTCATCCATGGTAATACTCTTTGCTCTGTGATCTACTTTATCTGATACTAGTATTGCTACTCAGCTATATTTTGATTATTATTAATATGCTTAAAATTTTCCATTCTTTTCCTTTAATTTATTTGTGCCTTGATACGTAAAGTCTGTTTCTTATACATAGTATATAATTGACTTTCCTTAGAGGGGAGGGTATAGCTCACTAGTAGAGCGCATATGTAACATGAACTAGGTTCTGGGTTCAATCCCCAGTACCAACAGTTAAAATAAACAGATGTATAAATAAACCTATCTACCTCCTCCCCCTCCAAAAACAAAGTTTAAAAAATTGACTTTCCTTTTTAATCCTATCTGGCAATTTCTGTCTTTTACCTGAGGTATTGAGATCCTTTATATCTAAAGTAGTTTTTGGTATATTATCTATATTTTTAGGTTTAAACATATAATATTGCTATTGTTTTTAAATTTATCTCCTCCCTTGTTTCCCCTTCTCTCCTTTTCTGTCTTCTTTTAGGTAAATTGAGTATTTTTATGATTCCACTTCATCTCTCTTTTGGCTTATTAGCTATACTTCTTTTCTGTGACTGTTTTTGTTTATAGATATATCCTTAACCTATCACAGTCTCCCCTCAAGTGGTATCATATCACTTCACATGTAGTATAAGAACCTGACCAAAATATACTTCTATGCCTCCACTACCAGCCTCTGTACTGTCATTGGCATATATTTTCTCTTACATATGTTATAAACCTCAAAATACCTTGTTTTTATTTTTCTTTAAACTGTCAATTATACTTACAAGAGGTTTAAATAATAACAAAAATCTTGTATGCTTCCCCATCTAGTTACCCTATCTGGTGCTCTTCCTTTTTTTGTATATATCCATATTTCCTACTGGTATCCTTTTTCTCCTGCTGGAAGCACTTCCTTTGACATTTCTTGCAGTCCACATCTGCCAGTAATGAATTCTTTCAGCTTTTATATATCTGAGAAAGTCTTTTGCCTTTGTTTTGAAAGATATTTTCACTGGGCATAGAATTCTAGGTTGAAGGGTTTTGTTTTATTTTTCTAGTACTTAAAAAATGCTGCTCCATTGCCTTTTTGCTTGCATTTTTTTTCCTGATGAAGTCTGTGAAAACTCTGCCATTCTTATCTTTGTTCCTCTTATGTAATGTGTTTTTCCCTCTGGCCGCTTGAAGATTTTCAGTTTATCACTGACTTTGAGCAATCAGATTATGATGACACATCTGGTGGATTTTTTTTTAAGAGCTTGTTGAACTTCTTGGATCTGTGAGTCTACAGTTTTCATCGAAGTCAAAAATGTTTCACCCATTATCTCTTCAAATATTTTTCTGTGCCATCCCTTGGGGCATTCCAATTACATATATATTAGTTTCTTATTACTCTAAACATTCTTGAACACTTTTCTGGGATGCAGTTAAATTAGTTGGGAATACTTTGGTACATTTGGGTTTTATTTTAAGATATCAGTCAGGATCAGAGCAGTGTTCAATCCAGGACTAATTTTTCCCCACTACTAAGTCATGATGACGTTTCAGAGCACACTACCCAATATTCCATGAATTATGTGCTTTTCCAGTCTGACCAGTGGGAACAGGCACTATTCCCCACCCTATGTGATTAGCAAGTATTGATCCCTCTAATCCTTTTGAATGGTTCTTTTTCCTTCCCTAGGTAGCTTCCTCACAACCATGTGCTGATAAGTACTCAGCTTAAAATTTGAGATGTACTCTGTGAGAATCTCTGAAGTTCTCTCTGTGCAGTTCTGTCCTCTCCAACAGTCTGTCCTGGAAAATTCCAGCTGCCTCAGTCTCCCTATACTTGACACTGTCTTCTCATCTCAGGGAGTCTACATTCTCCCTTTTTTGCACCATATTCTAGAGTGTATCGTGGTATGCCTCCTTTTTTTGTTTTATTTCACTGAATATCAGAAACCACACATTAAAAATATAGAAGCTCTAGATCATTTTCTCTTTTCCAAAGTACATGTTTTTGGATCTTGTCAAGATGGCAGAGTAGAAGGAACTTGAGCTCACCTCGTCTCATGAACACAACAAAACCACAACTGACAGCTAAACAACCATCGATAAAAAAAGACTAGAACCTACCAGAAAAGATCTTCTACAACTGGAGACATAAAGAGGGAACCAAAGTGGGAGGGTTGTAGGGGTGCACTTGCCATTATAAACGGGTCCTGTACCCAGCTGGTGAACAATTATATTGTGGAGGTTCTCCCATGGGAGTGAGAGTTCTAAGCCCCACATCAGGCTTTGAAGGCCAGTGGGGCTTAATTGCAGGAGCATCAAAGGACTGGGGAAACAGATTTCACTCTTAAGGAGCACACACAAAATCTTATGTGTACCGAGACCAAAAGCCAAAGCAGTGATTTCACAGGCGCCTGGGCCAGACCTGCCTGCTGGTCTTGGAAGGTCTCCTGAGGAGGTGGGTGGAGGGGGGCGGCTGTAGCTCACCCTGGGGACATAAAAGCTGGTGGCGGGAGTATTCATCTGCATAAGCTCTCCTGGAGGCTGACATCTTGTTTGGGTCATTAGCACCAACACCTGGCCCCACCCAACAGCCTATAGGCTTAAAAGCTGGGACATGTCAGGGCAAACAACTAACTGGGTGGGAATACATCCCCACCCATCAGCAGAAAGGCCACCTAAAAACTGAGCTCACAGCCACCTCTAGGCATGCCCCTAGGGGTGCCTACCAAAGGGCCAGGACCCAGCTCCACCCACCAGTGGACAGGCACTGGCTCCTCCCACCAGAGAGCCTGCACAATCCTCTAGACTAGCATCACCCATGGTGGGGGGGAGGGGGGGAGATACCAGAAGCAAGAAAACTATCACCCCACAGCTTGCGGAGCCAAATCTGTAAACTCAGGCCAGACCTCTACCCTGCAACCAGCGAGCTCCTGGCCCTTGGGTGAGTACACTGCTGGGAGTGCACTGCTGGGACACATAGGACATCCCCTACAGAAGGACACTTCTCCAAGGTCAAGAAACATAACTAACCCACCACATAATAAAAATACAAACAGAAATTTAGACAAAATGAGGTGGCAGAGAAATATGTTCCAGACAGAAAACAAGATACAACCTCAGAAGAACTAAGTGAAGTGGAGATAGGCAATCTACCCGAGAAAGAGTTCAGAGTAGTGATAGTAAAGATGATCCAAGAACTCTGGAGAAGAATGAATACACAGAGCAAGAAGTTAGAAGTTTTTAACAAAGAGCTAAAAAGTATAAAGAACAACCAAACACAGTTGAAGACTACAATAAGTTAAATGAAAAATAACTAGAAGGAATCAATACTAGAATAAATGGATCAGTGGGCTTGAAGATAGAGTAGTGGAAATCACTGCCACATAACAGAAAAAAGAAGAAAGAATGAAAAGAAATGAGAACAACTCAAGAGACCTCTAGGACATTATTAAGTGCACTAACATTTATAGGAGTCCCAGAGGGAGAAGACAGAAAGGATCTGAGAAAATATTTGAAGAGATATTAATTGAGAACTTCCCTAACATGGGAAAGGAAATAGTCAGCCAAGTTCAGGAAGTGCAGAGAGTCCCACATAAAATTAACCCAAAGAGGAGCACACCAAGGTACACAGTAATCAAATTGACAAAAATTAAAGATAAGGAGAAAGTATTAAAAGCAACAAGAGAAAATCAACAAGTAACATACAAGGGAACTTCCATAAGATTATTAGCTGATTTTTTCCCCAGAAACTCTGCAAACCAGAAAGGAGTGGCATGATATATTAAAAGTGATGAAAGGGAAAAACCTACAACCAAGAATACTCTACCCAGCAAGGCTCTCATTCAGATTTGATGGAGAAATCAAAAACTTTACAGATAAGCAAAAGCTAAAAGAATTCAGCACCACCAAACCAGCTTTACAACAAATGCTAAAGGAACTTCTCTAGGTGGAAAAAAGGCCACAACTAGAAACAAGAAAATTATGAAATGGAAAAGCTCACTGGTAAAGGCAAACATACAGTAAAGGTAGGAAATCATCCACACACAAACTAATACCGAAGTTAAAAGACAAAAGTAGTAAAATCATCTGTATCCACAATAAGCAGTTAAAGGATACACAAAACAATTAGAATAAAATATATCAAAACCAGTAATCATGAGGAGAAAAAAGTACGAATGCAGGGTATTTAAAAATGCATTTGAAATTAAGAGATCAGCAACTTAAAACAATCATGTATATATACAGACTTCTATACTAAAACCTCACAAACTGCAAGCCAAAAATCTATAATAAACACACACACACAAAAGAAAGAGGAATCCAAACATAATGCTAAAGATAGCCATCAAATCACAAGAGAAAAGAACACAAGGGGGGAAAAAGACCTACAAAAACAAACTCAAAACAATTAACAAAATGGCAATAAAGATATACATATCAATAATTACATTAAATGTAAACAGATTAAATACTCCAACCAAAAGACATAGCCCGGCTGAATGGATACAAAAATTAGACCTGTATATATGCTCTCTATAGCCCTCTATATATATATACATACAGACTGACAGTGAGGGGATGGAAAAAGGTATTCCATGCAAATGGATACCAAAAGAAAGCTGGAGTAGCAATAGTTATATCAGACAAAATAGACTTTAAAATAAAAACTGTTATAAAAGACAAAGAAGGATACTACATAATGATCAAGGATGATCAAGGAATCAATCCAAGAAGAGTAACAACTGTAAATATATATGCACCCAACATAGGAGCACCAAAATAAAGCAAACATATTCTTTTTTAGGGGGGGAGATAATTAGGTTTACTTGTTTTTTTTTTTTAATTTATATATATTTTTATTGAAGTACAATCAGTTTACAATGTTGTGTCAATTTATGGTGTACAGCACAATATTTCAGCCATATAGGAACATACATATATTCATTTTCATATTCTTTTTCACCATAACTTACTACAAGATATTGAATGTAGTTCTCTGTGGTATACAGTATAAACTTATTTATCAATTTATATATAGTAGTTAGTATCTGCAAATCTCAAACTCTTAATTTATCCCTTCCCATCCCCTTCTCCCCCTGGTAATGATAAGTTTGTTTTCTATGTCTGTGAGTCTGTTTCTGTTTTGTTAATAAGTTTGTTTGTCTTTTTTTTTAGATTTCACATATAAGTTATCTCATATGGTATTTTTATTTCCCTTTCTGGATTACCTCACTTAGAATGACATTCTCCAGGTCTATCCATGCTGCTGCAAATTGCATTATTTTATTATTTTTTATGGCTGAGTAGAATTTATTTTTAGAAGAGGTACTGGGGATTGAACCACTTGAGCTATACCCTACCCTTAATCAAACAAACATTAACAGAAATAAAAGGGAGAACTTGACAGTAACACAGTAATAGTGGGGGACCTTAACACCTCCCTTACATCAATGGACAGATCATCCAGACAGAAAATCAATAAGGAAACACAGGCTTTAAATAACAAATTAGACCAGATGGACTAAACTGATACTTACAGAGCATTCCATCTTGAAGCAGAATATATATATCCTTATATATTCTTCTCAAGTGTACCTAAAACATTCTCCAGGATATATCATGTGCTGGGCCGCAAAGCAAGCCTCAGTAAACTTAAGAAAATTGAAATCATGTCAAGTATCTTTTCCAACCACAACACTATGAGATTAGAAATCAATTACAAGAAAAAACTGCAAAAAAACCCCACAATCACTAAAGAAATCAAAAAGGAAATTCAAAAAATACATAGAGACAAATGAAAATGAAAACACAATGATCCAAAACCTATGGGACACAGCAAAACCAGTTCTAAGGGAGAAGTTTAGAGTAATACAAGCTTACTACAGGAAACAAGAAAAATCTGAAATAAAGAACCTAACCTTACACCTAAAGCAACTACAGAAAGAAGAACAAACAAACCCCAAAGTTAACATAAGGAAAAAACCATAAAGATCAGAGCAGAAATAAATGACACTAAAAAAAAAAAAAAAAATTGAAAAGATCAATATAAAACTAAAAGCTGGTTCATTGAAAAGATAAACAAAATTGATAATCTTAAGCCAGACTCATCAAGAAAAAAAGGGAGAGGGCCTAAATCAATAAAAACAAAAACAAAAAAAGGAGAAGTTACAACTGACACTACAGAAATACAAAGGACCATAAGAGGCTATTATGAGCAACTACAGGCCAATAAAATGGACAACCTAGAAAAAAATGGATAAATTCTTAGAAAGGTACAATCTCCCAAGACTGAACCAGGAAGAGAGAGAAAATACAAACAGACCAATTACCAGTACTGAAATCAAATCAGTAATTAAAAACCTCCCAACAAACAAAAGTCCAGGACCAGATGGCTTCAATGGTGAATTCTACCAAACATTTAGAGAAGAGTTAACACCTATCCTTCTGAAACCATTCCAAATAATTGCAGAGGAAGGAACACTCATTCTATGAGACCACAATCACCGTGATATCAAAACCAGACAAAGATATCATAAAAGGAGAACATTAGAGGCCAATATCACTGATGAATATAGATGTAAAATCTCAACAAAATATTAGCAAACTGAATCCAACAATATAGTAAAAGGATAACATACTATGGTCAAGTGGGATTTATCCCAGGGATGCAAGGACCTTTCAATATCCACAAATCAATCAATGTGATATACCACATTAACCAACTGAAGAAAAACCATATGATCAACTCAATAGACAGAGAAAAAGCTTTGGATAAAATTCAACATCCATTTATGATATAAACTCTTCAGAAAGTGGGCTTAGAAGGAACATATCTCAACATAATAAAAACATTATATGACAAACCCATATGTAACATCATACTCAATGGTGAAAAACTGAATTTCTCCTAAGATCAGGAACAAGACAAGGATGCTCACTTCCTCCACTTCTGTTCAACTTAGTTTTGGCAGTGCTAGCTACAGCAATCAGAGAAGAAAATGAAGTTTAAAAAATTTAAATAGGAAAAGGAGTAAAACTGTCACTGTGTCAAGATGACATGATACTATACACAGAAAATCCTAAAGAGACTAACAGAAAACTATGAGAGCTCATCAATGAATTTGATAAAGTTGCTGGATACAAAATTAATACACAAAAAAACTGTTGCATTTCTATACACTAACAACAAAATATCAGAAAGAGAAATTAAGGAAACAATCCCATTTACCATTGCTTCAAAAAGAATAAAATATCTAGCAATAAACCTACCAAAAGAGGCAAAAGACCTGTGCTCTGAAAATTATAAGATGCTGATAAAAAAAAATGAAGGTGACAGAAACAGATAGAAAGATATACCATGTTCTTGGATCGGAAGAATAAATATTAAAATAAATACCAATGCAATCTACAGATTCAATGCAATTCCTATCAAAAATGGCCTTTTTCACAGAACTAGAACAAGTAATTTTAAAATTTGTATGGGAACACGAAAGACCTCAAATAGCCAAAACAATCTTGAGAAAAAAGAACAGAGCTGGAGGAATCATCCACCCCGACTTCAGACCATACTACAGAGCTACAGTGATCAAAACAGCATGGTAGTGGCACAAAAAAACAGATCAACGGAACAGGATAGAAAATCCAGAAATAAATCCATGCACGTATGGTCAATTAATCTAAGACAAAGGAGACAAGAATATATGATGGAGAAAAGACAATCTCTTCAATAAGTGGTGCTGGGAATACTGGACAGCTACAAGTAAAAGAATGAAATTAGAACATTCTCTAACACTGTATACAAAAATAAACTCAAAGTGGATTAAAGACCTAAATGTGTGACTGGATACTATAAAACTCCTAGAGGAAAACATAGGCAGAACACTTTTTAACATAACATTTTTTTGGGATCTATCTCCTAGAGTACAGGAAATAAAAGCAAAAATAAACAAATGGGACCTAATTAAACTTAAAAGCTTTCACACAGCAAACGATACCATCAACATACTGAAAAGTCAATCTACTAAATGAGAGGAAATATTTTCAAATAATATGACTGATAAGGGATTAATATCCAACATATATAAATAGCTCATACAACTCAACATCAAAAAAGACAAACAGCTCGATTTAAAAATGGGCAGATACACAGGGAACTATATTCAATATCTTGTAGTAACTTATGGTGAAAAAGAATATGAAAATGAATATATGTATGTTCCTATATGACTGAGCATTGTGCTATAAACCAGAAATTGACACAACATTGTAAACGGACTATACTTTGTTAAAAAATATATTATAAATAGATAAATAAATATTTTTTAAATGGGCAGAAAGACTCTTTGGCTTTTTTACCTCTTGGTCTGTGCTACTTATAAATTGGTGAATGACTTGTAAGGAAAATATCTCAAATTTATTGGGCTGATTCCTCTGTGCCTCTTTCCTTTCCATGATCATGGTCGCTCATGTTCCGACTCATTTAGTATCCTTGAATTCCCTTTTTCCCCTTCTCAGTCCTATCAGGCTACAGAATGTTCTGCTCAGCTTCTCTGACTCTAAGCAGCTGGTTTTTGCCTGGCTTCTTAGCTTCTCCTCACATGCTACTTAATAAATGGTAAATGTCTCAAGGAAAAATACAACCTAGAATGTGGGGCACTCAATAAATTTCTCTTCTTTCTGAGGTCTTAGCTCTCAAGCCCTGGCTATCTTTTATGCCTTCAAATAGATTTCTGAAATCCAGCTTTTCTAGATGTCTCCTCTGGGAGCAATGGTCTACTACCAGGTAATCCATTATGTCCAGAGGCAGATGCTTAATGTCTTGTAATATGTTTAACCTTCAATTTTTTTTTACTGACAAGACCAAACTCTTAAAGATAATCTTCACAGACACAAATCACAGTGCAAACAGTATAAGACGTAACTATCTTTACTATTAACTATGAGACCATCTAAGATACATTATAGAATGCCTAAGTTGTAAGAGACAAACTTTACAGGAATTGGTTTAACTATCAGTATTACTCTGTTAGTGCATATTTGGAAATTAAAAGTTTATGTAAAATGATGTATTAACAGAAAAGAAGATACTATTCTTCAGGTTTATATACCTCCAAACCAAAGTTAAAATTTCTCCTTAGAAATCAGTCACAGTGACTTCTCTCCTGGTTTTCTTTTCTTCTCTTAGTTTTCAATCTAGGACACAAAAATCCATCTGAAAGCTACCGAGTAAAAAATGCAGCATGTGTTACAGAAGCCAGCAGCAAAATGTCTGCCACAAGACTTCATAATTTTGTTGCCTCTGCTTCTAATGTTTGCATTCTGAACACAGAATCACAACTGGGTTTCTAATACAGATTAGAGATCATAGATTTCCACAGAGTGTCCATAAGCTCACAGGCCCACTGGTCACTGAGCAGCCTTCAGGTAAGGATTTTTAAAATCTCATACACTTCTTGCTACTTTGTCAGTTCACCATTTATTTATATTTCACTTGCTCATACTCACCAGCTTCCCTTAATGCTTCTCTATTTTCTGCAACCCTGGTGTAGTGAGGAATCCCATTCCTCCCCAGTCTTGTGGACTAGACTGAATTTTTATGTGCAAACAAGAGCAAAACTAACAATGAAGCCCAAGTAGTCCTGGGATGCTCACTCCAAATGCCAGATTGGGTAAAATCATTTGTTTAAAAATGTTCGCATCTGTTGCTTGGCACTGATCCTTAAGCTCCAAGACCCCTACCTTCTCAACTAATTATCTTCATGTCAAGTAATCAGTTGTAGTTGATTGACTATATACTCATAAAAATCCCCAAATCCCAAATCCTTCAAAATAGAGGGAAGAGACCGAGATGGAATCAAAGAACTTTTCTCAATCCAGCTATTAAGGAAAGGGCACAACAAAAAACATGCAGAGACAATGCTGTGAGAAAGTACTGAAACAGCCTATTTTCTCTGAAAGCATCCCCTCCACACTGATCACACTGCTCCTGCCACAGATGAAGACCATGTATAATTCCTCAGCATGGAATAAATGAGCAAGGGGAATTGTAAACAGTCTGGCCAACCACAGCAACAGACACAATGCAACCGAGATACGGCAGACCCTGCTCCCCACTGATATAATCCACACTTGGCAAGGATGAGTTCTCACTGCAGGGCACTCCTGCCTAAACACACAGGCTCCCCGGAGAAAGGCGGTGGGAGAGGGGAGAACAAGACAAAGAAGGGAGGGAAGCAACCGCTGCAGGGGAGACCCACAGTCAGCATTAAAATTGTGTGTGTTCCCTTTGACCCAGGAACGCCAATTTGGGGAATTTTCCTTGGAAAATAAAAACCAAAGTGTAAGGATAAATGTAGAATGTTCATTGTGGCATAACTTGTTGTGTAAAACAAAACAAAACAAAACACTGGATGAAAACCCAGAATATCTATAAATACAGAAATAACGGGGAAAATTATGGAACTTCCTGCAAAGCAGTACTAGGTAGCTATTAAAAACAATACATTGGATCAATTATATGTATATATTTGTAAAAAATGTACATAATATAATAAATAAAATGAAACATAGAGTAACTATTATTATATAATTCCATTTACACATGAAATAGAAAATAACTCTACAATGTTTGAACGTAGAAAAGGAGTGAAGTGGTTTTGTCAGGAAGACGGAGGAGAGAAGAGGTGGAGATAGTAACATTTTCTTCATATACTGCTATCTTACTGGACTTGTTATAATGAGTGTATATTACTTTTATAATTTAAAATTAAAATACACTTAAAATATAAAAAGGATTTATTATAGCTGTAGAGTTATTTATTAAGCTGTGGAAGTAATGCCAGACCCCAGAGCTCAGTGGGAGTGTGTAGTTCTCTGGCATTTGCTTTAAATTGATCCTGGTGGGTAGAGGTAGACAACAACTTCTGCTCCTAGAGAGGCCTCACCTCGAGTCCCTCCATTGAAGCCAACTAAAGCACAGACTCGACAGCGCCTCTGGGAATGGCCAGTGGTTGTGGAATGAAAGCTACATCTACCTCTCCAAAGGCTCAGCTGCAGAGCCTCCCAAGGGGCTGCCAGAGCTGGTGAGCAGCCGGCAGAGGTGTGGATGAGAACTGAACAGGCTTTTATCTGGGAAAATCCCGCTACTCCGACCACTAACAGCTTTTGTTGGCTCCTGTTCCATTCTCCTAAGATGAGATGCACAAGACTTGCCCAGCTGCTGCAGGAATCAACACTAAACTCTGTGGGAAAGATGCTGCCACCCAGGTTAAAGTGTTCTGTGTTAGCACCTTGGCAGAAGATTCTTTGAGGACTACTAGAAGCCAGTTGTGGGACTTCCAGTTGTCACCCACATGATGTCATTAAGGCCCTGGAGGTGTGACAGTTGGCTTAATATTTGCAATTTGGTTTCATGCTAATAGAAGCTTCCAGATCTTCAGGGGAGCAATAGATATACAAAATCCAATCACAACAGAAGCTAGCAGCCTGCAAAGAATTAACTTTTCTGTTCATTCATCTTCCAACATCTTTTTTTCTGTTCTTGTACAATCCTCTGTCCTCCATCTGTGCTTCTTCTTTCTCCCTGCTTAATTTCTTTAGTAGATTTCTTACTTAATGTTTTCTTGATTATCATAGAGATGCATGCTTATAATAGCAATTGTGGAAAATATGGATAAATTTAAAAAAGAAAAATAATCATTTATAATCCCACATCTGGTAATATTTAGAAATGATTTCTTGTTATCTTTATACTTTTTTAGAGTAGGTCTACATTTGTGTATCTTTGCAAGTACAGTTGAACTCACGTATATATCTAACATCATGAAAGAATATGAGAGAACGTGATGGAAGTGGGAAAGGGGATTTGGACGGCGTGTTGCTGCTGGTCTCTGCACGGTTGTGGTGTGGCTATGTGTTCTGGTGTGTCGAGCCTATATTAATATTCCTCAGACTGACTGACAACAGCCTTTTCTTTTCCCTTCATGGCTGCCTTGGAAGTCAGCAATATTTGCTGGAAAAGATTCCCATGGGTGGTTATTTGATCTTCCTTCCTCCCAGTTTTTCACTTGCAGATAACTGGATACCTAGCAGGTCACTACTCCCTTCCCTTTCCTGTCTCCTGACATTGTCTCTCCTACTCCCTCTATACTCCAATCTTCTGGGATAACAAACAGCATCCAAAAGCAGGCAGCTGTCATGAGTCAGGGCACAAAAACAGAAATGTACATTTGGAAAAGGCATTCAATTAAGCTTGCAGCCTGTTCACCTGTTCAGGGGAAATATTACAACCAATGTGGCCCTTGGGAGATTCCACTTCATGCAGAAAATAAGGAATATTTTAGATTAGAGCCAAGAAGGCCGTTGTTGGTCTGGAGTTTTGCCCTTTCCCTAGTTAAGACACTGGCATCTGCCTCCTCTCTCAAGATCTCCCCAGTTACCCTTGGAATTCAGGATGGAGAGCTGACAGTGCTGACTGATAGTTCGCCCTTCCAGCACAGGTAGACAGCAATGGGAGGGCCCAGAGCCTTCTTTCCTGGGTGTTCCCAGTGTCACTCTGGAACAGGTGCCCATGGCAGCAAGAAAGCAGTTCCAAACAGCAAGGTCCAGAGCAGAATCGTGAAGTTTCTCTAAGAGGTCCTTCCATGCTCTTTTCTGTCTTCATACTAAGAAACCGCTTGTCCCCATCAGGACTTCAGAACTCTCTGACTAATCTACACGCATGCAAAGTTCCTCGCGGCAGCCCTGAAGACTGAATTCCCCAGGACCATCACTTCCACAATGATCTCTTCCTTATCACAAACATCATCAAGTGGAGATGCTGAGAGGTTTCACACCTCTCGCTCCCTATTTTTCACTACAGAGTTAAAAATAAACATCCTTGGGCACTTTTGAACAGGAATCGTAATCTGAAGGGAGACACGTGGAAGGTGGCCGGCAGTCCGGTCTACAGGTTGTCACTCTGCGTGGCCTCAGCCCTCTGCTGCCAGTTTTCTCTGCAGTCACCATCCAGTAGCCGGGTCGAAGCAGGTCTGAATTCTGCAAAGACGGTCTGCCGGCCTCACTGCCTTGGTCCTCTGTTGCCAGGCAACCTAGCCTGAAGTACACTGACCCAGATTTAGGTTCAGGCGATAAAGGGGTACTTAGACCCTTTCAAATCCCCTCCACTGAGGCAAAGTGGCCATAAAAGAGGTCAGAGGATGCAGCATATGGCCTATCAATTCAGTTTGACTCGGAGCATTCTGAGTGTATGTGTGATAAGGGGCAAGAGGGCGGTTGGTGAGACCTGTTCCTGGTGAGTCCCCGGAGTACACCAAATGGATCTGACCTCCCCTTGTCTACATCCTTCAGAGTAGACTACACAAAGTCTCTAGACTGAGAGAGCACCGAATCCTAACCACTAGACCACCAGGGAGTGTCACAAAATCTCTAGACTGGATTGGACATGGTAGAAAATTCTGGAAGTGCCTTGGACATAAACAGACCTCAAGGCCTTGCTCAGGCTGGATGCACCATCCAAGAATTATTTAAAATTGGACCCAATCTCAGGTCAAAAGTTATGTGGTTCCCTACAACAGAGTGAAGTCCACGCTCTTGGTCCTTTACAAGTTGGCCTTCAGTGCTCCCGCCTTATCTCTCACTGCAAACCTGCCCTGACCCTCCACGCGCCACCTCTTCACCTTACTCAAGCCACACCAGCACTCGGCCCCACCTCGAATGTCTGCTCAACTTACCTGTCTCTCTGGAAATGCCCTTCCACACCACAACTGCCAGTCAAACAACCACATCTCCTTCAGACCTTGACTCAAAAGGCGCTTCTTCCTTGGAAGAAAATAATGATCCCTCTTGAAATAGCTAGTTCTCTACCCTCCACCTGGAAACTCTGGCTAGCCTCCACTCCTTCCCCCATAGTTTCATAGCAGGTGTGATAACTTAATTATAGCAGTCGGCAGAGTTGTCTTATGTAGGCCTTGTCTACATCGGTGTTGAAGGAACTGTGTCCTTTACAAGGCTGATTATTTCATTCATCTATTCGGAATGAACGCACGCCATCTTAATTAATCCCTCCTCACGATGACAAGCTCTTTTGCCCCAGCCCCTCTGGACTCACACCTTCAGGGATACTACATTAACTGTCCCTGCTCTTCTGGAATCATTTTTGTCAGCACAAGCATCTTTCTCCTGACCCAGACACTACTGATACCCATTCTTCTGTGTGCTCACTCTCCCCTATCCCTAGAAAGCAAGGTGCTCTGCAAGGTGGGTTCAGTATCACCAATGTTCTCTGGCCGTATCATCTGTCTCTGTTGGAGCAGCTCATGATTATGACAAGTGTCTCTGAGAAACACCTTGAGAAGTCTGGATGGAAACCAATGCCCCATGGAAACACATAAATATTTTATCAGGCTCTGAACAAGACTCTTGTTCATAAATATTTCAACCCTTCGATGGCAGCATGCTCAGTGGCTGATCAGAGTCAACTTGTGCTGGGATGGGGAGCAGGGAGGAGGAGGGGGACACAGCAGCGGTGGCAGCAGGCACTCTACAGTCTCCTTTACGGATAAGAAGCACTGAAAGTGCACTCGGGGGCTGCCCGATTGGGATGGACACTCATTTTCCAAGTGCCCTCTCTCGGCAGCGGGAGGAGGTCAGCGCTCAGTGGGGCTGTCTACGGAAGGCACTGTGGGGCTGCAGGCGGACTGCCACATCAGTCACCACCCCCATAACCTGCCAGACTTCTCTCAGCACTTGTGGCACAAAGAAGACTTCCAGATAAAGTACACAGGACTTAAAATGAGGCAGAATCTATAGGAATGCTCATGGAAGCTTTATTCAAAATAGCCCCAAATTGGAATCAACCCAAGTGTCCATCAATAAGAGAATGGAGAAATAGATGGTAGATATTCATATGGTGGAATACTATCTTGGAATAAAAGGAAATGAACAAACTGATAGACTCACCCACGTGGATGAATTTCATAGACACTGTGTCCAGCAAAAAGAAGTCAGACACAAAAATATATCCTGTGTGAATGTTGTTTATATGATGTTCAGGAACCAGCAAAACTAATCTATGATAATAGAAATCATAACAAAAGTTGCTCCTGGGAGGTGGGGGTGACTAGCAAGGGGCATGAGGGAAATTTCTGGGACTGAAAGGTCTATATCTTGTTTGGGATGAGGGTTTGTCAAAAATAACCCAGCTTCTGGCACAGGACTCAGCTTCAAAGCACTGTGAGGATACAAGTGGCTACTGAGCTCCAGGATCATCACTCACCTATAAAACATTGATTAACCTGAATTACTTACAAGGACTTCTAGTATTTTACCAAGCATTCTGCAACCCTCATGGCAGGCAAGGTCTTGTTTGTGTCATTTAATTATCTAGTTAATTCAATAATTATTTATTAATTGCTTACAATATGCCAAACATAAACAGAGCCATGGATAAAAAAAAAAATTCTTGTCTTTATGAAACTTACATTTGAGTGGGGGACATGTGGATGATTAACATAGAAACGGACATACTATAAAATGCCAGGTAATGATGAGTGCAGTGAAGACAGCTGAAGCAGGGTCAGAGAACAGGGAGTGACAAAGCACTGTTTTGGATCAGGTGGTCAAGGATGGAGAAAGTAACACTCGAAAAAAGCCCTGAATGAACTAAGGAAAGAAGCAGTGCACATATCTGAGGGAAGAGTGTGCAGGCAGAGAAGAGCAGGGAAGGCGGTAAAGTGAGGGGAGAGTGACAGAATACGTCAAAGAGGCCAGATCGCATAGGGCTTTGGTAGGTCCTGGTAGAGAACTGGATTTTATTACAAGTGTGAGGGATTTTATTCCATTGGAGGATGTTAAGCAGGGGATTGATATAATCCAACTGATGTTTTAACAATGGAAAAAAGGAAGCAATTAAGAGATTTGCCTAAGATTCTTCAGGAAGAGTCAGAGGAGTAAGATCCTATCCCCGCCACCCCCGCCCTCAGAAATGTTAATTTCCTTCACACATCTATTTCTTAACCACCTTCTAATTCAAGCTCTGTCCAGGACCAGATAACATATGCCTGGATTGCAAAATCTGATTTTTATTAACAGTTAACGTCTGAAGATGATTATAAGTTTATAAGAGAGGTAGGTAACTTTTCTGTACGTCTGAAATTTTTCATAATAACATGTCCTTCAACATGTTATAAAAAGAGGTAGGAATGTGCATCATTTATCAAGGTAAAATTCATCAGTAACTGCATATGAATGTTAGGGTTCTCAACACCTTTCTGCAAAATAAATGGTCTAATTTTTAACTAAATGTGGAACATTCTTTTCAGCTTTCAAATCCAACTTGTGGGCCCCAAGTCAGTTCACCTTCCACCGTCTCTGTGGAAGGTCAGAGCCTCAGTGCCTTTCTCCTCTCTCCCTCAGCCCCCACTTACTCTCTGTGAGTAGAAAGAAATGCAAATTCGGGAGAAGGGGAGACTTTTCAGAGATGTTCTCTACAACATCAACCCCATCTGGAAATGGCCCTATAATCAAACAACAAATAAGGAAAGATTAAAACCTTCAGCAGGAAACAAACTGTTAAGCGTCTACTGTCCTCCCCAGAGAACCTCTTTCCCTTCATCATTACTCTCCTACTCTTCTGAGTGCCTCCTGGGCGGGAAGTCTAGGCTGGAAGTTGCTTCATCCCACCTACCTTTGGGCCACAATTCTGCTTCACTAGACTTGGAAATTCTCTATCCCCAGGCTATCATAACTCTGCCTCTGACCAGGCTTAATGCTAGACTTTACTGGGGAACAGGGAGAAGCTAAAAGCTGGAGGCAAAAGAGAAGGGGAAATATAGGGAGCACTCCAGAGACACTGGCAGCCCTGAAGTGGAATTAGGCTGGCAAAATAGGGACCAGAGAGCCACCGTTCCCCTCCCAAAGGATTCTTAACTCAAGCAAAGCCTGCCAAGGCATTTTCTTCTCCAGACTCAAACTACCTTAACAATACATACAAATCACTTCCTCAGCCATTTGTCTCCACACCCTTTTGCTCCAACTGCAGCAAAGGAAGAAGCTGCTGTTTTGCAAGCCTGGCTGCTACTCAGCCTGCAGGGAGGCCTTCTATGCTGCATTTAGCCGTTGGTGGAGAAAAATCAGTTTTCCTTTGCAGGCCTTGCTGCCTCATACAATTGCATCAACAATTTTTCCAGCTTTTAATCCCCATCTCAAAATCTTTCACTTTTACGTGGAGATGCCATAATTTAATGTTACCCTCCATATCCTGGTTCAAAGGACTACACCAGAAAAGACATTTCATTATAGGCTAGGACATAATTTGCCTATTATTCATGCAGGCATGTACCTAAGAAACCAACAAAGGGAAGAGTAAGAGCATGCCAAGACTTCTCGCCCCACAGATTTCTATTCTAAAATGTTAACAACAAAACTCGATTAAAAAAAAACCTCAAGGTTCGGATTCTGCAGTGTCGCATATATACCCAGACACACACTATTCAGACGCCAAGTTCAAACAAGTGGCCTCAAGTTTCCGGATAGAGCCAAGTAGGAGACGAGTGCTCGCCAGGGTACAAGGATGCTGCAGCTCCCGGGAGACTCTCCTTGGCCCAGAACAAGGCAATTCGACAGACCGCGGTGCAATAAAACTCTCGTCAGGACTTCACAATCTCCGTGAGGAAGTCCACCCTATCTACCGCCCTGCACCCCTGGGTGAACGCGCCCCTGCCAGGCAGATGGGACCAGCCTGGCGAGGAGGCTCTCTCCCTGCAGTTCCGTCTGAACAGTCTGTCGCTCATTCAAGCAAACACAACAGCCGCAGCCCCTCTTCCCAACAAACACCAATGCTCTCCTCCCTCTCCTCAGGAAGCTGCCACGGGCATCCCTGCTCAGTGACCTCGGGCTCGCTTCCAGTTTCGAAGGTAGTTTCTTTACCGTTTCCGAAGAAGCAGCCCAGATTCTGAAGAGGAGACAAAGTGCTCCCATTCCTTTCCACTTTGTACCTTAGTGTTTGATGTTTTGTAGACATATCGTGTCCACAGAGAGGTCCCCACAAAATCCCGAATTTGGGACCCTCAAGGGCGCGCTGCTCACCTCACCAGGTCCGGAACCGCCGAGGAGCGCCAACCCCGCGGTGCCCGGGTCTCTCGCGGGTGCGCGGGGCCGGAAGGGACGGGGAGGGGCGGCGGCAGCACAGCGGAGCGCCGCGCCCATCGCCGCGCGGGGAGCAGAGCGCGGAGGCGGCGGGACGGCGGCGCCGGGCTCTGCGGTCTGCGCGGGGCGCGCGGTGCCTGCGGGGCTGCCGCCGGCGGGCCCTGGCGGGGCCGCGCGTCCAGCCCCTCCCTTGGCACCGCCCCGCACGCGGCGCCAGACCGAGCGCTCGGCCGGGAGCGCCCGCAGGCTAGGACGGCTCGGAGCCCCAGGAACCCTGCGCGCCGCGCCCTCCTGCCCGCTCCCGCGTCCGGTCCCCTGGGGCAGCCCGGCCTCCGGCCGCTGGGCTCCCAGACCCCCTCCGTGGGCGCCTTCCTTCAGCCTGGGCTTGCGGCTGCCGGAGGACCTGGCCCCGGGGCCGTGGAGCCTCAAGCTTGGGTCCCAAATATCCATTTTTATTTCTAAGATGGAGTTACCAATTCATATTCTTATTTTATCCTCTGTAGGTTTTCCAAATGCTTTACGTTGAGTTTGTATTCACTTTATTATCAGATGAGAACGTTGCTTTTCCCAGGATTGTTAAAAGGAAACCCAAACAAGATGTTTACCCATGAAAAATATGCATGAGCTTTGTGTTTAAGACATCCTTAAAAAGTCACAGGGTGAGAGAGATGGAGATGGTCTTGGAGAGACTTTCCATATTTTCATTTACTTTAAAACCTCAGACGTGTTGTGCTCGTTGGGAAGCCCCACATTTTCTCCACTGCGTGGAGGAAACCCTTGGCTGGCGAGGAGGGAAGGGAGGGAAGCTGGGTAGTGACATTCTTAGATGTCTTATGCACTATGCTACCCAAGAGGTTTCTTTTCACAGAAAGGGTACTAATGAAGGGGGACATTAGAGGAAGAAAGGATAGCCAAGGGTTTCCTCAAGGCAGTGAGCAAAAAGCTGGATTTCCCGAGTGCAGGAATTATGCCTGAGATTCTACCCAGGTCTCTTCCAGATCTCTCGTTCTTTCTGTACAGCCTGACCTGTGCATTTGGAACAGACAGAAAGTGAGGGAGACAGATTTGATCCTCTTTCTTGGGAGTTGCTTTAGTTAAGAAGGCACGTGGGTTTAACGTCTCCTCAGGGCAGCTGAGTCCAGAGACCAGAAACAGCTCCTCAGTTCTGTGATTGTAGATTGAGGATTTGTCCTTCTTAACTTTATAGGGCTTTTGTTTCATCTCAGAATTTCTCCTTACTCTTAGCCCATTATTCTCAACAGTCCTCCTATATTCTGCAAGATACTGGAATCTTTCTCCCGACATAGTTCCTACCTTCAATCCCAATGTTCTTTTTCCAGTTGGAGTATCCCCAAGTCCTCACTTGCCATGCACAGGTTTTCCATCTTCCACCAAGGCCTGCCCTGTTTACCTCAGAAATGTTTCTGGAATCCTTCCCCTCCTCTGTATTCCCACATTTCTGCCCTTGTTAGCTGTTGATTACCTAGGCCTGAATCATTTTAATAGTTTCCTAACTGGTTTTCTTATCCCCTGTCTCTCCCCACCTCGAAAGCAGAAGCAGAACGAAGAATGTCATTCTCTTAACAAAACAAAGCATTTCCCCCACCTCCCACCCACCCTACACACAGACTGCAGTAACTCCTCTCTGCACTTGGGGTACGGTCTAAACTGCTTTCACAATTGGAAACCAGCTTACCTTTTAAATTTTCTGTCCACTCAACACCTGTGTTCCAGCTGTACTGAGTTGGGCCAAGTGCCGTTCTTTGAATATACCCTGGGTTTTTAATGCCCCCCCCCCCCCGTGTTTTGCTCACTCTGTTCCCTTATCCTGGATTTCTCTTTATTCCCATCTTTACCTGTTGAATTGCTCCCAAGCCTTCAAGATCCAACGCATATTGCTTCTCCTTTACCGAAGTTCTTTCAGATCTTCTCAGTCAGATCTGTAAGATCAACTGATGTCTCTTTCCCAGCACCCTGTGCTTCTGTTACAGCATTAACGAAGTTGGTCTTCATGTGACAGCTGACTGTATCCTCTTGTCTCTCTGTTAATGGTCAGGGTCTGCAAGGTAGGGTATTTCTGCAAGGCAGAAAATATTTCTGACTCAACTTCATCCTCCATGGCAATGGCCACATACATATTTTAAAATAAATAACCCTTCTTTCATTGTATATAAACTTTACTTACTATAAAAATTCAAATTTGTAACGTATAAGGAAGGAAATAAACCCCCCAAACCCTGAAATAACTACTGTTAATGTTTTGATGATCATATTTCATGCATATTTTTATGCATCTGTCCATCCATATATGCACACATGGAATTATTTCGTGTAGGCTGTGTTTTCTTTTGGACACCCTCTTTTTCAGTCTTTTCTTACCTGATTCTCCCCTCATTACTCTCAACTTCTTAAAAGTTAAGCATGCTAAGATAGATAGATAGATAGATAGATAGATAGATAGATAGATAGATATAAATATATATCTTATAGATATATATTTAGATCTGTATCTTATCTATATATCTTTATTTTACAAAATGAGGAATCATAGTGTAAACATTTCCATGCTTCTTGCTTTTCTCATTAAACAATCTCACAAAAATCCTTCCAATTCAACAGGTATAGCTCTAATTCATTCTTTTATTTTAGAGGCTGCATAATGTTCCCCAGTATGGATGTACCAAAATTTATTCAAGAGTGTCCCTACTCATGACATTCAAATTCTTTTTAAACAATTGCCACTGCCACCAGTGTTTTAATAAACATCCTTATATGTATATCCAAATGCCCTGGTACTTTAATTTCCGAGGTGTTGACTCCCAGGTATGAGATTGATCTTTTTAAAATGTTAATAGAGCACCTTCTAAAAGGCTATACCAATTTGCTTTGTATAATTTTAGCCATTCTGATAAATGAATAGTTGTTCCTTTAATTTGCATTTCACTGATTACTAGTGAAGCTGCTCATGTTTTCTCTTTTTGCCCCTTTTGGATTTTCTGTTCTATAAATTGCTTATTCATATAATTAGTTCATTTTTCTTTTTGAGTTACTGGTCTTTTTCTTTTTGAAATGTAAGAATTTCTTATATATTATAGATAGTAACTCTATATATGTTGTGTGTTAATATGTTGTATGTGTTGCAAGTACTTTCCCCAATCTCTCATTTATCTTTTAACTTTGTTTGGAATTTTTAAACCAACTACAGTTTATTCAGGTTTATGTCAATTTAATTTCACATGAGTTATAACTAGAGTCAATATTGCACTTAGGTAATGAAAATAGATCTTGCTGTTTCAAACTTCCTTAGGAAACCAATCTCCTCTTTCAATATTTCAAAAATTTGACATAGCATTCTACTCTCTAATCTCCTACCCAGTCACTATTAATCCACATTGCTCCATTCACAAATATATGTGCATTTATAGTATAATACAAATTTTCTGTATATTATTATCTGGCAGAGTCACATTAAATAGACCATTTTGATTTATTAAAATTCTAGTTAACAAAGTGTTAAAACATTTAGTAGTCATAATTTATTTATTTCTTTTCCAAATACACTTCTTTGGGAAAATTTCTCCTGTGCAATTCTAGAGATCTGCCAATTTTGGAACCTCACTCTTTTGACCACAATAGTGGACATGACCCACACTATAGCAAATAGACTTTATGTCCCAGGAATTTGAATCTTGAATTTTATATTGACACTGGTTTAAAATGATTGTCCTTAATTCTATCTACTAAATCCTCAGATCTACTGTGTTTCTTTTGATTATACACACACATGCACACACACATGTATTTATTTATTTGTTTGTTTGTTTTCTTAGTGGTTGCCTTGGGCATTTTGATTAACATCTGTACTCAAATAATCTACTTTGGAGTAATACCAACTTAATTTCAATAGTATACAAAAGTTTTGCTCCGATATAGCTCCATTCCCTCCTCTTTCTTTGTGCTATTATTTTTGCACAAATATTATTTGTACCCTTTTTTACATTATAAGTTCATTAATACAGTTTTATGATGAATTACTTTGTAATACAGTTTATTTTAAAATTAGGAGAAAAAGTTACAAACAAAAAAATACATTTATACTGTCTTTTATATTTACCTGTGTAGTATGTTTACTTGTCCTTTTTATTTCTTCATGTGAATTTGAGTTACTGTCTAGTGTCCTTTTATTTCAGCCAGAAGGACTTCCATTAGCATTTACTGTAGGGCAGATCTGCTGGCCACAAACTCAGTTCCTGTTCCCTTGAAATGTCTGAATTTCTCCTTCATTTTTGAAGGACAGTTTTCCTGAATATAGGAAAACTTTCTTAGTTGACAAGTTTTTTTTTATTCCTTCTAGTATTTTGAATATGTTATCCCATTTCCTTCTGGTCTCCATACTTTCTGATGAAAAGTCAGCTGTTAATTTTTATTGAGGATCCTTTGTATGTAAAGAGCCATTTTTCTATTTTTGCTTTACAGATTCTGTCTTTGGTTATCTACAATTTGACTATGATATGCCCAAGTATGGGTCTCTTTGTGTTTATCATACTTACAGTGTGTTGATCTTCTTGGATGTGTACATTAATGTTTTTCATCAAATTTGGGAAGTTTTAAGGCATTATTTCTTAAATTACTGTTTTTGCCCTTTTATCCCTCTTCTCTCCTCTGGTACTCCTATTATGCTTGTATTGGTACATTTGATGGTGTCACACGAGTCTTTGAGGCTTTCTTCATTTTTTTTTTCTTCCTGTTCTCCAGACTGAATTATTGCAATTGACTTATTTTCAAGTGTGCTGATTCTTTTTTCTACCTGTTAAACCTGCTATAAATCCTCTAGCGGATTTGTGATTTCACTTATTGTAATTCTCAACTTCAGAATTTTAACTTTGTTTGTTTTAAAAATAATTTATGTCTTTATAGATATTCTTTGATGAGACATCATTTTCTTTTAACTCTTTATATGTGATTGTTTAAAATTCTTTGAACATATTTATAATAGCTGACTTAATTATTTTGTCTAGTAAGTCCAAAATCTAGGCTTCTTCAGGGACAGTTTCCACTGACTGCTTTTTGCCCTCTGTGTATTAGGCCATACTTTCCTATTTTTTTGTCTCATTTTTTTTGTTTGTTAAAAAAAGGACATTTTAAATTGTATAATGTGGCAAATCTGTAAATCATATTTCACCCACCCTCAGGGTCTGTTTTTGTTTCTTTTTGTAATTGTTGTTGTAGCTGCTGCTATGGTTTGCTTGTTTAGTGACTTTCCTGGACTTATTTTGTGAAATCTGTATCTTTTGTCCTGTGTAGCCACTAAAGTTTCTGCCCACTTAGCTTAGTAGTTAATGATGGAACAGAGATTTTATTAAATGACTTGAACCAATAAATTTCCCACCCTTTGCTGAAGATCTCTGTGTATATGTGTCTTGAGGCAAGAATTCAATGCTCCAGAAGTTTACAGCTCTGCCTTAGCCTTCACCTCCTGCTTTTCAGTGCCTCCAAGTCAGCCAGAGGTGAGAGATTATGGACTTCTTAGGTCTTTTCTGGATATTCACACAGCCCTGCAAGTGCACTTGGCTTTCTACATTCCCAGGAATGTGTCAGAAATTTTCAAATCTGGACATCTCATTCTCCAGGTTTTCTTTTAAGTCTTTTTGGCCAGCTTCTTATTTGTTCCAACTGGAATTACTACCTTAGGCAACTGTGATATTAAAAAGTTGTCACTGATTGTCTTTGTCAAACCCTCTGGGATAGAGTATTCCTCTGATGAAGACCTGAGTCAGGTCAAATAAAGACAAGCCCTGTTTATGTGACTTTTCCAGGGAGCTGCCTGACAAGTCAAATAATGACAGTTTTCTCTGGATGGGGCTTATGTTCTCTCCAGTGGCTGCTAGACTGCTGTTTTTCACAACTGTCTTAGTTGTGAGGCTGTTGGTTTTTCAGACTACTGCAGCACTAGGGTGAGGCAAATGGGACTAGAGCAGGTTAAAATGCCACAAAGCTTGTTGTTCTTATTGAGATTCAGCCATTTTATTTGAATAAATGCTCCTCAGGTTTTGCGGGCTTTAATTTTCACAGTTCTGAAAAAGTTGATTTTGACAACTTTGTGAGTGTTCTTGTTGCTTTCAAGAAGGTGTAAGTCTTTGGAGGTCCTTATTCTGCTATTCTGGAAGTACTTCTCCCTTTCTAGTTAATTTATTACTAAACATTTTTTGGTTTTTGTCACTATTTTGAAGGAAATATTTTCCCCATTTACATAGCAGACTTACGTAAAGAAAAACAATTAGGCTTTAAATTTTATCTTATATCCAGCCACCTTACCTAATTTAATTTTAACTCCATTAAATTTTTTAAGAGAATCTTTAAAAAATTCTGGATAAACAATTATATTATAAAAAATGAATAATTTAGTATCTTCTTAGTATTTATAACAATGAAAAACTTTTTTTCCCTCATCATAGTGTGTTTGCCAGAATCTACAAAGTAATGGTCAACAACGATGTTGGAAATTTCCTGTTTCGTGCCTGATTTTAGCAGAAATGGCTTAATGGGTTCCATCTTCAGAATAATTGATGTTGCTTTTTACTGAATAAATTTGTCATATATAATACTCCTTTTCTTCCAATAATGCATGTTGAATTGAATTGACCTTTTGGTTCACAAGCTTTTGGTAAGCTTTTTAATTTAGGTCTTAATATTACTCTGGGCCATTACTTGAAGGTAACTTGTGAAGTGTCTCATAATATGGAATTACTCAGGTAGCCAGCTGAATTATAAATTGAGATATTACTATAGGGAACTAGAGAAAACACACATTTTAACAGAAACTTTCTGAAGACAAAATTTCTGCCTGAATTGTTTGTGACATTAATGAGTCTACTTAAGTAGGGTGGGGGAGTTCAAGGTAAATCAAATGGAAGGGCACCCCTGTGTCACATTGGCAGGTGTGATGTTTTAGGATGGGGAGAGCCATTGTTCTTGCTGTAGAATCTCCCATGATACTATCTGAGACCTAGAACCTGGAATCAATGGATTGACATTAGTACTGGAACTCTGATCAGGTTCAGCCCTAAAGGTCCCCTCTTCCTGTCACTCATGCCAATCCTTCTTAAGAAAAAGGTAACCTCTACACTCCACCCTCTTGGCTTCTTGGCTCATCACCTTGACTCCCTTTTAATTTTGATCCACTTGGAATTTAAAATAAGGCCCCAGAGTTTTTACCTTGAAATTGACTTGAAAGCCACTAGAATTCCCAGGCCTCTCAGTCTTTAACCAACTAGTAACAGCAGGCATTGAAATTCAGACCCAGCTCAGTTTCCTAAGATGCTCCCTGCCTGACCTCAAACTGACCTACAAAGGCTAGTTCCAGTTTGCACTACTATATAGAGGGCTGTGGTTGGTTTGTGAATGGCACATTCTAAGAATGAACTATTATCAGAGTGACATTATCTTTTATTTTATTATCTTTTGCTGTTTTTTCCACAAATATTTGTCAAGTGTAGGAGATAACTTGTCCCTTTCCATGATTTCTTGCCATGGTCCAAAACATAGTTCTGCTTTCTCGGAAGTGTTAGGGAGAAAGCTTCAGTCCTTTGTTCTTTCACCTCCCACTTGTTTCTTGCGGGAAATAGAATGACTTGTGTGATTATTGTTTTAGAAAAAGTATCATTGCATTTACATAGCCAAGCCCTTTCTTGGCTTTCTGTGGAATAATCCTGCCCACAGAAGATATGCATTCTTCTCTTCTTCATATGGCAGACTAACTAGAACTGACCCTGCTTCTATAGATGGCCTGTGTTTGTACAAGTTCTGCCTAAGCTTGGGTGGTTAAGTTCAATTTGGGAGGAAAGAGTATGAAACTCATTTTGACTTCTAATAGAGGCTGTACTCCAATCTAACATTACCATTAAAAAGCTGATATTTAGATTAGTGCGTAAATTTCTTGGATTTATATTTCTATTGTTCAGAACCTAGAGGCAAAAGGGATATGATTCTCCTTCTTATTGGTGTTCATTTTGTGCAATATGTTGCTAGAAGCAAAGAATTATGTACGTGGTCCCTGTAGTTTTGTAGTAGAGCTAAGATATTTAAATAAGGAGTAACAATTCAAATGATAATATAAGCATCAAATATTCTGGAATCATTTGCTGGTTTAAGGTGTTGTGACAGGTACTAAGGATACAGATACGTTATGCATTCTACTCTCAAGGACCACACAGAGAAATCTTCACAGGGAAAAGGGAACTTGACTTGGTTTAAGATAGCTATGATTTCAAAGGGCAGAGATGGGAGAAGATATTCCACGTAGAGGAAATAGCATGAGCATGAACTCAGAGGAAGAAATCAAGGCAAGCAGTCCATTTTTGATAGAACTGGAGGGATCTTTGAGAAAAGCAATGGAAGATAACTGGACAGGTAGATTGGAACTAGATTGTGTGGTTTCTTGATTTCTGGCTTAATCAGAGGCAGGAGAGCCTAATATGTCGGTGGTCCTAGATAGAAAAAAAGGGGTGCCAACAGAGACTAAATGTCTTAAAAGAAGAAAAATGTCCCCCAAATAAATATTTTCCTCTGTAACTTATTTAGGTATAAGTTATAGAATATCAAAACTAGCAAAGACTTTAGAAATACTCTAGTTCAACATTCTCATTTTTAAAATGAAGAAAGAAGCCTAGAGAGATGAAGTGAATACTCATAGGAACACTAGGTGCATACCTAAAAAACTTACAGATGATGCTAATGTGAGAAATCTATCGCAAGAAGTAAGGGCAGCAACAGCATCATCTTTGAACAGGAAAGGCAGATGCCTTCCAGAATTCTAATAACACAACAGGTAAGGATTGTTGCAGGAACACAAATTAAATTATTTCCTATAAAGCAAGTTGGAAGATTTCTGGTCCTTACATGTATGGATGCTCGTTTTGTGTGAACCAGAGGGACTGAGTAATTAGTAGATTACTGTTAGTTTTTTTTTTTTTTTTCATGTTACAGTCATGCCCCTAAATGACTTTCAGGTTAACTTTTCAACCCTCAGCAAGCCTTTAAAAGATGAGAGACATCTTCTGCTGGTGCTGGCTGCGATGATGGGAGGCCTTTGGAAAGAGTTGCCATTATGAGTCTTAGCAGGGAACCTGTCTCCTAGGCTTCACTTGTCAACAGTAAGCTCCATGGGATGGGCAGGAACAAGATACAGAGGGGAACACCTGTGGGAAACAGAAGTAAACAGTATATTAAAAATAATTAAGTTAATAAAATGGACATTCTCCAACCCACTTTCGTCACCAAATGTTTAATGCATTGTGGCCCCACACAGCCAGAGGGAGAATTTTCATGAGCACAAGACTCCCTGAAACTAGATGTCCAGAATCCAACACAGTTGATGCTGGTAAGTCCTTTGAGGTTGAGAAGCTTTCTGGTTATTGAGCCCTTCTTGAGGATAGAAGTTAAGAAGGGCTCAGCCCTAGTGCTCTTAAGCAAATGTCCTTTTTCTTTTTTTCTTTTTTAAAAAACAAATTTATTTATTGACACAACATACAATTCACCCATTTAAACTTTACAATTCAATAGCTTTTAGTATATTCACAGATATGTGCAACCATCATGATGGTCAATTTTAAAGTAATTTTATTACCTCAAAAAACCAAAAAAACCCTTGTTGATGAGAATGAAATGTAGAGTTACTATATGATCGAGTAATTCCAATTGTGTATATACCCAAACGAATTGAAAGCAGGGACTCGAACAGATATTTGCGTACTTGTGTTCACAGCAGCATTATTCACATGAGTCAAAAGGTAGAAGCAAACTAAATGTTCATCAATAGATGAATGGATAAACAAAATACTGTATATACATATAATAGAATTTTATTCAGCCTTAAAAAAGCATAAACGTCTGACACATGCTACAATAAAGATGAACCTTGAAAATGTTATGCCAAATGTAATAAACCAGTCACAAAATGACAAATATTGTATAAATTTCATTTGTATGCAGGATCTAGAATAGTCAAATTCATTAAGACAGAAGTAGAATGATGATAGATGCTTGTGGTAAAGCTACTGAAACAGTATGGAAATAAAAGTTTTAGAATGTATTTCACAATTCCTCCATGTGTGTATATCTTCACCTAAGAATATCATGACATTTTTTGTATGAGCTGATAGGAATTTAACTGTTTTTAAGTTTCTGAGTAGTCTGCTATATGTCCTTCTTTATTTTTTTTAATGACTTGTTTTAAAGTCTATTTTGTCTGATAAGAGTATTGCTACTCCTGCTTTCTTGTCATTTCCATTTGCGTGAAGTATCTTTTTTCATTACTTCACTTTCAATCTGTGTGTGTCCTTCACCATAAAGTGGGTCTTTTATAGGCAGCATATTGTAGCTTTCTGTCTTATTATCCAGTCTGCCACTCCATGTCTTTTGATTGGAGCATTTAGTCCACTGACATTTAATGTAATTATTGATACATATGTATTTATTGCCATTTTAAACCTTGTTTTCCAGTTGATTTTACATTTCTTCTTTGTTCCTTTCTTTTCTGTTTTTCCTTTTGTGGTTTGATGGTTTTCTTTTGTAATATGCTTGAGTTCTCCTCTTTTTGATTTTTGTGAATCTATTATATGTTTTTGATTTGTGGTTACTCTGGTTTTCAAGTATGCTAAACCATTACTATATCTACCTGTTTTAGCCTGGTAGTCATATAAGCTCAAACACACTCTTTAAAAGTCTACACTTTCTTACTCCTCTCCCCTACATTTCATGATTTTGATGTCCTATTTTACATCTTCATGGTTATCAGTAGTCCACTATATGAGTGTGGACTATCATTTGTTTCAGCATTCTCCTTTGATAAAATTTGTGTAGCTTCTACTTTTTCACTGAAATGACACAGTCAAGATATTTACACTTGATTCTTTGTGCTAGTATTTCCTAGAAGTGGAATTTCTGGGTCATAGATTATGGAAATACAGTGTTGTGTTAACCTGCTGTTTTTAAAAAAAACCATTGCTATACTATGAGCCTCTTTTCAGGTAATTAAATATTTAATTTAGCTGCCTAATATAACTTATGGATGTATTAAAATTTGTTTTCCCAATCTCTGAACACTGGAAATTAAGTTATTTCTAGATTTTTACTAGATTGCTTCATAGTAAACAACTTTGCAATAAACATTACTTTAGCTAAATTTTTTCATGCATGCTTAAAATTGTACTCTTAAGATGAGTTCTTGATATAGAATCACTCATTCAAAGAGTATGCACATTAAAAATAATAACTTTCATTGTTTTTTCTTATTACAGAAATAATACGTGGTCATCCTAGGTAAGAAAATACAGATAGGCGAGAAAATCAAACATGCATTACCTCACCACCCAGAGGCAACCATTGGTAACTCTCCTGTCTGCATACTTTTTCTTTACATAATTGCAAATATAGTGTACATGCTGCTTTGAACCACCAGTGATAAGCATCTTTTCTTTTATCTCCATTATCACTTTTAATATCTGCATAGTATTCTACATTATAAATGCACCAAAATTTATTTGTACCATCCTTATTGCTGGGCATTTAGGTTCTTAATGTACATATTTTGAAAACTTTTCAGGTGAATGCAGTACATATGAGAGCAATCATCTCACTGTCAAAAAGCCCTGAGCAAAACGCTTCTATTTATGGACCTGAGGGCCAGGGAGAAGGAGAGAGAGAGAAGGGCTAGTAGTGGAAATATACTGAGTCAAAGTAGAGAAGAGCGCCTCATCCAAGGCCCCCAACAAGGAGGACTCTGAATGGAGGCATCTGGCATAGAAATGTAGATGTGTGTATGAGCATAGCTGGTTGGGATCGGGGAAGGAAAGCTGAGTCCTTGACTGCAACTCCCTCCAAAAAATTGCAATGGATTGGCAGTGTGTCAAGTCTGGTGGTGCAGGGGATTGGGACTCTGTATTCACAGTCTGGTTTCTTTTTCTTCCTGCTCCTGTAGAAGACAAAGTAAATTGAGAAGTTTGGTTCTGCCAGGAGCTTTGATCTTCAGAAATGCTGAGGCGAGTGTTAGGGAGGGTTTAGGTAAACAGGCATTCCCATTTGCTGTTGATGATAGTGTACATCATATAACCTTTTTGGAGAGTAATTTGTAAATAGATAAATGCATGTAACAAGAAATTGAGAGGGACTTTTTCTCTTCTTAAATTGCATTTAAAACCAAAGCTCATACTATTAGACACGAGTAAGAAAAACTAGATATGCATACATTTTCAAGAGAGGCATCAACTGATCACTTTCAGATGGGGCAAATACCTCCCCAGGGTGTCTGGAAGGAAGCAAACCCGGCACAACTACCATCACCACACCTCAACTTCAGGCTGAGTCAATTTAAGAAAACTGGGAAGAATGGGAGGAATGGTGGTGGTCTTGTGAGAAAAGGCTACTACAATCTCCTTGAGAGGATTTTCCTTTCTTCTTTGGGAAAGGGAAGGAGGGATGCTTTCCCCTCCCCTCCTCCCAAAGTCCAGTGAATGCAGACTCCAAGTGTGGCAAGGACACTTCGTTGTTTTATGGACTGAGAAGACCCTACAGAATTATCTTGCCAGTGCTCCATCCAAGATGGTTACCCATTCAGGGAGCAACAGCTGTGAAGTGGACTCCAGTGGTCCAGTGGTGAGAGCTAAGATGGAATGGAAGAGGGTGAGCTAAAGCCATGTTGCTCACATCAGAGAACTGTGCAACAGAGAAGGAGGCCTCACAAGGTCCTGCTAAAGAACAAACAATCTTGATGCCTGCCACACAGATAACATCAACCATCTACCTGGTTAGCCAGAGAAGCAGCATAGCCAACAAGAGATGTTTAAAGTCAAGAAGGGTTTGCCTTTTCCCTCACTTCCATTCCTCCACTGTTTCAATCATTGAAGGAGCCCTTCCAAGTCTCTCAAGGGAAAGGGAGAGCTCTGACTCAGCTTTGAAGTTTTAAATGGACTAGAAAGGTATGGAATCTGCTCAAGATGCCCTTAAAAGCCCGAAGGGTATTCAGAATAACACAGTTGAAAGTGATGGTTTGAGAAACAAAACCATTTCACGTTTAGACTTTACAAAGAAGAGAGTCTTTAAAATAAAGTAGTTACATGCATATCCCTTTTGATCCTGGAATTCCACCGTTAAGAACTGAGACTCCAGATATGAGTAGCTAATGTATGAGAAGTTATGTGTACAAGGATGCTTACTGCAACATTATTTGTAGTCGCAAAAATAGCAGTTACAAAAAGAAAAAAAAACAATAGCAACAAAAAACTAGAGACAATATAATGCTATAAATAGGATACTGGTTAAATCAATTATCTTATAATCACACATTTAAAAATAACAAAAAGATTGAGGTAGAGCTGTATGTGTTGACACAGAAACAGCTCCAAGATAAATGAAAAGGGAATGACAGCACAATGTGCATAAATCTTTAAAAATAAAAAAACTGCTTGTATAAGTATTTTTAAAATATGTACTGTATGTACTGTATATACTGATAAATAAATTAAAAATAATTCTGGAAAGAGCCACAAGAAATGTTTAAGAGTGATTTCCTTTGGAACAAATGGCTAGGAGACTAATTTTTCACTGATGCCTTCAGGTGCTATTTGAATTTGTCACTAAGGTCATGTGGTTATTTTTTTTAATGTAAAAATTAGATAGATAGGTTGTACAACAATGTGAATGCTCCTAATGCTACTGAATTGTATACTCAAAAGTGGTTAAAATGGTAAGTTTTATGTTAAGTATATTTTTCCACAATAAAAAAGTAAATAAATATATGTAAATTCATTTTAAATAAAAGAAGTATCAAGAGGAGAATAAGGAGCTGCAGGAAGAGAGAGTGAGCGTGTGAGAAATCTCTGAGGCAGCAGTAAAAGCAGGCTCAGTGCCTTGTCCTGGACGCACCAAGGGCTTTGCACAGGAGGCTTCCTGAGGCTTTAATAGGGGGTCAGAAAGAAGCCAGGACATGAACATTTGTCTGGAATAAGTTGAGGAGGGGAACTTGGCAATTTTTTGTTTTCACTGTATTTGTGGTTAGACCCTGCACTGTTGTGTGAAATTAAAGAGCAGGAGAATTTATTGGGCAGTGTGACCAGTTTTCTACCTGAATAACTGAGGGTTTGACTTTCACCAAGTTCTGTACAAAAGCCGGGCTGAATTCTTCATGGATGAGACACTGTCCTAGATTCACAGGCTTTCAGAATATCAGAGCTGGAAAAGACCTTGGGTATGCCCTTCTTTTTCTTGAGGACACTGAGACCAGGGAGTGACACATACAGGTCCAAGTCACACAGAAGCTCAGTGACTGAGCTAAGATTATAACCTGGGTCTCTGGGCCCCTGGTCAAGTACTGTTCTTCTGAAAAAGTGATACTAGCACTCTTCTAGTCAAGGCTTGATCATCTTTACTCAAATTCTCTTCCTGTTGATGGCCCAACTGCTCCTCGGATTTGAGGGTCTGGTGTTTGGTCATTTTTTCTTTGAAGTATTGCAGGACTCTGGTTGCCGATACCTTACCTAGAATGTTTGCACCTGTATTCCATGTGTGAGGTTACGGTTTTGTACTGTTTCATCAATTTTGTGATGCAGATTGTTTCACTGTATCTCTGAAATCAAGGTGCCACTGAGGATTGCCTTAGGCCAGGCCTAAGTTGTGACATAGTTGTCTTTGCCGGTGCCTGTGTGAACTTGTCTGAAACCTTCCACTGACACCCAGAGCAAGAACAAGAGAGATGCAGTGTCTAAACTTGCCAAGTGAGCGTCAGTAGTTTGGGGGAAAAAAGCTGGAGACAATGGGCCCTTCTCTTGGGAAAGGCGGTATTACCTATGATTTTGATGCAGTAGAGGACAGTATTTTATGCAAAAACACAGACATCAGTAGCTTTGAATTGAAAAGTGATTCAGAAGGGCTTGACTCTTAGTATGAAAACATTTTCTTTTTTATGATGCACAAGAGTGACAGAAGATAATCTTTTAAAATAAGCCTAAATTTGAGTAAATTTAAAGTAAAAATTCTAAGTGCTAACAAAGTGTTTTTGTCCTGGTACGTAGAATAACGTGAATTTCGCAATCATTGGCATCTTGGATTACATGAAATATGCCAACTATATATCAAGCTTTGATATTAAACATGAAAATGAAGAGGGTCCCCCCCCCCTTTTTTTTTTTTGCTCTAGGTCTTGGCTATTTAAAAATAACATGAGAATTAACTAAATGTCAACTAAGGCTCAGCTATGAATCCATGTAATCCTGGGGTCTTTCCAACGCAAGTTTTTAAAGTACACAGCAAGATTTTCTGTGCTAACTGGTCTACTTATATTTATCGTATTTTAGGATTGATTTTGGTAATGTGTATTTTTACTAGGGAATTGTCCATTTTCTTAGGATTTCAGTTTGCTGTCATAGGTTTCTCTCATACTTTTAATTTCTCCTCTGCTTGTCATTTTCTACAGAATTCTTAGTTTTATCCATTTTTGCTCAGGGTTTTTTTCTTAAGCCAGATCTTTTGCCAGATTTATTTTTACTTTCTACCTCATTTCCTGTATGTTCATTTTAGCTGTAATATTAATTCCTTCTTCCTAGTTTCTTTTGGTCTATCTTGTTGCTCTTTTTTTCTAATTTCTTAAGATAAAAACTAACTTTATTTCTTATATTATTTTCTTTAATGATAAAAGCATTTAAGGCATATCTTTTCTTCTGAATACAGTTTCCACTGTGACATTTGGGCTTTGGTGTAAAGCGCTCTTTTCTCATTGCTTTATAGGCATCTTTTAGTTTTGTTTGGAGCTCCTCTGTGTATGGCTTTTGGTCATCCTTACATTCGTTCTTTCCAGCTTTATTAAATTACTATCAGAGAATGTGATTCTGGTACTCTGTCAAGGTTTTCTTTGTGGTCAAATATGAGTGACTTTTGTAAATTTTCTATGACTACCCCCAAAATGTTTTATGGTTGTCTGTTTGAGGGATATTAGATTCTGTACACAAATGTTACATCAAGTTTATTGATTGTAGTATTCAATTCCTGTGTCATCCGTATTTGTTCTATACCAGATTTGCTTAATTCTGGAATAAAGTATTAAAGTCTCTGCTATAATCGTGTTTTATCAAATTGTTTTTATATGTCTTACCATTTCTCACAAGATCATAAGTCATGGATGAGTGAACCAGACAGTACTTCTCTCCATTACTTTTACATCTTATATATTTAGCTATTATGTTGTTTGGTATATCCACTTACACATTTTCAGTCTGATTCTATCCCTCTCCTTTTTATCTACGTGTATCTCTCTGTCTTTATTTTGATCCATTTATTCTAAGTTTTGTTGCTCACTCGCATCTTCATCCTTATTTATCACCTCGCACCCTCTGTTATGGTTAATCTGTTTTATGACTAGAGCCTCTTCTGAAGTTTCCCCTTTAGTGGGAAAATATAGGTGTTAGTCTCTGACTCCTCACATATCTGCAGGTATCATTCTTTCATGGTGACGACTGAATGTTGTCTTGGCTGGTCATGGTATTCTTGAGTTACAGTCTTTTTCTGTCAGAAATCTGTGGATTATTCCACTGAATTCCAGCTACTGGTGATGCAGATAAGATGTCTGATGCTGTTTTCTTTACAATAAGGCAACTATTCTTTTTATGAGAAAGCTGGTAAAATTTTCTTTTCTTCCTTAAGTGTCCAGGAATCTTACTAGGATGTGTGTGTGTGTGTGTGTGTGCGTGCGTGCATCATTTCAGCTTGGAATCTGGACAGCCTATTCGATGTGTAGACTTAAGTATTTCTTGATCCAAGGAAAACTTCTCCTTTATATGCTTAATTATTTCCTTTCCTTCATATGTGCCTTTTTCTTCATCCAGCTTTCCTAATATTGTATGCTAAGCCTCTTGGGTCTATCCTCAAGTCTCTTGTCTTTTCTATCATGATTTCAGTCACCTTTTATCTTTACCCTATGCTTTGAGGTACTTGCTCCATTTGATCTTTTAGCCCACTAGTTTAGTCTCAACTGTGATCTTTTTCTCCTTTCATTCATGCACACAATTAGGTTGGAAAATCTTTTTTCCTTTTTCTTACCTTTCTCTTTCTCCTTCCCTCCTTCTCATTCTCTTTTTCTCCCTCTTTTCTTTTCCTTCCTTCCTCTCTCGGTCTCTTTTTATTTCCTTCCTTCCTTCTCTTTTTTCTCCCTTCCCTTTACCTCCCTTCCCCCTTTCCTTCCTTCCTTCTCCAGAAGCCTTTCTTTTTTCCTGCACTTGTATCTTTCTGGTATATGCTTTGTCTATTCTGACTGGCCTTACTCTCTGCTACTGAGCTCCTTTACATATGTTATTATTTCCTTTGTTTACCCAACGGGGCTCAGGGCTGGTGTTGAGTATCCTACGAGGCCGCAGTTCCGTATGGTGGAAGGCAAGGTGGTCTCCTCTCTTTGAGCTCATTGCGTGGAGATAAGCTGTCCACAAGACTTCTACTGAAGCAGGGAAGAAGATGCCCTCTTCCCTACCCTTAGTAGATTCTCTCAGCCTCAGAGGTAGGGAAGGCAGTTCCTTCCTGTCTTCTTGGGATCCGAAAAAAGCAGCACATTCATGCAGGGCTGAAATCAATTTTCACTTTTAGGATCCACAAGATCACTCAGAGACAAGTTTTCCCTAGATTTATTGGTTCACTCTTTCCCTGGGCATTTCCAATGGTGGCCCCTCTTGTAGCCTTTGGTAGGGGGATCCTGGCACTCTTCCTTTCCTCCAGGACTCATACACCGCCTCACTTCCATTTATACACTCATAGTCTTAGCTGCCATTTGACAAAAATTGGAGTTGCTAGTTAAAAGAGAGCACAGCTGTATTCAGATTGCCATCTTCCCAGTGTTCTAATTCCTAACTACTAAGCCCTTGGAAGGCACGACTACCTCTTGTGTCTTCCATGTCTAATTCTGTGACCTACACATCATTACTATCATCAAGATGAAGGAGAAGGAAGAAGATGAAGGAGAAGGAAGAAGAGGAAGAAAAAGAAGGGGAGGAAAATGAGAGACTGAGGAGGAAGAAAAGGAAGGAAAGCAAGGTGCCAGTGCCAAAAATCTTTAGCGATGCAGCTGTCTTGTGAAGATTGGTTCTTAGTGCTAAGGGGCTTTCTTAAATTGGCATTTGCATCTGCATGACCTTCTTACCTTCCTCACTGCCTGATTTTATGAGGGTATACACCCATGGGGCCTGTTTTCTTGGATCTGCTAATATATGAATGATTGCCTAATCCTGAGTTGATGTTCATGGTTAAATAAAAAAAACAAATTAGATGCTGGCTACCTGGGGCTAAAGGGCACATATAGGAAAATCACCCTCACCAGGGTAATAGGCTCATTAATGATAAGCAGATCCCTCTAAATCTTGATCTGAGAAAAGAGACATCTGCTTTATGTCAGATCAAGTACTTGGCCTTTGCTCTAAGATGGCTTTGGCACTGCATCTCTCAAAGGAGAAAAATATCAGTCCTATCACCCAGGGGGCCCAGTGCTGTCTGCAGTGTCACCTAGAAGCTCATTTATTCCTCTCTAGGCCATACGGTCAGATGAAAGTGACAGGCCATTCTGTCATCCGTGTCCAGTGACTGAACTTCAGCCTGCGTGTGGGCATATGTATATATTTGCATGGGGTATCTGTGTATGTGGCAGGCAGAGGGAGCTGCAGAAGGATTTGGGCTTACCTGAATGTATACACTGATTTGACCCAACTCAAGTTCCTCTCCTCAGTGGTATCTTGAAGAGATTATATTACCTGAGAGTAACACTCAGCCAAGTGTCCTTCCTTCCTCCTCCTGGATACATCAACTCCTGTAACCACACCAGTCAGGCTGCTTCTGAGTCAGGAACACTAGTCAAGAAGCTTCTTGAAAACTTCACTGTCAAGAATCCTCTTTCCTCAACTCATCACAGCTTGATGTCCAGTTCTTTTATTACTGTATTTGTGTCCCAACTGCAGAGAACAGTGATCTTGTTGTCCTCTCATTTTCCTCTTCTTAATAGATGTTGCACACACACTTATAAGGTAAGAACTGTTGGAAGTACATGACTCCTTTGTGCACTGACTTTTATGGTGGTGGGAGGAGTTTGGGATCAAGAGAAAGGACAGAAAGTTCTCAGAGGAAGGGAGCAGCAACATTTGGGAGACAAAGGTACTAAAACAATATAATGCATACACACTCATGCAATATACTTTTGTCTTACTAGTATCATTGTGCCTGTCTGCTGACATAAATAGTTTA